>NC_135618.1:62205382-62844382 GCF_053574225.1 Canis aureus
CGACAGAATGCTGACCAGAAAGAAATGAAATTAATCTCTGACCCCGTCTGGGTAACACTGGAAATTCATCACATATCCTTTTAATATTGAAACACAGCGCAGAATTTTAATAGAAAATATTGTTTTTCCAAACCTCCAGTCTTTATTAATGCCCCTGGGCAGGGAATGATATTGCTGGCAATATAGCAGTCTTTGTTCATTTTAAATTTATTAAACATAATGCACTTCATTTTCAAACATTTTACTGTTTCTTTTTAATTTCACTCAGTGTAAGTACAGAATAAAACCTTTTTAAACATTTAAGATATTGAAAACCCATATACGAGTGTATAACGGGAACGCTCCGGCCATCAAATAAATTTAAGTAGAAGCAATTGTAATTTTAAGCTCCCAAGTATTATCCCCTTCAGACATTAAGGCAGTATCCGTAACCATCAAATGGAAGTGTGAGGAGGAGAGGCTGCAAGGCCCTCTGGCCCCTGGAGACCTCGCCAGGGGGACCAGCCTAGTCCAGCAGCGCCAGCAGCCCCTCCAGGCCTCCCGGGTTGGCGGGGTGGGCACTATCTCCTCCATTTCGTTGGTCCAAGAGAAATGATTCTCGGAGGGCCAGGGTGCTTGTCTGAGAGGTGGCCCCCTCCACCCACTCTGTCCAGGCCACCAAGGACCTATGCTTCCTCTTGAGTGGACACAGACCTTTAGGGATTGGAAGGCAATTCCTCCGTTTGAGAGTTGTGCTGGGCTCCCCCACCCGCAGCAGAGGTGCTTTCAGGCCTGTCCCACGCAGGTGGGCACCTGGCCAGTTCCCAAGCCCTGGGGTGGGGGCTCCCCTCAGATCACACCCCACCCCTCCTTTCGGGCCAGCAGCTGCCAGAGGAGCTGGGCAGGGGCACCCTTCCTTATCCTCACCCCCCCCACCTTCCTGCACTACTCCCCCCTTCATCCCCTTTCCCGAGGAATCCAAGCTCTGAGTTTAATGAGTCGTGAAGTGTGAGAACTTCCTGAGACCCCAGCGCCCCTGATGCCAATTCCAGATGTGCTAGGTGGGAGGGGCAGGGGCTCCTGGCCGGTGAGGACTGAGCCACCCCGGTTGGTCGGTCGGACTCAAGCGCCCAGCATCCAGGTTCCAGCCATCGAGGCCCTGAATTGGAAACAGGCAACTTCTCCACTGAGAAATTACTCTTTTTATTTCTTGTAGTGTTCATGGTGCCCTATTTCACGGCACCGACAAACAGAATATTACTTTTAAAACACTATGAAATACCAGGTCCTGTCCTCAGTGCTATTTCGGGGGGATTCAATTTTCGTTGAATGGTGAGAAGCTCCAGCATATCTTTTGGGGGCTGATCAGTGGCTCCATGGGAGGAAGAGGAAAATTCTCAGGGATTGTCTTGGCATTCCCGAGAGCCTTGTTGGTCTGGGTTCACCCACCTGCACTCACATAGCCGCGCTCACAACTAGCAAACATGTCTTAGACGGGGTCAGATACAATGCACGGCACTTTGTACAAGCCTGCTCCTGTGCATTAGCATTCTTTATTACTCACAGGGTTCTAAGCCTGGCCTACGCCAGTGACTATCTACAAGGTTATCTATGATCTATGATTTATCTGGTGGCAGGTCTGTTGATCCCCCCACGTATCCCCCCACCTATCCCCCCAGCACTCCTCTGTTGGTATCCTGATCTCATGGAGAAGTTATTCTGAGCTCTAGAAAAAAAGTTCCTCCCTTTCTGCATTGGTGAGTGTTCCATTTTGGCCCGACCTCACAGCAGACAGCTTTGTTCCCCAGTGTTTGTGGTCAGGGCTGGGAGAGGCACTGGAAGAGAGGGCTTTTCTGGAAACATTTCAGCCCTCCATTTAAGTGGAGATGGTTTCTCCCTCTTGCTTCTAATCAGGGCGATAGATGAGAACAGGCATCTGGGAACCAGGAGAGGGCTTTCTAGTTAGTTGCTTGGGCCTACCCCCCTCCCAGGCCAGGCCCTCTCCCCCCTGAAGCAAGGCTGGAGCTGCCTTTCCTGGGTTCCTGGAGCTGCCAGCAGTGAGGGCTGGGGATCCAAAGTGAACCTGGAAGGAAGTCTGTAGAGTTAGGGTGTGTGTGGGGAGAGATGAGGCCTTCCCCAACCCCATAAATAAGAAGAAAGCCAGGGCATAATAAGCGGAAATAACATCAGAGTCCCCACTGATCCTCCTATTACATTCTCTCCTCCTAGACCTTTGCCCAAGACCACTCTCCCAGTCCCTTGGAGGAGGAGAAGCCAGGAGTGAGAACAGCCAGCTCCGGCTGTTCTGTTACTCCATCTTGCCAGAGTAGGGCCAAGGAAAGTCCAAAAAGGAAACACTAGCCTGTGAGTTTCATTTTTCCTTCTGATCTACTTAAAATAAAAACAAACAAAACAAAACTCAGAGGCACCTAGGCTACACCTCATGTCCAGCACATTCTGCTGGACCTGCTCAGCCTCCGCAGGCACAGGGTTCAACTGAGGTGGAGGGTCTCCCAGTGTGGCCCACCCCTTAGATTCTTGTGGTTTTAGGATCTAACGCTGCCCTGCTTCTGGACCAGGAAGACCCCTCACCAGGTGCCCGCCTTGAGTCCTGGGCCCCCCCCCCCCCCCCCCCCCGTGCAAAACCCACTCTCTCCGGACTTTCCTGTAAACAACTGCTTACTGGAGTTAAGACTCTCTCTCTCTCTCTCTCAAAAAAAAAAAAAAAAAAAAGATAAAGCGATTTAAAGATAATTAATTGCATTAAACTATTGACTAACTACCTCGCTCAATAGTAATTCATTTAGAGAATATTAAAATCGGAGGAACAATAATAAAATTGATGCCAATTCCCACGGGGAGGGAGATGGCCAGCAAATTGGATACTTTTCTTAATCTGGCGTAAATAATAACACGTCTGCTCCCCTTCTCTCTCAGGCCGATTCCTCTATCATTTATTCCAGACTCTAAAGCCGGGTTTCATAATTGATATCAGTTACTCAATGAGTGGTTTTTCATTTGTTCTTGTTATCCGTGATAATTGCGAAGTTCAGCCTCTCTCGGAGTTGAGTCTCGGCTCTACGGTGGAGGCCTGCCTGGTGCCTCCAGCGCAGCGCTGGGGCCAGGGGCCCGGCTGGGAGGTGGGGGCGCTGGCTGCTGGCCCCCCACCCTCCCGCCCGTGTACCCCGGGCAGATGCACAAGGCCCCCAGCCTGATCGTGGGGCCAAGCTGCAGGGCCCCACGGTGGGGGCTGGAGGGGTCGGGGCTTCCGTGGGGCGTGACGGTCCAGAGCTCCGCCGCCCGCTGAGAGGCATGCTCAGGCGCGGACCCAGGGTTCAGAGCTGCAGCAACAATCCGTTTTTGTTTGAAAAGCGGTGGGTGAAAGCGATGAATCCCAAACGGCATCTGGGAGAAAAATGTCACAGACCCTGAAGGAGAATTGGGGAGCTGGAGAAAGAGAGGGACACTTGGCTGAGGGGCAGCTGGACCAGGGGTGGGGCGCAGCAGGGAGGAAGGACGATGCTGGCTCCCAACCCACTCCCTCCCGCTCCAGCTCCGGGCACAGGATGCTCTCAGGCCGGCCGGAGCCCTGGCAGCCAGTCCGGTCCTCGAGATGACTATTTGTTATTTATTCACTTATTTATTCATTTATAAAGTGTTTACTTAGCTCCGTGCAGATGTAACATCTCATTTACAGCGTGGCCTCGGGGCATAGAAACAATTGGCAACAAAAGAGTAACTCCGGAGAATTAGAGAAACACACACACACACACACACACACACCCCAACAACAACAACAACAACGACAACAGAGCTGAGTTGGTGAGCGGGGAGGGCGGAGAGCGCGGGAGAGGACGGGGACCCCGCAGGAGTCGCGTGGGGGCTGCGCGGGTGCGCACTGTCCCGGCTGGGCCGACCGCGCCCAGGGCGCCTCCGGGGTGGGTCCGGGCCTGCCGGGGACCCCGAGGCGGCGGCAGCCAGGGCGGCCCCACGGAGGCGTGCGCCCCCGCCCCGGTCCCGGCCCTCCCGGCTGGCACCTGGCGCCCAGGAGCCAGCTTCGGCTGCCGGGCGGAGGGCGCGCAGACCTCGCCGCGGACCGCCTCCTCCTCACCCCCAGGGCCCTATCTCCGCGGCCCGAGCCCTCCGCAGCGGGTCCTGGCGGCTGTGCAGCGGGGAAACTGAGGCCCCGGGGCGCCGCCGTTGGGGCGCCGCCGCTGGGGCGCCCGGGAAGGTGCGGGCAGCTGAGCTTTCCTTCTGGGGTGCGAGGGGTAAGAGTGGATGATGGGGGGCGCACTGGCGGGACCCCCGGCCCGCCCCTCCCCTGCGCCGCGTGCGGGGTCTCGGCAGTGGCCGAGCACAGAAGGGGCTGCAGGGGGTCCCCGCCCCCCGCGGGCGCCGGGGCGCGGACGGGAGGCAGCTGGGACTGTTTAACTGGGAGCCGGTTGCTTGGCAACCCGCGGCGGCTCATTACCGCGGCCACAGTGATTAACCAAAAAAGAAAAAAAAAAAAAAAAAGAAAGAAAGAAAGAAAGAGAAAAAGAAAAAGAAAGGAAAAAGGGGAAAGAAAAAAGTCAGGAAGAAAACATAGGGGGAAAGCTGGAATATGAAAGTAAAATGGATTATTTAATTAGCTAATTGATAATCAACTACTTCTTAATTATTCACTTAATTTAAAAAGTGTAGCTCCCAACACTGCCCTCATCCAGCGGGCTGGTACACAAGCAGGATTTTCAAAGGCGCCCTCTTCCCAGTCCACCGCTACCTCCTGCCGCTGGGAGGCAGCTTCCTCTCTCGGCAGGGTCCCCAGCCCCTGACCCCCACCCCCCAGGAGGGGGCCGCGGAGAAATACTCTCCTCTGACAGCCAGGACAGCAGCACCTCCAGATATCCGGGGGCTTTTCTAGGAGGGGGGGAGGAAGGGGGTGATCTTACTTCCTGGCGCGTAGCTTCCCTGTGTCCAGGTGGTGTGTTAGGTTGTCCCCTTGCTCCCACAGATGCTTCAGGGTGTGAGGGCTCGGGGTGAGCCCTGCGGGACACCTGCAGGGGGCAGGGGGCGCTGGACTGGTCAGTTCTGGGACTCTGTATTCACCACCTCAAGCATATTTGAAACAACCTGTGGGATGGGTGCTCTCACTGTCCCCCTTCTAAGGAGAGTGAAGTGAGGCCTGTCTCACACAGCAATGTTAGGCACAGCCAGAAGTTCGGGGAGAGCGAGGAGTTGGTGTGGAGCAGTCATTCAGGGCCCTGAGGTTGAACAAGGCAGGCTGGGAGCTTGGAGGGTCGCCATCTGAGCTGGGTCTCCAAGACTGGCTGCAGGGCATGTGGTGGCAATGTGTCACCACAAGGGCGCCCATTTCCCTTGCTGCAAGGACCCCCAGCTGAGGCCTTCCCTGGCATTGCCCGGGATGAAGCATACATGAAGCATACGAAGGCCGTCCCTGGGCCTCCATTTGGGGCAGCTCTGGAGGACGGAGCTCTGGAGCCCCGTGAGGTGTAGTCTACCTTCTGCCGGCCAGCCTCCCCCCTCCCTGCGCCTTCCTTCCCCAGCCACCTCCTCACAGCTTGCAGAGCTCCTCTCTGGTTTCCCTGGTGCCCTGCAGATGCTACTCAGGCCACTCGGCCCAGCAGACAGGGCTTTGCAGATGAACTGAGTGTGGGAAGACAGGGGTGCAGCAGGACATCCCGTTGCTGGTCCTCTAGAGCTGGACACTAGCTGTGGGGCTTTGTGTCCTGGCTCTCAGAATAGGCAGGCACCCCCATCTCCTCCTTTCTGCCCTGGGGGCTCCCCTTCCTTCCCTCCTTACTCCTCCTCCTTGGATTCTCCTCTTTCCCTTCAGGCCCTGTCCCTCCTCCCACCAAGCGCTCTATGGGATTCCTTCTGACCCTGGAAAGTCTAGAGCAGCCACTTTGCTGGGGACTGGGGAGGAAAAGGAAAGTAGCCCCCACCCCAGGGGACCCTAGTAAGGACCTCACCCAGCGTCCTTTGGGTGCTGGGGGCAGGTGATAGGCTGCTGCTGGAGTTGAGGAGCACTGGGACCCCTGGTGCCACAGTCACTGAGACCCACAGACCCTGGCAGGAGGGAGGACTGGGCCAGCCACCTTGCTCCACGCAGAGCAGAGAGGTCAGAGGGAGCCGAGGAAAAGCAGGAACAGAGTTCATTAGGAGCCTTTGCAGGTTTGCTTGAGGGATTGGGCACAACATCCTGAACTAGAAGGGTTGGAGAGGGCAGGGCAGGACCCACCCTGGGGTCTCTCTGAGTCTTGCTCTCCTCACTTGAGTGGCAGGGTGTTTGTCCCAGGTGGGGAGTGTCCCAGGAGCCTTGGGACAGCATTGTAATCCCGGTGTGGGGGAAGGCCTGGACTGGTTTGTCTTACCCTGCTAGCCACTGTCATCATCCCTCCCACCTGCCCCTGCTCAGGTGTTTCAACAACATGCTAGGGGCACACATACTCCCTATCTTCACACTCCAGGATGATGCGGAGGCCTCTGCGCCCCAGGATCCTGTGAGAAATGGTCAGACATGGGTGCTAAAGTGTACCCGGGATTTGTTTTAATCATGAACAATGAGACATGCGGACACAGAAAGGACTGTCATGAAGGAAGAAGTTTACAGGGATTCCTGGATCCAGGAGAGAAGGCCCACCACGCAGGGCCATATGGGGAAGCACCAGGATGTGAGGGGGCCACGGAAAAAGCAGGACCCAGGGCTTTTATGTGGTGTCCAAGGGAAGAAGTGTGTGACATGAGATCAGTGAATTTGAGCAAGTTTAGGACTGGCTAGTTTGAATAATTTTGGGAGGCTGGAGGGCATGAGGTTGTCCCTGTCTGTCGGGTAGCTGGCTCTGGGTGGTTAGCTATTAGCAGCCGGATAATGCCTCCTGGAGCATAAGAGCTAGAGACAGGAGGCGGTTCCAGTGTGGGCTCTGGATTGGTTGGCTTGCATTTGAAAGGAATGGTCCTGGGGCAAGTTCTTTCCTTTGGGGAGGAACCTTCTGTCCTGAGTCACTGAGTCACTGAAGTAGCAGATGCCAGAGCATCCAGAGTACAGAAAGTAAGGGGCGCTGGGCCACTAGAGCATGCAACTCTTGATCTCCAGGTCATGAGTTTGAGTCCCATATTGAGTACAGCGATACTTAAAACAAATGAATAAATAAATACATAAATAAACCAATTTTTAAAAAGAGAATAAAAAAGGAATACAGAAAATAAGAAGACATGGTTAATACACCTGCCCCACACCCCCAGCTTTGTTGTGGGTGAGGGAGACTGAAGGTTCAAATCCATTACTACCCACTGTCCCAAATACAGTGATGGGGAGGGGGGGTAATGGCCCAAGGCCAAAGGGAGAGGCCACAGCTGGGGAGCAGAGCTTCTGTGGGACATGCTGTGGAAGGTGGGCTTGGGCCCAGAGCACACAGCCGAGCACATACGGCCCCTCTGTATGCCTGTCCAGAAGTAAGGTGAGGTGCCACCTTACTGGGTGTCAGTGAGGGGCCCTGAGCTTTGTCATAGCACTTAGGATGACCTATCTTAGGTGGGGTTTGTGAGGGCAGCCACGGGGGGTCACTTTGCTCAGAGGGGGACTTGGGGCTGTCTGGACACTGCCTGAGCACCTTTCTGGGCCACAGCCTGACAAGACAGGGAGTGGGGCTGCGCTGCTGGGAGTGTCTGCAGCACCTCAGCTCCCCACAGCCCACCTGGGAGTCCCCATCCTGTGTCTCCTGACCTTGACCTCATGGGAGCTTCCAGGGCTGAGCAGCAGTCAGGAGAAGGTGGAAGGATGGTCAGGCTGATTTCCCACTCTTTGAGCTGATTTCCGGGCTTGTTGACTGGCACTGGCTTCTAGATGCCTCTTTCTGCAGGCTGAGAGGGGGGTGAGCAGGGGACCTCAGGGTCTCCACAGCATGGGAAGGCCCTGGGGCCTGAGCCCCTCGGGTATACCCACCTGTCTTATCTCTGCCAGGGTGGTGGTGAGGATTTAGGGGATAGCATATGCTATGGTCTGACCCGTGTCCCTCTCCTCAAAATTCATACATTGAAGCCCCAGCCACCCACCTCACTCCTCAGAATGTGAGTATCTTTGGAGACCAGGGTCTTTAAAGAGGGGTTTAAAGTACAAGGAGGTCATGAGGTCATGAAGTGGGCTGTACTGCAAGAAGACTGTTGTCCTATGAGAAGGGGACATAAGGACACAGGCAGGCACAGAGGGGCAACCACATGGGGACATGGGGAAGACAGCCAGCTGTCCTCATGCCCAGGAGACACAAGCCCTGCCCATACCTCCACCTCGGGCCTCTCTCGGACCTCTCTGTCTCCAGCCCCGAGAGACAATACGTGTCTGCAGTCTAAGCACCCCCTCCTGGGATATTTGTTCTGGCAGCACCAGTGGATTCACTACCTCTCATCATAGGGTGGGCACAGTCTCACCTGGGGCCTGGGGTGACTTTGGGGTGAGGGTTCTGACACCCGCAGGCCTCAGTGTCTTCACTAGGGAACCCCACTGGGTCTCACCAAGACTTGGGGACAAGTCTGCTCCCCCTCAGGACACTAAAGCCAGGAACAAGGCCTAGTTCCCCACCCCCCAGCTCTGTTCCAGTAGCCCAGGCCCACGGGGCAGGAGGCGGGGGGGCCTCATGTCCTTGTCTGGAAGTCAGGGCTGTTCCCCCTTCCTGCCTGGCTGGCTCCCTTGGGAGGAGGCCTGCTCTCTGGCTGAGCCGTCAGGGCCCGGGCAGATGTCTCTATCGGGGGCATGCTTCTATCTCTGGAGCCCTCCTTGCGGGCAGAGAGAAAGAGAGAAAGGCTGGGCTGGCCTTGGCCTCGGTTTCTGTGGAGGGAACTGGCGTGTGGGGTGGAGGGCTGTTCCCAGCTTTTAGCTGCAGATTTATGTAAATATGGATTATGGAATTTGGCCCCAATTCTCCCTTCCCTTCCCCTCCTCCCCTACCCCAGTGCAGACTGGGCATTAGTGCCCGTTGGTGGGTGGATTTCTGCAGCCTGTCAATGAGCAGCAGTTAATTCTCAGGCAAATGTCTACTTATCTCACTGTGTGCTGGGCTTAGGCATCGCAACAGACCGCCCCACTCAGCCTGGAAGGGGGTGGAAGGGAAGGGGGGGCACAGCGGGCCAGACCAGGGGGAACTTCCCAACCCTCCCTTGTGGGTTCTCTCAGCTTCAGGGTAAGAGTCACATGCGGCCACCAGGGGCAGGGGAGAGAGGAGGTGCCCAGTAGCTAGGCCAGTGTCTTCTGGCTTTGTGACTCTGGGCAGGTCCTTCCTTCCTTCCTTCCTTCCTTCCTTCCTTCCTTCCTTCCTTCCTTCCTTCCTTCCTTCCTTCCTTCCCTCCCTCCCTCCCTCCCTCCTTCCTTCCTTCCCTCCTTCCCTCCTTCTTTCTCCCTCCCTCCCTTCTTCCTTCCTTCCTTCCTTCCTTCCTTCCTTCCTTCCTTCCTTCCTTCCTTTTCTTTCTTCTTTGAAGTAAACTGTACCACTGACCTAGGGCTCGAGCTCATGACCCTGAGAGCCAGAGTCACATGCTCCACAAATTAAGCTCTGAGGAAGCAGTGGCCTGCACTGCATGGTGGCCTTGGCATGGTACAAGGCTAGTAAAGCCTGTCACCTGGAACCCAAGGGCATGGTTCTGTCCTCTACCACCTCTGATTTAGAAAGATGCAAGACGACAGCATGCACTCAGCTGAAGCTCAAGCGGAGTCTGGAGAGGCATGTAGAGCCAAGCCTCCCATGAACAGGGAGCCGGCCCTGCTAGGTGACAGACTCTGGTTCCAGTGAGAGCCCCCCAACCCCCACCCCAGGAGGACCCAGGGAGGCAGTGGACCCCAGAGGCTTCCTCAGGGTTGCACAGAAGTGAGAGTGTGAATGTCATTCGGTTTAATGGGCAGCATGAGCAACATCACATTGGGCTGGGACACCAGGCGTGCTAGTCGGCATGGAGACGGGTCCCGTGCACTCAGCTTCTGCAGGTTGACCCCTGCTTGCTCAGCACCTGGAGGGCTCCCACTCCTTCTGCACCAGTGGGATCATCCTAATCTGCCGCCTGGAAGGATGGAGGTCCCCTGGTGCAGGTGACCACTGTATCCTTGCCTGCTATCACCCCCATCGATCCCTTTTTCCCTCTGATTTCAGAGCCACAAGAACCACGAAATTAGTTCTAAAAAAATTAGCCCTTTACTTCCCTGCTAATCCCCTAACTCCCTTAATTAAGTCAATGGTAGCCTAAATTGTTCTAAACATCTTTTGGGGGATTATATATTTTAATCATCATTATCCAATGAATATTTGATTATATAGTCATCATATAATCAAGAGTAAAAATTATAATCCAAAAAAAGGCATTTAATAACACTTTAAAGACCGGGGTATTTGATAAAGAGCGCTGGAGGATTAGGTGCTGCACTCAGAGATGCCAGGGGCTGCCCAGTCAGGGACTCAAGTGGTCGCTCTGTTCTGAAAAAATAAGACCGTGATTTAAGGGAAAAGGAGAAAGAAAACTAAGCCATTGTGTCCCCATCACTCCCTGCTCCTTGAGTCACGAGCTATCTTATTGGGACAGCTGTTGTGGAAGTGAGTCCTATAAATATCACTAGGTTTAGGGTTTCCACAGAGTGTTATGGGAGCCCCTGAGTTAGTTGGTGAGGTCTTCTGGTCCCAGTGTCCTGTGGTGAGGCCAGAACTGTCCCCCCCACCGCCTACCCCCCCCACCCCCGACCCCCCTACCCCCCAGCAAGCTTGGTGAGCTCTCAGTTACCTGGGTAGCGGAGGGACAGAGCCGCAGTGGCTACGGTCAGGAGTCTGGGTCCAGCCCTGCCACTACCTGCTGTGTGACCTAAGACAAATTGCTTAACCCCCCTGTGCTTGGCTTTCTGTATCTGTGAAATGGAGATGATGCAAGGCCCAGTAGGCTGGTGGGGAGCTCTGAGTGCGGTAATGCTACAAAGTGCTTACGCAGCACCTGACCTGTGGGTAGCGCTTGCTCTGTTAAGTATGAGCTGCTACAAATAGCTTACAGGGGACGAAAGAGCTGCCCCGTCCCCAACATAATTCAGAAGCCACTGAGGTGCAACCTCCCAGAACATTGTGGGGTGTCCCCCTGTAAGTCTGCTTTCCTCAGGGTACAGGATCCCGTGCACACTGGAAGAGGCCTTCCCGGCCACTGAGGCCAGCCTTCTCTGTTTAAGGAAGGAGGACTGAGGCCCAGAGAGGAATGGGGGTGGGGTCCCAAGGTCTACTGCTCGCTTTCACTGTGTCTCCCTCCTGCCCCCAGAAAGCTGGTCCCCACCCTGCAAGGGGTAGGATGCGGGAGTGCCCAGGAGGGTGCTGCCTCACTCCTGAAACCTGTGTGGGAGTGCGGGGATGGGAGGCTGGCGGTGCTCTGCTCAAGATGTCTTTCCCATCAGTCCTGCTGACATCTGCTTTCCTTACGATCAGCGGACTCACCTGTCTGTGTGCTTTACAGCACATCTGGAAGGTGGAACTGTAAAGCGGAAGGAAAAACACCCCTGACTTCCCAAGATCTGATTGTGGCTTGCTGGTCACCACATAATGAGGCCCAGGGCACTTGGGCCCCTCACACCTGGTCCTCTGGAGCCCTTCCCCTTCCGCAGGCATCTGGCCACACAGAGTCACACCGCTCGTGCTGCCTTTCCTGCAAACTCCTACTCATCCTCGAAGGCCTCCCTCAGGTGCCCCCTCTCTCCCCTGAGAGGCCCTGGCTGTCAGTTCTTATCTCCATGGTAGCACCCGTCATGGGGCTCACCCTGGCCCTGCGCCTGGCATGTGGCCAGCATCCCACCAGTGAGGTCACACCTGTGGATGAGGACACTGAGGTCCAGGGAGGGGCATCAACCTGTGCAGGTCATTCTGGCATTGTGTTGCACTGGTCTGACACCCGGGCCTCCTGCCGCCCCAGCGTGGACACTTTCCCTTGTGTCCCGAGTCCCAAGACAGTGTCCTAGGGGCCTGCGGCTCAGGATGCCCGAGTCTGGCCCCTCCTGCTGGGCTGGGTCCCGTGTTTCCTGGCCAACCCCCATCCTTGGGCGCTGCTTCTCCCTCTGCTCTTCCCAGGACGTGGGGGCACTGCCCCGCCCTCTGTGCCTCCTGTGGCATCTGTGCCAGGCGAGTGGCTGGTGACACTGTGCTGTGAGTCCCCCTCTATTGACGTCTGCTGAAATCATTTGAGACAAAGTTACTGCACAGACATTAGAGCCACTTTTCAGAGCGAAACATCTGTCATTTAGCACTATGACGCTGCGGGGACGGCACTTTGGAACAATCTTGTTGCACTTAATTTATTTTCTTCCGAATACTGCCGAGAAGGGTGAATGCCTAGGTGCTCTGTCTGGACAAATTTGACTCCTGCTAGGCAAGGATACCCCTGTCCCCCACAGGGGACTACCCACCCATCTGAGGAGACCTGCCCAGGGGCTTGCATCCCCCGATTGATCCATTTTCAGACTGGCCAGGAGCCCTCCGTGGGAACCCCGGCAGACGACTTTCCCTCTCCCCCCTTCTCCCCCCCGCCCCCCCGCCGCCGCCGCCCCGGGGCCCAGTGACAGACCACATGGGGGATCTTCCCATGGGGAACAGGGGACCAGGGGCTTGCCCACCCCCAGTCGGGCTCTCCTTTCCCACACTGCTCACTCCTGCCCTCCCGACACCAGGGCCGGAGACCCCACACTGGTGCTCTGGGACCCCACATCCCTCCTCCAGGGTGAGCTCCTGCCCAGTGTTTCTCCCCAATTTGGCCGAAAGGGAAACCCTTGATCCTCCTGTCCTGGCCCTATTCCACTCTTGAGAGGCTGACAGAGGAGGAAGCAGAGACCCAGAGGGGTCAGACACTTGCTGGGAGACACACAGCAGAGCAATATCAGAGCAGGGTTTTGAAGATGCCTTCCCCACTCTGCCTTGCCAGGAGGGCTGACAGCAGGGAACGGAGGCTGGAATAGACCATGTGAGGGGAGATTGGGGCTGGATAGGGCTGCAGGGCAGGGCAGTCCTTGAGCTAGACTTCGGGGCCAGAAGCAGCCTCTCCCCATCATCCATTTTGCCTCTGACATGGGGCAATTGTGCTCATCTGAAATGACAAGCCCCTGCACTGCTGGCTACCTGAGAGCCACCTACCAGCCCTGGGGACCCCTCATGTGGGGACAGAAGTGCCAGAGAGAGAGGAAGGGAGAGAGCCTTTGCCTGCCCTGCCCTCTCCTGCTGCCCCTGCCTCATGGCCGAGCTGCATGGCCCCAGCCCATCTGCCTGAGCCCCCTGAGGAGTTTGGGGCTGTCTTCCCTTCCCCACCCTGGCTCTGGTAAGGCTGAGACCATGCAGGATTCATCTGACACGTCTCTCATTTTAGGGATGAGGAACCTGAGACCCAGGGAATCCGGGGTGTGTCACAGGCAGCTCCCCTCAGCTCAGGAGAGCCATGTCACTGTTGGTAACCTCACCTTGCTGACTTGAAAGTGGCCGCAATAGAATATTTATACCACAGAAATGGGAAAATGCTACAAATCAGGGCTTTGCTCCTCGAAGAGGGCTCCTTGTTACACATTGCCCACCATGGCAACACCCAGGTAGATGGTGACCTTTGGGACCTGCCTATGCTGCGTACCTACTGTGTGCCAGAACCTTCCAGGGGCTCCCATGGTCTTCCCAGCAAGTCTGTGAGGTTGATGGTCATAGATGAGCATGGATGCTGGCTGTGCCTCAGGTTGATGAGGGTCAGGCCTGAGGGTTGTGGTGTCCTGGGGTCCTGCCTCTCATGCTCATGTGACCCTGTGTAGGAAGCATCGGCACCCCAGGCCGCAGAGCAGAAAAAGGCTCAAAGTAGCCACAGACTTACCTAAGACCAGAGACCATGGACCTGGAGCAGCGGTCAGGTGGGTGGCTTCTGGGGGCCCTGGGGGCAGTCCTGTCCCAGGGGGTGCGAGAAATGGTTGGGGGTGAGGACGTAGGATGGCCCAGGGTGGTGCCAGGAAACTTCTGTATCCCTATCCTGGCACTGTCACCAACTTCTCAAGTGATCTAAGTCCCCTACCTGCTCTGAGCCTGTTTCCCCATCCTGTGTCTCCTCTCGGATTCCACCCCCCAGCCCCCCATGCTGTGGAAATCTCTCCTGCCCCTACTCCATGGCTCTTGAAGCCAAGACTGTGATGGACTGGCCTGGGAGCATTCCTATGGCCCAGACCCCAGACACCCACAGGCCTGGATCTGCCAGAGGGCCACCCCAGCTGGAGGAGGTGGTATGGAATGAAGCTTGGGGGTGGGGCCTGTGAGGGGAGCTACACCTACTGGCATGGGGGGAGGAGGCCAGCTGTGCACACTCCTGAAGCCTCCTGGGACCACCTGGCCACCCTCAGTGTGCCCATGGCCCCCTCTGCCGTCTTGGCATTTCCTTTCTGTGGGCCCTTCCTGGACAGAGAAGCAGGAGCAGCTCAGGTCACAGCTGGGTCACACCCAGGAGATGCCTTGCACCCACCTAGTGCTCAGAGAATGTTTGTTGCTTCAGATTGGAAGGGAGTCATTGGTGTGCTGGAGGGGTGGTGGTGCGGGGGGCGCTCACGCAGGCCCCTCAGGTTCAACCCAGAAGGAGCCAGGGCTGGGGTATGTGCCTGACCCCGAGCCCTGGGTGCTTCTGAGTGGGGCAGGAGCTCCGGGTCCTCCAGGACAGACAGGGCTTCCCCCTAAACCCGCACACGCCCGCAGGCAGGTGGGTGATGGATGCAGGGTGTGCAGGAGCCACGTAGGCAAGTTCTCTTCCTCCTGGCCACTTAGGTTTGATTTGAAGGTTGGTTTCAGCCTGGCTGAGCCGGCCCAGGGCCCAGGCACCTCACAAGCATCATCTCCCATCAAACAGCATGAATAATTTAGTCTCTAATTAAAAGTGAGGTCAAGCCATGAAAAATGGCTGGATGTCCGGTGACACCATGATGCATTAAATTGCTGGCAGATCTGAGGCAGGCGGGCAGGAAGCTCTGGTGTCAGCATGGAGGCAGCGTGGTGGGGCACCCTGGGAGGAGGGTCTCCAAGTAAGGGCGAGGTTGCTGGGCAGACCCAGGGACACCCCCTTCCTGCCACCATTGTCACCTGAGGGGCTCCCTGCCCTCCAACCACCCCCTTGCCCTCTTGCTTTCCCCAAACACACCAGATCCATCCTGCTGTGGGTCTGTGCATGTGTTCTTTCTGGAATATTCTTCCCCCAATACCTGGTTGGCTTCCTTCCTTGCTTTATTCAGATCTTGCTCAAATGTCACCTTGCCTGTCCACACTGGCTATGATGCCATCTGCCCACCCCACTGGCCCGTTTTCTTTGTCCCACTCCCTGCCTGGGTCTCTGGGCAGTACCTCTCACTGCTCGGTGTTCTAGTTTATACTGAGTTGTCTATCTCTCCAACTAGAGGGCCAAGGTCCCACGTGTCCCCAGCACCAAGGACAGCACCCAGCACACAGCCGGTGCAGTGGAGGCTGAGCACCACAGGGATGTCCCTCCAGCCCAGAGCCCCCTGGAAACAGAGACAGATGAGGGGCAGAGCTGAACCGCCAGCTTATCTGCTTCTGTGTTCTCTCCCTCTCTCCTCTTGGTAAGTGGACACCCAGAAGACAGGCCCTGGGTCCCTCACCCTGAAAGTCTCATCTGAAGCAGTGTGTTGTCCCTTCTGCTCTGGAATAGCTGGAGGGACACTGCAGGGAGAAGCGTCCTGGCTGCAGACTGGCTTCAGGAGAGCCCCGCCCCTGCCCCACAGATGCCCACCTTCCTGACGGGTCAGGGCTGGGGGAACAGCCAATGGCTTAGGGGCCCTGCCCAGGAGACCACCAACTAGGGCCCAGGGCAGAGGGCAGGTGCTGCAAGGGTGGGGCTAGAGCTCGACGTCCCTTCCTACCTTGGGAGGACAGTACTCCAGCAGGAGATCCCTGACAGGTGCTGCCTGGAGCAGAGTCCCACAAGGAAGCAGGTCCAGAGCTGGACAAAGGAGAGGCTCTGTCTCCATGTTCTCAGCAGACCCTGCCCCAGAGGGCTCCCCAGCAGCACTGGGAGTCCTTGCAAAGGGGAGCCTTGAGGTGTGAAGCACTCACTGGGTCCTGTGTGGTGGTACCAGGATCATTCCCACTTTCCAGAGGGAAGAACTGAGGCTCATGGGGGTCGACTGCCTTGCCCAAGGCCCCATCCGTCAGTTGCTAGGAGCTGCCCACAGGGACCTCTTCTGTAGCATGGGGTCTGAGACCACCCAGCAGCTCCTGTTGCCCCCCCCACCCCCACTCTCACCCCGAAGTTCTGAGAAGTGAGGTCAGAGTCCAGAGGAGGGAAGTAGTTGGGAGAGATGCTTGCCTGGGGGCTGGACAAACATGTTCTAGAACAGCTGGCTTTGGAGACCAGGCCAGCGACTTTATCCCACCACAGGGGGCTAAGTGAAAGTCTCACCTAGGGCCCTGAGTGGCACCCAGGGCCTCTGCCCCAGCTCCTGCTGCAGGGCTGGCGCCAGCCGCCTCCCTGTCCCCACACCACAGCCCTCCCGGCCCCTGGGAGGATCCTGTTTGCATTTTCCCAGTGGAACCATGGAGGGGCGGGTGCCAGGGAGGGAGGCCCTACTGGCCCTTGGGTAGCAGATTAAAGATGGATATTTTGTTTGTTACAATCAAGACCTCTGATTTCAGTTTTATAAATTTTTAAAATATTAATTATATTTTGGAAAGTGTTCTGAGGTGAATGCATTAGCTGCTGCTCCCTGCTTAGATGGCAGCTCTGCTGCTTGGCCCGGATTAGAGCAGAGGAGGAGGTGGGGCATTTAATCCACCTTGTTAAGTTATTAAATTTTCTTTATTTACACACGAACCCACTTTCATTAGCATTGTAACAGGTGCTCATTAACAATTTATCATTTGGGAGGCAAGCGAGACAACAGCGAGAGAGACATTGCTACAAAGTTTACTCTTAATTACAAGGAAGCAGCTTTAAGGACAAAACAAGACTGCACCCCTCCCCTGCCTCCCTGGCCCCCCAGCCCCCAGCCCCCCAGCCACCCTAGTTTCCAGGCCCCAGAGGCTTCCAGAGGCCCACTCGCTGCTTGCTCTGGTCAAGCGAGGGCCCTCAGAGGAATGCCAGCAGTGGGGGAGTGTAGTCTGTGCCCTGGGGCAGGTGCTGGACACCTGGGCTGTGACCTGAGCCCCAAGGGGTGGAAGGAGCATGAGCACAGAGCCAGCAGGCCAGGACCCCATTTCCAACCTGAGTGACCTGGGCAATGACTTCACCTCCAGAAGCCTCCTTGGCCTCCTCTCCAGAGTACATGGTGGCGGGGGGTGGGGTGGGAGGGGGTGTGTGTGGGGGGGTGGGAGGGGCCCAGAGAGGAGCTCCCAGGGGAGCCAGCAGAGCTGGGAGGTGGTGGCCTGTTGGTGTGACTAGAGGGTCTTCTTGTCTTTCCACATCCCTGAGGGCGTCCAGGGGCACTGTGCATGTGAGTAAGGAAGGGGTGGCCAGGCATCGGAATGGCGTGGGGCCCCTCCCTGGGGATCCAGCTTTCCAGAATTCCTCCTCAGGACCTCCACAGTGGGCATGCCATCAGCAGGCAGGTTTGGAGTCTGTCCCAATTTCTCAGGACCCTGGAAGCAGGAAGCTATATCCTCCTCCTATATGCCTGTGTGCCTGCTGCCTTGGGCCCCCAGTGGGTATCAGGGTGCTGATGAGGAGGTTTGAATGTTCCTTGTCAGAGGGGACACAGGGGACTGCCTTGGGCCCCCACCCGGTACCAAGGTGCTGGGTGAGGGGGTTTGAAGGTCCCTCGTCAGAGGGGACACAGGGTGCTGGAGGGGGGAGACTGTGTGGACAGTGAGCTCAGCCCCGTAGGAGGCCAGGTGTGGCATGGGTGTGAGGAGACCCCCATCAGCAGGGGCACGGGGGCTCCTGGATTTGGACAGGCTGTAGGTGCTGGACACAGCAAGAAGTGGGTGCTCGCAGGGGGCCTGCCTCCTCCTGGGAAGCCCGTCCCAGCTCCTCTCTAGCAGGAGCCACCTGCCGGGGGTCCAGGCCTTGCATGTCATACCTGCCCTTCCCTGTTCCCCCGGGGACCTCAGGCAGGAGGGAACCGATGACTGGTGTGGCCCAGCCTGAGGGGCAGGTGGAGACGAGCCTATGGTCAGCACAACAGCATGGCTGTGCCCCACACCTCGATGAGACTGCTGGTCACCCCATATCCTGGGGCCAGCCAGGCCTCCTCCTGCACCTGCAGCCCGATGAGTGGGGCCTCCGGCCCAGTGCAGGGAGCAACACCGACCTCTCTGCTCTCCCACAGAGGACCCCTCATCCCGGGGCGGGCGGGGGCCTCCGTGGGGCCGGCCAGCCGCCTTTCCAGCCGCCTAGATAATCGTCTGCCTCACACTGCTCCTTTAAAACATATTTCCAGGGTGTTTTTCACGGATAGGGCTTTTAATATTCATCTCAGCACTGACAATTTTTCCTGCCTTGTTACGGAGAGCCGGTGTCGGTTTTTCATTGTATCTTTGGACAGTCGGTTTATTCGGAGCCACTTAAAGGCTCAAAAGTGATTCTCTTTTATAATTTGAGAAGTTTCATGGGCTGAACATCAAAGTGATGGCTGGGACTGTTATCCATGCTCTCCTTGCTCCTTCCCTCCGCCCACCCTGACCGGCCCTATCTGCCAGCATTATTAGCGACATAGGCCACTCCTGCCTCACTGCACCCCAGGCCTTTGGGGACAGGCGTGGCATGCCACACTGTCGGCCTTGTCCCAGTGTGGGAGGACATGCATTTCCATCTGGATTTTCAGAGAATGGTGAGGACAGGGGAGGGGACTCTCAGTCCAGAGGCTCGGGCCTACACTGGGTCCTGTACCATCTGCAGCCCCCAAGGCCTCAGTTTTCCCATCTGTAAAATGGGTGTCTTGGCACAGAGCAGGGCCATAAACTCATGTACCCACTGGGGTCAGGCAAGTCTCACAGATGGGTGGTGCCTGTTGGGTGCGCCAGCCAGAAAGAGAGCTGTCCATTAGACAGCACTGATGGAGCACTGATTGTGTTCTAGGGGCTGGTAGCCATCAGCCCAAATAGGCCAGAATCCTGGTCCTTGGTGGCAGAGAAACAACAGGGTCTGGGGGCCGGGAAGAGGGTGCAGGGAACGGAGAGCCATCCCAACAGGTGGGGCTGACCTTGGAGGTCCTTTGTGTCCTGCTGAGGGCCCCCGAGACCCCTTAGTGAATCAGGGCTGAGGCTAGGCTTGCCACAGGGACACCCCGGGTTCCTTTCTGGTCCCCAGGGGCTGGCGCCCTGGTCACCTCCCCTCAGGCTGGATGGGGCCTGGGGAGACGGGCTCATTTTCGTCAGGCAGAGGCCAGGGCTCAGATCTGCCAGTGGTTTGGGCTTTTTGAGAGAAATCAGAAGTCTAGATGAGTTTATAACATCTCTTGATTTCCGAATGTTGGCAACTATTTCAAAGATGTTTAAAAAAATTCGCATTGGCCAGATTTGTCCTACAGGCTCGGCTTGCAACCTCCGGTCTAGATAAGAAACCGTTGTCTTCTCCACTTGGCCACGGCCACGCCGTCTTTCCCGTTATTAACCGCAGATCCGTTTGTCAGGAGTGTGCCTACCCTAGCTGTCTGTCCGGGAGCCGCCCTCGCGGTGGTACTGCCAGGGCCGGGGTGAGGAGGGGTCCGGGCCGCGGTGCCCCATGCCCCCCTGCACTCACCAGCACCACGGCTGGTGTCCTGCCTGCACGGTCTGTCTGCACCTCTACCTCCCCCTAAACCACCACTAACACTCGTGTGATTTTTATAATGTTTGCACTTTCAACTACAACAAGATAAATGGGCACAATTATCCGGTTCCCAGACTGGGAACATGTGGCCTGGCATATGTGGGGCCAACCTAAGCAGAAATCCAAATGCGCCTCCCCAGACAGCACACCGCGCTTGCCCGCCCGCCCGAGTTTCACTCCGGAATGGCGCCACCGGTTCCCACATAGACAGCTGGCGGATCATCAGATGGCATTACAATATTTTTACTTATAATACAGAAAGTAATAAAAATACACATTTAAGTAGCATATTGCTGTTCTAAAGGGGCCGGGAAACCTGGAGAGAACTGAGTTTTGCTGTAGATTCAGAGCCAGCGTTGATCCTGGCACAGGGCTGTGGCCAGGGGTTCGGCAGCTTGGTGAACGGGCACTTGGGGCTGATGCTGCTGTGCCACAGCTGCATCTGGCCAGCAGGTTTGGGTCCTGGTTATAGGTAACTTTCAAGTCTGGTTCTCGAGGAGTCTGGCCTCATTTCCTCACATGTGAGGGATAGGCAACTTCCCCATCTTTAGGGGTGATCTGTGGAATGTAACCCTTGGGAGGCCAGAGTCCTCTTAGAGACCCATGTGAGTGCTGGGACCCTCACTCCTGCATTTATGCATAACTTCAGGGCACCCTCGAGAGCATCCCAGATTGAGAATGCTTGGCTCAGACATAAACACAAATAAACTTGACCACATGAGCCATGGCTGCTGCCAGCGTGGGCCCCTTTCCTTGTATGAGCAGACTGAGGCTTCCACAGGAGACAGCTCTTCCCCAAGAAGAGCTGGGGCATGGCCAGGCCTCTTGCCTTCCTGAGTCTCAGAATCCCAGACCTTCGGCTGGCCATCCACACCGTGTGCTATGGAGGGGCTTGGAGGAGGCACCTTTGCTGCCATCTCTTCTGTGGTGACTTTGGGGAGGGTCTGATTTGGATGAACCTCCAGATTTGACCGAATTCTCAGACTCTGCTGTCCCAAGTGGAAGGCAGGAGAAAGAGTGATGCCAGGTGACTGGTCCTGGCCCCACCCCACCCCACCTGCCCAGCCCCTTGGGTTCCTGCCCCTGGGATAATGCAGCCCCCTGTGCGCAGGCGCCGCTGGCTTGGGGAGCTCAGCAGGGAGCTGGACTTTAGCCCCACCCCCCCAGGCCTCCCACCCTGTCGCTTGTCGGTCCTGCCAGGCGGGGTCTCAGGGGTAAGAGGAGCACTCTTGATAACACCAGGTCATTCTAGGCGCTGTAGTCAGAGGTGCTTCATGGAAGATAAAATTAGGCGAGTCACAGCAATGCTCTGGCCAGGGCATTGGAAAGGACTTACAGGAGGAGGTGACATGTCAGCAGATCTAGTTTGTGGGGGTGATGCACAGCAGATATAGTGACAGGTGTCATGTCAGCAGTTATAGTTTGTGGGCCTTGCAGAGGTCTGGGGAGGAGCCTTCTGGGCAGAGGGAATAGCAAGTGCAAAGGCCCTGAGGTTTGGAATGGCCTGGACCTGCATGCACGGCCACAGCAAAGGGGTCTGTGTAGCTGGAGTGCAGAGAAGAGGTGACTGTAGGGGTGTGGTGCACCATGTGGGAGTTGAGCTCTCCTTCTAGGGGCCATGGAAAGCTGCCAGCACATGGCCTGAGGGCCCCACGGGGGTGGGGGCCAAGGATTGGGCCCTCCCAGCATGTGTATACTGCATCTGCTCCTCTTGAGTCCCTTGTGGATGGTCACTGAGGCCATGTGCAGGACAGCCTGAGTGTGGGGCATTTCCTTGGGCGTGGCCCAGGACCGGGGCACCCTGGGATCCTGAGTTCGGGGACTCTGTCATTCTCCACTGCCTGGACACCATCCCAGGAAAGCCCCATGTCACATGGGTCCTGCCAAGGAGTTCCTCTGTTCCACCCCCCGTCCTTCCCTTGAGTCCGGCATGTGCAGGTGCCTGACTTAGACAGACATGGTGGGTGGGCAGGTGGGCTGCCCTAGGCATTGACCCCTGGCTCCACCCACCCCCCAGGCAGGAGTGCCCATCACCCCCATCATGACAACAACCAATAACACCACCACATCCAAAGTCCCTCTGGGGCTGGTACTCTGTGACACTTCTCCCCACCACCCCCTTCTGTGACAGGTCACACCTGACCCACAGGCCCACCGCAGGCCATATTTGGGCTTCTGGTGATCTGAGGGGTAGCCAGGAAATGGCTGCTCCCCTCTGTACAGCTGAAAGGGTAGGTAGTGTCTGCATGGCTGGGGCCTGGGAGCTCGCCCACGTGCACATGGGGGTCCTCGGTCCCTCCACCCAGCTCCTGCTGCAGCCCAGCACCCCCAGCCTCTCCCTTCATGCCCCCTGTCCCCTGGAGCCGCTGCCCACCCTCCCTCCCTACCTGCTGCCCATCCCACCTCCACTGCCTCCACCATCAGCCCTCCTGCACAGCACCCAGAGGGGCCTCTGGAAACCCAGAACTACTCACCAAACCCCATGTAGGACCCTCTGGAGCTCCTCTCATTCCTCCCTGTGTGCTGAGCCTTGGAACTTTGGCATCCCTGCTGAGTCCTGGCTCCTCTTGGAAGCTCTTGACTCTTCCTTCCATCTGGTCCACTCACCTTGTGCTGGGGGGGTCAGAGACCAGTCTTCTGTCCTGCATGGCCCTTTGCATCTGTGAGGGGGGCCTTGTAGGCACCCCTGAAGGGAAGAGACCAGGCCTCACTCATCCTTTGGGGAAGGAATGGAGAAGGCACTCTTGTGATCCAGGCCAAGGCCTGGCTGGTGGCCTGACCCTGAGCTGGCCAGGGCTGAGCCATGGGGTGGGTGCTGAGCTCCTGGTGGCCAACCTGGAGGCTTTGGATCAGGAGCAGGACCATCCAGGGGTGGTGCTGATCTCACTACACAGCCCTCTGCCCACTGAGGGGGGTGGGGGGCGCACACCTGCCCCGGCCTGCTGTCACTTACAGGCTGGGAGAGGATGGGATATGAGTGTCCAGCCTGAGGAGAAGCCTATGCTCACCAAGGGAACATCCTCCTACATCCTCTACTGGGGCTCCCTGAGAAGCTACAACCACAGCCAGCCAGAGAAAGATCACACCCAGGCCTGGGCACTGCAATCAGGGACCCGCTGTCCTCTCCTTGCTGCCCTGGAGGGACCCTAATGCAGCAGAGGTGGGCAGGAGCCAGCCCCACGCAGCAGGCCTGAGCTGCAGGTTAGGCCTGAGCCTAACCCAGTGCAGCAGGCCTGAGCTGCAGGTTAGGCCTGAGCCTAACCCAGTGCAGACCTTCAGTTATGTGGGGGTGTTTCTGCATCTGCCCAGGATTTGGGGGTTCACAGTGATTTTTCTACCCGAGTGGCCTTAAGTGCCCTGCAGTAGCCCGAGACATACCCCAGAGCAGAGGAGGGCGCAGAAGGGCACAGGATGTCTCAGGAGGAGAGAAGAGTTGAGTAGTTTCCTGCCCGCCCTGGAGCTACATGCACCCCTGGGAAGGGCCTTCCTCCCATCATCCCCCTGATTCTCAGCGGGAGAGCTGATGTTCAGGGAAGTGGTGGGCTAGGGTTCCATGGCCAAGGCCAAGGGATGGTCAGCAGCTCACTCTCCTCCTCTGGACACCTCCTAGGCCTCTTCTCCACAGCAGAAACAGGCCAGGTGCTGGGGACGGGGGCACAACCAGTCTTGGTTTGGAGTGACAGGAGACAGGCCACAGCACTGGGGGCCTCTCTCAGGAGCACTCTTGTCCTCTTGGGTGTGGGGTGCCAGCAGTGAGCAGAGGACAGGATGGGGATGAAGACGGATGGCTCTTGCACAGCAAGTGCTATGGTGAAGGCCAGCAATGAAGGCCGTCAGTGGCCAAGGTCGGGGCGCCCGGAAGCCGGGGCAGAGGTCTGGGACCCTGGAACGGGGCTCAGAGAAGACAGCCAGTCTGGGGAGCCGTGCCTGGGGCTGGGTCAGGGGCTGACGGCACCCGGGCTGCTCCCTGCGCCCCCCGCCCCAACCCCGAAGGCCTCCCGCAAGCGCCACCCACTCCTGGCTCTGAGCCCAGGCCCCCGGGCCGGGTCAGCTGGGCCCCTCCCGGCCGCCCCCCTAACTGTGTGGATGGGAGGTGATTCTCAAGGTGAAATTTCTAGTTCCGTTGAGTCACTTTTGTTCACGGCAGCGCACAAAATGTCATCCCGGCCCTGTTCCGCGTACGGTGTGCGGCTCTCCCGTCGCATTTAAATTTACTCCACTTTCCCTCCCTGACACCTGTTTAAATCAATATCTTCCTCTCCGGGTCGCGGGGAGAATGTGCCCGGCTCTCCACACAGCGCTTCTCAAATCCACTAAAATCAACACAATAATTGAAATATTTTCAAGCTGATTACACCGCAGCCCGAGGCTAGCCTGGTTGCTAAGGGTGAGCTCCGCGGTTGCTAGGGGGAGTAAATCATCTTGCATTATTTGATTTTTGTTATAGATATGAAACCGCTACTCCCGCGATTAAATGTCTCTCAGCCTAACACCTATGGGACCTGGGGAGAAAGAGGAGAGAGGCGCCAACCTTGACCCTGTCAAATAAATATCTCTAACTTTTCCTGTCCTCGGGCTCCCCGGCCAAACCTGTCTCTGGGTTTTTTTCTTTCCCTTAACCTGACTTGAGACAACAAAGCTTTGGGGACTAGAGACGAAGAGGGGGAGACTGTCCACTCTGTTTGCGGCCTGTGCGGCCTCACCCTCCAACCTCCGGCTCTGGTGGCCCCAAGGGAGGGACGAGGACTCATCTCCCCGCGACTCCTGCCCGGCTTCTGCCTCCCCTGCTGCTTGGTGGCCAAGGGAGCCACCAGGCCCCAGGCCCCCCGAGTGGATGGGCGCACAGCTCCTACTCCGGGGGTGTCTCACCCACTCCCACCGGCCTCCTCCTGACCCCCGCCCAGCTGTCACGTAGGGGCATTGGGTCTTGGGCTGCACCCCCTCCCTGGCCTGTCCCAGCCAGCACCCTCAGAGAAGCTGGGGTCCCTGGCCAGCCACGGCTGCGCCCACTGAGCTGTAAGTACCTCTGCACCGAGCCGGCTGGCTGGCGGCAGGTGGGCGGTGAGGCTGCCCTGCTGGGACCCAGCCAGCTGTTCCCATGAATGAATCTGAGTAAATTAACAAACAGCACGCAAACCTGTCAATTGAATCATTCTTGATGACTCTAAGTACCAGACCGGCTGGGCGGGGCCTCACCCCTGCCCCCAGCGTCCCGGGACCCTGCCCCCCCCCTCCCCCGCCCCGATCCTATCCCAGCCGCCGGCCCGTCTGTCAGCCTTCCCCCAGATTTGGCTCCCAAAGCGCTGCCCTCACTGGGCTTGTCCCTGTGCTAGAACCTTCCACGGCTCCCAGCTCCAGGGGTCAGTGCAGGTGGCAGGACTCAAGTCTGAGTGCCCCCAGGTCTCAGGTCCCACTGTTGCCCTCCCTAGCACCCCAAACACCCCAGGGCAGCCTTAGCTCTGCTCCCTGCTTGAGCACCCGGCTCTCTGGGGCTCAGTCCCAGACACTTCTTTTCTGGATGTCGTTTCTGCCTCTACCTCATGATGCTTTCCCTCGTCCATCACGCAGCACTCTACACTTTGTCCTGTCGGCCTCCTGGGAGGTGTGGCCAATGTGGGAGCTGTCACCACGTCACGGCTCTTCCCACTGGACACCTAGCCAGGGCGCAAACCCGCAGGGCTCACTGCCAGCCCCTGCAAGCCCTGTCCGCTCACCAGACGCCATGTGCTGGGTCTCTGGGCCCCCAAGGGAGGTCAGGTGGTGGGTGCAAGGTCTGTGCTGGCTGGGCAGTGCTCTATGGAAACCCAGTCCAGCACAGCCCAGCCAGGCCAGCATGGGGCTGAGGGTGGACACAGAGAAGCCCCAGGAGGCGGTGTGGACCTCCTTCTGGGGCCCATTACTTACCACTACGTCACTTTCTCAGCCATCCTTGGAGAACCAGGTGTCAGGCTGCCCCCAACTTACAAATGAGAATGCGGAGGTTCAGAGGTTCAACACTCCATGTGGGGGCCCTCAACCAAGATCAGGGGCAAGGTTAGGGAGGCTGGCACTGTGAGCAGGCTTGTTGGTATCACAGCTATGGAATCGGCAGATGTGCCTGTGAGTCCAGACTCTGAACCCCAGCCTTGGGTGGGGCCGGCATGGTTTTATTTTATTTATTTATTTATGATTTCATTTCATTTCATTTATTTATTTATTTATTTATTTATTTATTTATTTATTTATTTTTATTTTTATTTTTTTTAGAGAGAGAGAGAGAGTAAATAATGAGTGCAGGAAGAGTGGGGAGAGGGGCCAAGGGAGACGGAGAATCTTAAGCAGGATCACATCCAGTGCAGAGCCCAACGGGGCTTGATCCCACAGCCCTGAGATCATGATCTGAGCCAAAATCAAGTCAGATGCTTAACTACTGAGCCACCCAGGCACCCCCAGCATGTTTTAGAATGACAGAAGGGTGTTCTAGAATGTCTGAGGCCTAGAGAAAGAGGTCTGGGGCTAGGACAGTGCTGGTGGGGAGATGTGGGGGCTACTGGAGGCCACAGCCCCTCACCCACTGTGCTTCAGGCCACACTCCAGTGTGCCCACTCTTGCCTCACTCAGAACTAATGGGGCCCACGTGGCCTCATCCTGCCCATTCTACAGATGGGCAGCCGAGGCTGGGGAGCAGCCTGCCCTGCAGTAGGCAGTGGATGTGGCTCTCACATCTGGCTCTTCCCTCTCCCCTACTGGCCTCACTTCCTCCCCATGAGAGGGACATGAGGTGGCCAGCATGTGTGAGCAGGAAGGAGTGCTGGGGGCACTGGGTGTCTGCACACAGTAGGTGCTCCGTAAACAGTGCTAGTTACTCCTGGGCTCCTGTAGGTCCCAAGGCAGGTGTAGACCAGACGTACTTGCCGCTGAGGGCCTCTGCCCCCGGCCCTCGCATCCCTGCTCATGTTTTTTTTTTTTTTTTTTTTTTTTTTATGATAGTCACAGAGAGAGAGAGAGAGAGGCAGAGACATAGGCAGAGGGAGAAGCAGGCTCCATGCACTGGGAGCCCGATGTGGGATTTGATCCCGGGTCTTCAGGATCGCGCCCTGGGCCAAAGGCAGGCGCCAAACCGCTGTGCCACCCAGGGATCCCCCCTGCTCATGTTGTGCAGATCTTCTGCTTGGGGTACCCTCCCCCTACCCACCCCTGAACTCCTACATATCCCTCAAGGCCTGTTCTACTCCCGCCACTGTTGGAAAGCCTCTCCTGCTGTCCTGGGCTCCCAGAGCTGCCAGGGCATGCTTCTGTGCTGGCAGGCCTGATGGTTAGGGAATCTGTCCTGCCCATAGGTCTGGTGCTCCTGAGCGCAGGGGCCTCGCTCGTCTGATTCCCTGTGTGTCCCCAGCAAGGCCCAGCCCAGAGCCAGCCACAGACCTGGCTTTGGTGAATCCCTGCCAGGAGCATCCAGAAATGGGAGCAGCCCTCTCTGGTTCATTTGACTCAGCCTTGGGCCCATGAAGATCTCACTGTCACCTAGTCTGGGTGGGGGTAGGCTGGCCCCTGGATGGCCCTCAGGTGGACTCAGGCTAGGTTTCCCTCTGCTGCAGCTGAGGCTCCAGTGGCCAGGCCGTGTTGAGGGCATCAGCTGGAGGGTACCTTGGCTCTGGGGAGTACCCCGGCCAGATGGAGCATCACGGGGGAGACCTGATCTCTGCAGATATAGCCACCAATGTCTAGGGGGGGCGGGAGGAGCCTTTCATGCCCCAGCCATGGGTGTAGATCAGAAGGAGCTGAGGGTGTTGGGACAGGTTGGAGGGAGTGTGCCCACGGGGGTGAGAGGTCCCAGGGTTGAGATCAGGTGAGCCTTGTCTCCTGGAGGCCAGCCCGGGGCTCTGGAACTGAGACCCAGTGAGTCGCCCACAGTGGCCGTGCTGGGGCAGGTGGGGGCGCTGGGGGCACCTGGGGAGGCCCAGAGGTCTTGCCTTCTCTCACCATCCCTCAGGGTGGCTCGGAGCCCAGCGGATCCGCCTTGCCTAGCACGGGGATCCACACCCCAACCCCAGACACTGTTTTCCAGAACCCTCCAGCAGCCCCAGCTCTGGCCTTGGGCACTGGGCTCCCAGCACCGAGCAGAGAAAGTCCCGTATCCCACGTCCCAGGGAGCCTGGGGAGTGCCCCAGAGCCCCTGCTATTTGCTGGGAGGCCACCTTCTACCCCGCCAGGCTGCCGGGACCCTCTTCGGCCATTGAGCGAAGCCATCTGCCACCAGAGCCGTGAGTCTCCGGGCAGAAGCCGCGGCGACAAGCTCGAGATGTGCGGGTTGTAGTTATCAGCAGAAGCAACATCTGCCCGCCCGGCCGCCAACAATGGTAGGCCATTTAGCCCGTCCCCTCCTCCCCTGAGCTGCAGACAACAGCTCCCAGTATTATATTTTCCCACTCAATTAGCACCATCATCCTGCTGAAAGAGAGGCCAATTTACCTATAATGACATCATTGTTAGGGAAGTGGCGGCTGGGCTGTCACCAGGTTGTGGAGACAGGTCCGTCTCTCTCCACTAACCCTGACAGGGCCGGGCCGGGGAGCCGGGCGGGAAGGCCAGGGGCGCCCAGGCGGCCTATCGGCGGCCACCCCGTCACCTCCGACCACAGACATTGTTTCCGACAGTTCTCAGGAGCAGTGTGGCGGAAAATTGAGTCCAGATTCATTAGGTTTTTCAGTGTGCCGCTCAAGTCAGTTAAATTGATACATTTCCTAACGAAATTGAAGTGCTTTGTGCTGCCAGCGGAAAGCCGGGTGACCGGCCTCGGCCCGCTGAGCAGCAGAACGAGCTGACGGATCCATTAGGCCGCTCCCAGCGCCGGCCCCTCTCCCTCCGTTCCCGGCCCACGCTGTAAATCTCCGCCAATTTCGGGCCTAATCATCATTATAAACCCTTCCTCTGCCCGCTCCCTCGCCCGCCTGTCCGCACCTCGCTCGCAAAACAGCCCGCGGCGTGCTAATCGGCTGGCCTTGCAGGGTCAGCATCCCTGCCCGCTCGGTGGGGCCGGGGGCCGGGGCCCCGGGGGGAGGGGCTCCGGGGAGGGGGCCCTGGGGTGCAGGGCTGGAACATGCGCCCGCTCGGCACACGGGGCTCCAACGCAGACAGGGAGCATCGGAGCCGAACGGGACCCTGGGGGTGCCGGTTTCAGACTGGACTCTTACTCTTGTTACCTTTTAAGTCGATGTACATGCAGAGAGTCCCCAAGTGTGGAGATGCGGGTGTGGTTCCTGTTTACCTGTGTGTTCACACACGGAGCCCCCCAAGCAGGGCCAGGATGTCCCAGCGCCCCAGCAAGCCCCTCCGTGCCTGCTGTGCGGCGTGCACGATCCCCCTCAGGTGGCTGCTCCCGAACATCCCGTGACCCGGACAGACTGTTCTTTGCGTCCACACTGCTGTGTACGTTGCAGTCGGGCCTTTGCACGGCTGCATACTATTCCATCCTGTCGGCTGTTGCCCCGCCCACCCGCCTCTGTTTCCAGCTCTCAGCTGTCCTGAAACAGTGGATCTCATGTGCGTCCTTTGGGGCCATAGGTGCTCATCTCTGGAAACTTCTCCCACACCTGACCTCCCACCCAGTGTTCACACCCGCCAGGTAAGTTTGGGAAATGCAAGCAGGAGGCCTGTCTTCCCCCCATCCCCACTTCTCTCGAGAAGGCCCCTGTGACCAGGCTCCCCATTGTCACCGATGGTGACACAGAATGGCCCTGGGAAGCAAGTACAAGCTCTTCATTGTGGAGTCAGAAATTGGCTTTCATCGCATGAAGGTAAGTAAGGACATAATGTTGTCCACGTGGACACCCGTGTGTGTGGAAGAGGTCCCCACGCAGCATGTCACCCTGAGGGGGCCAGGGGACGGCAACGGCTACGCCCCATGCCCTCCCTTCCGCAGCAACAGGCACGCCTCGTGCCCACCACCCTCCGCGGGAAGGGACATGGTTTGGCTGAGGCCCGGGCTGCGGCAGGGAAAGAGGATCGGGAGCCTGCTCTGTGGGGTGTCCACCAGTCACACGGGGACAGTCCAACACCAAATACACACCGGGGTTATAACCCATGCAAAGAAGTAGCCACCGTGAGTCCACAGCGATGCGGTCGATAAGCTAATAAACACGCGGGGAGGAGGGAAGTTAGGGCTCCAGCCCACCGTCTGTCGGCCACCACAGTAGTCATCGGTTCCTTCGGGAATCAATGATGGACATCAGAACTAGCGGGTGGTGTCGGGTGAGAAGCGTGGTTTTACATAGTCAGGGAGCAGGGAGCGCATGGGGAGAGTGCCTTTCTGGCGGGGAAGCCACGGATGCCACGAGAGCCAAGCTGACCACCTAGCCTCGCCAAAGCTGGGACAGACCCTGCCTGTCCAAGGTGCCACTCCGAGACAGAGCATTACCCTGTGATGTTCCCTCCAAAAACACACACCCACGGAGTAATCGTGAGGACACGTCCGCAAAACCAAACGGGGGACGTTCTACAAGGTGACTGGCCTGCCACCTTCACCAGTGGCAGAGCTATGACGGTCAAGGGGAAACCCAGGTGGTGACACGTCCTGACAGCCAGATGCAGCCTGTGTCCCTGTGTAATCAGGTCCTTTGCTGTGAAGGACACCCCTGAGACAACGAACCTTCTGGTCGAAGGGTATGTGGGGTTCCTTGTGGCATTCTTGCAATTTCCCTCTCAGTTTGAAAGTCTTCCAAAGTAAAAAGTTAAAAATAAAGAGCTGTATCCAACATTATGCTCCGTGAAAGATTCAGACACGAAAGGCCACGTGTTCTACGATTCTGTTGGTATGAAATGTCCAGAGCAGGCAAATGCACAGAGGCAGGAAGCAGACTGTGGGGCGGGGGCGGGGGGTAGGGAGTGACTGCCACTGGGCACCGGGTCTCCTTTTGCAGAGATGAGAATGTTTTGGAACTGGATGGTGGGGGTGGATGCATAATGCTCTGACTGTGCTAGATGCCACTGAAGTGTTCACTTTAAAGTAGTGAATCTTATGTTAACATGGATTAAAATCAGGAGCTACAGGAAGTCAGAACACAGGCCCGATCCTGCCGCTCCCAGTTTAAAGTCTTCGGGATATCCAGGGCTGGTCAGTCCTGCTGACCCCTCCTCCTCCCACATCCTACTCACATCCACCCTCCGGCCTCTTGAGGGCACCAAGGCACTTGTGCCCCTGGGCCTTTGCACGTGCTGTGCTCTGCATCCCTAACACTACCTACTCTGCCAAGGCCTCTCCAACTCCCTGGTCTGCCCCCACAAAGGTAAATTGGTGTGGACTCTTTGTTCACTCTTTGGACCATGTCATGCTCACATGGGGCCCCAGACAACAGAGGTGCTCCATGGATGTCAGTGAAGTGGGGGTGATGACACCTGGGAGCAGAGGAAATGATGGGAGGAAGGACAGGACTTGTACCCAAGCCTGGTTCCACCCCTGCCCCTGGGAGAAGACCCAAGTGGGGACAGGAGGAGCTCTTGGCCAGCAAGGTGTCCCTGATGTCTGAGGCCTGAGGCTGCAGGATGATGAGGCTGTCTCCTGGACACTGAGCCAGAAAAAGGGGCTGAGGGTGATCTGAGCATCTGACGGGGACCGGTGCTGCAGTCCTGGGTGGGGAGGGGGCAATGCTCACTGACCACACTGCCCCTCTGTGCCTGCCTTGCTCTTGCAGTCCCCAGCCTCAGGATCCTGGAGGAATGAACACAAGGTTCTGGAGGATGGAGAAGGGTGGGGTGGCAGGGCTCCCCTCCTGACACACGAGTCAGAAGGCAGGGAGCCTGCCCAGTGACCTCAGAGCCAACCGGGGTGTCAAGGGGATGGTCTAGAGCCGCCCAGAACAGTGACCACTGGTCACCTGTGGTCATATGTTCTAGATGTGGCCAGGGCACAGGAAGTGTGAAGTCCTTCACAACTTCGTAAGAGCATGAGTGATTTTTTTTTTAAGATTTTATTTATTTATTCATGAGAGACACACAGAGAGAGAGGCAGAGACGCAGGCAGAGGGAGAAGCGGGCTCCATGTAGGGAGCCCAACGTGGGATTCGATCCCAGGTCTCCAGGATCAGGCCCTGGGCTGCAGGCGGCGCTAAACCGCTGATCCACCCAGGCTGCCCGAGCATGAGTGATTTTATCAATATTTTTATGTTGACAATGTGGTGGGAATTATTGTATTTTTTGGTGCATTAAGTTAAATTTTAAAAATTATTTAAATTAATGTCACTGGTCTTACTTTTTGTTATGGCTACCAGGAAGTTAGCGATCACTTCTGTGGGTGCGTGTGTTTCCCTTTGGAGAACATGGATCTAGAAGGCGTGGAAGCAGACTCAGAAATACAAGGCTGGGTCCTTGTCTCCGACTGCAGAGCAATCTCCAACTGGATTAAAGCTGGCTTTTGTTTGTGTGTTTGTTTAAAATGAGGTGACGTTCATGTGACATAAAAGTCACCGTTCAAGCCATTTCAGAGTGTAGGTTCGCTGGGATGTAGGGCCTTGTACAAGCATCGCCTGCATCTGCCTCGAGAAGGAGAGCTGTCCCCAGGTCCTGGTGCCCCATCGCCCACCTCCCATCCCTGAGAGCCGCCTGCCCTGGATGTGGCCGTGCATAGAACCATGCACGTGGTCTGTCGTGTTGAGCTTTTCTTATGTTGGTGTGACATGCACAAAGCTGGCCCGAGCTGTGTGGTGGGCCAGTGCTTGGCTCCCTTCTGTGGCTGCATAATATTCAAACATGGGGAAAGCTGGTTCTTTACCTGCTCATCGTGGATGTCTGGGTACGTCTGCCAAATTTTGGCTATTGCTGATAGAGCTGCTGCAAATACCACGTGGGCTTTTGTTTTGTTTTAATTTTGAGAGAGAGAGAGTGAGCATGAGTGGGGGGAGGAGCAGAGAGAGAGAGAGAATCCCAAGCAGACTCCCTGCTGAGCACAGAGCCCAAGACAGGTCTCGATCCCATGACCCTGAGCTGAAATCAAGAACCCATCCAGGTGCCCCTCACGTGGGTCTTTGTTTGAACACCTCTCTCCAATTATTGGACTAAAACTTTTAAGTATAAAAAATATAATTACGGAAAAGAAAACCAGGGTCCTGCCTTCAGCTCTTCACATATTGAGACCTGACTGGCCATCTCTCCCTCACCTGAGTGAACTGACAAGCCTCCACCGAGCACCCTTGCTTCTTCAACTCCCAGGGGCTGCCCTGGGCTGAGGGGCATCAGGAGGTATGAGTGGGGGGCCACTGGGTCACGGCACAAACGGCTCCTCTGCCCGTGAGGGGCTTGGGCCTTATCCTGAGTACAGTGAGGGGCCAGGGCTCCATGAAGTTTCGGGGGCCTCTCCAGGCAAGCTGGGCCCTGACACCCCAGGCCTAGGAAATCTGGGATGTCCTCAGAACTGGTTGACCATGGGGAGTGGGGTGGAAGCAGTGGGGAGCTCCTTCTGTGAGCCTGGAGCAGCAGAAGCCTCTAGAAGCCTCTAGAGGGTCCTGGGAGTGTCCAGGACCTGGGAGGGTCCTATGGGTCACCGTCAGCCTAGCCCGATGGGGCAGGGTTTCCAGCAGGGTCATCCGGGTCTTGACCTTGGAGCTCCAAGCTACTGGTGCAGCTTCTTTAGGGAGCCTGGAGGCTGCCAGCAGTGGGGTGGTCACAGGGAGCTGGCTCGGCCTCCCTCTGATCTCATCTCACACCTGATGTTTGTGGGGGCTTGGGGGATCCCCACCACTGTGGCCTCAAGCAGCCTTGGGGGTGCTCAGCCAGGAGTGTGAGCAGTGGAGCTGGCACCTGCCCATTCAGAGGGGCACCCATTCCTCAGGGCTGCCCTCAATGGAGCAGGGAGCTCCCTCTCGGCAGAGAGCCCCTGGGTGGAGGTGCAGGGCCTGGGGCAGGGACCCTCCTTGCTCTGGGCCTCCATGTCTCTGGTCATCAGAGGACTGTGGCTGGGAAGGGTCCTGGGGCAGCCCAGCCTCCCTGCAGGCAGAGAACCCACGAGGCCCTCCTCTGATGAGCAAGAGGGCTGGTGAGTGTGGTCATGTGACTCCTGGCCCCAAGCCAGTCTAGGGAAGGAGCTTCAGGCTCTGTCCCCCATCCAGGAAACTCTCCCTCTCTGGGGCATGGGATCCCCAAACAGGCTGAGACTGTGCACCATGGGGTGGGGTCAGGGTATGAGGCAGAGCCACATAGGCTCCCTACCGTGAGAGGCCTTGCAGGAGGGTCATGGGGGCCGGGTCTTACAGATGGTAGGTAGTCCAGGCGACAAATGGGGACAGGGGGCCGCTGAGTCAGGGGTGTCTGGGGGTGAGGTGTTTGAGAAGGCTGAGAGGTAGGGGGCCGTCCATGGAGCTTTGGGGTCCAGTTTGGTCCTGGCCGTAGCTCTGTGGGGTCAGGGCGTGACCTGGTCAGCTCTGCTCCAGGGTCCCTGGGGTTCCTGGAGAGATGCTGCAGGTCTGACCTGGGGCCTGCAGGGCGTGGGTGTGTTTCGGGGGTGATTTTCTCAGCAGTGGCACCGGCTAACCTGACCCAGAGGGGCCATTGGACCATTTAGCATGCCCCCTCCCAGCCCCCACACTTGGGCAGACACTTGTTTACAGGCTGCCGAGAGGCCTAGATGGAAATTTATGGTGTCGAGGAAAGGCCCTCTTGCCCAGGGTTCCGGCCCATCGAGGGAAGTGCAGAAGCTCTTAACAAATCGATGAGCTGCATTGACTCAATAATAAAGCACACACGCCAGCCCCCACCTGCCCCCCAGGGCTGCTCAGGCTTCTCAAGGGTGGGGTCCTGTGGGCAGCTTCCAGGGGAAATCAAGGGCTTGGTAGAGGCAGCAGAAGGCCCCCCCTGTTGCTGTGGCAGCTCAGAGGTGGGGTCTTCCTGCCTGGGGGAGCGTCCTCTGCCCATCCTGGAAAGGGAGGGGGGTCTGGGGTGGACACGGTTCAGCATTGTTGGTAGGCCAGGCTGTGGTTTTCTGTTTACATTTCTCCTTGAAGCTGAGGGGTCTCTGGCATTGCCACCCCACACCACATCCCTCCCTGGGTTCCTCCTCAGATCCATCTCCAGGAGAGGCCCTGTCACACCTGTGGGACTCCTGGATGGTGTGTGGGGGGGTGGAGTCCTATGCTGGGCCTGGATATGGAGTACGGGGAACACAGAGAGGACGGCAGGTGCAAAGGCCCCAAGGGAGGGAGGACCTGGGTGTTTTCAGGGTCTGGGAGGGGCCAGAGTGGAGTGGGATTCTAGCAGCAGGGCAGGAGACGGGGACAGAGACGCGGAGATGGAGGCAGAGAGGCAGGGGGACAGTGACCGACCACCTACTGAGGGAGGGAGGTGGCGGCGGCTGGGGGGAGATGGCGTTGTCTGGGAGAAGCACCTCATGAGCCCTGTTCAGGGTGGTTAATGTTCTAGCGGCCGTGTTAAAAAAACATGAAAGGAAACAGCATTAATTTCAGTGCCGTATCCTGTTTAACTCAATACATCAGAACTGCTCTTGCTTCAACACACCGTCAGCACGGAGCGCAGGTGAGGGCTCCTGCAGCCTTTTTGTGCTGACGAGGCACTGCCCAGTGCCCTCCTAGGGCCCGTCCGCCAGCAACACAGCTGTGTGGAGGGGAGACACGTACTTCATCACTTGAGATGTGAAGTTCAGTCCAGCTGGAAGTCCACGTGGAGCTCGCAGCTGGCCACATGTGGTGGGGACAGTGGGCATGTCAGCTGGTGTCTGGGTCCCTGGGAGGCTCTGGGCGCTGCCAGGGGGACATCGTGGAGGAGGAGGGATTGGCAGGCTGTGTCCCAGCCTTCTGAGAGGTACGGCTGCGGACTGGCCATCTCGGCCAGTGGGTGGGGGGAGCCGTGGGCTGGTGGCACCTGGACCTGAACTGCGGGCGCCCGAGGCAGGAGGACACAGTGCGCATGGCCCTTCTGAGGGTCTGTAGCAGAGAGCTGAGAAGTGAGGGAGGGGTCTGCGTGGACTGCGGGCTCCCTCAGAGCTAGGCCCTTCCCCAGCCCTCCCCGCTGGGCCACTGGGGGTTAGGGGCAGGGGGCGAGGGGTGCAGGCCTTGTGACCCAGCCTCAGTTTCCTTGTCTGCCTAAGGGGCATGAAGGCGCGTCGGACATCTTATGACAGGATGTTTGCAAACTGTAGAGGGCTGTGCATGAGCATGGGGCGGAGCGATGTGTCTGTCCAGGATGAGACTTGTCCCATCCCCTTCCCTCACTGGTGGCAGAGCGTGGTGGGCCGCCTGCCCAGCCGGCCCCGGGGGACGCCACGTGGCTGGGACGTGGCACTCAGACTCTGCTTCCCATCTGGTGTGACTTGTCTCTCTCCGGACGCCCCCACCCCCTGTGATTCCTGCCCTCTGTGCAAGGAGTGGCCTGTACAAAGCCCAGGCAACTGTGTGCTCGCCTCCGCCAGTCACGCAGGATTCTGTGAGGCACACGGGGCTGCTAGGCCGGCCTGTCTGGGGGCGCCCATGGCCCCTCTTGGACATCTGGGGCCCCCAGGAACCAGGTGCGGGGCATTGGGGGATCTCTGTGTGTGCGCCACCCCCACCCCAGTGGGCAGGGTCCCCAGGATGCCTGGGGCAGCTTCCTTCCCATGGTGCGGGGTCCCGCCGCCGAGTGAGGCCTGGGCATTGAACCCCGGTGACCCACGCGTCCAGACAGAAACGGAGTACGGGCAGATCTGTGCAGGGCTCTCCCGGGGGCTCGTAGGACAGTGGCCCTCATTCCACGGCACTCCTGGGGTCCACGAGCCATTGTGCTCGGTGCCCCATATCCCAGGGTCCTTGAAGGAGGCTCTCTTCGGGGTAGAGCCGTCTGATTCCCAGCAGCGGCTGGGCAGGGGGCCTCCCTCCAACAGAAGGATGGGACCTGCCATCACAGCCCGAGCCTCACCCGCCTTCCTCAGGTGGGCGGAGGGAAGGGCTCAGGTCACGTGCATTGGAGGCCCCTCTTCTTAGCACCCAGGGGCTGCTAGGCGCTGATAGGGGTTCCTCGGGTCCTCAAGTGACCTGTGAAGTAGGTCATCTCATCCCTGTTTTACAGATAAGGAAATGGAGGCCCCAAGCCCAGGCCCCTTCCCAGGCCCCATGTTCTCCCCGCCCTCCAGCACCGCCACCCCCACTGTGCCCTGGAGCAGCTAACACTCTGGCAGCCTCCTGGGGGCCTGCAGCCCCCCGCCCGCCAGGCTCTCCATAAGGAGCCTGGGTGCCTAGAAACCGGAGAAGCCAGACGGCTTGTCCGCTGTTGCCCTGGAGATGCCAAGAGAGGCCTGCCTCCTTGTCCCACTGCCAGGGCTGTGCCGGGTCCCTCTACACCCACATCCAGCCAGTCGCAGCTCCAGCAAGTAAATAGGGCAATTGGAGTGCCAGCAACATGGACCCCAACTTGGACCATGGGTCCCAGGTGCTTGGCCCCGAGACCCAGGTGTCTTCCCCAGGTTCACAGAAAGGGGCACCGTAGGGCTGTCCCTGAGCCTCTGCACCCCTGAGCTGAGGCGAGGCCCTCCTGTCTCTGCAGGCCCCGGACATCCAGCAGGATGCCCCACACCACCTGGGGCATAGGTGGCAGAGCAAGGGCCCACGGGCTCCTGTCCAGACCTGAGTCCTCCTCAGCAGAAGCCGAGTGTGCCCAGGATGGTGTCCTGGCCAGGTCGGCCGTGCCCAAGCTCCTAGATACTCACTCTGCAGATTGGCCAGGCCCAGGACACAACTCCATTAGGGTCCCGCCTCCATGTAATTAGCCCTAATATTGCCCTAATTCTCCCTAATGCTACGTAGTCCTCTGTCCTGGGTTGTCAGGCCCTCCCTGGCCCTGCCTCTGTGGTCTCCTTCCACCCTCCAAACGCAGAAATGACTTTCCCTATCAAAGTGTGCAATAAAAGCTTCGAGGCCCATTTCTTTTTTCTATTTTGAATTCTGTTAACTGACAATTTAACCTAAAATCCTCTGTATTTCCAGCTTGTACAGCTGTAAATAGAGACTGACAGTTTATTTTCACGTCCCGGCTCGAGGGGGGTGGCGGGGGGGAACCCATTTGAAATAAATACTTGCGGGTCCCTGACAGACTCCAGACGGGCCGTCGACGCTGGCTGGCAATCTCTGGGACCTGTCACACTCTGTGATCCGTCTTTTTACAAACACAAACGCTGCTGATTTCTTATCAAATGTAAAACCAGCCCGGCTCTTTCTTAAATGGTTACCACGAGCATGAAATTGACATTGTGAATCACATGTGACACTGGCTTGTCTGCGCTGTAATTGATCGGTGCTTAGGAGCAGGCGCAGGGCGGCCCCGCGCCCCCTCCCGCGGCCGCGCCCCGGCCCCCGGCCCCGGCAGTCCTTGTCAATGGGAGAAAAGTCGGAGAAAATGCTGGATCTGTGCACGTTGTGGTTCCCCCCACCGCGATCCTTCGAGGTGTCAATTCCAATTTCCACGGCTTCATCATTACGCACATCAAACGGCTGTAATTGGCTGCTACAGAAATTTATCCTCCAAAAGCAAGGGGGGGGGGCGCAGAGGAGGGAGCCGCGGAGGACGGGGAACGGTGGCGGTAATGAGATTTTGGAAGCCGCGGTGCCACCCCTGAGGTTGGCAGGCAAGGAGAGCAGAGGCTGGCGCGCGTGGGGACGCATTCGCGCTGGCTAACAAAATGCCGTTTGAAAACAAGTCTGGCGGGGTGTGGGTGTCACACAACAGCCGCAAACACACAGCCCCGGTCCAGGAACAGCCGGCCGCCTTTCACTGCCGCGTCGTCACGGTTACCGCGGGGCGCTGGCAGGCCTCCTCCCCCCACCTTACAGTTTGCACAGCTGGAGGTGCCTGTTCTCATCCCACCAGCCAGACACTCGGGTCATGACTGCTGTTTAGCAGACGGGGAAACTGAGTCCAGGAGGGAATTTGTGGGGATTGCCCAGGGTCCCAGAGCCAGAGCGCCGGGGCTCCTCCCTCAGGGCTTTGCCTCCACACATCCCTGAAGCCCCCTTTCTGCCACGAGTGACCGCCAGCTGCAGTGCTCTGCATCGGGCTCGGCCTCCCCCCACCCCAGGGGCTGCCCACCCCTTTGTCCGGCGGGGACGGCCTGCGCTCCGGCTGGCCATGAAATCTGAATTGGTTTTTCAGGCCATGGATTTTCCCCGGGCCACCTGGGGAGTGAGCAAGTCTGTGAAGACAGAGCAGAGGCCCCGCGGTGCCCCCCCCCGCTGCCCCTCCAGGCTTTCTGCTGCAGGGCTGGCTGCTCGGAGCGAGGCCACCCCCTTGTCACCTGTCTTGGCTCCGGGGACCCCGCCCAGCCAGGGTTCAGCCTCTGACCGGTGTCGGCCGCGCTGGCCCCAGGGACCTGCAATTCCCACCTCAGCAGCGCCCACACTTACCTCCTCTGGGCCCATGCACGGTCCAGCAGCTCCCTGGGCGAGCGTATTTATGTCTCTGTTTTTCCATTTGGATTTTGTGACTGATGAAACAATGATGCTGAGTTACACGCGCAGTGATCATGCCTCGCGGCAGGCGAGCGGCAGCCTTCCCGGTCCAGGGCTGCACAGCCAGCCTCCTGCAGCTGGGGAAGCCGGGCACCTCGCCAGGACCTCCCGGCAGCCTACGCACGGCAGGAAGCACCGCCCGGTTCCCAGATGGGGAAACTGAGACCAAGGAGCAAACGTTCCCTGGTTGGGCTATCACCTAGATACTCAGGCTCACATCCCTGGCCCTGCACCACAAAGCCTCCAGTGGCTGCCTGAGCATCTCAGGAAATCCACTTTGTAGAGCCATGTCTAGAAGCTTCTCAGGCCTCCCGAATGGGAAAGGCAAAATCCTCCTGAAGGCCTGGCTTATTTTTCTCTCACGGGTGTTACTGTGGATGCACCGCAGTGGGTGTTACTTTTTGCCTTGGCCCCTAGGAAGCTCAGACTCCAATCACAGCCTGTTTAACCATGGTGCACTTGTCTCAAAGCTGTCCTTACCTCTACCTTCTCTCTACATTCACCCAATTGAGTGTCGCGTCTCTCTTACTGAGCATCTCAAACCCTCCGGGGAGTGATAAGACTGAAGTGTAGTGCTGGCCGAAGCGTCCCTGGGGGGGGGGGGGGGCTGGTGCTGGGGAGCGTCACTGGAGCGTGTATCTACCACCTCCTTCCTCTTCCCACTTGGCTGTATGTGGGGTCCATCTGGGGGGCTGGCACCCAGGGTGCTTTGATGGGAGGAACATGTGGTGCTGTGGCAATGGGTGGTGAGCCACTCTGGCAGCCCCCAGGGAGACCTCAGTGGACCTGTGTAGCAACTGGTGAGTCCAGAGCCAGCAAGACATTTCTTTTCTTCTGCCACTGTGGATGGAGGACAGCTTCCAGGGCACTCTGTCAAGAAGGATTCCGCGATCCTGTGTGAGAACGCGGGCAGAGGTTGGTTAGCACCGTCTGCAACGGAAGGCTGCCATGTGGGGCTCTTGGGAAGCCCAGGCTCGCTGGCCATCCACCTCTGCAGTCGCCGTTCTTCCCTTTACGCACAGTCCTTGAGAATGGTCCTTGAGCACTGCCTGGGCACCACAGGCCCAGGAAGCCTGCCGTCAGCATAGCCCAGCAGGTGACACAGGGGACGCCTCGGGGGGCCGGACCTGGGGCCCTCTTGCTCTCTTGTTCCAGGTCTGTTAAGATGGACAGCTGGGGCCACCTGTGAGCCTGAGCAGGAGCCTGCGTTGGGGGCATGCCACAGAACGGGGGCTCTGAGGGGACCCCTGGGAGGTCCACGGGGAAGAACCTCGACATGCAGGTGGGAAGATGGGGAAGGGTGAGCTGTAGCACAATCCTGGGCAAGTGAGTGGACGTCTCAGAGCTGCAGGTGTGAACCCTGGGAACATCCAGAGCCTCAACCTACCTCCTTCCCTCTTGGACAGCCACGTGGAGCCTGGGTGGCAGCTCCCAGCCTCAGAATCCACAAGAATGGGGGGGCTGCTTGGCTGTTGCTGTACCTATTCCAGGATGACCTCCGCCAGGGGTGCTCCATGCCAGGGGGAAGCTTGGCCAGTGCACATGCATGTCCTTACCTTCCCTAGGGTTCTTTGAGCCGCCGATACCCCATGAGAAGATTCTCACGTTCAGGCAGAGAGCAGAGACCATGTACGCGGGGTGCTGGCCCATGAACCCGGGTGGGGGGAGCCTTCCCCATCTGCTCAGCTTGATGACAGAGGGGAGGCTGAGGCCAGGCCAGCCCTGGGCAGAGAGGTTCTTGGGGTCTTAACCTCTTCCCAAAGAGTCCTCACCCATCCCTCAGACTCAGAATGGCTGGGGTAAGGTGCTGGGCTCTGCAAAGCTGCCCTGAAGATGGAGCAGAACCTGCCCGCGGCTGCCCGGCGAGAGCCTCCGGGAAGCCCCCTGGGCAGGCAGAGGGATGCTGGCCGAGGGCACAGCAGCGGAGCCGCACACCTGGAGCTCCCCTCCGGAGGTGCTGGTCCTGGGTGCTGGGCGTCTCTCTGGCCCCCTCTCCTCATCCTTCCCACCCCCGACAGCAAGAGCAGGGGCTGACAGGCTCTGCAGGAGCATCCCCAGCGCCTCCCTTCCCTCCGAGGCTGTGGAAACAGAGTCGCAGGGGGTCAAGGTCAGGCACGGCCTGAACCCAGCTTCCTGGCTCCCTCCTTGCTCTTCTTGCTGTGTCTACTCCTGCCGGATGCCTGATGCCCGGGAGACGTCCAGACCATCTGTCCGGGGCCGGTGGGCTGCCTCACGGTGCAGACCCCGGGATGGCGGGCTCCGTGGACAAGCTTGGGCCAGGGGTCTCCGTGCCCCCAACCAAAGCCATCTGAGGCGGGGCAAGGCCGGGCTGGCATCTGCGAGTGAGCGGGGAGGGGAGGGGGAAAGCCCAAACTTTAAGGTATATGGACTGTGAAATTAAATCCAAATACTCAAATAAGGAATCGCATAACAACATAAGCAAAGATGTTTACCAGGGCTTGAAGTTAAATACAGATTTTTTTCATAAACCCAAACACAAAATGCAATAAAGTTCTGTGGAATGTTAAATATAATTTACAGTGGAAAGAATGTTCCTTGCCATCATAAACCTGCAAGCGCAACGTCCCCGTCAGGGTGCCAGGCGGCCGAGTTCCACTAGCCCCTCTCCTGGACCTGGCGTGGGCTGGCCGGGCACTGGGGCCGGTGCTACCTGCAGGTGTGAGCACGGTTCTCCTTCCTGGAATGGATGGTGTTGCCACTAGGTCTGGAGCCGGCTGTGGCTGCCAAATTGGTCCCGTACTCAGGCATCGCTGGAAAACTCAGATTAAGCAGAACTCAGGGAAAGATCATCTGCCTGCAAGTAGCCACCACAGTGCCAACCAGTTCCTGGCCCCACCTGGCCTTCGTCGTGGGGCCCTTCCCTCCTAATATGGCCAGGTACAATGCAGGCCTGGAGAGTTCCCTCCCCGGAGACACCAGCCCTGGGCCAGGGGACCCAGTCAAACTTCCTAACGGGAAAGGTCCTTTGGTAGTCATTTACACTGTAGTGAGAATGAGATCCTTTACTGAGCTCCCTCCCTCTCTGGCTGTGGAATGTGCAACCAGAGTCTTTGTTGACCCTGGAAATCCAGTGGCCTAGAAAGTGTTGCGGAGGGGATGGGAGCTGCCTAGAGTCACACACCTGATTCACAGTGAGTTCCAATTAGAATCTGAGTTTCTGGCCTTCAAGGTCTATGGGGAGAGCAGCTGACATCAGGTAGAGCTCTTACCTGGGGACATCCACGCAGCACAGCAGCCCTGCCAACCAGAGCCACACAGCCTGCATTTCAGGGGTATGTGTGTGTCGGGGGGTAGGGGGATGTAGGTGTCTGTGTGGGCGTGTGTGGTTTGGCTGTTGACTGGTCCCCGACTAGTGGGCTGAGTGTGTTCTAGTGTCTCTGTGGGTGTACCCACACCTGTGTGTCACCTGGGGGCGGCAGGGGTCAGTGTGTGCCTGGGTGGCTGTGAACCCTGCCTCCCTGAACCGGGTATGGGCTGAATGTGGGGGGTGTCTCCCCCTGGCACTGAGTACCTGGGGTGCAGCCCCAACCAGGGCTACTAAAAGTGGGATAGATGGCCTTGCCTCCACTCTGGGGGTATCCAGCCTGGCCAGGGGCCTGAGCACTGGGCTTCTAGGCCGTTGTGGGGATGGGTTGGAGCACATTTCTTTGGTCTGTGGTGGCCCTGTCCCTGTGGTTCACCAGTGCCCCCAACCCCAGGCCAGTCTTGGCAAAGGATCTTGGGCACAACCACCAAGGCTGGAGGGGCCAGGGGGATCCTGGGCAGTAGGGAGGGTCAGCAGCATGGATGTCCCTGGATGGGCTTGTCTTTCCGGGCTCAGGTCCAGCTGGGGGCCCATTGGGTAGATTTTAGGAGGTGGTTGGGGTCACCGTCCACCAGGTGCCAAGCTGTGAGCAGCAGTGGGGGGTCAGCACCCCCCCACACACACACACCACCTGGCAGAGGGACACAGGAGGGCCCAGGCACGGACTGGCTGTCCAGGATCACAGCCCAGGTGGCCCGTCTCTGACCGGTGCCCCCCACTCTCTGCCCCCCTGCAAGAGCAAGCACGTAGGCACCCATCTGCCTACTTACCCAGCTTGTACTGAGTTCCCTTCGCATGCCAAGCCCCAATCTGGAGACTGGACCCCCCAGGACCAGATGTGGCCCCTGCCCTCCGGGGGTCCCCTTCCTGAGGGTGGGACAGAGGAGGCAGTCACGGCCGTGTGGCCAATTGATTTCTGTCCTCATCAGCCCGGCTCTGGGGAGGGGCTGGGCCCAAGATGGGCCACCTGGGTCCCCAGGCCTCAGGGTTCTCTGGGCAGCCTTGTCAGGCCCAGGGGCAGCTGCCCGCTCAGCATCCTGCCTCCTGCTGTCTCTCCCAGGGCTGTGCCCCTCTGCCTGCCCGTGAGTCGCCTGGTCACTCTTAAATTTGCAGGAGGCCGGTGGCATTTCTCCAGACTCCCAGCCTCCTGATTTATGTGCTGCCGTGGGGAGTGTTTTCTTTAAAAACAGGATGGATATGAGAAAAACAACAATGCCCCAAAACCACACTTAATGTGTGGGTCGGGCTGGCTCGTTAGCACTGAATAATCGAGCCTCAACCACACCGCTAGGAAACAAAAATAAACAACACCCACCAAGCGCTCCGGACGGGGCTGCCATCCTTGGGGCACAGTCGGCACCCGGGGCCCAGGGTCCCCCGGACCACGGCGTGCGGCTCCTGGGCAGCCAGGGCTCGGGCGCCTCCCCGGGGACCGCTTCCTCCTGCCGCCTTTGCTGGGTGCCCGCCCTGGGAAAGGTCAGCTGGAGGCGGCACTTCCCAGGGGGACAGGCCTCCCGACCCCTCCCGGGGAGGAAACCCTTTGTGGCCGGGGAACCTAAATCCTGCCCCGTAACTTAAGCCTGCTTCCCCCTGCCGGCCCTCAGTAGAGATGGAGAACAGCTGGCCGCCTCTCCCTCCAATAAATCCCGCCGACCGCGCCGGGACGACCCGCTGGAGGCCGGGAGGCTCACGGGCCTGGGCCCTGGCAGGAGGACGGCGCGCCCCAAGCGGGCACCGAGTCCCCTGCCGCCCCTCCTGGGCCCGCCGCCTTTGTGCGGGTGCTGGGGGCGCGCGGCCGGCGGGCGGGTCGGGCCTGGGGGGCGCACGGACTCCTTTGTGCAGCCAAGTTCCAGGCGCATTGTGTACGGGGCCGAACTTTAGCTCACAATTTGGGATTAGAGCAAATCCGAGTATTTTTCTGCATGCCTGCCCGCTCCCGGGCGCCCGGAGCCTGCTGGGTAACTGCCTATTATCCGCCGGTTCCACTCCAGTGCCCTCCCCAATAAAACTTTTCATATCCTTATAAACGAACTCGATTGCCGTGTTATAAACATTTACACTGTGCTAACAGATCATCTCCGCACATCAGAATTGGCTAAATTCCCTTTTCCAGATGAATATATTGAAGGAGATTAGAGATATGATAGCTTTTCAGATTGCTGAACCCAGAGAAATTAGTTTAGTGAGCATTTACAGAGGCTAAATTGGAGCCATTAAATAGTGGATTAAATTGATGGCACTTTCATTGTCTGTCCTTCGGTACCGCTGTAAAATCAATTAGCCGTCACCAGCCCATTCTCCATATCGTGAGATTGTCCTCCTCCCTGGAAGCTGATGCAAAACCTCCCAGCGGTGGCGAGGGCTGTGAAAACACACCTTTGAGGTGGTGTGGCATGAAATAGCATCAGGGACCGGGGCTGCCCGGGGAGGGCCCCCCGCCGCCTCGGCCCTGCTGGCATCGCCAGCCTCCCCAGGGCCCGCGTGTCCACGGCCGCCCTAGCTCTCCCGCTGGAGGCTGTGGGGCCCTGTGAGGGGTGCCTGGCTGGCATGGTTGGGACCCCACTCTCTGCCCCTGAGTGGCCCTGTAAGTCAGGCCAAAGGTGGCACATGTCCCCAAGGAAGTAGAGCTGTGGAGGTAGCAGGTGTGGAGGATGTAGGCAGGTGGGCTGCCTGGAGGCGGTTTTCAGGTCGTACCTGAGCATGTGATGCTTGACACCACAGCCTGGGGCTGGGAGCCCTTACAGAGCCACAGTTCCCTGAGCCCTCCCCACAGCCCTGGGAAGCAGGTACTACTCCTGTCCTCAGTGCACAGAGGAGGACACAGCTTTAGGGGTCCGCAAGGTTCACAGCTGGTCTCCAGCCTCAAGCAGCTGTCCTAGGTGAGACCCTTGGGGCCCCGCTGTGTTCTGGGACACAGATCGAGGGGACATCGGGGCAGAGAAACCAGGTCCTGGAGATGAGCAGGTGGCTCCAGGGCCAGTCTAAGTGTGGGTGTGCTTGCTGCGGGGGAGGCCAAGGTGAGGGATGGGCAGAGGGGCGTCCTAGGGGTGAGGACAGAAGCGCCCTGTCTTGGGCCAGCAACCCACTTGTGCCTGCAGAATTCTAATGGTCAGCACAAGGACTTGGGGTTGGCTGGTTCACCATTGCTTCTACTGATGGGGAAACTGAGACCCAAGCATGCAGTAGGTGGGAATGCCTGGCTCAGTTCTGTTTAATAAACCTGGTTTATGATCAATCCAGTCTGACTCAACCAGTGGACATGCTTTCTGGAAGTGGAGGGCAGGGCTGTGTACAGGTGGAGGGTCTGAGTGGGTGCGGGGTGGCTGGGCCCCGAGTCAGGGGTGGCTGGGTCCTGAGCTCAGCTGGGAGGCCACCTTCTCCAGGAAGTCTGCTCTGATCTCTCTCCACATCGGTCAGGTGAAGAGCTCCTCCCCTGGACCCCAGGGGCTGCTGGCCTTCCTGGGGTCCTAGTGGTCTAAGACTGTGTAGGAAGTGCTCTACCGGCGAGAAGCCTGCCTCCCCTATCTGTGCTGGGCCATGGGCCCAGCAGAGGGTCAGCCCCTGGGAGGGGTGGGAGTAGCGGTCCAGCTGTGGGAATGCCCTGGCCACCAGGCAGGTCAGCAAGAACAGGAAAGGGATGAGGGAGCCAGAGGAGCCCTGGCCCTTCCTTTGCCCACGCCCAGGAGAGGAAAGGCCTGCCCGGTAGGGAGAGGCTGTGGGAGCCGACCCAGGCAGCAGTGGGGTCTTGGCAGCCATGCAGGAGGGGAGCACCTCGCCTTCTCAGGAGAGAGCCCTACCCACACATGCTCTGCATGCATGACCTCTCTCGTCCCTCCCGTCTACCGAGGAAGGTCACCAGCTCCATTGCCCAGATGAGGAAACAGGAGAGTCTAGGATGGTTGAGGCCCAGCACTGGGGTAGTAGGGGGCTAGGCTTCTACCTAGGGACCCAGCTGCCCCTCCTGCCCATGCCTGTGGGTCCCCTCTCTGGCCTGGCCTGAGCCAGGTGCAATGGCGGTTGAGACCCTGTCCCAATGGCACAGGGCCCCAACCTCCCGTCCTTTCCTCTCTTGTGGCCTGATGCTGTGGGCACTTCAGCTCCCCAAGAGGCTATGTGACCCTCAAGTCTACAGCCCAGACACTGACCCTCTGGTGGGGCGGTCTTGCAGGGGCCTCGGTAGGATGGGAGAAGGTTGGCAGATAAGCTTTCTGTGTAGTCCGGATGTAGACACAAATCCTATAGATTCAGTCTGTGCTGGGGCCTTCCACTCAGTTCCGTGGACGTGGCGTGTGGAGGTCACAGGAGCCAAGAGAGAGTGGAACGGAACGGGCCCATGGGCGGGCAGGTGGGGAGCCCCTGAGATGTGTACCCTGGGTGCTGAGCAGCCTGTCCTGGGAAGAATGCAAGGCCTGCTGGAGGCAGACAGAGCTCGGCCCAGAGCTAGGGTGTTGAGGCTCCCTCAGGGGGACGGGGTGCCTGGTTGCTCCATGCACGGTGCTGGGCACCCCCAGGCAGAGCCTCCGGGGTTGGGGGCCCCCAGACCCCTGCTTCCAGCCCCTGTAGGGCCCCAGAACCCTCCCTGTCCTCACCTTCTTGACCCCTGACTCTGGCAGCTCTGAGAACTGGCAGTCCCCCAGGCTGGTTGAGAGGCCCCTGTTCCAGCAGATTAGCACCCCCCCAAAAAAAAACACATGGTGGGTTTCATGTGAGCTCAGCAGGTGGGCGGGAGGCCTCAGAACAGAGAAGGGGTGTGCCATGGGGAGGGGCTGTGGGAAGCACGTGCAGGCACAGAGATGGAGGCCAGAGAGCCTGGCGGGAAATCCAGGTCAGAGGCTGCCCCCTCCCCCCACCGTCCCCCTCCCTCGCAAGGCAGGAGCACTGCACTCAGTGGGGTGCTGGGGCGGAAGCCAGGCCAGGAAGGGCTCCCTGGAGGTTGCAAATTCTTTGCTTCCTGTATCTTGTGGCTCCCCTGAGGCCCAGGAAAGGACTCCTTGTCCCATTGAGTAGATGCAGAAACAGTCTCAGGGAAAGGTGGGATTTGCCAGGGATCTTGGTTGACAAGTAAAATGACCCTCTGGGACCCAAAATCCAGGCGGCCTGCAGGTGCTCACCTGAAGGGCAGACCATGGGCTCCACCTTGGTTTTCAGATGGGAGAACTGTGGCCCAGAGAGGGTCGGGAGCCTTTCAAGGTCACACAGGAAGCTGGTGGCAATGGAGCCAAGACAGAGGCCAGCCTCCTGCCCCCAGCCCGGGCGCCTCTACTGGGGGCCCACGCACCCCTCCCTGCGTCTAGCCCTTCCCCCATGGCCAGGAGGCAGCTCCCAGGGCTGGATGGATAAGGTTTCTGGCCAGCTGGGGGGTGGGTGCGGTGGGGTCAGGTGCAGGGGAGTGGGGGAGGGCGACAGAGGCAGGTGAGAAGGCCAGCCTCGGGAAGTTCTCACGAACAAACGATGACCCAGCCCGCCCTCAGCCCGCCAGCCCTCTGGCCACTGACAACTGATATTTAGAGTAGCCGGCCTGTCTGAGCACGTGTGACCCAGCTGCAGTGGTGAGGCCCCGCCTGGGGGAGGGCGCTGGGGGCCGCGTCCTCGGCCCTCTTTGCGCTTGGAGCTCCTGTCTGTATGATGGGCTCCGTGTCTGGGCACCCTCAGAGCGCCCAGGCCCGGTTTCTGGGGGTCTCTCCAATCACTCCCCTGGGGACATTCCCACGGCATGGCTGCAGCAGCCTAGAGGGAGGACCCCAAGCAGGATCCGGAGCTAGGCTCTTTGGCTCTGCCACCAACTCACTGGGTAAGTGGCTTTGCCCCTCTGGGCCTCAGTTTTTCCTCCAGGATTCCGGGCTGAGCCACCTTCCTCCTCACCTGGGGACTTTGGGGAAATGAGACAGCTAGGACCCAAGACCCAGGCCAGGTCCAGATGAGCATACAAGGTGTGTTGTGCTTGTCACGCTTGTCACAGATGGAGTTCCCGTTCCACGGGACGTCGGTGGCCTGTGGGGAGGGGCCAGGGTCTCGGAGCCTTTCATCACCTGGCTGCCAGCTCACATTCAGTACGGGCTTCATCTGGCCCTGATGGATGGCTGTAGAGTTGGTTTGAAGGTCTGGGAGAACAGAGGTGGAGCTCCTGAGAACCCAGGCAGAGTCTTGAAGACTCGGGATGGAAGAGAGGAAGGCCACTGGCCCATCTGCCCATCTGTCTGTCCAGAGGCCATTGTCCTGAGTACGGCAGCAGGGGCTGGAGAACGCTGGAGGGCTTCTGAGAACACTTTCTGGAATGTTTGGGCAAGTGGGAGGGACCAGGCAAACAGGCCAGCAGTGAAGGGTGTGTGTGGCCCCAGTGGAGTGCAAAGGCCTCAGGTGGCCCCCTGAGATGTGGTTGTGTCCTGGGTAGAGCAGGGCCCGTGGGGGTGAGGAAGGAGCCCGTGGGGTCCCCCTTCAGAGGTCCCTCTGCACGGCTCTTTCCTTCCTTCCTTCAGAAGAGGCTATGGTTCCTCTGGAAATGCTGGCCAGAGGCTGGGCCCGAGGCCAAGGCCAGAGCAGCTGACCCATCAAGGACCCAGGGGCCTGGCTTCCTTTGAAACACCCCCCCGCCCCCGTGGGTGCTGTGTGATCCCAGCAAGGCAGCAGGAGCTTGGAGCCCGCTGTCCATCTGCCGAGGGGTGGAGGAAGCTGTGGTGGAGAGGGCCTGGCACCGCTAGTCCGCGGCGGATGACCACCGTTCGCGGCACTTTGCCGTCCTGCCTCCTGCATCGCCATCAGGGTCATGTCTTCTTGGGTAAAGCCGCTTGGCTTTCGGTGTGAGGAGAAGGATGCAGGGTGGTATTGGGATGCCTGGGAACCAAGGCCCCATGTCAGAGCCAGCGATGGTTGCCAGCTCTACGGGGTGGAGGTTTGACACGCGAGGAACCACAATATTTCCGAGTGCCCACACCGACTCACTCACTCAACTTGTCTTCACTTGTTCAGGGGGTAAAATATATGTGACATTAAATTGACTATTTAAACCATTTCTCTGTGTCCAGTTGAGGGGCACTGAGCACATTCCCCCTGCTGAGCCACCGTCCCCCATCCATCTCTGGAACATTCTGTCCCTGTGACCGTCCACTGACCCCCACCTGCACTCCCAGTCCTGGCCCTACTGTCTACTCTCTCTGTCTGTGAGTCTGACGCTGCCGGGACCTCGTGTGCATGGGGTCCCTGCCTGCATCCTTCTGCATCTGTCATTCAGTGCTTGTGTGACATGGGGGTATATGTGACACGAGTGCTTGTGTCACTCATGTCCTCAGGGCACGTCCCTGCCGTGGCAGGTAGCAGAGTTCCCTTCCTCTTTAAGGCTGAAGATACTCTCATTGCAAAGAGAAGGATAGTGACTTTAAACTGGAGAAACTCAACAGGCATCCTCAAGTGGCCAGGTTCACATCCCCCGTGATGGGGCAGATCCCTGGGTTCTCCTGACACGAGGCCCCGGGGGGACACTGCGTCACTGCTGTGATGCTCCTGCCAAGATCGCACCCCGTCACGAGAGGTGTTCTGCAGAGTAACCAGCAGCACTGGAGAAGACATCCTTGTCTCCAAAGATAAAGACCAAACGAAGCGCCCCAGAATAAAGGTGATGAAGGAGACGTGGCTGCTCCGTGCAGCGTGAGGCTGGGGACAGGACATGGACATTAGTAGGACAACCGAGAACGTCAGAATCAGTGTTCATTCTTTATACCGTGGTCGCCAGAGCCAGCTCATATGGTCTTGCAAGAGCCGATTGTTACATATCTAGGGATTTTGCAAGCCAGTTGGAAATTATTGAAATTGGCTCTGGTGGGAGTATTCACACCATGAAAATCAGCAAAAGGCACAAAGCAGGGTCTTTTTTTGAGAGCTGGCTTACATGCATACCACTCGTTCTATAAGATGTGACATTGGGGAAGCTGGCTGAGGGTGGACCGGAAGATGGTGCACTATTTTTCAAGTCTGAAATTATTTTAAAATAAAAAGTCAAAAAAATAAAACAATTCTAAGCTAAGAGACTGAACTCTCAGCCCCTGGGCAGGACTCCAAGCAAATGAATCCCTGTCTACCTCTTCAGAGGTGTCAGACACCAGCCAGGCCTGACAGGTAGGCCCCACATCCCAGCCTCCTTCTTGGAACAGAATCTCCCTCAGCTCCTGGGGTGACACACCCCCTCATTCCCTTCTCCTCCTTAGTTTATTTCAGTCTTTTATACAAGCTCTAATTTGGGTCCACCCACCCATATATCCATCCATCCACCCATCTATCCACACATCCATACCCACCCACCTACCCACCCATCCATCCACCCACCCATCCATCTACACCTACCCATCCACCCATCCACCCACCCATCCATCCATCCATCCACCCATCAATCCACACCCACCCATCCATCCATTCTTCTTTCCCTTCCTCCTCTCCCTCCCTCTACCATTTACTGAGCAACTTAAATCGTGCTGGTTCATTGTTCAGTAATGGGCAAAACAGACAAAGCCCCTGATCTCATGGAGCTCATATGCCAATGGGAGAGAAAAGCAAGCAAACAGGGAAAGAAATCTATGAATTATACATGAAGGAGGGGACTAGGTATTGGTGGGATATCAGGGGAAGAGGACCCACTCAGGTGGTCAGGGAAGATTCCGCAAAGAAATGTCATTTAAGCTGATACATGAAGGATGAAGCAGAGACAATCATGCAGGGTTTGGGGAGGGCATCACAGGCAGAGGAACAGTATGAGTAAATGGGAGGCTGTGCAGAGGCCTCATATTCAAAGAGCAGACAGCAAGCCAAAGCAGCTGGAGGTCCTGAGCAGAGGGGAGAGGGCATGAAGTCAGTCGGCCAAGGCCATCAGGGGCCCGACATGAGAAGTAGGGACTGTCTTCTGAGTTCAGTGGGAAATGTTGGGGGATGTCAATCATAGGAATGCCTTGATTCAAATACTCACCAAATTGCTGCAGAAGGCATCCAGAAGCATGGAGACCAGAGAGAGGGTGCTAGAGACGTTCATGAGCAGGAGGTCAACAGCTTGGGCTGGGGTGATGAGAGAAACAGGTAGGGCTGCCAGACCTTGCTCAGAAGCACCTTCCAGGGTTCTGTCCTGAGCAGCCAGGTGGATGGGGACATGGGTGCAAGAGCAAAGGCAGGCGGAGCATTAGAGCCTGAGTCGGGCATCTGTTGGCCCTTGGGAACCTGGGACAGCCAACACACATCCAAGTAGAGATGCTCAACCACTGGCCATAGATGAGCTTTGGAGGAGGGCTGCCGACACGAAGTCAGGAACTGTCAGCAAAAAGATGTCCCCAGAGATCCCTTTCTCCTGACACATCCCAGGGTCCCTGAATGTTGCTGCCCCCTCCCCAGCTCCACCACAGACTCTAGACCCGTGCCCACCTCATTTACTGTGATCCAGGACATAGTAAGAGTCAAGTGGATTGGGCGGTGTTTGATGGGGCCCTGTGTTGGGTTTGGACCCTGATATCCTAGGGCTGTACCTCCTGCATAGCAGACAAGTCCTTGAAATCACAAATCCCCAGAGATGCAGTGAGCTGGGGGCCCACTGCCAGGGGGTGCCAGAGGCCAAGCCAGCCCTGGAAAGTAATTTGGCAGTGTGGAGTAAGCACTGTGGGAATGCTCAGCGCCTTTGACCCAGTAATGCCACCTCTGGGATGCTCTTCTAAGGAAATTATCCAAAATATGGCAAGAGCGTCAGGCCCAAAGATATTCATTGCAACATTATTTTTAATGACCAAAAAGAAATTGGAAACAGTTGAAATGTCCAACAATTGGGGAGCTGTTTAGTAAATTACAGTACACACACTCAGTGGAATACTAGGCAGTCATTAAAAGTGATAATTACAAACACTGGGTGGTAATATGCGAGTGCATCCACAATATCATGTTGAGGGAAAGCAGCATATAGAATTATGTGTACATTAAGGGTGTAATGATGTAAAAAACATATGTAGCAGGAAAATGCCTGGAAGGACACAGAGCGGCATGAGGACAATGTGGTGGTGAGGTGGGAACACAGATATTGATTGACTATTTTTTTTCTGTTTTTGACTTTTCTATAAAGTATTATATCACTTTGGTAATTAAAATATTTAGAGTTTATGGCAGGATGGTGGGATTCTGGGTAAGTTTTTTTTTTTGTGTGTGTGCTTTTTGGGATTTTCCAAATGTTTTCCTAGCAAGATCACTCTGGCTCTGTGATGGGGAGGAGAGGGGATGGGGCTGGAGAGTATGAGGGTGGCTGGGGGTGGACACCACCTCATGTGGGGGCATTCCTATTCTCACCCTCATAAGGGCTGTCTGGGCAATGATGATGAAGGTAGTGATGATGATGGTGAGGAAGGTGCTAGTGATAGTAATAATGGTAGTGATGACAGTGATGAAGGCATTGATCATGGTGATGATGATGGTGATGAAGGTGATGGTGGTGGTGATGATGATTAAGGTAGTGATGATAGTGATGGTGGTAATGGTGGTGATGGTGAAGGCAATGATGATGGTGATGACGATGATAATGGTGATAATGGGTGATGAAGGTGATGATGATAATTGTGATAATCATGGTGATGGTGATGTTGATGGTGATGATAATGGTGGTGATGGTGATGTGATGATGGTGATGGTGGTAGTGATGGTGATGAAGGTGATAATGATGGTGATGGTGGTGATGATGGTGATGATGATGATGGTGATGATGATGTTGAGGATGGTAATGGTGATGATGGTGATCACACTGACAAGAGCGATGATTTACTCAGTACTCACTGTGTACCAGGACTGTGCTAAGTCCCTCAGGTAAACTATTTGGATAGTGAGTGCTATCCTGCCCTTTTCATCATTCAGCTGGTAAAGGCTGATTTATAACCCAAGTCCTTAAGTTTTCAGTGCCTAGATTGGACCAAAACCCATGGGAGGCTGTAAGGAGCTAGAACTGGAGCCTGTGTGGTTGGAACCTGTTTTTCCACCAGCAGAGGGAAAGGAAACATAAGGGATGGCCCAGCTATGGCCCCTCCATGGGGGCGGGGGGTGTGGTTCAGGCCAGCAGCAAAGGGGACAAAAGGTGCTGAGGCAGAAAGTCCTAGGGATGCTGATGACTGGAGGTCCATGTGCTCCAACTTCCTATTCTGCAAGTGGCAGTTGAGACCTGGAGGGGGCAGGTCTATCAACCACATGTTTTGCTTTCTGTATTTTATGACACTCTGATAAGTCAGAGGCCTTCCTGGCCAGGGAGAAAATGCCCACCCTGGGCTGGCCAGTCTTAGAGGTAGCAGATTCTCCCCTGCAAGTATGTCTGCCCCCAGATAAACCAACCAAGACCACACTCCAACTCCCTCTGTCAGGTTCTTGCACCCTAGCCCAATATTTCCCAGCCCTAAGTCACCAGCCACCCTATGGTCCGGAGCCCGCCAAGATTCTTCAAACTACTCAACCCTGAGCCTGCTCAGCTGCTGACCCTGCCTCACCCTTTCCTTCCCATGGAAGCCACAACAGAGGCTCTGGGCCATGCTCCATCCATGGCTCCTTCTGCCTTCTGACCAACCTGTGCTTCCCTGCATGGTGCCCTCTCCTCTGGGGAAATAAAAGATGACTCTTTTCAAAGCAGTTCTGTTGCCATACCCTAACGGATTAGAACAAATCTTGGTACCAATTTCAGGACGGCAGGGTTGGCCCAGGGCCATGTGGTAGGGCAGCTCTGGGTTCTAACGGGAGCCTGCTCTCCTGCTCCTCACGGGGGTGCTACGGCAGGGTGAGAGGGGACTGCTGAGGTCCTGTGGGTTGGCTGGGCCGAGGACAGAAGGAGGAGACACATGCTTCTGAGTTCTGTTCCTCTTTGGCTACTGGGTCACTGCAGTGGGTCCCTGCCTGGTTCTGGGCCTCCTCCCAGAGGAGGCCCTGGGGAAAGAGCATAATGTCATGACACCCAGGCCTTGTGTTGCTGAAGGGTGGGTGCTGTCTGTGCCAGGCTGGCAAGGGTTCCTGAGCTGAGGGCCAGGTCACACATGGGCCCCCACTCGTCCTCATCCCCTTCCTAAGGGAGCCCCTGCCCTGCCCAGGGCCTTCTTGGCAGCCCCTGCAGGCAACAGAGGGCAGGCAGGGCCAAATGTTGGATGTGGGGTGTGTGGGCCGAGGGTAGTAGCCTGAGCTAGGCTGTGAGGACCCTCTGTCCAGGCTGGCAGGGCCCCGAGCCACTGGTGCATCGTCGGCCGCGGCCCAGCTACCCCTCATCTGGACTCCGTGCTCTGTCCATTGGCAGTCTCCCCGGTGCTGTCGGCTCCTGAGCACAGCCACAGCCAGCCCGGCTGCCCGACATTGAGGCCTCCCTCCTGTAATTGGCAATTTTGTCATATTTATTCACAACAGATCGGATTGTCAGGAGCTCGCTGGGGCTCTCCAGAGGCCTGCCGTGAAATCGGTTTGAAATGGCGTGTCAGGTTTTTCTCTCCCTGCTGAAACGACCATCTGGCTGACGGACCAGCGGCTGGGCCACTCCCGGGGGCCTGCACGCCGGCGCGCCCGCCCCCTGTGCCACTCCCGACCTCCCTTACGGACGGGCCCTGGGAGCCAGGCTGCAGGGAGAAGCCTGGGTGAGGCAGAATCCGTGAGGTGGGCATGAAGCTGGGAGCTCCCCGGGCACGACCTGCCAGGGTTCCACATTCCCAACAGCCCGGCCCACTGGCAGACCGAGCAGAGCATAGGGCTGGCCCAGAGAGGGACTGCTCCTGCCCCACCAGATCTGCGCCTGGGCACCAGCTTCTACTGGGAGCTGGGCCCCGTGTGCATAGCCAAGTGTGCTCCTGAGCACGCATGTGCATATATGTTTGTGTGCACAGCAGAGTTGGAGGGGTTTCTGGGTCATGTTGCTCCCTGTTCCATCTGATGAGGGGGCTGTGCACCACACCTTCTTCCAGGATCTGTGATGTGTCCCCTCCAGCAGCCTGGCCACGGCAGCATGCAGTATGTAGCGCTCTGGCGTCACTCACCTGGGGGGCAGGGGGAGGAGCAGGAGGCCCAGGGCCAGAACAGAGCAAATAGGACCCACCTATTTGCAAGCAGGGCTGGGAAATGACTCTCTGGGAGCTGAAGAAGTGGGGGCCCCTGAGCAGACCAGAACAGAGCATGTCTCTAGTACTGACAAGGCAGGGGCATCAAGATGTTTTTTTCTAAGAAATATGTTATTTCAAAAATCCTATGGGACCCCTTCACTCCTGTTAAGATACCTATTTTATATATATATATATATATATATATATATATATATATATATATATATACATATATATATAGTAGTTTTGGGCCAGGATATGGGGAAACTGAAACCCTCATGTATGGGTGGTGGGGGCATAAGATGGTGCAGCTGCTGTCGAACACAGTGTGGACATTCCTCAAAAAATTAAACGTGGAATCACCATATGATCCAGCAATCCCACTCCTCTGTCTGTCCCCAGAGGAATTGGAAGCAGGGACTCGAATGCATATCTGTGCTCCTATATTCATGTAGCAGCATCATTGCCATGAGCTAAAACGTGGAAGTCCACCCAAGGATGAACGGATAACAAACTGTGGTCCATCCACACTATGGAATATTATTCAGCCTTGGAAAGGAAGGAAGGACACCTACCACTGCGGGGACGCATCCTGAGGTAGGGAGGCTGAGTGACACAAGCCAGACACAGAAGGATGCCCGCAGGGACCCCATGCACACGAGGTCCTGGCAGTGTCAGACTCACAGACACAGAGACTAGACGGCGGGGCTGGAGCTGAGGGAGTGAGTGAGGTCAGTGCGTCACGGGGACAGAATGTTCTGGAGGTGGATGGGGGGATGGCAGCCCAGCAGTGGGAATGTGCTCCATGGCCCTGAATTGTAGACTTAAAATTGTTAAGATGGTAAATGTTACATTATGTGTATTTTACCACAGTAAGAAAACCCTGTGGAGCCACCACCTATGGGGATGTTAGAGTTTTGCAAGACAACTTCACCCTTCTATAGGGTCCACTGTGGCTTATTCCAGGGAGGAAGTGGGTGCTAGCACCACTTGGGTGCTCTGGGCTCTGGTCACCCTGCTGCCTCCACAGGGCAAGGTGATGAAGGAATAGGCTTCCCTCTGGGATAGATAGGCACCGGGGGCCACGTGGGCGTGGACCAGAGAGACCTGACTCTGTGCTGGAGCCCACACTGGGCCAGGACTCAGGGACTGGGGTGGCCTGCCAGGTCCTGCTTAATGCTGACAGCAGCACCGGGAAAGCCTGTTAGGTTGCAGCAAGAAATTGGTTTTGGAGCAAAACCAAAAGCCCAGCTCTAGAAGTTGTGGGGACGACAGGCGGAAAGCAGGGCTGGCCTGCCCACACCATGTGCGTCTGTCTACTTGTCCCCGGGGGAGTGGAGTCCCGTCGCCAAGATCCCCTGCTATGTCTGCAAGGGTAATGTGGGGCACGCTGGGGGCTGTCGGAAGGTCTGGGGAGGTCTGGGTTCTGAGTGCGGGTCTATGGCCTGTCTCAGGACCCCCGTGGTGGGGGATGTGGCCCTGAGCTTCTGCAGCTCCTGCCTCTATCTCCCATCTGGGCCAGAGCAGGGCCAGGCTGGACGGCTGCCCAGATGGCCCGCTGGAAGGTCTGTCCCCTCACCCAGGCCAGGGAGACTGCATGATGTCAGCAGCCACACCTGGGCTCTGGTCCGAATATCCCTGCTCGCTGGCCAGGTGGCCCTCAGTCTTTCCTTCTGTACGATGGGAGGAGAACCCGTCACCAGGAGTGACGGGCGTTCTGGAGCAAAACGGACGTCTGCTTTGAAGTCACCAGGATGAACAGGGAGCCCCTGGACCGGGCTCACTCACCTGGCACTGCCTGGATGGCGCCCACAGCCTGACCCCGTGGAGAGCCTCCTCCCCTGCGCGAGGGGGAGGGGTGGGCGAGGGCTCCCTCCCGATCACCATGCTAAGTAGGTGTTTGCATGTTTGAAGCTCTGAGCCCGGTTGCTATTTTCCTAAGGATTAGGAGCAGCCGAGGCTCTTTGCACAGCGCTGCCCTCCGGCTGAGGCGCCAGGCCTCGCAGAGCACCCACCGCAGGCCCACGGGGTGGGCAGAGGCCCTGGCAGCAGGCGGCGGCTGGGGGCTGACGGCATCCTGCTCCGCCCCCCCAGAAGCCACCGGCCGGGGCACAGCGTGTCTGAGCCGGGGTGGCGCTACCTGCAAAGTACGAGCCGGATCCAAGGATGGAGTATGAGAAAGAGTGCAAAACCTTTCAGCAGCAACTCTGCTTAGATTTATTACCTACTGAAGTGGCCAGGTTTGGGGTCTATTACTAAAGGTAATCTCACCTGTTTCTCTTGACCTTTCCCCTGTGGCTTCTAGAGAAACGTAAGAGACATACCTGTGTGGCTTGTATTACATTTTTCTGGATGTTGTCATCGCGTCTGCTTGCAGGGACCTCAAACCAGTCATGTGACATCCTGGGCCTCCGTTTCCTGCCTCTGGGACACTTGGGGGGACCAAGGGCAGGTGGGGCTGGGGAAACCCAGAGCCGTGTCCAGGAGACTCTGGGGCTTGGAGGGTGCTTCCTAGGAAGGCACAGCCTGAGCAGAAGCGGTGGAGATGGGAGGGCGACTGCCAGGACGGGTGGACGGGCGGCCTGTGTGAGCGAGGGGGGTGGGGGCGGCCACAGCTGTGCATGCCAGGCTGGAGTTTGGTCTCAGGGAGATGAGAGAGGCGGTGTCAAATCCCCTCCCCTTCAATCTGGTGACTTGCTTGACCAATAGGATGTGGCGGACATGACGTCTGGGACCCCCGAGACTGGGTCATGAGAAGGCCTGGCCTGCAGCTTCTCCCCTCTTCCACCTCTTGGGACTCCTCTCTGGGAGCCTGTGCTGTCATGGAGGAAATCTGATTACCCCAGGGCTACAGTCCTGGAGAAGTCCCCTCTGGGTACTCAGCCCAAATGTCCCACCTGAGTCCAGCTCTCCATCTGTCCCCACCTTGGCACCCCCAGAGTAGCCCCAGCCCCAGGGCACCCTTCCTCTGGACCATCCCAGCCCCAGGGCACCCCCAGACCAGCCCCAGCCCCAGGGCACCTGCCCCTGGACCAGCCCCAGCCCCATCCTGGGGAGTTGAGAATTGCTGGTGATCTTGGGTGACAGAAACAGGAGAGTCACCTGACTGAGCCCTGTTTGAATTCCTGACCCCAAAATAGGGAGAGATCATAAAACAGTTACTGTTTCAAGCTGTTAAGTTTGGGGATGGTTTGTTGCACAGGAGACAGGAACACACAGATACTTCATTCCTTTCTGGCCCCACCAGGGGTCCCGGGGATGCCCCCAAAGAGCAGAAGGACCCAGTTCAGACTTGCAAGTTGCATTTTGTTGTCATGGTCTGTTCCATGTCCTTCATTCTGGAGCAGCCTTTCCCTGCCTTGGCATGACCATGACACTTGAAGTCACAGACCATTTTGTGGGGCTCCCCTGCACTCAAGTCTGCTGCTTCTCCAAAGCTAGTTTCATGGTTTGGCAGGAGCAGCACAGGACAATCCCCCAGGAGTGTGGCAAGGTGGGGCTGGCTCATCCACAGTGGATCCTGGGGAGGCCTGATTTTGTCCTTGTCCCTAAGCTGGTGCTCATTGCTTTGACCATCATTTGACTGATGCTGCATCCGCCAGGATGCTCCACCATAACGCCATTTCCTTCAGTAATTCACCCGTTCTTGGGAGGTGGTATTTTGGGACTGTAAATATCCCGTTTGTCATCAAAGTTCCCATCTATTCATGTGTTTATTTATTCCAGTTTGTAATAAATTTGCTAATTTTACTGGCACCATGACGCTGGTGTTTAGGTCGCCCCAGCTTGGCCCCTGATCTCCCCACCCTTTCCTGGCGTGAGTATTTCAGCCCCTCCTGTTCCTGCGATGCCAACATTTCTTCAAAGATCTCTGGTTCCCTTCTGTGGAGAAAGGGGGCTTAGAAACCACAGTTTAGGGTCAAGGATGGCCCAATGCTCCCCGGTGTAGCTGCTCCAGGAGAGTTGGGGGCTGCAGGTCAGTGTCACCCAGTGATGGCCTAGCAGATACCAGCAGAACAGGGGCCTAGGGCCCCATGGTGGGCATGGGCCACGCCAGCCTCTTCCTGTCCACACCTGCAGCCCCTGCTCCTGCTGCACCCAGACATGATTCGCAGATGGCCTGGACAGTGTCCCAAAGGCAGATTGAGGTGCCACCCACCCAAGCAGGCAGTCTTCCATCAACACAGCAAGTGCAAGTCTGGGGCTCAGGCAGGCGGCCTGGGAGCAAGGGTGCCCAGTGTGCACGTATGGGAGCACACAATGAGCCATCTCCAGAGCGTGTGTGTGCACGCATGTGAGTGTTTCTGTACATGTGTGGTCTGTGACCATATCCACACTGTGGAGGGAGCTTGGGCATCTGGGGGTGTGTGTGGAGGAGCCTAAGAGAGAGTGAATATTCATGCGCAGGTACTTGTGTGCAGACCCACAGATGTTCATGTATGTGTGTGTGCACATGTAGGCCTGGGTGTGAGGAGCACCCCCACCCCCCCGGGGGTGTGCATTCGTATACACGCAGTCCCAGGTAATTCCTAAGGTGGGAGGTGCTCAGGTGCTATCTGAGTGCACATGTGCCTATATGTGTGGACACATGTGCTCACGTATAGTGGTGTGCAAGGGGGAGGCAGTGGGCATGAGAGACCCTACAGAGCCAGTCTATCCTAACCCTGGAGGCTGCTGACCCTGTGCCGCAGCCCAGCTTGGGGGCAGTTGGGCCTCTGCCCTCCACGACAGTCGGGCTGGGGTTTGGCCTGTTCTCAGCATGGCCTTTGCTGGGGGTCGCTGGCCAGTATCCCTCAAGCCATCCTCCCCCAGATTCTTGGTAGGGGGGAGCAGAAGGAGGCTGAGAGGCCCAGAGAGGCCAGTGGGCCTGTCCAAGGGCGCACAGCCAGTAAGATGCCATCTTCCCAGGCCACTGAGCGCCCTGGCGTTCCCCTCTCCTACCCCTGCCAGCAGCATGGTCCCTCTGTCCTCACCATAGGAAAGACATCTGCTCTGAGCCTTGTTCTGTTTCCATAAATCAGGGACACAGTCCTGTCTTACTACTAAGGGCTGGCCTGTAGGGTTGGAGAACCCTGGAATCAGGCGTGGGGGCTGGGAGCTGCCTCCCTCTGGGCCTGAGCCTCAGGGAGCCTCTGCTCTGTCCCCTCAGCCCCGTGGAAGGGGGCATTGATCCTCAAGGCAGGGGGCCATGCATGCAGGCAGGCGACACGTCCCCCATCGACCCACCGCACCGCCAGCTCTCTCCCTCTGAGATCCACTAACAAGCAGATCTGATGGTGCCGCCAGGCCTAATTGGCAGGACGGGCCCACGCGTGCCTGTCTGGGAGCCCAGCCACTGTGCCCACCCTGGCTCGAGCAGTGCTAGGACCCAGCATCAGCATCCTGTCCCTTGGGCTGCAGTCAGAGGCCAGCTGGCTTCTAGAGGAAGCACCCAGAGGAGGGTAGTCAGCAGGGATGTTGGTGGGCAGATGGGGTCTATTAGCAGGGCACCCCGTGGGAGTCTCTGGTCCCGACCCACACTAAGGATGCTGCCATGAGCTCAGAGACACCCTGGAACCATCCCACAGTTGGTGGAGGGTCAGGAAGGAGAGTGGGGAATAGGGACGTAGTAAGGGGACTTGGGAACCTGGTACAGGAGGGCAAAAGAGGACACGAAAAGGTAGGGAAGCCCCAGAAGTGGCACAATTGGGGCAGTAGATGCAGGTGCTGGAAGATGGCCACTCCATTTATCACCTTTTCTCTCTGCCCAGGAAGAGCTCAGGTCTTGCCTGCTTCCCCTGGAGAGCTGTTGCACACTTAGGCAAGTAAGAGACGGGTGGACTAGAGCTGCTTAGGAGGTAGTGAGCTGCCCATCACTGGGGGTGTGCAAGTGGGAAGTCTGAGAGAGGATTATGAAGCAAGAAGGCTCTAAGGGTAGATGTGCTAGACCTCAGAAATGTCTGTCAGGGATCTGCTCAGCTGAGCACAGTGCTAGGGTGGATGCAGGAAGCTCGGTCCGTGTCCCTGGAGACCTCTCCCAAAAGATTGGTCTGCAAGTTGGAGGACCCAGCTGGGCTCCTTATTCTGTAGCAGACTCATCGCCTGTTTGGCCTGGGGCTCTCCTTATCCCAGAATTCAGCCCCCCCTCCCTGGAGTCTGGCCACCCCCCAGTGCTGGCTCCAACAACAGCAGACACCCTACAACCTGTGCCACAGGTGAGGACATTAATGTCCAGAGGACGACAGGACTGACTGCCCCCAGGCCCCAGCCCAGCCCTCCTGCCCCATCCCCACGGCTCATGCCCCTGTCCCCACAGCCTGCCTGGTCCTCTGCACCCCACGCCCAGTCACTTCGGGCGAGCCCGGAGCTGTTGCACAGAAGGAAGGGAGGGGCGGCCACCACTGAGGCCTGTGCCCGGGAGGCTCTACCCTGGCCGCTCGGCCGCACCGCTCAAAGGGCTGATTGTTCGCAGCCCTGCGCTTGCCTCCAGGGACGCCGAGGCGGCAGCTCGCGGGGGCCGCGTGGAGTATTCACGCCGTGGACCCGTCCGCGGCTCCTCCGTTCCCATATTCTGGATGAGACCACTGAGGCCCGGAGGGAAGCAGGGGGCCCGGGCCCCCCAGCCTGGCCGGGGAGGACCCAGGAGGCTGGGCCCGGAGCCTCTGGCCGGCCCAGGGCACCCTGGGCGCCCAGCACCCAGACAGGTGTGCGCCGCCCCCCACCCGGCCGCTGGCTGTAAATCAGGCGCTAATCTTTCACCATCCGCCGGCCTCTCGCGGGCCTGATGGATGGGCTCCCGGCCTCGCCGACTGCTGCGAAATCACTCAGCGGCCAGACAAGCCCTAAATCTGACGCACCGAGTGTTGAAAGGAGGGATGTCTGTTTTCATAACCTACCTCAGTTACAATAAATATTTAAAATGCGCATTAACATCCTCTTGCTGCACAATCGGCCTCTGTGGCCCCGGCCGCGCAGATTTAATTAGCTCCGGGCTTCCCCCACCGGCCGCGCTCGCCCGTGGACGGAAGGCCCTGGAAGGCCCCTGTTTTCTTAAACTCCCGGCCGCCATAAATACCGGCCGGCCTCAGCCACACAGAGCCTTTTGTCTGGCTCCGCTTCCCGGGCCCCTGTGCTGGGGCAGGGCGGGTCTCTGGGTCCGGGGGTGCGCCCTGCGGACGCCTGTGAGTGGGGGGCACGTCCCAGGGTGGCCTGGCTGCCCGGCCCGCAGCCCAGCCCCGACCAGAGGGAAACCCAGAAGGAAGGCAGAGCCCACACCCCTCTCCTGGGAGCTGCACCCCACCGTGGCAGGTGGCCAGCGTGACCCCCAGCGGGACGACAGGGCCACTCCTGCTCCCCGCGCCCCTCCCCAGGCTCTGTGCCAAGCCCTCCAGCCTTGGCTCAGTAATGTGCAAAGACCCCCGAGCCAGGGACGGCGTGGCCCCCATTTAGAGGTGGGGAAACAGGTTCAGTGCTCAAGCTGTTGGGAGGCCCCCACCGGGCAGGTTCACCGCTGACCCATGCGTGCGCTTGTCATCCCTGCCTTCCTCCATGTGCTCCTGTCACTCACACACCGGCTTTTCCTCCCTCCCTCCCTTTCTCTGCCATATCTGTTAACTTACGGGTCTGGCACCCAAGGACAGCTACTTGCTAGGGCCCCAGCACCCTCTGTGGCAGCTCACAGAGGCACCTGGGCAGTTGGCCTGGCTGTGCAAAGGCCCAGAGGCAGGAGAGCTGGGGCCCTGGCTGTGGTTCTGGAGGCCCTGAATGCCAGGTTGAGATGGCCAGAACTGCCTCCTGTGGGTGGGCTGGACATGCGATGGGGTCAGGGTGGTGTGGAGGAAAGCCAGGCATTCTTCCTGGTGGAGGAGGTGGTAGTAAGTCCCTGCGCAGCCAGCCCTCTGTTCCTTGGCTCCTCGGGAGGCCTCTCCATGGTCCATGCCCCACTCAGCCTCTTGGAAATGTGGAACTAGTTGTTTCCCAAGCTGGATAGGAGACCAGCTGTGGGCTGGTGTGTGAGGCTGGCGTCCAGGTGAGGAGTTCTAAAGCTAAGGGACAGGTTTTTCAGGACAGGAGAGACTGGCTGGGGACTCCAGGGCTGACCATGACATCAAGGCTGGGGTCAGAGCTCCTGGCATGCCCAGTAAAGGGTCCAGGGCCCTGCTTCCCTAGCCTGATGTGTGTGGAAACTGAGATGTAGCGGGGACCGGCCCTGGCCCAAGGGTGTGCAATGCAAGGGTGGCTACTGGGGGTTGAAATGTGCCTCTAAAGATAAGTCTATGTCCAAGCCCTGGTACCCGCGAACATGGCCTTACTTGCGAGCAGGGACTCTGTGGCTGTGATGGTTAAGTTGAGGTCACACTGGAGCATCGTGGGGTCCTCACGGAGGAGGGGAATGCGGACACACTTGCAGGGAAGAGGCCACCAAGAGGTCATGGAGGCAGAGGTACAGGCAGGGTACATAGCCACTAGCCTGGCATCACCACCAGGAGCTGGATGAGGCAGGAAGGACCCTCCCCTGGAGCCCTCGAGGGAGCACAACCTGCACATCTTGGGTTCACACTAGTGGCCCCACAACAGGGGGAGGATCCAGAGTGTGCTGGTTTGAGGCCCCCACCTGGCGCTCTGTTCCGGCAGCAGGGGCCCCTGAATGCTAGTCCCAGCCTGTTTGTCCTTGTCCCCTCCTGTCTGCCCCGTGGTGTCTCTGGGCATGGTGAGAGCCACACTCTCTGGGGGCCAGGCAGCCTGTCCCTGCTGGGACTGGGCTCAGTCCAGCTTCCAGGGGCTTCCTGCCTTGGTTGTAAATCAGGGTGAGGGGGCTGTGAGGCTGGGGAACACATCCCCCCACCTGCCCAGCCTTTCCAGGTGGCATTGGGATCCAGGTAGGGACAGCATTCTGAGTCCTTCCGGTGTCCTGCAAGGCCTGGGATGTATCCCCAGAAGGGAGTCAGATGCGGGGGCAGGAACGGGGTCTGTGGGACAGGAGGGAAAGCAGAGCTCCTGGGACCATGATGTGTACCCATACCCTCCCTCCAGGCCTGGGTGGAGCTGAAGTGGTCACCAAGCTGCCCCCCACAGTAGACTGCTCCATACCTGCCCTGCACCCCGTCCTGTTCGGTAGGCTCCCATGGGAAGGGGTGTGTCTGTGTGCATGTGCCACAGGCTGGAGCAGAGGCCCTATGCGTCTGTGATTGCCTCAGTGAGTGCGAGGCATGATCCCTGGCCTCTGGGACGCGCCCCCCCACTCCCCCACCCCCCGTTCTTTCCTCTGTGGGCATCACTCTCTGAGCAGCTCCCAGTGTCTAGCCTGGGCAGAGCTGGGTGCTGCAGGGCCCTTCCCAGCTGGGCCGTGAACCGGTGGCAACACAGGCCACGACCAAATGAACAAGGTGCGCCCTGAGAAGAACAAAGAGCGGAAGGAGAGGTCTGTGGACCCAGGCTGTGTCTGCAGGTGCGTGTGTATGCGCGCACGTGTGTGCAGCGTGGTGGGCTCCAGGCCTCAGGCACACACATTCCAGAAGCAGGGCCGAGCTGCCTGCCTTATCGAGCCGGTCTGGGGAGGCACACAGCATCCACTGCCTGAAGCTGTCGCAAACCGGCCCAATTTACAGGGAGCCGATAGAAACCCCTCGACGAGAGGGATATGAAAACAACTGGGGGGCCATGTTTTACAACCACCATACCTGACACGGTCAGATTTTCCAGAAAAATCACTCTGGCGGGGAGGCCTGTTGGCTGGGCTCCGAGCACATGGAAGCAGCCTTTGCCAGAGCAGCAAAGCGTGGCCGGGGGAAGAGAGAGGTGGTCTCGGGCAGTGGTCAGGGCCAGGAGGCGGGAGTAGGACCCCCAGGGTCAGCAAGCAGAGGGCCTCAGAGTCAGGACAGGCGGAGGGGTCCCTGGAGCGGGAGGCAGCCACAGAGTGGAGAAGGCCAGACTCCGCCCGGGAAACGAGGACACACCCTCCAGCCTGGGTGCCGGTCCTGCCGCTCATCTGACCACGGGCCGGCCTGCCCGCAGGGCAGCTGAGACCCGGGGGCGCGCATGGGGCTCCGACAGCCAGTATTCCGCAGGCGCCCGAGCCAGCGCTGCTCCCACCCGCTCGCGCCTGTTTATGAAGCGAAGGGTAAGTGTTTAATTAGCCGCCTAATTGCCTGGGTAATTGGGAGGCGTACTCAGCTCTCCAAGTAATCAGTCGGAACAGGCCTCGAAAATATCTGGCCCAATATTCATTAGTGTGGTTCAATCGTTAAACAGTTACCGTGTTTGGTTCCCGACAAGGCCCAGCAAGCAGCTGCGCGCCCTGCAGCCGCCTGCCAGCCCGGTTGGGCAGGCCGCCCCGTGCAGACAGACAGACGGACAGACAGCCACTGCTGGGGCACAGATGCTGGGTGGCGGGAGGGGCCTGCGCCTCTGGGCCTCTGCCCAACTCTCCTGCCCCGGCTGCCTTGTGTCTCCCTGGAGCCAAAGGAGGTCCTCAGGTCAGCAGGGCCACCCTCCTCCTCCCCTTCCTCACCCCCAGGGAGCCTGGTAGCTGGGATTCCAGGGGGAGGTCACAGGCCCAAAGGGCTCAGTGCACAAGGGTCAGCGATGCAAGGGGAGGTCATGATTGTGCCCATTTTACAGGCAGGGTGAATGAGGCCAGAAGAGCCAAGCAGCCTGGAGCGGTGGCAGTTCTCCAAGCCACCCCCACTGCCCCGCCAGCCCCTGGGGCCCTCAGGAGGCAGGCCAGCTCTCTGCTCCCCTTCCCGGGGCCTCACCCACCGTCAGGAGGTGGGCCATCAGTGGACGAAGCCAGGGCCGCGGAGGGCCAGCTGGAGCCAGGGCCCCGCACCTGTGGTCTCCCGCTGAGGCCCAGTGTGGCCCCAGATACTGAGCACTCGCTCACTCATGCTGACTCATGTCTTCTACAGCCACACCAGGCTCTGTGCTGGGGGCGGCGAACAAAGCACACCTGACTCCTGCCCCCACTGACTTCCTCAGGGCATGCCGGGCACGTGTATGGAGGACACAGAGAGGGCTTTGCCCTGCTTGAGCCAGGACCTGAAGGGGGGGGCAGGGAAAAGCAGTCCCAGTGACTGGAACAGCCAGTGCAAAGTCCCTGAGGCAGGAGAGAAGGCAGGAGAACTTACCTGGAGGTGCAATGAGTGGGAGGATGGGTTATGGACACGAGTGAGCAGAGGGGTCGGGGCCTCGCACGCATAGTGCTGCAGCAGAGACAGCAGGCTTTGTCCTCAGAACTGTGGGAACCACTGAGGAGGCTCACGGAGGACAATGTGTGACACTGTGTGGTCGATGTTTTAAAGGACCCTTTGTAAGGGGCTTGGGTGGGGGTGGAGGGGAATCCACATGCAGGTGTGTAGGTGAGAGGCAGGGGTGCTGTGGATGGGAGGGCTGAGCACACCCCTCCACACTCAGGCTCCACCCTTCCCTGCCTGCTTGGGGCCCCAGGAAGGATGCTGGCTTCACCCCTGGTTTTTGCTCTCTGGTTTGGGGTTTGTTTCCTCAGGTGGGCCTGCCCTCTCCCTGCTACTCTAGGTCCAGGCAGCCTGCCTGCCTTGCCAGCCCTAGCAAGGCTCCTGAGCGCTTCACGCTGCCCAGTTGTGCTCACACCTGAGAGAACAGACCTCTTTTTTTTCTTTTTAAGATTTTATTTATTTATTCATGAGAGACACAGAGAGAGGCAGAGACACAGGCAGAGGGAGAAGCAGGCTCCCTAAGGAGAGCCCAATCCGGGACTTGATCCAGGAATTCCAGGATCACATCCTGAGCTGAAGGCAGATGCTCAACCACTGAGCCACCCAGGCGTCCCGAGAATAGACCTCTTATTAGTCTCCTCCCCCAGCATTGTGCTGGCCCTTGGTGACGGCGTACATTCACCAACATTGCCATGCCTGAATCCACCACGATCGTGATGATTTGAGGGTCACACACTGAAAGCCCCTTGCCCTTGAAGGGCAAACAGGGTGACCACACGCACGGTGGTGAACAGTGAATAATGCATGGAATTGCTGGATAGTATGTCGGACGCCTGAAACCAGTATGACACTGCATGACAATTATCCTTCAAAATAAGAGTGCAATTCAATCACCTTGTGGGGTGTGCGGGAGGAGCTGGACCAGGAATGGGGAACCTGGGCCCGGGTCCCAGCCCCACTGTGTGACCTTGGGCAAGCCTCAATGGCTTATCTGGAGAACAGGGTGGGGGTGTGTGCCCAGTGATGGGATTGTCCTGGGGAACACGAGCTGAGACATTGGATAACTGAAGGGAGTTACCTTGTGGGACAGTAATGTGAGTGGCACTGTAGATGGAGTCCCAGCTGCTGCCAGCCAGGTGGGGTCACACATGTCCCCTCCTCCGTTTCGACCCCCCAACCACCATTTCTTTTTATCGGAGGTAATATTTATGTAGCAAAATGAACCACTAGTCGTTTCAGAGTGAACAGTTCAGCGGGATTTAGTCTGTTTACAGTGCTGTACAACCACCACCTGGCCCCAGTTCCCACCCCCAGGAATACCCAGTACCTCCCCACTGCCTCCCCCAGCCCCCGCAGCCCGATCTGCATTCTGTCTCTGGGTCTGCCCACTCTGGACATCTCATACAAATGGAATTGCCCCATACGTGGTCTCCCGTGTCACTGAGATCACAGTCTGGAGCCTCACCCCTCCTGTGTGGGGCTCGATGGGGTCCCGCTGTGCAGACATGAGCCATCTTTTGAAGCAGGGATTTTCATGTTCATTTTACAAACACAGAAGCTGGGCACCAGCAAGGCTTCTGTTGTCCTCTGAGCTCACAGTGTCAGGACAGGAGATACTTGGAAGTGGTGTGGTCGGGAGAAGGGCCTGGACTCGCTCGCTCTCCCTCCCTCTCAGTTCTTCCCCTCCGGAGCCTGTCTTTACTTAACACTTAGGTATTTTGTTCATCATAGCCTTTTCCATTCATTTTTACTGATTTTTTAATTAAGAATTTTAAATTTGAAATTTTTAAATTGAGCTTTTAATTTAGCGATGATTGTAGGTTGATGTGCAGTTTCAGGAAATGGCACAGTGTGCCTTACACCTGGTTTTCCTTGCTAGTGGCATCTGGCCTCAGCTGCAATGCAGAATGCTGACACCGATACCCTCTCTTGGATAGTTTTTACGGAAGAAGCTTACAATAGCGATCATACAATTACTTCCATTCACCCTTATGGTGTTCAGGCTATTATTATTACACATGGTCCTTATATACGTGGTGTAAACTCCACAAGATATGGTTATTTCTCTTTGAGCAGTCGATGATCGTTTAAGTAGATGCAGGTGGTGATAAAAAGATCTCCTGTTTACACACGTGGTTACAGATGTCAGGGCTTGTCATTCCTGCATGGATTCACACTTGTCTGCTGTCCTTCTGCCAGAAGGATGGAAGGATGTCTTCCACAACTCCTGTGCTGCAGGCCTGCTGGAGGCAAATTCTCTCAACTCCTGCCTGCAAACACCTCTGTTTCACCTCCAGTTTTGGAAGCTATCTTCGCTGGGTATAGAATTCCAGCTTGGCTTGGTGACGTTGCTCCACCATCTTCTTGCTCTGCAATCCCCAGGAGAAGCCTGCTGGTGCTTTTGTCTTTATTGCCCTGGAGATGTGTGGCTCTCCCCCGACCACCCTGGGGCTGCCTCTGTCACAGCTTTTGAGCGGTTTGACCACGACATGCCTTGTTGTCATTTTCTTCATGCCTTCTAAGCTTGGGGTTCGTTGAACTTTTATGTATGCATTTATAGTTTTCCCCAACTTTGGCAAATTTTTAGCCAAAGGTCTTCAAATAGCTTTTCTGTCCTTGCTCGCTTTGTCTGGGACTTCAGCGACACATGCATTGGGCCACTGTAAGTGGTCTTGCAGAAGATACCTTTTTCACTAAAAAAACAAAAAAACAAAAAACAATGCTTTGTTTTCTCATTCTGGGTAGTTTCCATGACTGTCTTCAAGTTGAGTAATCTTTTTCTCCATCGTGTCTAATCTGTTAGTAATATTATCTGGGGAGCTTTTCATCTGGAACATCATAGTCTTCAAGACTAAAAGTTCAGTTTGGGTCTTGTTTGTTTGCTTTGTAGCTTCCATGTCTCTGTTGGAATAGACATGGAATATAGTTATAACTAATCTAATGCCTTTGTCTGTTCCTTCCAGCGTAGGGTGAGTTCCAGCATCGGGTCAGTGTTAGGTAATTGAGTATTATTCTCACAGTGACTCGTGTTTTTCTGCTTCTTTTCACACCTGATCATCTTTGATTGGATGCCAGACACTGTGAATTTTGCCTTTTTGATTCCAGATTGTGTTTGTGTTTCTGTAAATGTACTTGACCTATGTTTTGGGATTGTAGTGAAGTCAGGGGGCAACAGCCTTGCTGACTTTGTTGACTGTGCCTCTGGGGCTGTTCTATGCTACTCCCCACCATTGTGACTAGACCTTCCTAAATATTCTTTCCAAGGCCGTGAGAATGACGAGTTTTTCCATCGGGAGTCCAGCTGTTAGGAAGAGGCCTTTCCCCAGTCCTGCATGAGCTCCAGCATCATTCTCTTATCCTTTCAGATGGTTCTTTCTTGGATAATTTCCTCGTAGGCATGCAATAGTCAGCACTCTCCTGGATACTCAAGAGACCCTCTGCAGATCTCCAGGGTGTCCTTTCTCTCTCTGGAGGTCTCTCCTTTCTGGTACACTGTCCTGCAGATTCCACTTCAGTGCCCCCAGACTCTGAGCTCTGTCTCGTCAACTCCAGGAGTGTGCCAGGACACACCTGGGTTCTCCCTTTCTTCCTCATGGTCTGGAAATTCTCTCAGTGGCAGGGCATGGCTTGTTTCTCCCCCATCTCTCAGGAATCTCTGTCCTTTGATACCCGATGCACAATATCTTGACAGTCATTGCTTCTTGGATTTTGTATGTTTTTTTAAATAATTGTTTCAGATGGGAACATAAATCTACTCCCTGTTACTGTATCTTGGATGGAAATGGAAATCCTCAGTCAATTTTTGATGGCTAAGGGTAGAATCACCATTGCAGAAAAATCAGAGTTCAGACATGAATCCTGGTGATGACATGTGAGCCCTGGATCAAGCCGTGCCTGAAGCAAGACACCTATCCCAGATAGTTCAACTCTAGAAGATAACAAACTCCCTCTTCTGTTTAACCCACCTGGGCTGCGCTGTCTGCCCCCTTGTTACTGCTGGCTTCTGATCCAACATTGCTGCACAAGGCAGTTCCCTGAAGGTGAGAGATGCTCCAAGAGACAGTGGCAGTGAGTGTAAGCCTAGGCCAGACTGGAACAGGTATGGGGTTACTGAGTTTTACAGTTTTGAAAACCCACCCTGATCAGGTGAGGAGAGTGGGTATAGGTCACATGTTCTCCACTCTGAATCCTCCAAAAATGTCTCAAAACATTTGAAATAAAGCCCAGGGTCCTTAGCATGGCCTGGCACCATTAGGCTTCTACAATGCCCTCTCAGCCTCATTACCCTGCTCCAGCCCTCAGGCTGCTAATCCATTCCCACCCCAGGGCCTTTGCATGCCAGCTGCCTGGGCTGCTTTCCCATGGTGTCTGTATGGCTCCACAATGTACCTTGGTGTGCCCCAGAACCCCACACAGGGTGGGGCATCCAGTGAGTTGGTGTCTTTCCCTGGCTGGGCCCTTAGGACAGGGCTGGGGTGACCCCCTGGAACTTCCTGGCAAAGGCTCTCCTGTGGGCCCAGCTTTCCTGGAGGTTGGGGGTAGGGCCCGGTCCCAGACCTCCAAACTGCTCTCCCCTGCAAAATATCCCCTTCCAGCAGAGAGGATGGGTCGGGGAGACAGGAAGGAAAAATAATTACTTCTCAGCCTCTAACCTTTCCGGCAAGTGACTCGGTAATAAATAATCCCCGCGTCCCTCCAGTGCGATCCATCAGCAGGAGCTCCTAATTACTCCAGACTCACTTTGAAACCACTTCCAGCCCCACTTTCAAATAAATAAAAAATTAGCGTGGACTGGAGCAGAGACCCAAAGGCAGGGCTGCCCACAGCCTCTCAGAGGTGTGCTGAGCCAGGGTGGGGTAGTGCCATGGGGAAGCCTGCAGTCAGGGGAGCTGCTGGCTGCCCATCAGGTCTCTGACGCAGGCCCAGGACCCACCTGTCACATTATAGCATCTCTGCCAGTGGTGCTGGCCTGCAGACGCTGCCCACCCTCCTGTGGGCGCCAGGGTGTCAGGCTCGGTGTGGGGGCAGATGTGTGGGCCCCAGCCTCCTTCCCGCCCAGCCCACTTGAGTGAGCACCCCTGTTGGGGACTCAGGTGTCTTCCCTCAATAAGGCTTCTCTGATAGTAACCAGATGGTGGACAGGCAGGGAGACCGGGGCCTGCCTGGCCAGCCGTGCCCGACCACCTCTGCTCAGGCACATCGCAGGTCCCCCAGCTCCGTGGGTCGTCCTGAGCCCCCCGCCGGGCTCACCTGACTGCAGTGGGGGCCGCAGTGCCTGGCCTCATGCCCTGTCAGGGACACCGGGAAGGAGTGTAGGAGGCAGAAACTCATGGGTGCTGGGCAGTGTGCTCACCTCCTCCGGGTATTGTGAGGTGAGAGTCCACGAGGGGGTGCCAGGCAGCAGGGAGGGGCGCAGAGGCCAGGCGGGTGTGGAGGGCAGCTAGGGGGCGTACGGGGCCCCTCAGCCAGACCCTCCGCAGGAGAATTAATTAAATGCATCTCACTGCCGCCGAGCGATTTCTGCTGACCTCACCAGGCCGATTAATATTTAATTAGCTTTTAGGAGGGAGGGAGGCACTTATTAACCTGCTATGTCAATCTGTCACCATGGGTCTTGGACAGACGGCCTTCTAGGGAAGCAGCTCCTGGAGCCCCCTGGACTAGGGCAGCCCCCTCAACTCCCAAGGCCAGGAATGCTGTGTCCCCAGCTTGGGCTGCACTAAAGACTGAGTTTAGGGGCTGCCCTAAGGTCTCTTAGCCTGAGTTGGGGTGAATGGGGGCTGGAGGGCAGAGGGTGCCCTGAGTACCATTCACTAGCCTTTATCTAGCTCGGGCAACCTGCTGGGGGAAGGAGCATGAGGGGCCCCCAGATTTGGGGAGCAACTCCATGCTGAGGCCCCAGGAGTGGCTGGGGGTTGGGCCAGCAGAACCGTGCTATGACAGGAAGCCCTGCCAGACCAAATATGCGACCTGGACAACATACCTGGCAGCCATCTCTCAGCACTAGCCTGATGTTACCCTCTGCAGGGCCTGCCAGGTTTTCACAAGAAGAAGAAAAGCAAGTTTCATGGGAACTCTCCTAGTCTTTCAATTCAATAACAGATTCCACATTCTAAAAAGCTAGGTGAGCCCACAGCCCATGTGGGGAGTGAGCAGCCCTAGCATGTGGGTCCTCAGAACACCTGGCTCAAGAGGAGAGCACACACCGCTACCTCAAGGAGCAGCCACCTCCACCCAGCCCCTTCCTGCCTTTGTGGCTGAGCCTGGCCACACCCCCACTCTCACTGAGCGCCCTGCCACCCACTCCCCAAAAGCCCCTGGACCTTTGCACGTGTTGTGTCTCCACTGACAAAGTGAGCCGAACCAGCATTCTTGAGTTTGAGTCTCCCTGTCTCCCTGTCTCCTGGAGGCAGGCAGGGCTTATCAGGTGGGAGAGGGAGAGCCTGGGACCCCGGGGACTGTCCCTGGGGCAGGTAGTCCCCAGTCAGGGTGACAGCCAGGTGGGGCAAGACACCTAACATGGGCTGGCATGGGGACTGCCCATTGCCCCTCTCTGCCAGCCGGCCCCCCAGGCCCCTCCTGAGCCCACAGCCAGGTACACGGGCCGACTCAGTGAGGACCTCTCTCCCCCATGTTGGCAGGCAGTGATGAAATTTTTAAATAAGGCAAAAAAATTTAAACTCCCTCGAGTTTTATTAAGCAGGGATGCAGCAAGGTAATTACAAACTGGCTTAATTAAAATCCACCCTTGGAAAGCACCGGTGGGTGGCCCTGGCAGGGAAGGAGGACAGGACGGGGAGTGGCTTCCTTGCGTTGAGCCTCGGTTTCCCCAGCCGTGATGTGGGGGTGACACTAACAGCTGGCCCAGAAGAGCTGTGGGCAGCATCAGTGCAGTGTCCACGTGCTCAGAGAGGCCAAGGGCCTTGCTTGAGTCACACAGCAGTACTAGCAGGGCTGAGCGAGCCTCGGAAGGCAGGGTCTTCCCTTCCAGCCTGCCCTATGAGGGCATGAGCGGGCGACGAGGGTCCCAGAGACCCAGCCTCAGAGTGCACCAAGCACCACAGTCTGGTCAGCTTGGGGAACCTTCCAGCTGGAGGAGGTGATGGTGGAGGTGAGCAGGACAGGCCGTGCTCACTGGCCGGGGAAGGGCAGTCCTGCTGAGGACGCTTCTGGCAGAGGGCAAGGCGAGGGCTCGGGGTGCAGAAAGGCGGCAGCTTGGTGGGTCAGGGCCACGAGGAGGAGGTGGCGAGGGATGGGAAGAGGAAGCAGAGGAGGGGGTCCCCATGGGCTTGCTCTGTTTCTGCCTCTGCCTGTCGGGGCTGCCATGAGGACAGACAGAGGTGGGCAGCACAGCCTGGGTGGGAGTGGGCAGGAGCTGGGTCCTGGCACGGAGCCGCGGCATCCCGGCGCCAGTCACTCCCACCTTCCACGCGGGGCCCTTGGGACCCAGAGAGGGACAGTCAGGACCTGAGAGGGGCCTGATGCCCCCGGGCAGGGGTGGGGAGCAGCTGGATGGAGGGAGCAAGACAGAGACAGGGAGGAGAGGCTCAGGCAGGGGTGGGGAGGTGGGGGCGTGCCCCCTAACAGGTCACCTCCAGCGCAGGGCCCAGGGGGGACCCTGCAGCTCCTTGGGGTCAGGGGCCCAGGCAAGGCAGGCCCTCTCTCTCCATCACCCCTATGCCCGTAAATTACACATTGGCTGCCTGTTGCCGCCCACTGAAAGGGAGGGCAGCCCCCACCGGGGTCCAGGAAGCCTGCGGGGTCACCCGGGCCTGGTCTAATCCTGGCATGGCCGCTGGCCAGCCGAGTGGCCTTGGGCGAGTCATCTGGCCCTGAGCCTCAGTCTCCCCTCTGTCCAGGGGGGAGCCAGCCTCCGAGTCTGCCTGCCGTGGGAGAGTTAAGCACCCGGCACACTTGGTGCCCTGACCGGGACCCGGCCTGCCGCCCAGCTCATCCTTGGGATCCTAGCGCCAGCCCCCAGCCCACCCCCCCATGCCGTTCCAGCTGCCACCCCCAAGGCTCATAAACCCCTGAGCTTTGATCTGGCCGGAAGAGACGGGGCTCCTCCCGGCCGGCCCCTCCACGTCTCACCTCCCCAGCCCACTGCCTCCATTAACCTCTGTACCCCGGCCGGAAGGGGCAGCCTCCGCCTGGCCCGTTCCCATGGTGGGGGTACCCCAAAGCTGGGACTCCTGGGGGCCTCAGGGCCAGCCTGGGAGAAGATCCCGTTGTAGTGGGGCCAGGTGACAGCCTCAAAGGGTCACCACCCGCGGGCAGCCACCCTGAAGAGCTCAGGGCATAGGTCGCTCCCGATGCCCAAAAACCCAGGCCAGCAGTTCTACCTCAGAGGGTGGATGCTGCTCGCCTCAGCCTGTCCCCTTGCCCAGAGCCAAGGCTGGCTGGTCACCCCAGCAGCGGCCACTGCACGTCGCCTGAGGGCCCTTCTGCCCCAGGGGAGCTCTTGGGGGCGGGCGGTGAAGGAAGAGCCCACTGAGTGCATTTTCTCATCGGTGCTGTCCTGGCCACCCTCTGGGGCCCCATACCGTCCACTCCCACCCCCAAACATCTCCGTCCCTGGCCTGTGCTCCCAGGCTGGCGGAGGGCAGCAGCCCAGCTAGAGCTCTGACTGATGCTCCCAGACAGGGTCCCCACCGGGCCTGCTGGAGAGCTCCCCTTGCTGGCTTCCAGCCCGCTGGTGCAGCCCCCGCTCTGCGTTCTCACGCCAATCACCGTGGCCTTGTCATCGCCCCTCCTAGGGTACGGGGCTCACGCTCCAGGACAGGTCAGCAGCCTCAGCACGTGGCTGCACACCGCGGCTCTGCCCTGAGCACACACTGTCCACGGAGCCCCCAGACCCACCCGGCTGAGTTTAACCCTGACCCACTTGCTTTCCCTCCCCTGGCCAGCCCAGGGAAGCTGGGTGGCTGGCCCAAGCAGGTTTCCAGGGGCTCTGCACCCCCACTGTGGCACCCTGGTCCAGGTGAGGCATCTGTAAATGAGGGCACCCCTCCCCACCTCCTAGCCCCCCACAGTCCTGTAGCCTCCAGCCCTCACGTCTGAGCACCCCCAGTCCTGCAGCCTTCAGCCTCACCTCTCAGCCCCACACAGTCCTGCATCCTCCAGTCCCCACCTCTGAGCCCCCTACAAGTCCTGCATCCTCCAGCCCCCAGCTCTGAGCCCCCCACAAGTCCTGCAGCCTCCAGCCCCCACCTCTTAGCCCCGCACAGTCCTGCAGCCTCCAGCCCCCACCTCTGAGCCCCCCACAGTCCTGCAGCCTCCAGCCCCCACCTCTGAGCCCCCCCCACCGGGTTCCCACATCCTCCACTCCCCCCCACGTCCACTCCGTCTGGAATCGACACATTTCCTTCCGCAAAATGATGCATGTTTTCCCCGTCGGGTTTACAAATAACTTCAAATTTTACTGTTTTCTTTCCCTAATGAATTCTCTGAAACGTGTTACAAGCTCCCCGGTAATGAATGTGGAGCGGTAGCCGCGATGCGGTGCCGGTGCTCGGCCTGCCTCCACCTGGGCGCCGCTGAATTAGCCCTCGCCGCACTCGGCGCGCGGCCCTGATGCAGCCTTGTTTAGCGCAATTGGTGGGAATCCATTATATTGACAATATCCATTTGTGTAATTCCTGCATTAGGATTTTGTGCTAAACTGTGTTTGAAAGGCACTGCTGACCTTGGTTACCTCTTTAATTGTGCTTAAAAACCTAGATTAATTCAGAGGCGAAGTCGACCGTGCTGGGAAGGGACCTTGCTGGGCCCAAGCAGTGGATGGTCCTCGGGCCTCGGGTGGTGGCCGGTTCTGGAGGGTGTTCTCTTTCCCTTGGAGCTGCCGGGAAAGCCCAGAGGCTGGGCAGGCGGAGAACCGTAGCAGCTCCCAAAGGTTGGGGGTGCTGGCTGCAGGAACCCCGCTGTAGCTCCTGGCACTTACTGTGGCTCCTGTGACTTACAGCACTTTTCCCAGGTGAGGAAATTGAGGCACGAGATGGAGATGGGTGGGTCTGGGTGGGGTCCAGACAGCCAGAGCCTTGCTCCATCTGCCGCAGGCCCCTCAAGAGAGGCGGGCAGGGCTCTGCACGGCCCTGGCTCCTCCTGCCTGGCAGACCTGAAGGAGGCTCCGGGGTCCCACTCTGCTGTGTTACTGGTGGATAAAGTGAGACCAAGCAGCCAAAGGCTGCCTCTGGGTCACACAGAGAGGTGGCAAGGTCAGTGTGAAGCCAGTCTTCCCGATAAGCCAGGCCTCTGGCTCGGCTGTTCTGCAGATTATCGGGTGCCTCCCCCCCTTAGTGGGGGGCAGTCACTGTAGAGGGGCATGCATCCCACGGAATGAATGAGGGCCCTGGACCTGCTGAGCCAGGTCCAGGTCTTGGCTCCTCCCTGACTTGCTGAGACAAGACCCTTCCCCTACGTGAGCCGTCTCCTCGGCTGGGCAGTGGAGTCCTGACTGAGCTGGCCCATCTGTTAGTATCATGGAGATAATTCTTGGTGGTCCATGCCCAGCACAGGTGGGCATCCCTGCTTTCACACCATGAAGTGTCCATCCTTAGAGCACATCAGAATTTCCAGGGTGGGCTCTGGGGGTGCAGAGGGAGGTGGGGGTGCCCCAGGGCACTGCCCTGGGTCCTCTGGCAAGCTGGCATGGGACCCCCATGTCAGGGGGCAGGGGAGCACCTGAGATCTGAGGCCCTGGTCCAGCTCCTGCTCTGGAGCCCAAAACCAGAGCCAAGGGAGTGCCTGCCCTTTGCCCTGTCTGAACCTGGTGTCTGCGTGCATCCTGTGGGGACAGTGGAAGAGATCATCTGAGATCATCTGAGGACGAGATGGAGAAGATGCTCTGGAACCCGAATCTAAGTGCACACACGGTTGGGGTGACCTCCCTGGCCACCTTTCCCCAGGAGGCCCCTGTGTGGGCAGATGAGGTGACAGGGCTCCTTGGGCAGGAGGGGCTCACAGGGCTGAGGGAAGCAGGGCAGGACGGGGAGAAAGTTTCGCAGAGATGTGGTCCATCTGAGGCTGACCCCTCATGGGAGCTGCAGAGTGGAAAGAGCACTCTATGCATACGTGCACATGGGCACACACTCCTGCATGCGCACACTCCTGCATACACATGTGCACAAACTCCTACACACACACAGTTGTGCACACATTGCTGTATGCGCACACACTCCTGCATGTGCACACATGTGCAATGCTTCTGCACTTGCACACATGTGTACAGACGCATGCATACACTCCTGCATGCACACTCATGCATACATTTGTGCATGCACACACAGGTACACACGCTCCTGCATGCACACACATGTGCATGTGTGCACATACACACAAGCGCATGGTTCTAACACCTCCACCAAGATAGCATACCCATACCACACATCCCCCACATACAATGCATGGTCTCGTGGCTTCAGTGACTTTGCAGGTTCCAGGAAACCTTCATTCCCCCCAACCCTCTGACAGCAGCCTCTCCCTGTGGCACTCACTCCGTGTCCCCCTCAGAGCCCCCAGCTTCAAGCAGAGGAGTGGTAGAAACAGGTGTCTTCTGTGATGTGCTTCTCTTGGCTTAGCACAACACCTCCAAGATCCACCCATGTTCAGTTCGCATCTATCCTTCCTTCCTTCTGCAGTGAATGATTCTCCGTTGTACGGACAGATCACATGCTGTGTATCCACTCATCCACGGATGGACATTGCGTCGTTCCCAGTTTGCGGATATTGTGACTCACATGTTATGAACAGTCGTGTGCAGTTCCGTGTGCACCTGTGCTCCCCTTTCTCTCAGGTACATGTCTCAGAGTGGAATTGTTGGGTCACCTGGAGGCTCTGTGTCCAACCTTGTGAGAAAGTGCCAGAACAGTCTCCACTTGACATCATCAACGATGCACTTGCCCGTCTCGTGTACCGTAACCACCCTAGCGGGTGTGAGGTCATATCCCACTGTGGCTTTGGCTTGCATCAGCCGTCAGCTCATGACGCATCTTTTTGTGGCTTATGGGCCATTTGTGTATCATCTTTTTTTTAAATTTTTTTTTATTTATTTATCATAGGCACACAGTGAGAGAGAGAGAGAGGCAGAGACACAGGCAGAGGGAGAAGCAGGCTCCATGTACCAGGAGCCCGACGTGGGATTCGATCCCGGGTCTCCAGGATCGCGCCCTGGGCCAAAAGCAGGCGCTAAACCGCTGCGCCACCCAGGGATCCCTGTGTATCATCTTTGAAGAAATATCTATTCAGATCTTTTGCTCATTTAAAAAATTAGGTCCCTTGTCTTTTTTATTATATTTTCTAGGTACAAGCGCCTTATCAAATATATGACTTGCAGGCATTTTCTCTTGTTCTGTGGGCTGTCTTTTCACTTCTTCAGTGATGTCCTTTGAGACACAAAAGTTGTAAATTTTTATGACGCCCAATAGATTGATTTCTTCTTTTGTTGCTGGTGCTTTTGGTGTCAGAGCCAAAAACCACTGTGTCACCCAGAGTCATGGAGACTTGCTCCCACATCTTATTTTCAGCCCATCACAGGCTCCGTGGTCACATTTAGGCCTTGACACAGTGTGAGTTCATTTTTCTTATAGGTGGTGAGGGATGCTTCCCTCTTGCACATGGACGTCTGGTGTCCCAGCACGGTTTGCTCAAAACACTGTTCTTTCCCCCATTGGATGGTTTTGGCGCCCTCGCCAGAGGCCAATGGACAGCAAGAGTACGAGTTACTCTGGGCCGCAGTTCTGTTCCCATGAGCCCCATGTCCATCTGTGTGCCGGTGCCTCAGTGTCGTGATCACTGCAGTTTGGTGATAGCTTCTAAAATCAGGACATGTGAGGGCTGCAACTCTGTTCTTTTTCAAGATTGTTTTGATGATTCTGGGCTCCTTGAATTTCCATATGACTTTTAAGATCAGCCTGTTAATTTCTGCAAAATGTTTTTTAAAAGACCCAGGATTTTTTTTAAAGATTTTATTTATTTATTCATGAGCGAGAGAGAGAGAGAGGCAGAGACACAGGCAGAGGGAGAAGCAGGCTCCATGCAGGGAGCACGACGTGGGACTCGATCCCAGGACTCCAGGATCACACCCTGGGCTGAAGGCGGCGCTAAACCGCTGAGCCACCCGGGGCTGCCCTAGACCCAGGATTTTGATATAGATTTAGTGAACCCATAGAAAGCGGGGAGCGCTGACATCATCTCCAATCTGTGAACACGGAGTGTCCTTCTGACATTGTCTTCAACAGTGTCTCGAAGTCTCAGAGCACAAGCTTTGCACTTCTTTTGTTAGATTTCTTCCCAAGTATTATATTGTCATAAAAGCCCTCTGGTGCCGGTGTTCGCAAGGGGGTGAAACCAGTACCGTGTGGTGGTGCAACCGGCTGGAGAGAAGGGAGGCAGGTCATCTCTCACGTGTAACAAATTCCCCAAATCCTGCAGCCCCAAACATCACACACCTATCGTGTAGCCATTCCGTCATGCAGGGCAGGTCGAGGCGAGCAGCTTAGCTGGGCGGTTCTGGCCTGGGTCCCTCAAGAGGCACAGGCCAGGGGGCTGGGTCTGTGTCCCCTGGGGCCACCTCGCAGGGCCCTCCCGCCATGGGCAGGAGGCATCGGTTCTGGCACAGGACTTTTCCCTGAGCCTCCTGGGCTTCTCACGACGTGGAGTCTGGCTTCCACCAGCGAGTGTTACAAGGGGGAGAGGCTGCGTGGAAATGCTTCTTAGGACCTTGACCCAGAAACTGCACACTGTTTTGCCACATTCTCTTCATTAGATGCAGGTCACTGAGTCCAGCCCACACCCAAGGGAAAGGGACTCAGTCTCCACTTCTCTGTGGATGGATTTTTTTTTATTTTTTTATTTTTCCTATTCATGATAGTCACACAGAGAGAGAGAGAGAGAGAGAGGCAGAGACACAGGCAGAGGGAGAAACAGGCTCCATGCACCGGGAGCCCGACGTGGGATTCGATCCCGGGTCTCCAGGATCGTGCCCTGGGCCAAAGGCAGGCGCCAAACTGCTGCGCCACCCAGGGATCCCTCTGTGGATGGATTTTAAAACCACCGCTGGAGTGGCTTTGGGATGGGGGTCCCTGGGCCTCTCCACGCCAGACTCTGGGTCAAGAGCACCCCTGCTGTGCTGCACCAGGACCCATGTGGGGAACCAGGTGCTCACCTCTGCTCAAGCTGGCCCAGAGCAGAGAGAGGCTTGACCCCCAGGTTTGTGGGTTCCACCATGCATCACAAGAGCTCTAGTTATTCACCTCCATATGTGTGCACAGCTCTTTACAGTTTGCAGAGCATTCTCCAGAACAGTGATAGGATGCACGGTGTGCTGGTCAGGCCCTGGGCTGTGTCTGTCACACATCACGGTGGTGACACTTCACCATTTACAGGTGAGCAAATGAAGGCTAGATGAGCGTGCACCCTGCAGGTCACACGGGGCAGCCCCTGGGCCCAGGATGCCCCGTCTCCCTGCAGCTCCCACTCAGAGATGGAGGATCCTGCCCACAGCTCCAGAGAGTCCTCTAGGACACAAAGCCTGAGTGACCCCCCTGCCACCTTAGGAGTTCCCAGGTCGAAGGTGAAGAGGGAGGGAGGTCTCTCCTGTCAGAGGAGCTGCTGTGACCTGTTGTCCTTGTGCACTGGCTACCACATGTCAAGCGACCACAGTGTCCCCCACATGGAGAGCGGGCCCTCACCAGGGTAAGTTTTCTCTTGCATCCCAGAGGGACCCCGACTTTGCCCCGACCCACATCCTCTCCCCAGGTGTACACCCCAGTTTCCAAGCCAGCTTCAGCCTACCCACCCCTTCCCACCACCTTAATTAAGTGGCCAGGCTCCAGGCCCTCACCCTCGCCCAGGCTGGGATGGCCAGGAAGCGCACCCCCCTGAGTTATTTACTTTCCTTAATAACCTTTTATGAGGGGCCTGCGCGGCCTTCAGGGGAACGGCAGCGCCGGCTCCGGGGTCATCCCTCAGATGTGCTTTTATTAACTTAGAGTCAGCCCGCCAGCAGGTTAAGCAGCAGCCCTCGTCCCCGGGGCTGCACACTGGACGCCTGGCCGTCCTGCCCCAGGTGCGGTGCGGCCGGGCCCAGTTTAATTAAGTCCTGCTTCTGCCCGCGTCTCCGCCGGGCGGGCGGGCGGCAGCTCGAGCAGGAGGCCCCGGCAGCTCCCAGCGTGCGCCTCCACCTGCCGGCTCTGCGGCACTCTCTGCCCACCTGCCTCCCCACAGCAGGCCTCATCTGGAAAATCTAATCAATTTCCTATTTAATCAAAATCAATCAATTTCATTTAATTCTACAGTTAGTCGATTGTATTGAAGTATAATTTATACGCCGTGGAACGCTCCCCCTTTACGCATACCGCTCGATGAGTTTTGACAACTGTATACACTGGTGAGGCACCAGCGCAGTCGAGGTGGGACAGCGGCCGCGAGCCACGCGGGGCCACCGAGCGCCTGGGCCGTGGCCGGTCCGGGCAAACGCGAGCCGGGTGTGGGAAGTGCACAGCAGGGTTCCCAGACAGTCTGGGGAAGAGACGTAAACTATCTCACTAATGATTTCCATAGCGATTCTGTGTTAAACAGTGACATTTTGAGCACAGTGAGTTAATACAATAGATTATTGAAATCAACGTCAGTGTTCCGTTTTGCTCTTTGAACGAGGCCACTGGTAAGTTTAAATGACACCTGTGGCTCATGTTGACATTGCTGTTGGCCGGCACGGGTGCAGAGCACCCCCTTCACCCCAGAACCATGCTCCACGCTCCCACTCTGCTGCCCCGCAGCCCTGCCCCACCTGTGAGATGGGGCGAGAACATTCCCTCCTGGCCTGGTCCGGGGGCTACGTGTCACAAGGTGCCGTGTGTCTGCAGAGCCCCCGGCTCTGGGCGGGAGCACCGCACACAGGTCAGCACCACAGGGCCTGGCATCTGGCTCATCCTCCTGTGTCGGTTTCAGAAGGAGGGAGGTGCAGGACCCTTGCTCTTAGGGTCCCCACAAGGAGGGAACTCTGCCCCAGTGCCCGCCTGGTCGCCCTGGCCTGTGCCTGCCTAACTCCCGCCTGTGACCTTTGGGGCCCGAGAAGAGGACCATGTGAGCCCCAAGTTTAGCCATACTGCACCCTGATGGCAGCTTCAGGAGGAGCACTGCAGCTTGAGAGGGGAGGCTCTGAGCAGCACGGCAGACGTGGGCACTGGGACCTGTGTCGTCACCCACAGGCTCTGCCGGCCATGGCCTGAGCCTTGGCAAGAGGCGACCACTGTGTGAGGCCCTGGCGTCCAGGCACCCAGCCTCCCACTGTGAGAGCCCTACTGTGCACTGACCCAGGCGCTGGAGTGGGAATGGGCACACAGCCACCCCAAACAGATCCCAGTTTACAAAAAGCTCCTCTTACGTAGGGCACCTGGCTGGGGCTCCGAGGAAGTCCGGCCAGGGGCCCCAGAGAAAAAGACCAGCCCTGATGGACACGGGCGATGGGTCATAGCACATTGAGCAAGGCGTCCGCAGTCACTGCCGGCACACGTGCATAAATAAGCCGGGGAGGGAGAGCCTTACAGAAAGACAGCACGTGTGGAAGGATAGTGGGACTCGAGAACTGACCTTGGCCACCCCACAGAAACAACTGATTGGAGCGAGAGTCACCGGTAAATAAACAGGGTGTGAAGGGGAAGGGAGTTTTCCCATCATCTGGCGTCTGTCCCCCGGTGACTCAGGTCCCCTCCTGCATCACAGACGTCCCCGCAGCAGGAGGAAAGAGCACACAGACCCACGTGGAGGGAGGCGTGTATGACCAGCACCTTGCCTGGACTGTTCGAAATGTTGACTTCACAAGATTCCCTGGTGGAAGGAGGCTCACAAGGCACGTTTGGAGATCCTGTGAGTGTGGACTGGGTGCAGGATGAGGCTGGTGTGCCATCAAGGACACAGGGTGGTGCATGGAGCTTGAACAGGGACAGTGGGACAGTCACTCGCCAGGTGGGCTGGTCCTGGGAGCTGGCTAGAAATGCAGAGTCTCAGGCCACCCCACTTGGCTGAACACAAATATGCATATTTTCTTTCTTTTTTAAAGATTTTATTTATTTATGAGAGAGAGAGAGAGAGCAGGGGGAGGAAGAGAGGCAGAGAGACAAGCAGACTCCGTACTGAGTGCAGAGCCCACCATGGGGCTCAATCCCATGACCCAGAGGTCATGACCGGAGCTGAAACCAAGAGTCAGACGTTTAACCGACTGAGCCACCCAGGTGTTCCTGCATAATTTTAATTTTTAATTTTCATGACAGCTTTACCAAGGTGTAATTGATTTCCCATATTTAAATATTTTGACTACAGTACCCCCCGCCAGTGAAACCATCACCATGTTCAAGTCAAAGAACACATCCTTCACCCCAGAGGTTTCCCGGAGCACCCTGCAATCCACCCCCTCACCTCCCTATCCCCTGCCCTAAGCCTCAGGCGACTCTAACCTATTCTGTCTTTATAGATCAGTTTGCATTTTCTATCATTTCACCTGGACAGAATATATACCTCTTTCTGGTATGGCTTATTTCCCTCCAGATAAAAACCCCAAGGTTCATCCATATTTTTGCACATGTCAATCGCTCCGTCCTTTTCGTGGCTGAGCAGAATGCTGCTGAATGGATATACCGCAATCTGTTTGCCAGTCTGTCCATGGACGCTTCCGGTTTCCGTCAGTCTTGAAGCTGTCACAAGCATTTGTGTACAAGTCTTCATGTGGACTAATGCTTTTCTTTCTCTTGGGTAAATACCAGGCCAGGTTGCCAGGTGGGCACGTATTTGACATTTTAAGCTCCACCAGACTGTTTTCCACAGCAGATACGCCACGTCCCATTTCTGCCAGCAGCGCCCAGAACTTCCATTCCCTCCACATCCTCGTCAACATTTGCTGTGGGCAATCTTCCTGTTTTTAGCCGCTCTAAGAGGTGTGGAGGGTGTCTCAGCACAGGTGTTGCATTCCCCTACTGATTGCAGGTGGTGAGCATCTTTCCAGGCGCTTGTTTGCCATCTGTACATTTTCTTGGGGGAAGTTACTCTTGAAATACTTGACTGTTTTTGTTTTGTTGAGTTTTGAGAGCTCTTTATATGTTCTGATATGAATCTCTCATCAGGTGTATGATTTGCAAAGATTCTCTTCCAGTTTATGGTTTGTTACTCTGCTCCCTTCGTGTCTTTCAAAGAAGAGTTTTAAATTTGACAAAATCCGGTTTATGAATATTTTAGCTTATGGATCATGCTTTGGATGTCATATCTGCGAAATCTTTACCTACCCCAAGTTTACAAGTATTTTATCTTTATAAAAACATCATTTAAAAAAAGATTTTATTTATTTATTCATGAGAGAGACAGAAAGAGAGAGGCAGAGACACAGGCAGAGGGAGAAGCAGGCTCCATGCAGGGAGCCCGATGTGGGGCTTGATCCTGGGACTCCAGGATCACAACCTGAGTCAAAGGCAGATGCTCAACCACTGAGCCACCCAGGCGTCCCATATAAAAATGTCTTAGAATTTGATTGTTGTAAACATCCAGATGATGTTTTCTTCTACAAGTTTTATAGTTTGAGGACTGACTTTTAGGTCTGTGATCCACTTTGACTTAATTTTTATATGTGGTGTGAGTTATGAATCATAGTTCTTTTTTACTGTTTTTGTTGGTTTTTTTTATTTTTTATTTTTTTGGCCTACGGATTTGTTGAAAATCCATTTGTTGAAAAACCATCCTTTCCCCACTGACTTGCCGTTGCATTTTTGTCAAAAATCAGTTGCCTGCATATGTCTGTGTGTCTATGTCTGGGTTTTCTATGCTGTTCCGCTGACCTGTCTATTCCTTATACCAATTTCACACTATTTTTTATTGTAGCACTTCAAGAAGTCTTAAAAACCACAAAGTATTAGTCCTTGAACTTTGTTCTTCTTTTCCAAAGTTTTTTTATTCTCTAACCTTTGCATTTCTGCATGCCAATTTCTACAAAAAGCTTGCGGGGATTTTGTTTTAGATTGCTCTAAAGTCCCAACTGAGAGCCAGCACCTGGGCTTGGGAGCCATTTCTGGATGGGCCCAGGAGAGAACAGTGGGGTGGGAATGAGACACTCAGGTCTAGACTCTGGCTTCGGGCCTCTCTGGCACGGGAAACTGTCACTTGTGTTCTCCTCCTCTGACGTAGGGACAGTGGCACTCAAGGCCCCAAACAGCTGGAGATTATGGATGAGGGTGGCATTGCTGCAGTGTGGTGGGCATGTGTGACCTCCAGCTGGGGTTCTTCGAGCTGCCCCTGCATCCCACTGCATGACAGGGGTTTCTGCGCTGCCCTGTCCAATCCAAACCTCTGTGTAGTGAAGATGATCAGTAAAGCTCGCTCAGGGACTTGAACTCCCAGAGTTCCTGGACCCTGTAATAAACATAAATACAACTAAATAGGACACATATTTCTGGTGAATGGGTAGCTGGAGTGTGCTGACCTGCCTCAATGCAAGACACGTTGGTATTTGGTCTTTGTTGACGGGAGCACTTGGAAATGTGCTCACAGCCTCCCCCCGTGTGCTGACCTATGCACTGTTCTCAGAAGCCAGGCCCTGCAGCTGCCAGGGGCACCGAGCCAGGAAGCCCACCTGGCCCAGGGAGCTCCTCTCTGCACCACCCAGCCCAGCAGGGAGTACTTGCCCACCTTCCAGGCTGGAAGCTGACCCCCAAGTTTCCCATCATGTCCTGCTGCTGGTTCCCTCCTCTCAAAGCCCTCCCTGCAGTCCTCGGAGCATGGCAGGGTCACCCCATTGTGCCAGAGGTCCAGAAAGACGAGGACTCTTCGCTGAGGCTGTTCAGCCTGTGGGGAATGGGGGGCACGCAGCCCCCTGGCTCCTGGCTGCCCCTCTGATGCCCCGAGGGCACCTGCCCAGCCCCACCCGCCCCCACTCCCCATGCACTTGCCATGCACCTGCCCTGCACCTGCTGTCCTGCTGCGCTGCCTGGGGGCTGCTTCCTGTCCTCCGAAGAGCCACCCTAGCTATTTACCATGGACTCATTTAAGTTGGTTAATTTTTAATAATGTTGAAATTTCCATGTGAATAATTCAGGTAAATTATTTATTAAAGCGCAGGATAAAGGGATCAGGAGAATTACCAGTAGACAGTGTTACCTGGGGTGTGGACAGTGTGAGCGAGGGGGTGAGGCGGGGGTAGGGAAGGCCTGCTGATTGCGCAGCATCATGCGGACCTTCACCCAGCTTTGTGGCTGGGAGGACCCCACCCCCCCCAGGCTGGACACGTGGCATGGGCACAGACACCATCACACCTGCTGACTACCCAGCCACCACATCCTGTAGCCTGGACAGGACACACTCTTGAGTCCCCGTGTCCACCCGCAACAGCTTCCTTCATGCCCCTGTGGCCATGTGGGCCCCTCCAATCTGTCCCTAGCAGCCCGAGGGAGCTTCCTGCCCCCTTGTGAGGCCCCCAGGGCCCGGTAGGACTGCCCTCGACACACAGCTCATTGCAGGCCCTCCCTGCCTCCGCACCCTCACGCCCATGGAAACACTCACCATTCAGGGCAGGAAGGCCCTCACTGGGCAGAGCCCCCACCACACCCAGCCTGCACCCCTAGCTGTCACCCTGCATCCAGGGGCTCCAGTCCTGCACCCTGGAGCTGCTCTGACACTGCTCTTTCCCTCCCATCCTGGTGAGGGGCCTGCAGCACCTGCCAGCTGCCCCCTAGATATGCCCAGCCCTGACCCCCACCACTGCCACCTGGGCCGCCCCCAGACCCAGACCCTCACAGCCCCCCTATCCACTCCCCAAGAGGCTCTAAAATGTAAATACCATGAGTTCCTCTCCTGATTAAATCTCTCCTGCCCCCTCCCCCACCCCGCCGCCAGTGCTTCTGGAGCATAGCCCTAGCTCCTTGGCCATGCACAAGACCACTGCCCTCCTGCGACCCACCCTGCTCCACTCAGAGCAGAACCTAGAAGCTAGTTCTAGCAGGGGGTTCTAGCAGAACCCAGCTGATCCATGCCTGAAGGGAGGAGGCTCCTCTGTGTGGGACTGGGGGCGAAACTGAGGCACGGACCAGGACCACCTGACCCTGACCAGCAGGGGGGCATCTTCCCAGGACTACCTTGGCATGAGAACCAGGGAGCCCAGAAAGAGACCCCAACCCCTTGTTTAGGATCTGACCTTGGTGTGGGGGTGGCCGGGCTGACAGGTGTTCTTGTTTTTATCAAAATCTGAGCTTGTGGACCCATCCTGGGGCCAGCAGCTGCCCTGTGCCCTTTCACTGTCACCTGGGAGCCCACTGGTGCCCTATCCCCACAAGCCACTGCCCAGCTTTAATTGCCAGCATCACAATAATTCCAGTGGAGGGGTTTTATGTGGACACAGTCCATGGAAGCAGGTCTGACAACATCAGGATCGTTTCCAAGTTCCACAGGCAGTGAGCTGATGGGGGCCCATGAGGTGAAGAAGGTGACCAGGTGGGTGGACCCTACTGACCCACGTGCAGCCCCTCTCTGCTCCTATGGCTGGGGAAGCAGCTTCACACCACCCACTGTGCCTCAGTTTCCTATTCTGTACCATGGAGAAAATCCAAGCACTTGGGGTTTGTTCGCTGCTCAAACAGAAGGACCACCCACATGAGTGTCAGGTGGCACCCACTCGACCCAGCTGCGAGCATCATCCTACCTTGCAGGTGGCAGCGAAGGCAGGGGCAGGGAGGAGGGAAGGGAGGTTCCCAGAGGGTGGGTCCCCCCGGCTGCAGTGCCAATACAGTCTCTGGGTCCTGGGTTCCCCCATCCAAGAGCTTGTGTCATGGACCCTGAGGCCTCCATCCCTGGCCTTGAGCATGTCCCTGTGAGGCTCACACATCATCTCTCCGAGGATCCAGGCCCTACTTCCAGTTCCCTGTGGGCCAGCCTGGTCCCATCTCCCACAGCCTCTAGCTCCTGGGTCAGCTGGGAGCAGATGTTGGGCAATGTTTGCTGGATGAGCAGAGGGCCGGCCGAGGCTGGCCAAGGGAGCCCAGGCTAGCCCACTGACCCACTGTGGGCCAGTGCCTAGGATGCTGGGGCAGGGCTGCAGGTGGGAGCTGGCCCCTCCTCAGATCCTGCCCCCCTCGAAGCACCTCAGAAGAGCTGCTGTCTTGAGCTAGGTGACCCCCCCCCCCAGGAAGGAGGTGGAAGAGAGATGGGAGAGGATAAGCCCTGTAGGGATATCCTCAGGACCTTCACTGTCCTGGGGCTCCCAGCTCCACGTCACAGCTCCAAGAACTGTCAGCTGCTCTGTAGAAACAACCCCCACCTGATTCCAGGCCTCCCCCCTGCCCTGAGCCCTCAGGCTGCCCTACAAACACCTGCACTCTGGGGTTTAGACCCCCAAATCCACCCACCTACCAGGTACAGAGCCTGTGCCCCAATGTAACGGCCGACCTGGGCCTGAGCACCTGTCTGTATGAGAGGTCCAGGTATCCAGGTTGCGGGGAACACGGAGCCCACGTCTGTATGTCAGGCAGGCGGGCACTCGGGGAGTAGCCCTGGGGGCACCGCTCTGCCCCATGGGGTCACTCGGGGACCCAGGACCTCAGCACAGCCAGGGAAGAGGTTGGGAGAGAGTGCTGGCATCCCTGGGCAGCTCCAAGCCTCAGCAGCCACATCTGCGAAGTGGGGACAAGACCTCCACCCCTCTGGGAGCGGCACCCACTCTAGGAGCGTCTCAGGGAACCAGGGGGAGGGGTCCACCTGGTTCAGAGCCCCAAGTGGGTTTCGAGGAAGGAGCCTGCAGCCTGCTGGGGGAGCCCCTGTGGACAGCTGAGGACACCCCCAGAAGAGGGGCTGGCTGCCCGGATCTCAGGGTCACGGGGTCACAGGCCACTGAGTCCCTGCCACAGGTCCCACCAAACCCACCCTCTCTGCCACCTTCCATCCTGATGCTGGGAGCCCTCAACCAGGCCCCATTTAAAGAAACATCCCTGTTAAAACTCAGCGTACATATTTGATTTAATCACGGAGTGCTGATTTTTGCAAAGCAGGTCATGACCCTGGTCATTTTGTGAAAATGAATTGCCTGGGGAAAATGGAAATTGTCACTTTATTATAGGATTAAAACATTCAATCCATTTGAATGGTAATGGGAAAGAAGGCCAGCCCATGTCCTTCCTTCTCTTATTATGAATTAGGATCCAGGAGAGAGGCAGGTGGGGCTCCCGGGCAGCAGGCAGCCTTGGGTTTGATGCCCCTCCTGCACCTTCTCAGGGGAGGGGGTGTTTCCATAGGGAGGGGAGGATCCTCCCACGCCTCCTCCTACCCCTCCTGTGGCAGCTGTCCCCTCTGGGGGGCTCTGCCCACCCCCATGCTGACTCCGGCCTCCAGGGACTCCAGGTTCCCTGAGATCCTTCTGCTGGGGGCTGTTCCTGCCTGAAGGTCCAGCCCTGGCCGAGCGTGTGGCCAGACCCGGGGGCACTGGGCCATGCTCCTGTACCGTCCCGCAGGCCACCACAGCGAGATGCTCCAGAGAGGCCTAAGACCCATGGGGCAAACAGCGAGAAGAACCATTATAGTAAATAAATATGCCTTCATGCATTGTTCACTGCGGCGACAACATAGAGCGGACAGTTTCTGTCGTCACCATTTCTAAGTGTCCAGTTCTCTGGGCACACTCACATCATTGTGCCTCCACTGCCACCGTCCAGCTCCAGAAACTTGCCTTTTGCCAGCCTGAAACTCTGTCCCCGGTAAATGGCAGGTGCGCCCTCCCCATTATACCTCTCTCTCTATGGCACGAGCAGGTCTGTTATTTTTCATCCTGTGCTGTGTTCTGAGACTCTTGGGACAAGGTTCCAGCCTGCAGCCCTAAGGTGTCACCAGAGGATCCCAAGACCCCAGCTTGCATGAGCCTCTGAGCGAAGCAGGGGACGACCAATATCCAGGACCCCCGATTCTAAGGGTGCAGGACAGGAGACCCCAGCGGATACCCCGAGGTCACAGACAAGAAGCATGGGTGCCCTGCAGGGAGTCAGGTACTGGACAGGGTGGGGTTTGGGGTTGGTGGGAACTGAGTGTGCACCTACTACCCCCTCCCCAAGAAGTGAGCTGCGCCCACTGCCTATTCCTGGGCATGATCAGGACCACATGCCACCCACAGGCAGGCCCCCCCAAGCAGCTGGTGCCCATGACATGGTGTGAACAGTGAAGAAGGCAGCCTTGGAGAGCGGGAAGGAGGCCAGGTAGTGGGGACAGAGACATGGGGCTGCGCTGGGCTCCCTCCCCTGGCAGTAGAAGGTGGGAGGTCAACGGGTCGTTGGGAAAGGACAGTGAGGGGACTCAGAGGTTACCTCTTGCTGCTCAAGCTGACTTCTCTCCTTCCCTTGGAGGGTCAGGAACACTGGGGTGAACGTCACTGGTGTGGGTCCCAGCTTGAGCTCCGAGGTTCATACTGGACTCTGTGCTACCTGGCAGGAGTGACCATGGGGGCCTCAGTTTCTGCATCCACAAGGTGGTCCACCAGGGAGGTGGCACCTCCCACCTGGCCTGCTGTCAGGTCTCCCCACCAGCTCCTCTCCGCAGCACGGGTCTCCATGGCAGGAAGAGGGTTCTCACTTATTGCCTTGCTGGACGGGCCGTCCGCAGGGGCTTGGGCAGTGCATACCAATAAGGGCACCAGTGGGCAGGTGGGAGGCGTTGGCCTCCACCAGAACAAAATAATTAAAAGAGGATTCGGGGGGATCAGGCCTGCCTGTCGCTAGGGAGAGGCCAGCACTTAACTCTTCCCAGACTGGCCTGCTCGGGACAAACCTGTGACCAGGGCAGCGTCAGGAGGACAGAGCCCAGGCCAAGGTGGCCAGGCCCAGAACCCCAAAGAGGAGAGGCCTCGGATGGGGTGCCCATAGCTCTGGGGTTCAGGCTCCCCTGGGGATGCCCTCGCTCCTGACCGTGTCCTTCTGGGCCTTGCCCTTCATCCTGTCCCCGTGTCTCCCCTGGGAACTCCACCGACCACCCTTTGCTTGCTGCCCCTTCCACTTGAGGCTCTAGAAAAGCCAGCCCCTGTCTCTGTTGAGTTCTGCAGGATGGACAAGAGGATAGCGTCCATTGGCTTGCCCAGGCTCCTGGGCTACCCTGGAGCCCTTCATCCCTAGGGGCGCCGCTGGCCCCTTCCCAGCCAGGCCACTGGCCGCTGTCCACCAGCCTTTATATCCTGAGCCAAAAGCAGAGAGATGGAGATGGCCCGGCCTCACTCCCAGAGCCACAAGTGTCTACCAGGCTCGGGTGGCCAGGCTCAGGCTACCCCGACCCACCATTCCATGCCAGGGTCTTCAGCCTTCCATCCACTCTCTGGACCCCCGACCCCAACCCATACTGTCTCAGAAATTACTTTTGGCTCTGATGAGCCAGAGCTGGCTTTTGTGACAGCAAACCAGAGACCATGGAATACACGGCTCACATACCTTCTGCAGCTGGGCCTAGGGGCTATATTCATGTCCAAAGAATGTATTGAGCACCTGCTGTATACCAGCATGATGTAGCTACTGGGGAGACAGTGGAGCACAAGGTTGACAGCACCGTCCCCAGAGCGAGGGCTCTCAGGGCAGATGCACAGGACGTATCAGCCATAAAAATTGAGACGGTCATTTGAAGCAGAAATACAGGCACAAAGTCCAGCCGGGGCACACGTCCCCTGTTCTGTTGCTGCTAACCAAGCCACTTCAAACATAAGGCAACAACCATCTTGCCGTGCCGGGTTGGGGATTTGGACAGGGCACAGTGGAGATGGTGGCCTCGGCTCCATCATGTCAGGGCCTCAGCCAGGTCTTGGAAGCTGGGGTAACCCCAAAGCAGGGGATGAGCCATCTGGAGACAGCTTTCCTCACATTTTGGGGGTCCATGCCAGCTGCCATCTGGGACCTCCAGGTCCCCCTGGCCAGGACGCCTACAAGTGGCTGCTTGGGCTTCCTCACGGCATGGCAGCAGGGTCCCTGGAGACTCGCTGGAGTCCTGCAGGGGAGCGGGGGGCTGGGGTATAGAAACTGAGGCCCAGAGAGAGACCCAAGCTGCCCTGGGCCACATAGTGAGATGTGGTTGGCTAGACATCGGAACCCAGAGCCACATCCCAAACTATTACCTGCCACCCTGGTGTTCACCCCGGGGGTTTGGAATCTGTGATGAGACAGGTCCCCTGGCAGGGACTGGACTGTGGCACTGGCAAAGTCCCAAATAACTGAGTGACCTCAAGCCTGGCTCCACAGAAGACACTGACCAGAGACAAGCCAGTGTCTCTGGACCCCAGGCCTGGTCTGGCAGAGGATAAGAGAACTCCAAGCCCTCATCCCGCCCCACCCTGCCCCTAAGGACAACATGACACCTGACTTGAGCATGACCTCACAACACAGGGGTGTGCTTTTGCGTGCTGGGCAGGGATCAACTCACCCGAGTCCTGCTGCCCCACGTCACATCCACAGACACTGAGGCACAGGGAGGGGCAGCGGCAGGCCTCAGCAGAGGGAGGAGGAGGGTGTGGGGAGCCAGGAGCCATAGGGACTCTCTGCACCCGCCCTATGGCTCAGCCAGGAAGCCCCTCCTCCCGGCATGGGCAGGCAGGTCTCTAAACCCAGCATTGCCATCAGCCAGCTTAGAGAAGCCTGCAAGCTTAGGGAAGGCATCCCCAGGGGCCTCTGAACCATAAACAAGTGGGTCCCACAGGAGCAAAGCCATCCTGGGGCATCCTGCCTGTCCTCTAGCCCAGGTCCTGTCCTCACTCGCCCACTGGGGTCATCCTGGACTGCAGCCGGGACACATGCCTCTTCTGTCCCCTGTGCCAGGGTTTCTGGGGCCTGATGCAGCCCAGAGAAGCCCGGGACACATCCCTGCGGGCCAGGACCCTGCTCCTGGAGCCCCTCATTCCGGCCTCCATCCTGCTTCTAGCAGGACCATCATCCCTTTGTCTCCGACCCCACCACGTGGGGTGTGTGGGAGCAAGACGGACACCCAGAAGGTGGAGCCGGTGCAGACCCAGGAGGCCCAGCTCAGGACTCCAGCCACGCCAGCTGCAGACTCGGCCCCCAACCCCTGCCAAGGCCTGTGCAGACCCTCCCAAACACACATGGCGGGTTTTTTTATTAAACTTCCTTGTTAATTGCACAAGTAATGCATGAATACATCTGGAGTGAGTTTTAAAACAAATCCCAGACACCATATCATTTCACTCATAAATACTTCAGTATACAAATGGGGCTTTAAATAATTTGCTGTTGAAATGATGTTGGTTTCTCCTATGATCAACACGGTACACACTAATAGCGCAAAGAGGATGGGAAAGGAACCCCAGGCAGCCTCGGGGACAGCGGCCCACACGGTCAGTCCGCACCTCCGGTCCTCAGCCCGGGCCTTTCCTGGCCACGCTCGGCACCTGCGGCTGCTGGTCCGTGGGTTTTCCACGGTCCATGGGGCTGCGCTCTCCTCCCTTACCGCTGGATTTGCATTTCCCCGGGGCTGTTATCAGCTCATGAAACATCTATCCCCATGGCCTCCTGTTGGGTGCAATTCTTTGCGGTTATAAACACTGCACTGAACATCTTTGTGCTGGAGACCATGTATGGTTTTTGGATCATTCTCCAAGGAGAGGTTCCCAGACGCCAGATCCCACCATCAAAGCTCCCGTCCCCAAATTGCTTTCCAAGAAGACACAAACACTGTTGAAACCCTCATAAATCATGGCAGGGGCAGGGGCTCCCTGGTGCAGCAAGGTCACTGGAGCAGCAGGGCCCTTCTTGCCCTCGGGTGGGACGGTGTGTGGGAAGGAGGCCTGGAAGGCCAGGCTCTGGTCCTCAGCCGCCACTGCCTTGCCCACGGTGGCAGCTGGGCACTAGCCCAGCCTGTCAAGTGGGCACACATCCACATGGGCCATCAGTGCCCAGCCCAGGCTCGCCCGAGGCCTTGTTTGGCCCTTGCATGCCCCCCACCCCCCCGCCAACACTCTGGCCTCATGGAGACTGGGTTCAGCACCCAGAGGAACAGAGGGCCCTGTCCATTTTCCAGTGGCTGCATCCACTCTGCAGGAATTCAGGAGCTGGGAGAGGCTGGGGAGGGGAGGAGCCACCTCTGGGTGTGGATTCAAGGATGTTTGTTTTCATTCCTCCTCTCCCCTGGGCCTCAGTCTGAGCCCCCAGGGGAAGGAAGGCAGCTTTGCCAACCTGCACAAGGAAGCTGGGGCCCCAGACCCCATCTATCACCACCTGCTCCTTCCTGGGGCCCAGAGAGGGTTTGTTACTTGCTTGGAGCCACAGCCACCCCGTCAGACCTCTGCTGGTTTCCCCTCAGCCCTGACCCCGCAGCAGGAGGCCCAGCAAGCAGGACACAACTGTGGCCCCATCTTTGGGCCACCTCCAGGTGCCAACACCTAGCCCAAACCAGCACCTGTGGGAGCCTCCCCAAGGCAGGCGGCATCCCCACTTCACAGATCCGGAAACTGAGGCTAGGCCTGGGAGGCTCCAGCAGAAGTTTGCGGCCAAGCAGCAGGGGTGCTGGGGGAGGGCTGTGGCCACTGGTGCCCCCCACCCCACCCCCAGGCCTGCTCTCTTGCCCCTTTCCCTGCCCTGGTTTGAGTGTGGATTTCTGTCTATTTGCGGATGCCTGGCCTGCCCCCTGGGTTCCAGAAAGGATCAAACCAAACTAGGTGAGAAATCCTGGCAGAGGGAAAATGGGAGTAGGTGGCAGATGGAATTGTACCACTTCCTGTGGGAGGGAACCCCAGGAAGACAGGAGGCCGGTGGAGCTGGGGGTCACCAGCCCAGGGCTGACCCCATGCACCCTCTGTCACTGGGGCAAATCCCCACAGTGCTGCCGCTGCCAGGAACCCCCCAAAGCCCCAGCCCCCAGCTCCAGCCCCGCCAGGAGGGAGCCCCACCAGGAAAGCCCCAGCCCCCAGCCCGGCCAGGAGGGAGCCCGCCAGGAGCCCCCCAAAGCCCTGCCCCCAGCCCCCAGCCCGGCCAGGAGGGAGCCCCACCAGGAGCCCCCCAAAGCCCAGCCCCCAGCCCCAGCCCGGTCAGGAGGGAGCCCGCCAGGAGCCCCCCAAAGCTCAGCCCCCAGCCCCCAGCCCCGCCAGGAGCCCCCCAAAGCCCAGCCCCTAGCCCCCAGCCCGCCAGGAGGGAGCCCGCCAGGAGCCCCCCAAAGCCCAGCCCCCAGCCCGGCCAGGAGGGAGCCCGCCAGGAGCCCCCAAAGCCCAGCCCCCAGCCGGGCCAGGGCTCCCCCACCGCCCGCAGGCCCCCCCAGAGGCCCGCCGGCCCTCCCCTGCCCCTCCATCCCCGCCCCCGCGGCCCCCCAGCCCCAGCCCCAGCCCAGCGTCGGCCCAGCCCCAGGTGCGCGGCCCGGCCGGAGGGGCGGCTCCAGCTGTCAGTCGGCGGCGCATTACACGCTGTAAGAAGGTGTTGACAGGAGCAGCTGGACGCGGGCGGGTGATGAAAAGAAGCAAATTCTCTGCGATTCCTCGCGGGGCCTCCTAGCGGCGAGGGGCGCCCCCTGCCGGCGGCGCGCGGGACGGCCCCGACCCCAGGTGCGCGGCCCCATTGCGCGGGCGGGACACTGAGGCCGCCTACGGGGGCGCGGGCCAGCCGAGGGGTCACAGGCGGGCGGGGCCGAGCCCCTGCAGGCCTCCTTTCTGTGAGCTGCAGGGGGTGCAGGGGGGCCCCAGGAGCCGTGTGCAGGGCACAGCAGGGGGAAGGGGAGGCACAGGTGGGGATGGAGGGGGCGGGAGCTCATGAGCCCACAGGCCAGGTGCAGACCCACCCCAGGTCACCTGCTCCGGGATGGGGGAAGAAGGGCTCTGGGGGCTCCCTGACACCCTCATGGCAGAGGCCCTTCCCACACAAGCAGGGATTCAGGGACGGGAAATAGGGGACACCACTGCCTGCCCTTCCCTCCCCCTCCTCCCAGGGACAGAGATGTCCCGGAAACGGACCCTGAGACACAGGGGCAGATGGGCTAGACAGAGAAGGGAGGAAAGGAATCAGGAGATGGAGGTTTTGCGGATGATGTCCAAGAGTGTCCCCTGATTTCCACAGTCTTTGTGTGAGCCGGCCCATGACTCAGCCCACTGCAGCCAGTGGTGCCCCATGTAACCCAGAAGGGTCAGCGGGCCCAGCCTTCCTCTCAGCCCCGACATGGATGTGGGAGCACAGGTATGGATATTTTTGTCCCATGCAGGGCTCACTTAGCTCCAGCCCAGTCATGGGGGTCCAGCCAGCGACACCTGCTCTGGGCACAGAGGTACAGAGAGGACTCTGGAGGAGACATTGCCCCCTGCTTGAATGCTCCCACTGACTGGGAGCCCACTATCTTCCCCCCAAGCAGCCCATCTTCTCTCTGGGCCTCTGAAAGAGTTAGAAATTCTTATTCTGAGTGGATTCTTTCTCCTGATCAGCCCCTGCCCCATGGTCTCCAGCACTGGCCTCTGGACATTGATCTGACAAACATGTGCCGAGTACCTACTATGCGTTAGGGACTGTTCTTGGTGCTGGAGCCATTCTTTAGGACCTAGGAGGCATTGAGGGAGAAAGTACATCCCAGGCCTGGGCCAGAAGATAGGGAACAAGCATTTTAAAAGTTTCTTACAGATTTTATTTATTTATTCATGAGAGACACAGAGAGAGAGGCAGAGACACAAGCAGAGGGAGAAGCAGGCTCCATGCAGGGAGCCCAGTGTGGGACTTGATTCCAGGACCCCAGGATCACGCCCTGAGCCAAAAGCAGATGCTCAACCACTGAGCCACCCAGGCATCCTGGGAACAAGCATTGATTCTGTATTTCCTGTGTGCCAGACATCAGGCCTCCCCATTTCACGAATAAGGAAACTGAGGCTCAGGAGTTTTAAAGCCCTGTGCCAGGCACCAGGCAGGTTGGGATGGGCCAGACTCTGCCTTGCCCATACGATGGGCCTAGGGACGCTGTGACCAGACTGGCCTGGTGCTATGGCAACCATCTTGCCATCGATGGAGGCTGGGAGAGATGCCAACACAGAAAACATCAGAACTGAGAGATGGGCAGAGACGGGGTCTTAATGACTATGAACTTCTGGATCAAGCTATGCCTGAAACTAGACCCTCGAATTTTCACTTCAGTGAAATCACAGATTCCTTTTTTTGCTTAAGTCAGTTTGAATTGAACTTTTCTGTTACCAGCAATGCAAAGAATGCTAAGTTCAAAGGATCTGTTGTCCCTGAGCAGAATTCCTAAGCATGGTGTTGGGGGCATTGGGGAAAGAAGGGACAGGCCACACACTCTTATAACAACAGCTAACGTTTACCCAGGGCTAAGAATGTACGAAGTGAAGAGCTGTTCGTGGGTTAGCTCACTAGGTCTTTACATGAACCCCGTGAACTGTATTCCATCACATCTGGTATATCCGTTAGTTAAATAATGCTGGCTGCTGTGACAAATAAGCCCCTGCAAACTGTCAGTGACTTAAAGTCAAAGTTTATGACTTGTTCCTGCAAAGTCCCAGGAGGTGTTTGGCAGTCGGGGCACATGTGGTGACCCAGAGCACGGGGCTCCTTCCATCTGGGGGCCTCAGAATGCACTGGATCTGCCTGGTTGGCCCACGAGAACAGAGAGAGAGAGAAGGAAGGAAGGGAGGGAGGGAGGGAGGGAGGGAGGAAAGGAAGGGAAAAAAAAGGATGGAAAGGAAGGAAGGGGAGCACCCTGGGAAGAGTCTATGGGCCAGGCCCGCAGGCTTGCATTACTTCTGCCTGCATCACACTGGCCACAGCTCGAGCTTGTGGCCACTTCTGGTCTCACTGGGTGCCCAGGAGGGAAAGGAAAAGATCCCCTTTTGCTCTGAGAGATCTTACTCTAAGTCTCATCGACAGGATAAGACACAACCAGGAGCCAGGATCCAAACCACCTGAAAACCGTGAGATCCCACCTCACACCCATTAGGATGGCTTCTACTAAAACCCCAGAAAGCAACAGTGCTGGTGGGAACGTAAGAAATGCCACCAGCCACCACTGTGGAAAACAGCTCCCCAAAAGTTAAATATGCAGTTACTGTAGCATCCAGCAGCTCCCCTCCCGAGTATACACCTGAAAGAATTGAAAGCAGGGTCATTTTTTTTTAGATTTTATTTATTTATTTATTTATTTATTTATTTATTTATTTATTTAATTTATTCATGAGAGACACAGAGAGAGAGAGAGACACAGACACAGGCAGAGGGAGAAGCAGGTCATGACCTCGGGGCTGTGGGATCAAGCCCCATGTCCTTCAGGCCCCACGCTCAGCAGGGGTCTACTTGAGGATTTTCCCTCTGCCCCTCTCCCCACTCTCTGTCAAATAAACAAATAAATAAAATATTTAAAAATAAACTAAAATAAAATGACAGATCGCATGTTGGGGAGATCACCGCGCTGGCTGTTCTTGTGGCGATTGGGCAGCAAATGGGCATCCTGGAAGGCTGGCATTTGGTGGACATGCATCACGGACATGGAAAGGCCCAGGCCCTGGGCCCCTGACACAGTAGTCACCTGCAGACAGGTGTTCTTGCTTGATGGGGACAGAGCCTCAGTGTGGGAAGATGGAACATTCTGGAGATGGACAGTGGTGATGGTGGCATAGCTGTGTGCGTGTGCTTAATGCCCCCAAACGATGCACGTAAATATGTATGTCTGAGCAGGTGGTGGCAATTGGCAGGCGACCGGCTCCCCACCAGTGCTGTGGCCTCCGCAGAAACTCCCTGACCACGGCCCCCTTTATGACCCAGCCGGTGTGGCAGTCCTCCACGGCTGCTGGAACGCATTACCCCACACTTAGTCAACTCCAAACAACACAACAATTTCCTTATAGTTCTGGGGTCGGAAGTCTACACTGGATCCGGCAGTTGCTTCTGGAGGCTTTCCTGGCCTCTTCCAGCCTCTGCAGACCACGCATTCCGTGGCTTGGGGCCCTGCCTCTCCTGGTCCTCTTGCCTCTCTGCCTGCCTGTCCCTCTCTCGTAGGGACCCTTCTGATTCCCCACCCATCCAGTCCTACGATAACCCCAACAGCCTTGACTCACTCACAATGGCAAAGTCCTCTCTGCCACATGGGGAACTCTACTCCCAGGTCCTTGGAGGGTCATTATTCAGCCACCACACTTGGGTCTCAGACTTTCTTACCTCCATGGTCTGGAAAGTCACGGGCAGCCAGGGTGGCCCTGGTGCTGAGATAGCATCACTGTACACACATCGCTGATGTCCAGACAGAGTCATCAAAGCTATCACGGGGCATGGGTTATTCTCTCCTGCATACTTTGGTATTTGGCGGGGGGTATTTTTTTTTAAGATTTTATTTATTCATGAGAGACATAGAGAGAGGCAGAGACATAGGCAGAGGGAGAAGCAGGCTCCCTGCACAGAGCCTGATATAGGACTCAATCCCGGGACTCCAGGATCACGCCCTGAGCTGAAGGCAGACGCTTAACCACTGAGCCACCTAGGCATCCCTTTGGCGGGGGTTTTAAAAAGATTATTTATTTATTTATTTATTTATTTATTTATTTATTCATTTATTTATTTGAGAGAGAGCTTGGGGTGGGGGGCAGAGGAAGAGAGAGGATCTTAAGTAGATTCCCACTGAGTATGGAGCCCCACATGAGGTTCGATCTCATGACCTGAGATCACAGCCAGAGCTGAAATCTAGACAACTACCAGGCGCCCCTACTTTGGTATCTTGTAGTTCCTACAATGAGCATGTGCTATGCTTACAATCAGCACAAGGGATCATAGGGTGATTGGTGATATAGGACAGATGACAGACCAACAAATGGCAGGTGGGCTTTCCTGCCGGCAGTGGCACCTGGTCATCGAGTTCAGATGATGACCAGTGCCCAGGGTGGAGCCGGGATGGTGAGTAAGAAGTCAGTGCTGTGCCCCCAGCTGGTCCTGGGGCAGCAGCCGAGAGAGAGCAGTGAGGTCCATGTCCCAGAGGCTCAGAGCCAGAGGAAGATCGGGGCTGGACCAAGGAGGAATCTGAGTGGATCGGGGGCTCAGGCTAAAGCCGGGGGGTGGACACTTCATCGTCCCTGTCACCTGCTCTCTTAATTCCTGCATCATCTGTGGGAGTCCTTGGTGTGGCTTCCCCAAGAGGCCCAGAGTGGTGCTGAGACCTGCTCATGCCCACATGGCCCGAAGGAACCTGACATCAGTGATGCCCTGAGCTTGCACAAAGCTAAGGGACCAGGGGTCTGGGGGGTGGAGGGACAAGTCACTCCTGAGAGGTGGGCTCAAGGTGGAGGCAGAGATGCTTCAAACCCGGCCAGAGGTGTTTTAGGGGCTTCCCCTCCCCGCGGGGAGCTCACAGGGTCTGGGACCAGCCCCAGAATCCCAGAATCCCAGAATGCCCCTAGCCGGCAGCAGCAGGATTCCCCATTTGTCAGGAATTCAATTAGGTGGGAGAGTCCTTATTAATTTTATAGGCTTTGCTGGTCTGGAGGCTGCGCCGGGGGCGAAATGGGAGGGCCGCCTCTTCCCTCAGAGCTCGGGGTCAGCCTGCAGAGGCGGCGCGAAGGCACTAGTCGAGGTATTAATGAGATGCCTCTAGGTGCAAATAATAGTTTAATAGGTGTGACTTACCGGGGGGCGCCCTCCCCTCGCCGCCACGCACCTCCCGCACACCCAGACAGCCCGCCGCGCCGGCCTCCCTGCCTCGTTAGAATAAGTAATTAGAGTGTACGAACACTCACTTTGACACTTTAATAAAGTGTCAGCCATCACCAATTTGGTATTTAATAAAATAAAATTAAATATTTATTACATTTTTGTATGCATTATATTTAAAACACATTTGGCCCCAAGTCACCACCCCTTCCTAGCACCCCAAGATTTTAGTCCCAAGGACACCCCTTCCCACCTGTCAGGAGCCACCCTGTGGCAGGAGACGGGGCTGGTGATGGGACATGAGGCAGCTGGTGGGGGGGAGGCCCAGGGAGAGGTGTGGCGGGAAGAGAGGAGTCCCCCCCCTCCGGGTGAGAAAAGGCAACAGACGGACCCCCACAGACACCTACGAAGGTTTGAAGGCCTTGGTCTTTCCTGCTTTGCTGTCATTCTGGACCAAGACTAGCTCCAAAGCACTTCTTGTCCTGTCCCACCAGCCCCCCAACAATTTGCTGAGGGCCACTGAGGGCCCCTGTGGAGCCAGCAGTGCCCGGAGCCTTCAGGACAGCAGGTCCCAGGTGCACCTGGGGAGCGGGCAGGTGCACGGAGGTGGGGCCAGGGCCCTGGAGTGGCCGGCTGCATGGACCCCAGGTTCAGAGTATCCCAAAGACCCCAAAAAAGCCTCAACCTCCCAGAGCAGGCCCACCCTGAGGATTTGGCAGGGGTCTGAGGAGTTGGGGGTCACACTGCATGTGCCATAAGTGGTGGAGCGGCCACCAGCCTCCCCCAACCCACCAGCGCAGCTTCCCTCTGAACCCAAGCCTGGTTTCCCCCTCTTCTCGCCCCTGCACAGCCTCCCCCACAGCTACCATAAAAATATTGTTTCTGATAAAAGTAGTAACCGGGAGGTTTAAATGCAGGAGATGGAGAGCTCACCAGGCGGGGAGCAGTGTTAGGAAAGCCTCTGTTACGCAGGAGCAGGGGGTGATGTGAGAACCACACTGGACCCCCACCCAGGACCTGCTGTGGGGGGTCCTGGATCCGTGCACCCAGCCAGGAAGCTTGAGACCGCAGGGGCCCAGCACCGTGGGCCCAGCGCTCCACGTGGAACACACGCTCTCGGGACAACGAGCAGTCATAGGACGTGCGCCCCCGAGATGTGGTTGGGAGTGTGCTCGGCTGCACGTCCGTGGGGGCTGGAAGCTGGGAAAGACCATACGCCCCACGTCGGGAGTGGAGTACGGCACAGCAAGGAAAAAGCCCCCTCCACAGACCTGCTCAGCATGGAGTGAAAGGAACCTGACATCACTGCGGGATCCCGCGTATCAGACGTCTAGGTCAGGCAAACGCCGCTGGTGGGGAGGTGGGAGTCCTTCCGGGCTCTTCTGCTGAGCTGACGGCAGGGGCTTGGCTTGACGCCCCTCCTCAGAAGGGCACCCTGGAGGCATCCCCCAGCTCCCTCTGCAGGCCTGGAGAGCCGAGGGCCCCCCCACTTGGGATGCCCCTGCCGAGAAAGGCCCTGAGCTCTGCTCATCTCCCCAGTCCTGCCCCACGCCCACCCCCAGCAGGACATTCTGTGCCATCACCCGCCCACACCAATGCCCCATCACCGTCCCCGTCCCCGCTGGCCTCTCAGCTGGCCGTAGCCTGCTGCTGGCCAGGAGCCCGAGCCGGAGCCTGTGCTGCACCCCAGCCAGCTGAGCTGGGTAGGGGGGCCCTGGCTGCCTCCAATGCTGGACCCCTAACACCCACAGGCTAGAGGCTAACCCAACGCACCCCAGGCCACACTGCAGCTCGTGGCCAAAAGAAAAATCAGAAAATTGGCTCCTGACTTTTTTGTGGCATCCTGGTATTTTGTTCATCCTGGACTTTGTGTGTTAATTTGGAGTATTTTGAGTACTAGACCGAGCTCGCTGATGGCGCTGCTGTGCACCCTGACCCCGACCGCCTTGCGGCCGTCCCGGTTAACCCAGTAGCCAGAGCAACACGCGCAGTCAAGTCTCCGAGCCCCCAAGCCCCGTGCAGGGCGCCCATCAGTTGCCCTGCCCCCAGTGTCCGAGCAGACCTCCGCCCCCGGCAGAGGCCCAAGGAGGCCAGGCGTGTCAGGGCTGGTTATGTGACAAATATGCAAGGTTCTGAGGGACAGCTGAGCGGAGATAACCGGCACCTGACGCCCAGTGGGACAGTGGGAAACCGCAGGCTCCTTTCCCGTCTCTGTCTCTCCCTCCCCCCACCCATGTTTGCAGCAGAGCCATGTGAATTAAATGCACAGAAGATGGGGTTCCACTTGATTCACAAACTCCCCCGCTCTGCCCATAACCAGCACCCTCCCAGCTTGCTAGGAGCCAGCAGTACCACCACTGCCTCCTCTTCTGCCAGCGGCTCTGCTCCCTTTGCAGACAGGGAAACTGAGGCTCCCGCAGGAGACTCCACATGCCAGACCACTAAGGAGCAGGGGAGAAGCAGGTGATTCCCATCTAAACCCACGGCTGGAGCCACAGCACCCCTGGTCTTGTTGCCCCCACCCCATTAACTAGCTCGTGGACCTTGCTAACCTGGAGGTCAATGTGGGGGTGACTTGGGTGCGGTGAGGTCATAATCAGGCAGGCAAGGTGGAGGGAGCCAGGGAGCTGGCAGGACGCTGAAGGTGAGGGAGGGCAAGTCCCTGGGCCCCCAGCGCCCCCAGGCCCCACGTTGCAGATCAGCTTCCATGACCACAGAGCCCAGCCGCCAGCAGCACACGCCACAGACAGGAGAGCCAGCAGGGTGGGTCAATCCCAGCTGCCCCTCCATGACCACCCCCGCCCCAGGAGCCAGGCCAGGGGGCTCCTTCCTGTCCCTCAACCCCCACACTCTGCAGGTAGGCTGCCCTGCTCAGCTGCGTGGTTGGCTTTGGAAATTCTGCTGAGAGGCCTTATTTGTTGGTATCTGTGGCAGGGGTACGGAGGGGTCTGGCTGGGAGGTGCAGAACCAGGGCCTGTACAGACCCCTCCCCACAGTGGATGAGAACCCAGGGTGCAAACCCAGCTGGGGATTTCCTCGCAAGGTTCCATAGCTCCAGACTGTGGCCAGGGCAGGTGTGTGATGCCACCAGAACCACAAAACCCTTAGCGAACCCCCATGTCGGAGAGGGACTGCCCAGGGGTCTAGCCCAGACCCAGTGGCCTTGCCTCAATGACCCAAAAGCCCCAGAATTGTATTCCAACCTCCAGCCTCCTGCTAGAGGCCCATCCCCGCAGCCTGTGCTCAGACCCTCCCTAGGGACGCCTTCTCACACCTGCTCCCTGCATGTGGGGTGGGGGATCACAGTGACAGCCCCTCTCTGGGTGAATGGTGTCATACTGGCTCGGGTGCTGGGACCTCAGGCACTGGCCGGGAGCTGGGGGGCCCCCGGGGCCTGTGGTCATCCCAGGCATGACCCCACCCCCTACCCCGAGGAGCCTTCTCTCCTCTTCCAGTCTTTGTGGATGGTGCTTGGGTACCCAGGGAGCCAGTCCCCAGAGCAGCCCTTACCTCAGGGACAGCCCTGGGCCCCGTTGCTCGGCAACCGCCTGGTGCAACCCTGGGCAACCGCCACCACCGGGTCTCCGCAAAGGCCCGTGTTTCCACTGCGTCAGCCCCTGGGTCCCGGGAGCCAGGATGGAGCGGCCCAGGGTAGCGCCAGCCTCCTGCCCCGTCACACCTTCCCCCTGGGCCCTGGCGCGAATGTCCTGCCCCAGCGTGGGAGCTACAGCGGCACCCAGCCCACCGTCATTGGTGTGGGACAGGGTGGTGGGACTTTGCAAACTGTAAAGTGCCCTGTGTCCCTGAACCGGTCTGGTGCCCCAGGCCCAGCTACGGTGGACGGTGGACGGTAAATCCCAATCTGCAAAACTATACAGACAGCCCCAGCTGCATTTGCATCAAAATTGGTTGCAAAGAGCAATTAGCACTTCATTAATAATCAATGAGGTGCCAATTTACACATCGTCCAAGAACAAATTGCAGATTCGGCTTGGCCTGTGACAGGCAGGGCTGTGGTGCCAGCCCTGGCAGAGAGGTCCAGAAGTGATGAGGAGAGGCCGCTGGGGCCCTACCCCACTTGCCTCTGCCCTCACAGAGGCAGGGAGGCCCCGGAGCAGGTGCCCACAGCTCGCTGCAGGTGCAGAGAGGATGGCGTGGCTGCCCCTGGCCACGGAGGGACTCAAGGAGCCGCCAGCGCCCCCCACGGTCCAGCCTGAGAGAAGCTCCTTCCAATGGTTTCTGGAAGGCCTGTTCCGTGCAGGCTGAGGAGGGAACGGAACCTATTGTTTGTCCCTTGCCTGTCATAGGGAAAGTGGGGCCTTTCCTGAGTACCTACTGTATACCTGCCATGCCTCCCTTTTCAGTCCATTTTGTAGGCAGGGAGAGCAGACAAAGAGGGCAGCAGGACCTGTGCGTGGCCCGGGGCTCCGTGCAGAGGCCCAGCGATCCTGTGTGCACCCTGACAGACTTCACTTCTTGTCCCCACGGCCCTGTGAGCCTCTCTGCTTAAGAATCCCTTGCTCATGGTCTGGGTCAGTCAAAGAGGGCTCCCTGGAGGAGGAGGGGGCCAACTCAAAGGACTGCTTTTACCTTCTTCCTTCCCCAGACCAGGCCTTTGCCACTGCTGTCTCCAACCAGCGAGGGTGCCCCCAGCTTGCTGCCTCCTCACCCATTGTCATGTATCTGCTGCACAAAATGCTTGCTCTCACTGGCTGGGGAGTACCCTCAGTGCTGACAGGCAGTGGGTGCTCTGGAAATGTGGACAGTGATCAAGAACAGACCCCCAGGTGAACACTGGCAGAGGGAGTAGCCTGTGCAAAGGCCCTCAGGTAAGACTGGAGCAGACATAAGGGCCCGTTGGCATGAGGACCAAAGTGGGGAGGGGAGGGTGAGGAGGCTGGCTGAGATGCAAGCCTGGATTTTATTCTGGGGTCTCCAGCAGGGAATGGAGGATGTGGCCTGGTGTCCATTGGCTGCCATGTGAGGCTGCTTGGGAGGGGACACAGGCAGGGACCACAGAGGGCATCTGAGGGCCACGAGGGAGAGTCTGAGGGCAGCTCCAGCACAGGTGGGCCCTGGCCGTGGGCGGGATGGGGCGTTGCCTCTGCTTGTCGCCAGCAGGTGTAAGGAGATTCCCAGCTGGGGCCACACACAACTTCTCCGATTCCACCCAGGCCCCGGCCTCCTTGCCGCCTCCTGCCTGCACCCGCCACCCTCACCATGAGATTGAATTTACAACGGACTCCAACACATTTAAATCCATTTATTGCAAAATTACTTTTCAATAATTACATCACCGTGCCGACTGTGTTGCATAATGAAATTAGCATGAGGGATATTAGAGAGAATATAAAATTATAAGAAATATTGAAATACCTCTTCCCCGTCTGTCTTCATGAGGCCCCGTAGCTTAACTGGGGAGCGGGCGTACCTCATGGACGGGATTGGAATGCACAGAGTGTAATTTTATAATGTCTTTTGTATAAATTAATTATAACAGTTATTGCAGGTTTCTATTATTGGATTGAAATTTCCCTCTACTGAAGGCTATTAGGGGAGAGTGGGACCCTGGCTCGTGGCCCTGAGTCCCCTGGGGCCACAGAATGGAGCGGGCGGGGGTCTGGGCTGCAGGGTCAGAGAGATCAGAGTTCAACTCTTGGCCTGCTGTGTGTCTTCAGTGGAGTGGCGTAGCTTCTCTGGGGCAGGCTCCCCTCGGCTGCTAAGAACAGTCCTGCCACAAACCCAGGTACGTTGCCATGTCGGTGTGGCCGTTGCGTGTCACTGCACAGCGGACAGCTCCCAGACGCACTGGCCGCCGTACACGTTGTTCAGCACTGGCAGTTCCTGTGGGTCAGCAGCCTGGGAGATACTCCGTTAGAGGCTCCGGCTCGGGGCTGCTCGCGGGGCGGCCTCTCTGAAGGCTCACCTGGGGTGGAGGACTGCCCCCCGGGGGCCCTCGGATCAGGACTCACAGGCCAGCCCTAATCCATGCTGGGAGGGGCTTCACCAAGGGGTAAAGACCCCGAGGCAGGGGTCACTGAAAGCCGTCTCCTCTTGCCTTGGGATTTCACAGGGCGGGTCCCCGACAGCCCAGGGTGTGTAGTCCCGAGAGGACCTGTGTTCTTGTCCTGCTTCAAAGGTGGCGAGCCCAGGGCAGCTTTCTGGCCTCCACAGCCCTGTCTGCCGAACCTAGGATCAGGAAACCCCGGAGGGGTGCAGGGGGGGCAGGGGGACATAGAACCTGCGCCTTCTTTCTGTCCCCGTGTTGCCAGAACGACTGGCTGTGTGTGTGTTTCCTGAGCACGCCCGTTGTAACTGGGCCCCTCGCACGCTCCGTGGTGCCAGCCAGTATCCCCAGGAAGACCAAGTGTGCCTTCCGTGTGGGGACGGTGCCAAGCTGCTCCGTGTAAGCCAGGACCTGGGGGGCAGAGCAGCAGGTGCCAACAGGCAGGCAGCTGGGCCGGCTGAGGTCCGGGCCCCACAGATGTGCCGTTCAGCCTGTCTCATGCCCACTGGCTGCTCCAGAACGGGTGGGGTTGCCCAGCAGGCCAGGGCCCAGGATCCTCTCCGGGAGTCTGTGTGATTTCCCAAAATCACGAGGAATGGAGGGGTCCCCAAACATGCCACCTTGGTCAGCTGGACTCAGTGATGTTCTTGCTGGGGGAGCCTGGGGGTGGCATCCAGTGAGAGCAGAAGTGGGTCATGTGAGCGAGATGCCAAGTCTGGGCCAGGTGGGAGTGCCCTGCTCTGGTCATCCTGGGGCAGGTGCAGGAGACTTTCTCCAGAGGAGCCCAGGAGGATGGACCCAGGACCAAGGGGGTGCATGGGGCTCTGTGGTTGAGAGCAGGCCCTGCTGTCTCTGCAGCCATGCTAATGCCACCAGCCATGCTTTCCTACCTCCAGATGTCACATTTCCCCAGTGTGGACATGCGCTGCTCTGCAGCATAGAGGAAAACTCAGCCACTTCAATGGGACTTGGTCACACGGAGACCAAAGGGGCTGGTGGCAAGGAAAGAAACAACCCCATCCAATGGCATCAAAGCCAAACCTTTTAGCTTTTGGCAGCTGCTGGACCAAGACAGGGGATGGGAAGGAACTGGTAGCCTTCTCATGGAGTCTAGAGTCGGGGCCTGAATTCGGCGTATGGGTCTGGTGTGACCATGGGCAGGGGGGCGAGGGTCCCTGCAACAAGGTAGCAGTGCAGGGGCTGAGAAGAAGCTACCTGAGGCAGGCAGGGTGACAGGCTGGCCTGCCGCAGGTGGGAGCCGTCCCTGGGATCTCAGAGTGGGTTCTTAATATGACCGTTCCCTCCGGGGCTTCCTGGACCAGCCAGCCACCTTGACCGGGCCATGGTTTGGGCTCTCCCGGGAGGGGCTGGCGCCTGTCTCTGGGCAAAGCATTCTGGTGGGACACTGGTTGGAGGAGGGTCAGAGGTGGCAGGAGATGGACCAGGGCCACCTCCCACTTCCCCATGGCCCTCAGGAGCCCCTCCATCCCTCCCTTGCCCAAAGCCTGTTCCAGGTTTGTCCTCACTGCAGCAGGTCTAAGGGAAAAGGCTCCCAGGCTGCAGGCAAGTGGGGCCTGCAGGGAGCCCCGCACTGGCAGCACTCTCTCTCCCCATTGCCAGTTTGCAAGCCAAGAGCCGGGGCTCTGGGAAGGCCCTTCAGACCCGAGGCCTGCAAGCCCCTCCCCACTAGCCTCCCAACATTAACTCCCAAACCTACTGTGTGCCAAGAGCTGGGGTGGGTCAGGCCTGGCCTGGCCTCAAGGAACCCTGACAGTTCCTGAAGTGAGGGCAACCCAGGAAAACTTCCTCTAGAAGGTGATGTTCGAGCCTGCCCTGATGAGAGAGGATTGATGACAGGTGCGAGCATTGCCAGAGTTGGTTTGCCTTCTGCCACTGCAGAGACTTGACAGATGCACACACGTGGTCTCACGGTTCCTGTGGGCTAGGGTTCAGCACGACTCACCTGGGTGGCCGGCTCAGGGTCACAAGGCTGCAGCCCCATCTGCAGGCTCGACCGGTGTGGACTGTGTGTGGCCTGCTCAGGTTATGGGCAGCACACGTTGTCTTGCAGGTGCAGGGCTGAGGGCCCTGCAGCTTTGCCGACGCTGTGCTCAGGTCCCAGGGACTGCCCACGGTTCCCTGCCACATGGCCCCCTCACAGCGCCACAGCCCGCTTCTTCAAAACCAGCAAGAGAGGCAATCTGTATGGCCGTCTGTTCCACGACCCGCTTATAGGACAGAATCCAACCTGGGAGCTGGTAGCTTCACCTTCACCATGTTCTGCTACTTAGGGTCAAGTCGCACTCCCACACTCAATGGGAAGGGATCATGGGGGCCCTTGCCACATGGGTTTGACCCCAGGTCACAGGGCGAGTGAAGGATGGAGCTGACCCCAGGTCATACATGGGGGAGGGATGGGGTTGACCCCTGGTCACTGATGAGGGATATGGCACTGACCCCTGGTCACAGGTGAGGTAGGGATGGCACTGACCCCAGGTCACAGGTGAGCAATGTGGGGAGCTGACCCCAGGTCACAGGTGACAGAGGGATGGAACCCTCCTCCTTCCTCTCCAGGTAGGGCATCTGGTTGTGGGATGCAAGGGCAAAGATGCTGGAAGGGTAGAAATGGGTGGAGGGAGTGGCCAGAGGTGCTGACCACTGTCTGGGAGAACAGGGGTGGCTACAGGCACGGAGGCAGAGTGGGAGAGACCAGTACCCCAGCCCCACGTTCAGCAGAGTGCCACCGTTCACAGGTCCTCAAGAAGACCAGTTCTAAGTGTGGCCTAATTTATTAATGAGGACGGAAAGGCTGTTTATGGCAGCCAGCGCCAGCCGATCCCGATCGATGGGGGTTCCAATAAGCGGGTGATCAACCTGGCTGTGTTTGGAGTCTAATTGCAGGACGCGCACTCGTGAGGGGTTCTGCCTCCGAAGTGGACCCCAGAGAGCTGAGGTTAATTGATGCAGCTGTTTGCTCCCCGCCCACACGGCTTCATGGGAATCCCCTGAGGTTGTTATTAAACTAAAGTGTTTAATGAAGTGCTAAGGAGCCCGTTTCTAACGAGTGCTCCCAGAATCCGATTAATGGAAGGAGAACGCTCCTCCCCAAGCTGTGAGGCACCCCTAAACCTCGGGAAGAAGGTGCAGGGGCCCAGAGCTCTGACCAGCACCAGCCTCCTGAGGCCTCGGCCCCCAGCGCAGTCCCACCAGCCTCCACTCCTCGGGTCTGCTGAGGGCTCTGGCTGCCAGAGGGTGGGAGTGGAGGGCAACGTTCCCTTTTGCACTTGGCTGCTCCTGGCCCCATCCTCACACTGCCCTCTGGGCCATGTCCTCAGTGGGAAGCTCATCTCGGGGTCTACCCTCCGGACCTGAGGGATCTGTCTGTCCCTCCAGGCCCAGGGGCCTGGGCATCCACAGTCACATTTCTCCATCTATCTATTTGTTGCACAGCTAACATGTTCACAAAATTTAAGATTTTTTTAAAGTAGAGAAGGGTCTACACCCTTCTTTTGGTATGCACCCAAAAGAAGCAAATGGCTACTTCTAAGGTTTTCACAATAACCAGAGCTGGAAACAACCACGAATCAACTGGCCCAAGACTGGGTCAATAAAGCATGGTGCATCCACGCAGTGGAATACTACATGGCAATGAAAAAGAGCAGCTGGGAGCCAGATCTGCAAGACATGCTGCTGGGTCGCACAGAAGAGGACAGGGATGCGGGTCTGTGCAGGAAGTCCAGGGGCGAGCCACACGACAATGGGCTCCCCGACCTGCATGCCTGGGACATAGGCACTCTCTGGAAAGTGTGCTCTGCTCCCATGGATACGTTCACTTGATGCTTCCAAGTAGACAAGGGTTTACAGAGGAAAGATCCGACCCTCGGTCCCCGATCACCCAGTAGCCTGTCACAGGCAGGGCTCTGAGTACTTCCAGACGCATCCTGTACCTGCAAAAGCGTGTATAGCCGTGCAGGCGTAACAAGCACCCCTTGTGATTCTGATGATGAGTTCAGACAACACTGCTTCGGAGAGCAACCAAGGCCCCCCGCTGCCCACAACTTAGTGACTCACGGGCTGTCTTCATTAGGGATCTTTGCACACCAAAGAGGACTTACAAAAACACGCACAAGTGCATATGTGCACAATTAGCATAAAGTTGAGCAGACATTTCCGTGTTGCCAGATTCTGCCAACACTAGTTGGGCATGGCCCCGAGTAGAGACAGCAGCCTTCAGTTAAAGGACCTGAAAATGGGAATCAAAACCACAGCGATGCCACTTCACCCAACACTAAGATGGCTAAAGTAGAAAAGGTACTGACAAGTGTCAACAAGGACGGGGAGGCACTGGAGCCCTGCCACGCTGCAGGTGGGCGTGAAAAATGATACAGCCGCTGTGGGACACGGTCCGGCCACTCTGCAAAGCAGCAAACATGCCATTATTGTGCAACGCAGCACTTCCAAGGCTGGGTTTGAATGAGCTGAAACCATACGTCCACACAAAAACTGCATGTAGGCGCTCACGGCAGCATTACTCACGACAGCTACCACGTGGAAATGACCCAAGGCCCATGGACTGATGAGTGGATGAACACAATGCCGGCTGTCCATACCCTGGAGGGGCATCGTCACATGGTACAACATGGACGGATCTTGCAAACATGCTCCGTGAAAGAAGCCAGACATGGAAGGCAGATGTTATATGATTGCATTGATAGGAAGGGCCCAGAAGACACAAGCCCGTGGAAAGAGTAGACTGGGGGTTGCCAGTAGACTGGGGGAAAGAGTAGACGGGGGTGGTGGTTGGAGGTGGCTGTGATGGCTGCAAAACCCTGTGAACACACTAAACCCACTGAATTGCACACTTTCAAGGGTGAGTGGCATGGCATGTGAATGACATTTCAAGTATGAAAAGAGGAGGAAGAAGGATCAAATATCAGTGATCACTCAGTGCCAGGATGTGGCAGGAGCAGCTCAGTGCTTGAGTCCCTACGACAAACATGCCAGGGAGGCGAGTCCTCATGGGGGATGGGACAGGGGGTGACAGAGGACACCACAGAGGGGTGCCGGGCCAGCCCCAACAGCTGCCGCTGCCCCGCAGCTCCCTGCTCCTCTGCCCACCTCGAGACGGCCAAACCCTGAGCATGCAGGAGGATAGCTCAGTGACTCCTCGTCACTCGTAGCTCCCACATGCGAGGGAGCCAGGTGGTAAACTGAGTCAAGGAACAAACAAGATTTATAAGTGAGGGAGGACAGAAGGGAACAGTACGTTTCCCACTGTCTGGGGACAACTGGCAGCTAGCGGGAGGTCAGTTGTGGCTGGCCAACGAAAAATCATTCTTCGTTATTCACGGCTTCTCCAGAAAACCTTGAAAGTTCCACCGTGGATCATACCTGACAGGCCGTGTCCAGAGACACCTGCCAGGACCCAGGGCTGGCCGCGTAATCTGTGAAATGAAAACACAAGACTCTTGTTCGAAAGGCAGTGAAAACTACTACTGCAAGTGCTAAACTAGAAAACTTTCCATCCTTCCCACTGCCTCCCCTCTTAACTGGTTGGAAATTCTCACCACAACATGAAGAGATCTTAAATGATGTTTTATTATGGAAAAATACACATAATATAAAATTGACCGTCTTAACCAATTTCAGTGTATAATTCGGGGACACTGAGCGCATTCCTGCTGCTGGGCCGCCGTTGTCCCATCCAGCTCCAGAACGTTCCATCCCCATGACCCCCAAAAGCTCCCCCAGGCCCGTCCCGCCATCTACTATCTGTGTCTGTGAGTCTGAGGCCACCAGGACCTCGTGTGCATGGGGTCCCCATGTGTCCTTCTTCATCTGGCTTGTGTCACTCGGCCTCACATCCTCAGGGTGCATCCCTGCAGTGGCAGGTGTCCCTCCTTCCTTCCTTCCTTCCTTCCTTCCTTCCTTCCTTCCTTCCTTCCTTCCTTCCTTTCTGAGGCTGAACAGTGAGCCACTGTGTGAACGGACCCCACTGTGTCCATCCGTTCATCTATCACCAGACCTGCTGGCTGTTGTACATCGTACTGTTCCAAACATGGGGACAAGCATCTCTTCCAGTCCCTGTGTCCAGTGCTTTTGGGGATACACCAGCAATGGGACCGCTGACTACATGGTGAGTCTACGTTTGATGGTCTGAGGAGCCGCGGAGCTGTGTTCCACAGCAGCTGCCCCGGTTTGCAGTTTCACCAGCAAGTGTCCCAGCTCCTCCGTGTCCTTGCCAACTCTCATTATTCTCGGTTTTGTTTGTTGACTACTTGAGCCATCCTAATGGGTGCGAGAAGGCAGGAACCCCATTGTGGTTGTGACCTGCATTTCTCTAATGATCGGCAACATTGAGCATCTTTCCAAGCACTCACTGGATGTGTGGCTTTTCTCCTAGAGAAACGTCTGGTTGGGTCCTTGCTTGTTTTTGAACTGGGCTGGTGTTCGCTGTTGTGTGGAGCCCTGGATGCCTTCTGGATGTTAGCCTCTTACTGGACATATGACTCTCCATGTTCCCTCCCACTGCCTGGGTGGCCTTTCACTCTGTCCATAGTGTCGTTTGATGCACAGAAGCTTTTCATTTTGATCAAGACCAATGTATCAGGACACCTGGGTGGCTCAGTAGTTGAGCATCTGCCTTTGGCTCAGGTTGTGATCCTGAAGTCCCAGGATCGAGTCCCATATCGGGCTCCCCTCAGGGAGCCTGCTTCTCCCTCTGCCTGCATCTCTGCCTCTCTCTGTGTGTTTCTTATGAATAAATAAATAAATATTTTAAAATTTTTAAAAATTTAAAAAAGACCAATGTATCTATTTTTTTCCATATCTATTTTTCATTACCTATGCTTTTGGTGTCATAGCCAAGGGATCATTGCCAAATACAACATCACAAAAAAATTTTTTTTAAGATTTTATTTATTTATGAGAGAGGCAGAGACACAGGCAGAGGGAGAAGCAGGCTCCCTGCAAGGAGCCCAACGCAGGACTCGATCCCAGATCCTGGGATCATGCCCTGAGCCAAAGACAGACACTCAACCGCTGAGCTGCCCAGGTGTCCCCAATGCCACACAATTTTGCCCCTATGTTTTCTTAAAGAGTTGTATAGCTTCTCCATTATGTATATGTCTGATCCATTTTGAGTTCATTTTTGTATATGGGGTGAGGCGAGGGTCCAGCTTTATTCATTTGCATGAGGACACCCAGTTGTCCCAGCATCACTGTTGGAAAGACTGTCCTTTCCCCAGGGAATGGTCTTGGCACCATAGTGGTCTTTATTTGCTATTTAACGTCATTCTCAGTAAATAAAATATGTTTTTAATTCAAATTATGAGCATGAATTTTACTGTTCCCCTTTATATTGTGCAATGTCAGTATTAAATACCAGTAGAAGGAGGACATTTAACTCATACTGGAACCACCAAATTACACAAGTCACACTCTCTTAGTCGTACATCATGTGTGTTTCCTTCTTACTGGAACAGTGGGCTGCATTTCCCAATGATGGCCACCATCCCACATGATCTTCCAGAACCTTCCTCATCAAGAGGTAGTTCCCATATCCCCTCGCCTTGAACCCGGGTGGACATCAGTGACTGCCTTGACCAGGAGCAGAAGCAACTTCTAAGCATAGGTGATAAAAATGCCAGCCATCTACACCTTGTTCTATTGGGACACTGGCTCCTGGAACCCAGCTACCATGCTGCAAGAAAGCCCTACAGCCATGGTGAAGCCCACATGGGGAAGAAGGAAAACCCAGCTCACATCCCGCTGGACTCCCAGACATAGCCATGTGGACAAGCAGACCTGAAAATGGGCCATCCTGCAGAGCCATTCCCACTTTGCACATTTGAGGGCAAAATAAGTACCTGCTGTTGTTGGAAGCCAGTACTTTTGGGGAGGGGTTGTTACACAGCAGTTGGTAACTGGCAGGTCGAAGGCTGGACGCTGGCGCCTTCCGACACTGCAGCCATAGCCTTGGCTGTTGTCCATACAGAGCCAGTGGGGCCGGAAAGAATTGGGCAGACTCGGGACGTGCTCAGGGGTGGAATTGCCAGAATGTGTGGGGATGGACATGAGGGGGCAAGTGGGAGTCCTGGAGGGCTGCATGTTGTGGGGATGGCAGGGCTACCGGTTGAGCTGTGACATTTGGGGAAAGGACCAGGCAGGGGAGGGGGTGTTTGGGCTTCACTCTGGGGTTCTGGGTCTGGAGTGTATGGCCAGGAGGAAATGTTGCAAGAAGGGAAACAAGCCATGTGTGTGGGCAAGATCCTGTCCCTCCCAGGCAGTGATGGGCTGAATTGTGTCCCCCTCCCCCAGAACCTCAGAATCTGACCCTGTTTGTAAATAGGTATGATGAGTGCATCCTGGAGAGGGTGGGATCCCAGTGCAATAGGCTCTCATAACAGTGGGACATTTGGACACAGACACACAGGGAGGACATCATGGGACCGTGATGGCAGAGATCCAGGGTCGTTTCTACCCCGAGGACTGCCAGCAGACCACCTGCAGCTCTGGGGGTGGCCTGGAGCAGCGAGTCCCCGCAGCCTCCAGGAGGAACCAGCCTCACCACACCTCCATCCTGGATTCCTGCCTCCACAGCAGGGAGACAATGAACTTCTGCTGCTGAAGTCACCTGGTTTATGGCTTTTTATTAAGGCAGCTCCCGGGGAAACTGACCCAGGCCTCAGTCTCTGTCTGCCAATCAGGGGACAGAGGGACGAAGTTGCCCAGTGGAAGCTACTCAGATGCAGTGGGTAGCCAAGTTCTGCCCCAGTGGAGGCAGGTGGGGTGGGGAGGCCTGCCTCAATGCTTTAGACATGGAGCACAGCTGCGTGTCCAAGCCGGATCCTCACCCCCCACCCAGCAGGTGGCATATTGGCCACTGAGAGCCGATGGTTTCCAGGAACAGACATTGATGGAGCCCCTGCTGTGTGCTCACACAGGTTTCAGATATGACAATAGACAAGCTTCTATGTGTCCTTCAAAGCCCAGCTCAGGGGTCACCTCCTCCTTGAAGGCTTCCCTTTACAACTTCCACCCTGAGTGACCTGGGTCCCTTAGCATCCTCTTCATTTCCACTGTGGGGTCCTAAACAAAAGGGACAGCACTGTGAGCACCTGAGAATCCTGTTCATCTCTGTGCCCAGCACTGAACACAGGGTCTAACGCATAGTCGGTTCTTAATAAATGTTTGTTAAGTGAATCAACAAATAAAAGTTTAGCCTAGTGGATTTGGTCCAGTGGAGTTCAGCTGAGTTTGCTCATTTTGCTAAATACAAGGAGAACGTGGCCTGTTGCCTTGCCATGGGCACCTGTTGGACATCGGAGTCTAAGGGGAAATCCAGGAGGTCTTCGTGAAGGAGGGGACATCTGAGAACACTCTTTGAAGCTCAAATAGGTTCACCGTGGGGATGAGGAAAGGGAAAGTGAGGTGATGGGTACAGGACTGGAAGGGAGAAGAGAGGGGCTGCCCAGAGCCCCCAGGAGGCCCCCCACATTGCAGTCCTGCCTCCCACAGGTCCCCATCCCTGCTATCCTGGAGGGCTAACGTGTCCCTGCTCTCAAGTGCACCTCATGAGAGGTAGGGGGTGCTCTGGGAAACAGAAGGGAATGAGCGTGGGCAGTGGGGACCCTCTAGGCCACCCACCAGTCACCCTGGATGTGGCTGCTCCTCAGCATGCACTGGACTGTCCACTCGATGTCCCCAAACTCTCCTGAGACCCTGGGCGCCCCTGCACCTTGCTCTAGGCCTCAGCTCCCCATCTGTTCAGTAAGGGGTCACCCCTATGCCCTCAGGACTCCCTCCCGAGCCGGTGTGCCCTTCACGTGCTCCTCGCCCCTTAGGCCCTGGCAGCCTCAGTGAAGCTGACCCTGACAGTGGCCTGGCCAGCGCCGCCGCCCAAGGTCCCCGCCAGGAAACCGGGGATCGGGCGGGGTTGGGTGGACGGGGCGGGCGGGAGGCAGCAGCCCTGCCCAGCGCACATTGGCGCTCCACCGCGGGTTGTTTGTTTTCATAACCAATTCAATATTTAAGACGCGGCCAGCCGCCGCCGGAGCTCTCGGGCTCCCCCTTCCTTTGTCTCCGCCGCTCCCCTCCGCCCCTCGCACCTCCTCTGACAAACCCTGCGATTCTGATGGAAAATTCATTAGTCTCTCCCTCCCCTTCCCGCGTTCCCAGGCAGCTCCGCGCCTGATGTGTCAGCCTCTCCATCCTGATTATCTGGAGACGCCAATTTCAAAGAGACATCTTAATAGTGATGTCAACGAATTAATTAGATGTGTTAATGAGCTAAAAGCAACCCAAATTAAATTAATGCGGCAATAAGCACAGACAGCAAAATTAGCTCCGATTTCTCTGAATGACTCTGAACTGTACACAACACCTCATCTCGCTAGAACATCACCATCCCCCAAAGCTAATCAAGAACCCGGCGCAATTAACTGCTTAATTACAAACAGGCACGCGCGCACACGCACGCGCACACATGCAAACACGCCTACAAGAAATTCAGCAGGCAGGGAGGGTCCAGCTGCGGCCAGCCTGGAGGGGTGGCCACGAGTGCCCCCAAAATAGCACCCATCACCAGCACACCGCCACCCCACCCCAATCGGAACCCCGGCAGAGGGCAGTCAGAAGGGCCTGGCTTGGAGGCCCCGGCGTTCGGGTGTGCAAGCCACATCAGGTGGCTGGACCGGCCAGCGGGGAGGAGGGGCGGCTGGAGTGCTCATCCAGAGCCCCTGGGCCTCTACCTGGGGGTGCAGAGTGGCTGAGGGGGAGGCCACAGGAAGAGCGAGCAGGGAGGAAGAGGAGCAGGGGGAGGGAGGAGCCCAGCGCTGACTTGTTTATTGCTTGCATCAGAATCTGAGTTGCAACTAAAAAGCTAATTGTCCAGCCGGCTGATTTCCCACCGGGCAGGGAGAGCTGCTAATAGCTTCGCAAGCGGCTCAGGTATCTGATTAGCTGTAATTGCAGCTAGAGACAGGAGACGGGTAAGGACAGAAGTGGAGAAGAAGGGGGAGACTGGGGCCAGATGGATGGCGGGGTCCCAGGCGTGGAGGGCACCAGGCAGGTGCCAGGGAAGAGGGACCAGTGACCAGAGGAGGTGAAGGAGGAAACAGAGGTGATGCGGGGGCTTCCCCAGCAGCCTGTCTGAGGACCAGCCCCCCGTGTGTGGATCTGGGATCCTGGATCCCGGCAGGACCCCCAGCGCGACTCCTAGGCCGTGCCACCCCAGCGGACGCCTGCACCACTGCGGGCCCGTCTATAAGACAGGGGCATGGCTGGCCTAGCCCGGCCCTGCGTGATGGCTGGGCCCATGACCCAGAGGCCTGGTGCAAGGAGCAGGCCAGAGCTGTACACAGTTGGTGCCAGGCATCAGGGGCACGCCCAGGGCCAGCAGACAGTAGGCCCAGACCCCTGCCGCTGCTCCCACCTTCCCACCTTTGACAGCCATGAGTTTAGTCTCCTAAGTCAAGGATGCTTTTTGTTCATTTCAGATCAGGGTGATTGATTCGGGGAGAGAAGGAAGGAGCTGATCGATCTGGCCCCTCCAGGCCAGCCTCCTGGGGCGCCCAGCCCCCATGGAGAATGGCTCTCCCCAGAGCAGGGCAGGGGAGGGGGTCGCCGGGAGACCCACAGGTCGGGGCTGGGGGCACAGGGCACAGGCCCTTCCCTCTCTGTCCTTCCCTCTTCGTTCATCCACCGGTCTGTTTCTCAACTGATCGATTCATTTAAAATATGTCCATTTCCATCCTTGCTCCATACTGGAAACAAGGCAGCACTGCCTCATTAACCCGTGGCTGTGGGCTGTGCCCTCATGGTGGACACCGAGCCCCCAGGACCCCAAGACAGCCATCCCTGGCCTCCAGAGCTCCTGTGCACTGGGACAGGAAGAAGCAGTTGAAACCCTGTGACAAGTGTATTAATGGTGTACACACAGGGCACCGGGGCTCCAGAGCACCCCGTGGGGGCACAGGAGAGTCCCCAGGAGGTGGCCTTGGAGGGAGTGGGGTGCAGATTAATGGGGGGGGGAGTTGAGGACATGTTCTGTGACAGGAAAGCTAGGGGCTGCTGCTCAAGGAGCCATGGGGACTGGGGGGCCTAAAGGTTATGCTCCCACATGTGTGTGAGCAGATGCAACCACATTGCCCTGCAGAGAGGTGCTGGGCTGTTGATTAGACCCCCAGACTGCAGTTACAGGGAACCCACCCCCAACTTCACCCCTCAACGCCAGCCAGGCCTGTGATTTCACAGATGTGAACCACAAGCACGCTTTTAAGGAAGGAAAAGCTTCAAGGTCTTTAGAGCCACCCAAGCCACAGGCCCACGGAGGTGGCATCATGCAGTTCTCAGGAGGGCAGCCAGGGCCGCATCCATCACAGGTTCAAATTCTCAGGCTGGGTGCCTGCGCCACATTACAGGCAAGGAAGAGTGAGGCAGAGGGTCCTTGGTCTGTGTCACGCAGGACCCCCCGCTTGCTCTCCTCGGATGCCGTGCCATCACCTTTGGATGTTGTTACAGGATTTTATCTCCCAGCAGGAAAAAAGGATTGTTTTGCTCAGGCAAGTGCTCCAATGAGCTTTCCAGTCCCTGAGCAGGGGTGAGTCCCAGAGGCCCGCTGGGGGCGGGGACAGCAGGATGGGCAGGGCATCCCTGACCTGCTCTCCCCTTGGTGGCCGCCCCTTAGTCTCTGTCCTCTAACTCAGGGAGGCACCAGGGCATGAGGTGGGGGCTTCTGTGCTCGCCCGTGTGCACACAGACAGGTGTGAGTGTGTGGTGAGTCTAGGGGAGCAGGCTTGTGCCGTGTCAGGCACACACCTGGAGGCTGCCCAGGCCCCGCAGCCCACACCAATTAGGAACTCACTTTACATTATTTTAATTTGTCTCTGGGGCCCTGGAAGCAAAGTCATGCGATTATTATTATTATTTTTTTGGCTGGAAACTCCAGCAGCCATTATATAAATTACATATAATTGAATCCATCAGAGGCAGTTTCCCTTAAACATTCATGTTTTCCCTTTCCCAACAACTGGGCCACCCACTCCTCAGAACATGTTCTGAGGAGAACAGAACCTCAGTTCCCCTGGGAGGAGGAGGGAGGCTCTGCATCACCCAGGCCACCTCACCTATAGGGGACAGGGGCTTTGGAATCCATCCCATCCCTCATGGGATCCACCTGCTGCTGCACCACTGGCTTGCTGTGCAACCTGGAGTGAGTGGCCTAAATTCTCTGAGTCTCTGTTTTCTCACTATCAGAGTGCTGATGTGAGGTTTAGAGAGAGAAAGCCTGGAAGGTTCTCAGTATGCTGCCCATGCAGTGTGTCCCGGTCAGAAAATTCAGTGTCCAGACATCTAGTACATGGGGGTTTGGCTTTAATCAAGTGCCAAAAGACACACAGACATGGAAAGGAGTGTCATGAAGGAAAAGTTTGTTATTCTCACAGTCCCCTGGAAACAGGAGGCCACACACACACACACACAAACACACACACACACACACACACACACACACATAGGGCCACAAAGGAAGCACCAGGGTTGGGCAGGAGGTGGGAGTGGGAAATGTGAGGCAGGATGGGCAGGCCTAGGATTGGTTAGTGTGAATGATCTCAGCAGGTTCTGGGCTGTGGGGGCCATTCCTGGTGTCTGGGGTGATTAGGGCAAGCAGATAGGGCTTAGGAGGAGGTGAGGGCTCCACAAGGGAGGGTTGGGGTGGGGGCTCTGCACTCACTGGTTTGTATTTGGAAAGTGTACTCTCATTTCTGGGACTCCGTTAATCAGGGAGGGAAAGTCCCTCCAGGGTCAGCAAGGCCTAGATGTCAGAGCATCAAACATGTAAGCAATGAGAAAACATAGTTAATACAAAGGGAATCAAATGGATGCCAGCAGTCCATGGGAGGGCTGTGTCCCGCCTGAGGAGCTTAGCCCTTTCCCTCAGCTTTGTGGACACCGCAGTCTGAGCTTGGATGCTGCCCCTGGTGTATAGCTGAGGACACTGAGGCCCAGCATCAGAAGCCACTGCCTTGAAGTCACCCAGGGAATTGTGCTGGGCCAGGGTGACCTCAGCATCCTTGGAGTTGGCAGAGAGAGGAAGGAGCTTGCCAGTGGGTCACATGTGGGGCCAAACGCCAGGCTCCCCATCTGCGTCAGGGCCCAGTGAGGCTCTATCTGTAGTGCGCTGGCGCCTAACAGGTGCCAGGTAAGCTCTCACTCTCTAGGTGAGCTTGGACAAGACCCAGCCCCTCCCCAGGCCTCCGTTTCCCTATATGTACCTTGAGGGATACAGTGGTTAGGCCACGGGCCCAGGCTATAAGACAGCATACACCATCGGCCCTGGCATCCTCACTCTGGGAACCCACCCCAGCTATACTCTCGTACATGGGAGCTGGGGGTGGGGGGCCCAAGCTGCTCCTTCCCTCTTGTGCAACACTCCAAAACAAATTGCACAAGGGCTGGTGGACGTTATGGTCACACCCTTTGTTGGCACACTTGGTGGCTGACAAAAGGGACAGTATAGCTCCACATGGAAGCACAGTCAAGTGACCTGGGTTAGGCCAGAAAGACACAGGGCACTGTGTGACATGCTATCACTGTGGGGAAGGTGGGGTCTTCCTCGGGTCCTCGTACAACTGTAGAGCGCTTCTGGATACACTGGACGCTGAGGGGGGGACACTGCAGCTAAGGGACTGGCAGTCTGGGGTCCATAATAGAAGGGAAGCATTTTCAATTCATCCCTTCTGTACTGCCTGTGATAGCTTTTTTTTTTGTATTTGTTTTTTTGTTGTTGTTGTTTTGTTTTTATTTTGTTTTGTTTTGTTTTGTTTTTACCAGGATAAAGTTTTCTCTTTTATGAAAAGGACCTGCACTTTATCTTTAAAGAAGTTTTAAGCACTTCTGGGTATATATCCAAGAAAATTAAAAATGTACATCCATGCAAAAATTTGTACACGAATGTTCACAGCAGCATTACTCACAATAGCCAAAAAGTGGAAACCACCCAGATGTCCACAGACTGACGGATGGATACACATGGTGCGGTCAGTCCATAGGAGGGAAATTGCTCAGCCATAAAAGGAATGAAGCCCCGACACCCACTCCAATGTGGGCAACCCTTAAAGACATTCTGCCCAGAGACAGAAGCCAGGCACGGAGAACATATAGCATACTACGACTTCTTTACAGAAGATGTACAGCATGGAGAAACCTACAGGGATAGGGCAGTGGTCTGGGAGCAAAGGGGGAGTGGCTGCTAATAGATTCGGGGTTTCTTCTGGGGTGACGAAAGCGCTCTCAAATTAGACAGTGGGGATGGCTGCACAGCTCTGTGAACTCACTAAAAACATGCAAGTGAGCTTTAGAAGTGAGAAGAGTAGACTGTGTTGCCTGAATTTCTAGGGCCACGGGGACAAAGTCCCACGAACCAGGGTAAATGAAACAGCAGGAATGTAATGTCTTACAGCCCTGAGGGCCCTAAGTCTGAGATCCAGGTGGCAGCAGGGCATGCTCCCTCCAAATGCTGTAGGGGAGGAGCCTTCTGGACTTGCTCCTGGGCCCACAGCAACACTGGGCATTCCTGAGCTTATGGCCATAGGACCTCCTCCTCCTCCTGTCTACACACGGCCTTCTGTTCTTCTTATGAGGACACCATTTCCCCCCAGTGACCTCATCTGAGTCCGATGACCTCCACGCAGACCTTACTTCCAGTATGGCCACATTCACAAGTACCAGAGGTTAGAGCTTCAGCATCTCTTTTTGGAGGCACAGTTTAACCCAAAGTTTATGTGACTTTTATCTCAATAAAGCTGTTATTTTTCTTAAAAGTTTTAAGCTATAAAACACAAAGAGAGAGAGAGAGACAGAGAGAGAGAGAGAAGGAACACAGGCCACGGTAGGGATCATGAGCCTGATCGGCTCTGGGTGGCAGGCACGGGGTGCTCCTGAGGACGGCAGTGGCAATAATGCTACCCCTGGCCTGCATCCCCACCTGCCCTCCCTGGGGGTACCCCCCCCCCCGCCCTCTCTCCTCCTCCCCCGACCCTCCCAGGCCTGTCACGTGCACACACCCCCAACTTGTGAAGTAACAACCTGTCACACGCACAACCTCTTTGCACCCAAAACGTTCTCTGATCTGTGTAAGCTGCTGGATGCTGCGCGGCTTGATATTAATATCTTTTGTTTGTGTGTCAGGGTTCTGCAGAATCTAATTAAGGCGTGTTCCTGGCGTATCCGGGGTGTTCAAACAACTCCGTGGAGCAGACGATGCAAGCTGTTGACCTGCACAGATAAACTGTGCGTCTGGAGGGTCGGGGGCTGTGGGCGGGGGCTGCTCGGCTGTTCTTTTCTGCCGAGGAGCTGCGCCTTACCGGCTGCCACTCACCCTTGTATGAGGGCACCCCGGCATCTCCTTTGGGGGGCTGACCACAGCAGTTTTCCATATGTACTTCTGTGTATACACACATGGGCACACACGTGCACCAAACATGAGAGCCAGGCCTCCCTGGATGAACGACCTGTCTCAGGAGTCTGTCTCCCGTGTCACCGTTCCATGCACAGAGGAGGCAGCTGAGACGTTGGGTGGGACCTCAGGGCTGCCTTCAAGTAGCTTGTCAGGTACCAGAGAATCCCACATTTGGGAAGGCTCGGCCGGTCAGCAGGTGAGATGACACACAGGCCTGCCCTACAGCCTCCGGGGCCGGCCCAGGTAAAAACTGTCATTCCCCCCCACCCCCCAACAGATGGGAAAACTGAAGTCCAGAGAGGTCGGGGCCTTGTCTGAGACACACAGTGGGCTGAAGGCAGTGCTGGGCTTTCCTGACCCTGCAGGCCACAGCTGAGCTCCCTTTTAAGGAATTTGCTTAAGCTCAGACCAAGAGGCCAAGGCCAGGAATGAGTGTCCTTCTGTCTGAGAGCAGCTTTGGGACCCCAGACCTGGCCCCATCTGCCCCTGACCTTGGCTAGGTTTGTTCCCTCCACCCTCAGTTACTCTCAGCCTGGGAGATAACAGGACCCAGCAGGCAGGTTGGTGAGAGCCTTATGGTAGCGAGATCTGCCCATCAGCTCCTGCCCTGTGCTGGAGCCCAGGAGGTACAGCTGCTCAGAGTTGCCACCATCACTGGTGCTGTGGTCAGCGACCCTGCTGCCCAGTGGATGGGTGTGTTCTGTGCTGTGCACACGGGACAATGTCCATTCCAGACCCCACCCCAGTTCAGGGCCTGTCCACCCCCCAGTGTGGCTAAATAGAGATGCTCGCTCCAGGTGGGAAGGATGTGCTCTTGACTTGCCCCTGACCTTGACATCCCCCAGACTCTGGAGGCCAAGTCTGCTGAGGGGCAGGTAGGGGCAGGCTCCAGGCCCTGGGGCTGCAGAGTGGAGCCGGCTTGCAGAGGAGGCAGGAGAGGTGGTGAGAGCAAGGCTTGCAGACAGCCTGGCCCAGCCATTCAGGGTTGGAGCACCGGCTAGGGTAAGGACCCAGCGTGATCGGTGGGCAGCGAAGGTCTACCCCCATGTGTGCATGTGTGTAGTGGATGCGCAGGCACGCGACTTACGTGTGCGTGCAACCGGGTGCACAGCGCCACATCTGTGCTCAGCACCTGCCCCGCGCCGCTTAGGAAACGCCGCAGCGCCACCTGCCGACCGCGCTGCGGGCCACGGGGAGGGCGCGAGGCTGGACGCGAGGCCCCGCCCCCTCCGGGCCCCGCCCCAGGCCCCGCCTCTCGGTCAGGCCCCGCCCCCAGGCTCCGCCAGGCCCGCCCATCTGCCCGGGGCCCGCCCCAGGCCGCACCTGTTGCCCCGAGGCCCCGCCCCTCTGCCGTCCGAAGCCCCGCCCATCTGCCCGCGGCCCCGCCTCGTGCCCTTGGGGCGCAGCCCGGGAGGCAGGCTCCAGGAACCCTGACCCTATAGTTCCCCAGGGAGGCAGGCACCCGGATCCCAGCTTTAGGGTCCAGCCTGAAGTGGACCCAGACGCAAACCGGGAGTGCAATCAGCGCGCTCACTGTCCATGATCCTGCCCTATAGGACCCCATCTTACGGATGAGGAGACCCAGCGGACAGGTGTCACCGGCCCGGGTCCCACAGGGAGGAGTGGGTTTTGAGCCCCACAGCCTGGGTGCACAGCGTGCACTCCACGATGACCGGCAAATTGAGATGTATTTGTTGCCTGGTAATTAAGTTGTTTACAACTGTAAACCGGTGTGACCCTCACACTGCTGTGCAATAGGTGTGCTGACACCCGTTTCACAAGTGAGGCGCACAGATGCGCCCGCACCTACAAGTGTCAGGGCCGGATGCACCTCAGCTTTCTGAGCCATCGCCAGGACCCGACTTGAGCAGGAGTTTGGGGCAGAGGCCGAGGGCTGTCAGGGTGTCAGAAAAGAAGGCATAGGATCAGGAGCCGGGTGGGCAGAGGGCCACGTCGTGGGCAGCACTGGGAGACAGGGCCCCTGGCTGCTCTCCACTGAGTGGCCTGTCTCCCCATCCTCACAGTGGGGGGGGACAGTGGGAGCTGGGGTACATTCTCAGGGTCTGCCGGCGCCCCCTCCAAACAGTGCTATTCCAGGATTCCAGCAGGGACTGTGCTGGTGCAGGGACTCAGGGTTCACCAGCTCTGTGGCCCTGCCAGCGCCCACAGGCCCCTCCCAGAGCCTGTGGCTGTCCCTGAGGGGGAATTTCAGAGCCTCTGTCCAACACAGCTCCATCCCCTGCCCCACCCTCATCTCTAGTGTCCCACCCTGAGGGGAGGCGTCTCTGGGGATTAGGGGCTGCCAGGGGCATATGGCACCAGCCTGGGCTCCACAGAGCCTGCTGCCGTGGAGAACTTCTGCCAAGAGTGTGGCAGGCCCTGCACTCGCGGCCACCTGGGCGTGGGAGAGGACAGCCACTGGCTGGGCTGGCTCAGCAGTGCCCCTAATAAACATGACCTTGGGCAAGTCCCTCTGCCCGGCCTCCTCCCCCAGCCCCCAGCTCTCCCTCCACCAGCGACCATGTCACTGGGGGCCCAGTCACACATGGCTCCATGCACACCCCAGCTGGGATGCTGGCTGACTGTGTGGCTTTGGGCGAGTCACTTCACTTCTCTGAGCCTAATTATCCTCATCAGGGGCCAGAACCTGAGCCTTGAGCAGAAGAAGGTAGGTCTGCAGCCCCCGGCCGGACCAGGACGGTCTTGGGAGGCCCTACTGTGTGCTGGTACCGCATCAGACTCGATGTTGCTGCTGGCCACTGCATCCCACAACTAGCCGGCCAGCCAGGCTGGAGGGCCTTGGTCAGCCCCATTTTACAGGTGGGAACATGGAGGGTCAGAGAGGCAGTGTGATTTTCCCAAGGAGTGAGGGGAACAGGTCTCTAACCCCATCCCAACCTCAGGCCCAGGGGCCCCCAGGCCCATCTGGCCTGGCCTGGACTCTGGGACCCTTGGAGAAAGGATGGAAGTCCAGACCCTTCGCAGATGCTGGGAATGGGCTCCTCCTCCCACAGAGTCACAGCAGGGCCTTCAGAATGTTTTGCAGACAGGCAGCCGAGGCTGGGGTACAGCCGCCAGGAGCCAAAAGTGTTTGTCTCTAAAGAGCAGCAGGCCGGTCACACCATGGGCAGGAAAGGCCACCATGGGCTGCTACTGCCCAGCAAGTGCACACACAGCCCTCTACCCACAGCCACACCCCACACTGGTGCACACACACACACCCCTCTGGGGTCCTGAACAGTAACAAGAGCAGGGACCAGCTTTCCACCAGCCTTGTGGGGTGAGGAGTATCAGAGCTCCCACAGTTCAATCCCCAGCCCCTGCTTGGGCAACAGGCCTGAGACCAAGGTGGTTCAGAACCATCCACGATGTCCCTCCAAGCTGTAACCACTTGCCTGGTCCCTCTCAACTCACATGGGCACACCTGCATGCAGGTGTACCCAGGCTCACACCTGCCCATCCACGCACTGTAGATGTGCCTGCTTTTGTAAGTTCAGGCGCTGGGCAACTGATATAACTTACAAATGTCCACTTCAGGGCAGCCAGGGTGGCTCAGCAGTTTAGCACCGCCTTCAGCCCAGGGCGTGATCCTGGAGACCCGGGATCGAGTCCCACATCCGGCTCCTTGCATGGAGCCTGCTTCTCCCTCTGCCTGTGTCTCTGCCTCTCTCTCTCTGTGTCTCTCTCATGAATAAATAAATAAAATCTTTAAAAAAAAAAAGTCCACTTCATTGTTGGGTGTGTGGGAGGCTGGATGGAGAGGGATGCTGGGCACTGGGCGCTGGGCGGTGGGTGGCCAGCTGGAGGGACTGAAGCTAAAGGACGAAATGCACTGCTAACTCCCCCATGACTGCGTAGTGGACGTGGGTTCCTCTAAGTCCTGCCACGAGCCCCATTTCAGAGGGAAGAAACCAAGCAGGAGGCAGGCACCACTGGCATAGGCCCCCAGCGCTCTCCGCAGAGCTCAGGACCTGTGGTCACAGAAGCCCCTGCCCCATGGAGGTGGCTCGGTGGTGTCAGCACACCCCAGCCCTGCAGACCCTCCGAGACCCCAGATGGGCCCCGGCCCCTGCACCTCCTGCAGTCTTGTCCGGGGCCATCCACCTCCTCCCCAGAGCCTGCATGTCCCCCCCTTCCAACCCCCTTTCCACCAGCTCTCCAGAGACCCCTCACAACCTGGGCCGGACACAGGGCGCTCAGAAGCAAGCCCTGGCGGGATGGGCCCCTCCCAAGGCTCTCCAAGTGCATCGTTATACAGAAGTTTGTAATTAAACACTTGAGCCCCATCAGACTTCCCCGCAAGGTGCCTGATGTATTAATTAGGAGGATGCCAGACCCCGGGTTTGTGGCCTCACTCCTGAGCATCAAGTGGTGGCCCTGAGCCTGCACTGCGGGAGGAGATGCTGAGAGGGGGCAGGGTGTGACAGAAGCAGACCCAGCTCTCACCCTGCAGCCCTCTGCAGGGCCCCCCAGGCACGCTCAACAGAAATGGAGGTCCTCCTGGCCCACTCCTCACCACCCTCAATGCCCCCACCTCCCCAAGTGCTCCAGACCCACCTCCATGAGTTCCAAACGTGAACCCCTGCTCATTGTCCTCTGGCACTCCAATCCCTCTCCCTCTGCCCTCCTGACCCCCAAGGTCTGCTCATCCCACCCTAAAGTGCCCAGATGTCCCCCCTTCCCCCCATGGGTCTCCTGCGGCACCTCCCCAGGTGGCCAGATCTGAAGATGGCAATCTTCCTCCCAAAACCCTGAGCCATGAGGAAAACCCCAGACAGACCCTAATCGAGGGGCATTCTGCAAAACGCTCAACTAGTACTCATCAAAACTGCCAGCGTCATCAAAGCAAGGAAAGTCCGGAACAGGAGTCCAAGGAGCCGTGACGTCAGATCACGGGGGATCCCGCATGGCACCCTTGAGCAGCAAAGAGGGCTGAGGGAAACAGGAAATCCCAGTGACGTGTGGGCTGTCCTTCCTGGGCATGCACCTGCACAGGTGTCCCAGCGGTGACCTAGAGGGACGGGGATGCTAACAGCGGCGCACAGGTACCCTCCATGCTGTCGCTGCAGCTTTTCTGTAAACCCACACTCTCCTAAAATAAAAGGTTGATTTTAAAAAGAGAGAGAACCCGTTCAAGAGATCTGCTTGAAATACGTAGGAACATTGACATCTGTTTCATCATGGTGACGGGTTAATGGGGATCCGTTATACTGTTTCTTGCGCTCCTCTGTGTGTAGGAAATGTTTCATAATTAAATACATAAAAAAAAAAATCCAGACCTAGCGCATCGCCCTGGTCTGACACCCTCCGCGCTTTCCCTGGAGTCCTCAGTGTCAAGTCCCAAATGCTTAACCAGCCCACAAGGGGGCCCGGGACCCTCCCGCCACACACTGCCTCTGATGCCACTCAGGGCCGGGTGCCTTCCCGTCGCCCTGCTCCAGCCCCTGGACCACATGCCAGCCTGCAGCCCTAGTGGGTCCAGCACTTGGAAAGAGGGGCCCGGGTCCCAGCCCCCGTGCGGTCACCTCGCTGGAGCCACTACGTCCTCCCCGCTCGGCTGGCTGCTCCTGGGTGGGACCCATAGTAAGGGCTCGCTCCCACACAGGCAGGGAAACTGAGGCTGAGAATAGACGGAGCCTCTCGCAGGGACAGCTCAACTGTCATTTGCTCCCGATTTGTCTTCTAAAACTCACATTTCACAGAAATACCCACACGTGTGCACGTGGGTGTGTTCACATGCACACAGGTAACACAGGTGTAATCACAAGTGCACACGCTAGGGCTGGAAGTCTGTGGTGGGCTGCTGGCCAGGTCTGTCACTTACAATGCACATGTGTTATGTGACAGGTGTATGACGTGTCCTGTGGCGGTCCTGCGCCAGGAGTCACAGCATAATGCACGGTGGCACGTTTATGTGACATACTCCCTCTCATGCAGCGTGCGGATGGGTGAAGTGTTTTATTCCCATGTGGATGCACATGCGCGTGCGAGGGAAGGCTGGCTGCAGTGGGCATGCAGCACTCTGTGTGTCAGGTTTGGCTGCGTTGGTGACAGTACAAGGACTTCGGGTGTGACTGCTGTGTACAGTGTGTACCCTGCACTATGTCTAAATGTTTCCAATGGGATCAATACATAGCAACAAGGACACCATGGCAATCAATCGATCGATGGATCAGTCAGTTGATAAACTGAGAAAGATGATGTTGAGCACTGCTATGTGCCAGGTCCTGGGGATACAGCAGTGAACAGATCCAGTCCCTGCCATTATGAGACTTTCACTCTGTGTAGTGGGGGGGGGGGGGGGGGCTCTGACAATAAATAAGCAAACATATGGTGTCCTGACCAGAACATGGATGAATAGGAATGCAGGAGGGAGAGGGGATGGGAAATCCCGTGGGGAGCCATGGGAGGCCTCAAGCAGCTGAGGGAGCCACGCAAATACTCCAGGAAAGAAGCATTCCAGGCAAGGAATAGCAGGTGCAAAGGCCCTGAGGCATGGGTAGGTCTGCCCTGTTTGTAAACCACAGAGAAGCTGGCATTGCTGGAAAAGAGTGAGGGGGCACCAGGAGACTGGTAAGGGGCCCTACTGACCCCGCTGATGACAAGCCCTCCAGCAGGACAGCCACAGTCCTGGACCACAAAAGGCCAGGCTGCTGGAGTCTGAGGACTGACCGGGCCCGCAGGACATAAGTATCCTGAGCGCCAGCTGCACCAGGCTGACTGCCGTCCTCAGAGACCCTTCTGGTTTGGTGAATGTCCTCCCCTCCCTGTCACCACAGGACAGGCTGGGAAATGGGCGGGGGGTGGCAGGAGGGGCAGCAATAGTCTTCAGTGTCCGTGCAGCTCAACTCCTGTTGTCCCAAAGGTAACTGAGACCCAGAGAGCATGAGGATCCCCCAGGACCTCCAGAACCTCAGGACAAGCTGCTGGGACTACCTACTGGGTCCCTGCCTCCCTGGTCAGGTGTGTACAGGTGGGTAGGCAGCTGCAGGGCCCACCTGGTGGGCAGGTGTCCCAGGACACAGCAGTGTCTTTTGATGGGAAAAACTTGGCCAAAGCACCAGTCAGAGCCAAAGGCCCTGTGCAACCCCAATGGGCTCCCAGAAAGGGAAACTGAGGCCCACAGAGGACCCGCCCCTCCCCTGAGATGCTGTAGTGCCCCCCGGCCAGACTGGGTCCCCGCACCTTCCCACCCTGTCCCCCTGGGTCTCGTGACAAAGAGAAATCTGGGCCGGGGGCTGCATCCCACCCTGGACTCTCCCCGCCCCAACCCCCGAGGAACAATTTACCTTTCAGAGCCGGTCCAAGATATTAATTAAGATAAATCTACCTCAATTTTGAGATTCTCTTATCATGTAATTTATCAAAATTATGTTAATTATTTCTGTAGGGCAGCAAAATTATTACCTCTTTTGTGTCTGATTTGTATTAATATTCATAATTTAATAATTCAGCATCCTGGCCATCTGGTCCGGGAGCAGGCTCCCTTCCCTCCTTTGGTCCCAGCCGTCGCGTCTCCACCCCGCCGGGCGTCCCCGGGGCCCAGCCCGCCCTGTCCCCTCGCCTTCCCGCCGCCCGACCCGGCGGACACGGCCCCTGGCCCGGACCTGCCCGCCCCGGTGGCCCCACGCCGCCTGCGGCGCCCGGAGGCCGAGCACAGGTACGCGCACAGCACCGCCACCCCCGCTTGGCAGGTGAGCCAAGCTGAATTGACATTTTCCACACTTTGTGAGTTTTACACTGTAATTTGACATAATTAATGCCTACATTACTGCTGATAATTTAGCTAGTTAATTAAACTCAGAGGAGATAATTAAGGAAAGGCTACTGCTTGGATTGCTAATTGTTTTTGTCATTATTTCAGGGGGCCGACAGCTGCCGGCTGAGTCATCCTGTTTTGTCAGCTGACGGGTCATGTGACGTGGGGGTCCCCTGGGGTCCCCCACTTCCAGGGAGGGAGGTGTGCAGCCGGCTACCTGGCTGCTGCCTGGAGCCCTGCCAAGAGCCAGGCGCTACTGGCTGGCTGAGCCCCACGTCTCCTCCTCCACCTCCTCTCTGTCCTCCTCCTCCTCCTCTTCCTCCTCGTCCCTCTCCCTCCCCGCCTCTTTCTCTTCCTCCTCCCTCCCTCTCCTTCCTCTGCCTCTCCCTCCTCCCTCTTCCTCCTCCTACTCCTCCCTCCTCCCCCACTTCCTCCTCCTCCTCCCCTTCCTCCTCCCCTCCTCCCTCTCCTACCCGCCCCCCCCAAAAAAGCCCCTAGAGAACTCTGGCCTGGGGTCACACGAAGGTCAGCCTAAACAAGCTGAAGGAGGAGAGACCCCTCCCACCCCGCATCCAAGGGGCAAAGTGGCACTGGCAACAGCCCAGCTTTCCACAGTGGTCAGATGGGAGGTGGGACTTCCTGGACCTGCTAGGTCATCTCTGGTCAGAGAAGGGCAGGGAGGTCAGGGAGAGGGCGGGGTGGGGCCCCTTCTCCAGACTTCTTGGGCCCATGGGGCGGAAGCTGTGCTTGGGGAAGTTCTCCACATTGTCCCCCACCGCCAGCCCTCCTGAGGCCCTGTGCTGCTCCCTGCCTGGTGGCAGGCAGACCTGAGCCCCCCCAGGGCTGCCTGGTGGAGGGGCCGCCAACCCTGGGACCAGCCGTTGGCCGCTACCAGCAGCACCTCCCGCCCACAAAGCCAGTCCTGCACACGGCATAGCATGGGGATGTGCTGTTACCACCATGTCCCCACCTTCCTAGACAGGACCCCAGGGCCCTGCTCACGGTCACATGACAGACCTGATGCAGGCCCCCTGGGAGGGCAGAGCAGTGTCAGGACGGACGCCAAACCCAGGGCCAGGCCGTCCTGGACAGGCCGGAGGCAGGGTACATGGTCAGGGTCAGGTCTTTGCCTCCAAGGAGCTCCTGGTCCCAGGTGGGACTTGGGACTCACGGTACCACAGCAACCAGCTTGGGACCATGAGGGGAGAGATGGCTGCCCTGCGGAGACTGGCAGGGCAGGAGCAGGGAAGGTGTCTGGGTCTCTGTTGATGTCCTGCTGATGTCAGTGAGCCCTGAATCAACCAATCTAGAACCTTCTTACATATCAACCTCTTGTTCTGGTGGATAATAGACCAGAATTGTTTGGGTTTCTTTGACTTGAATGACCGAGAGTCAAGCTGAGCACCGTCATGGTTGCCCATCCAACAGCATAACCGTCTCCTCACCCGAGGCACCCCAGCAAAGATACGGGTAGTGTCTGTCACGTAATCATATTATCGTCTTCATGGGTGGTTTGCGGGGTGGGGGGCCGGAAACTCCAGGTTTTCTCCTTCGAAGACTTGTACTTCCTTCTTCACCTTCTTCACCCCTGGTGAGCACTTCCACTTCGGCCACAGGATTGGCTCCCCCACCACGGCAAGGCTCCAGCTCCCAGAATGCTTGATCAACCTGGCTTCAGACAAAAGCCCCCTCTTAGCAGATCCCAAAGCTCCTTCCTACAACTTTCACACTGGCCCCTTCACCGAGGCCCCCCTCTCTTGTACGACGCCAAGAGCCACAAAAAGTGGTCCACTAATCCTGATGTTCTGTTTTCCCACTGTGTTCCCAGCCTTGCTGAGCTGTGGTCTGGGAGCCCAGGGCCCCACGGTGTCAGCTGGGTCTCATCTGATGTGGGTGCCTTCCAATGGGTGCAGCCCGAAGGCTGGGGTTCCCACTAGCCAGCACCCCACCATGGTTCCGTGACTTACCACACCCCCAGTCCTGGAACCGAACTCCGTATCAGCTAGGACCCTTTCATCGACACACACCGGGAGATCTGAGAGAAAGTTTAAGCACAAAGAGGACAGTTACCTCGTGTGTAATGGATTAGATGCTGGTCCCCAAATTTCGTGTCCACCCAGAACTTCAGAGCATCCAGAGCCCTGTATTTGGAAATCGGGTCTTTGCAGATGATCAAATTGAGGTGAGGTCATTAGGGTGGGCCTTAGCCCATTGTGCCTGGTGTCCTTATAAAAGCGGGGGTCATTGGACATAGGCAACACACGCAGGGGAAGGCCACATGCCAATGGAGAGAGAGATGGGAGCCATGTGGCCACAAGCCCAGGATGGCCAGTGGCCACCAGAAGTGGGAGAGGGGCCTAAAACACTTGTCCCCACAGCCTCAAAAGCAACTAGCCTTGCTTGACACTTTGATTTCAGACTTGTAGCCTCTGGAATTGTGAGGAAATAAATTTTTGTTGTGTTAAGCCACCAAGTTTGTGGTATTTTGTTATGACAGCCCTAGGGGATTCATACATCTTAAGATAAATCCAGAGATAGGTTTCAGGACTGACTAATTCAGGGGGCAACTCACTGATGTCACCAAAGACCCACGGTCTTCCATGTTTCTGTCCTGCCATCCTCAGCATATCAGCCATATTCTCCCTCATGGTCATAAAGTGGCTGCTGCAGCACCATGCATCCCAGGGAGGCATGATGTTCAGCAAAGAAGAGCATATGCCTCCCTGGTGCCTCCTATATCAGGAAGATGCCATGATTGGCTTGTACTAAGGATGATTCACTCTCTGGGCTTGCAGGCGGAGGCACATCTGAACAAATAGGGAAAAGCAGCAGCGTCTGCAGGGATGCACACCCAGGGCCCTGGGAGAGGGTGGCAGATGGGATTGCAAGAAAAGTAGACAGAAAGGGCCGGGAGTGGGACGGGGGTAGAACAGGTGTGAGAGGGATGGCCAGGCCGCTGATCCTCAGCCCTTCGTGCTTCAGGTCTGGCCACCGCCACCATGTACCCGTGAACATGGCCTTACTCGGAAGCAGGGACTCTGAGGTGGTGATGGTTACGTTGAGGTCACGCTGGAGCAGGGTGGGGTCCTCGTGGAGGAGGGGAGCATGGATGTGCACGCATGGAGGAGGCCACGCAGCCAGGAGCTGGCAAGGCAGGAAGGACCCTCCCCTGGAGCCCAGAGAGGGAGCGCGGCCTGCACACCTTGGGTTCACACTTCTGGCCCTAGAAAGGGGGGAGGATCCAGAGCGTGCTGGTTTGAGGCCCCCGACCTGGTGCTCTGTTCCCGCAGCCCCAGGACACTGGGAACCCCCGAACCCACTCTCCCTGCATCCTGTCCCTACAGAGCCTCCACCCCCAACCACAGCCCCCACGCCAGGCACCAGCCCCCAGTACTTGATGCCTCCACCCACAGATGCAATCACCCCTTCCAGAAAGTTCTCCCTCGTAAATAAACGAGAATAGAAATGGCCCATATGGAAATATAATGTTGTTAAAACCACTGATTAAGTTTTACACAACCGTGTGAAAGCAAACGAAAAGGTTTTAGCTTTTTAATTTAAGAAAAGAGGAATATGATATAATTTCAATTTGTGATAAGATAAGATGTTCTCGATATTGCGGCTTCAATTGGATTACATCCTAATGTACTTTGTAAAGTGTCAGGCCCGCTGCCGATTACGGTGTGTGTGTGATATTCTTTATTAACAATGTAATGGGCCACGTTCGCTCTATCCGTCTTCATCAGCGTTCCTGGCCCACCTGGGAGACCTCGTTAGTGGGGGATCTGCAGCCCCAGCCCTGGGGTGGGAGGGCTGGGAGGGGACCCCCAGGTGGACCAGCTTGCAAGCAGGGCTGGGGATGGAGGGGAGGGAGGTCCCGGCCTGCAGGAGGCGGCATGCAGAGGGCCGGGTCTGCCGCACTGTGGGGAGGAGGGCTGAGACCCTGGTCCTCCGGCCGCAGCCTGAGGGACCCCGGGGATAGGACCCAAACTCACATCCACGTCCTACAAAGTGTTCTGGGTACCCAGAGCTCCAGGACTCCTGGAAACCCTCTTTCCAGGGGGTCTGGAGGAGCCCCCCAACCAGTGGTGTGCACAGTCCTAGAAGGGAAGTGGGGTGCACGCACATCCTCCCGGGGCAGGACAGGCCCCAGGGGGCAGGAGGCAGGGGCTCCAGGGAGGCTGGCTGCTGGGTGAGCCCAACCCCCCGGCCCCCCGACCCCGGCCCAGGACCTTCTCTGTGGTCACGATGAAGGAGCAGCTGACCCTAGGGTTGGGGAGCCCAGGAGGGATATGGAGGGGAAACCCCTGGCTCAGACCCAGAAGATGTTGCATGAAGTCCCAGCCACTGTTTCTTCCAGGGACCCCCAGACACACAGGTGCAGAGATGGAGTCCATGCAGGGATTTCATGTGTGGGGTGACTGTGGGTCCTGCCCAGGCCCAGTCAGACAAGGTCCTCGTGCCAGGGAGTCCAAGCTCTGAGGCCTGTGTCCTCCCAGATCAGGCCAAAGGTACCCAAACCCAGGCCCTGCCACTCCAGACATGTGACCCTGGACGTGCCTCTGTGACTCAGTTTCCCCTCCTGTCAAAGGGACATACTGCTGCTTAACACCCCTCCTTTCTGTGGGGGAAACTAGGTGCCCCCCATGATCCCCTCTGCAAGCTCTGCTGCAGCCAAGGACACCCCTGCCTCCTCTTCCTCATGCCTCTGTCCCTGCTCTGTGACCCCTGGGAAGGCCCTTCCCCTCCTGAACCCTGATCCCCTCCTCTAGGATGGGAAGGGGTCATGGGAGCTCAGTTCCCGCCCATGGGAAGGGCCAAGCCAGGCTAGCTGCGCAGCGCAAGACCCCCATGGGTGCGTCCACCGGGGCAAGGGCTGAGGGAGGAGGGTTGGGCCGAGTCAGCGGAGGTTGCACGGGGCGAGGCGTGGCAGGGGTGGGTGCCCTTCCCATACCCCTCACCCCCCTCCCCTGCCCCAGGCAGGGGCCTGTGGGGGAGGGGCCGCCAGAGTGAGACGCTCCCCATGACGCCCCTGGGCCTCGGGTGCCCAGAGCATGTGGTGCAGACCCCCAGGTGGGCAGGGGGCAGAGATGCCTGGTCTCTCCGTGTCCCCGGCACCCAGCAGGGGCTCTCGGCCCCGGTGAGGCCGCTGATTCTCCCAGGCCGGGGCTGCATCTGCGCCAGGCCAGGGTCCAGGCAGGGCCTCCCTCCTGCGCCCACGGACACCCGGCGCCATGGCCACCCTCGCCCACAGGAGACAAATGGAGGCCTGGAGAGGCCACCGGCCCAGCCAGTGTCACAGCTCGACATATGCGTTTCATTCATTTCCTCCACACATACGTTTGTTGCACTTGCACCATGTTCTGGGCGCTGGGGACCCCGCGGTGCTAGGAACAGACAAACTCCCTGACTCAGGGGCCATCTGTTTTCAGATGAGATCAACACCTGAATCCAGAAGGTGACTTCCAAGTGAGAAAATCCACCGGGGTGGTAGGCAGAGAGCCAGGGGACTCAGGAAAGCTCTCTGAGGAGGGCACAGCTGAGGAGCCAGCCTGGTGGGTGGGGGTTCTAATAGGCACTAGCAAGTGCAAAGGCCCTATGGCATCTGGGTGGAGGCCAGTGAGCTGCGGCAGAGCAGAGTGAACAGGGGAGGGGCAGCAGGAAGCCAGCCCAAGCCCTGCCTTCCTGGGGGTGAGGCAAGGGTGTGCCCCCATACACACACACACCCCAGCACCCCATCCCTGGGCTGGATAAGCCTCCCTCCCCACCTCCAGCTACAGCCACACTGGCCCACTTCCTACCCTGAGATCCCCCCCAAAACTTCTACCCGGTCAGCGCCTAGTTCACAGGTTCCCTCTACCCCAAATGTCTTCCAGACGTTGGGCCATGAGCCCTAGACCCACGGGGCAGTGGGGGCTTCCAGGAAATATGTGCCATGGGTGTGAGGGGTTCAGCCCAGGGAACAGCCCACCTAGCAGCCCCCATCCCAGGTCTACTGATGGGAACACGGGTCTTTCTGGGCCCCATCAGGGAAGACAAAGGCCGAGACGCGAATTGAGAGCCTGCTGCATGCACAGTGTAGCCCCAGGAACAGCACAGCAGGCAGGTCTGGCTGGGCCACCCCCTCCTTAGCTGTGCCTTCTGGAACCTGCCCAGGTGTCTCACACTGGGGTGGGGGCTCCCTGGCCTCCTCGCAAGTTGTCAGAGGTCCCCTCGAGGTAGACTTGGCTCCTCAGCTGTGCCCTCCTCATGGGGGTAGATCCCCCATGCTAGGGCAGGACAGCAGGGCAGTCAGACCCCACCTGCACCCCACAAGCGGCCACAGCAGTGGTTCCCCTCCTGCTCTGGCCCCTGGCTGAACAGACACTGCAGGACCTGGCAGTCCCGTGTTCCCAAAGACATGTCCCTGCTTGTCCTGCTCTGACAGTGTCCACAGGGTCTGCAGGCCTGTGGCTCCCGCAGAGAGCAGGGCTCTGTTGGGAAGCGCCAACATGTGCCCACGTGGTCCCCCAGGCAGTGGTTGTGACGATGGGCGTGTGCCCCCAGCAGGACCCCCCACCCCTGTGCCCCTGGCCTTCCAGGATGGACAACACACCCTCGTGGGTTCCTTGCCTGCCCCCTTCTCAGAGTGCCCACACGTGCCCCAGCCCACCAGGCGTCCCAGGGCCTGGGGGATGAGGGCCCCAGAGGCCAGGCCCAGGCCCCACCTAACTTGCTGTGTAGCTTCAGGGTGTCTGGAGGCCTCTCAGCCCATTTCCTTGTCTGAGAACCACAGCTTCTCCCAGGCTCAGAGCCCCGTCCCTGCTGGGTGGCCCTCTGCCTCCCTCTGGTGGTGAAGAGCCCACACTTCCGCGGGCCCCCGGGGGTGTGCCCAGGGGAACCTCAGGAGCTCCAGGGTCTCTGCTGGAGGGACCAGCAGCCCCAGCCACTCTCCACCATGCCAATCCCACCCTGGAGCCTCTGCTCAGAAGCACCCATGGTGCCCAGCACCCAGGAACGACACCAAGCCTGCGTGGCCCAGGCCCTGCTGACCACTGTGGCTGCCACCCCTCCACTGCCAGGCCCTCCAGTCTCTCCAGGGCTTCCTGCTGTGATGGGACAGCCACTAGGAGGACTCGAGTTCCTCCACCTCCACCGCAGCTGGTAAAGACACATGACCCTGCCAGTCCTCAGAGCTGAGCGGCACAGGGTGGACTGCAAGCCCATCTCTACCCACCCCGTCACATGTCACAGCCTGACCTCAAGCCCTGGAGTCCGAGGCTGAACCCTCGGCACCCTGTAAAGGCAGCAGGATGCAGTGGGAGCTCTGTGGGCCCCATGTGGTCCTGAGCCCGTCTGCCACCAGGCTGGGGAATGGTGGCGCTGTGCCATTGTCGAGGGTCCACCAGCACGGCCATGATGGGCACCCACAGTGGCTGGAGATGGCACCGAGACAAGCCCAGTCCTGTCACACACAGGGACGCTGAGGCCCCTAGAAGTTACTCTCCCAGGTCACCTCCACGAGGGCAGTGCTAGGCAGGGACTCAGAGTGAGCTGCAGGGACCTGCTCCCTTCTAGTCCTCTCTGTCCAGCAGGCATGGGGAAGGATGGTGAGCCCCCCTCCCTTGCAGGACACAGGGGTCCAAGGCTCAAATCCTTCCATCCCAGGGCACAGCTCACCTCCACCCCAAAGTCAAGGGAGCAGACTTCAAGCTTTGGAGATGACCGCTTGGGGCCAGCCCCTGAGTACTGTTGGGGCAGAGAGGATCAAGGCCACAGATGTGTCTACACTGGTACAGAACTGGAAGTCGACCAAGACCTCCGCGCCAGGCTACCCTGGAGTGTGGTGAGTGGAGAACAAGAGAGGGAGCCCAGGCCATGTGGTTTGTTCCTTTATTGTGGCTGCTCAGACCCCACAGGGAGGGTGGTGCACATCCCCACACCACAACCCCACCCCCACGGTGGCCACCCTCCCCGGGCCAAGGGTCAGGGTCCTGCGGCTGGCCAGGCAGCTCACTCGGGGTTCCTTTTGCTCCTCAGGGACAGGACTCTGGACAAGCTGAACTTGGACTTCTTCTTCTGATCCCCACTGCTTCTCTGGAGATCTGGGAGTGGGGAGGGCGGACACTAGGACAGGTGCCACCTCTCAGCACCTGCCCCTGCCAACATGCCCTTCCCTCCCACCTGCAGGGAGCCAGGCCCCCACAGAAGCCCTGATCTTCTGCCCTTCCTTCTAGGAAGCACCTCTGCACCTGCCTTCAGAGCACCCACCGGCCTGAGCATGGCCCTTACCCCAACTACATGGTCAGGAGCTGCTCTTGGCTCATCTGAATGATGGGAAGCTTGCTCCCTTGGGGCTGCATCTGCCATGGGGTCCTGGCCCCCAGTCCCACAGAAGGTGTAGCCCCGACCCTCCCACCTCTGCCCTGGCCCTACAGTTACCCAGATTCTGGATCATGTTCTGTAGCATCTCGTCCTCCTCCAGCTCTCTGAAACAGGACAGGATAGTAGTTGGGTCCTTCCACCTGCCAACAAGGCAGTGCCTACTCTCTCTGGGTGCTGACCCTCATCGGTGACACAGGATGGAAGGCCCTGGGAGGACCTGGGCCAGGGCTCCCTCAGCCCAGAGAGTAACATATTTAACAAACTTGGCCGCTGACTTTGTGGCCTTGCCAGGTCCCTCCCCTGAGCCCCAGAGGCCCTGCCCTCCCCTGGACCCCCGAGGCTCCTCTCCTTGGACCCCAGAGGCCCTGCCCTCCCCTGGGCCCCGAGGCCCCGCCCTCACCTGAGCCGGTCCTCCTCCAGGACGTCCACGATGTTGCTGCGGTCCTCCACTGTACTTATGTACCGGCTCAGCAGATCCGCCTCCCGCTGCTGGTCCAGGGGTGACTTCAGACTCTCTGCAGGGACAGCCTGCCCTCAGCGGCAGCCCTGCTGTCCCGCCCTGCTCAGGGCATGGCATCCCCACTTTCCAGGGTCAGACTCCTCCACTGGATGTGGGGGAGGGTTTGGCGGACAACGGGGACAGAGTCTGCCCATCTGCGGTGGGCTCTTGGCAATGCTGAATGCATGGATGGGTGGACCGGCACGTGGACCGGTGGACAGATGGATGGATGGGTGGGTGGATGGATGAGTGAATGAGTGAAAGAAAGACCAGATCAGAGGCAGAGCGCCCCCATCCCACAGCAAGGAAGGGCAGAGGCAGGACTGCCAGGACCTGAGCCCCCAGCACTGGGCCCTCAGCCACTCCATCCACGGCACCTGCAGGCTGAGCTGGTCAGGGCTTACTGCCCTGGAATCACTGCAGCTGATGGGGTAGGCGGAGTCCTGTCCCCACTTTGGAAGCACAGAGAAGTTGAGTGCCCTGGCCGAGGACGTACTGCCAGGAGTGGATGGGCTGAGACTACCCTGGGCTCCAGCATGTGGGCCATAACCACATCCCATCAGCCTCTCCAAAGGGTAGCCACGCAGGCAGCCAGTCGGAGGGGCCTGGAAGGGCCCGCCCCCATCACCCTCCCGGCCCAGGTTCCCAAGGGTGGGGGTAGACGGGACTCACCAGGCTTGGCCATCAGCTGACGCAGCTCCCCCTCCAGGTTCGACTGCTCCTCTGCCAGCTGCTGGTCCCTGGCCCTGCCGAGGTGACGCAGGCGTGAGGCCCGGCCTGCCTGGCTGACCTCCCCCGTGCCTGAGCCCGGCCCGTGCAGACCAGAGGTGGCCATCCCGGAGAGGACCCTTCGGGCCGAGGTGGAACGGCTGGACCCCTCACTTGTACATCAGCTCCGACTCCTGCCTCAGCAGCAGCTGCTTCTTGTGAATGAGCTGGAACCAGTCCACCATGAGGGTGTCCTCAGAGGCATCTGTGGAGGGGGTCCGGGAGGGTCAGGCCAGGGCCAGTGAGGCCCCCGGGTCAAGCTGGTGGAGGCCCGGCCGGGGCCGTGGGGAGGGGGCAGGCCTGTGTCGGGTAGACGAGGCTCACCCCCCTCAGCCGCGCGTAGACGCTTCTCCAGCTCCACACCCCTGAGCTCCAGAACGTCCAGCTGCCTCTCGATGTCCTGCATGTGCCTCTGGATCTCTTCTGGGGGCATGTAGTTCGGGGGCCGCTGGGGACGGAGGGGAGGTAAGGGGCAGGCAGAGAGGTCGGGTCATGCCCCAGAGGGCTGAGCTCCTGGCCCACCTGCACCCTCGACTACTCACCGTGGCCGGGTTGGTCACTGCCTTGCTGGGTGGAGTGGGGACACTAGACGAGCCCAAGGACCTCCCTGCTGATGATAAGACAAGTCTCCTGGACCTGGGGGCACCAGGCCCAGGCCCCTGCCCGGGGTTCCCCTGCTCCCTTCCAATGGTGTCCCAAAGCCAGAGCACACACACAGATGCAGGCACCATCCCCACCATCCCCATGCCCTCCCTGGCCCCCCAGCTTCCCCAAGTCAGCGGCCCGGACGCCCTGCAGGCAACCTGCCAAGGGCAAGCGCATCAGCATCCCCAGGTATCTGTGGCTCCTGCACCAGGAGGAGCTGGGGCCTCTGTCCTGTCCTCTCTTCCCTTCTGGTGGGCCAGGGCTCTGAAGGGTCCTCCAGGCCCCCTGCCCCATCTCAAGGGAAGCCGGCCACCTGCAGGTGCAGTCGACACTGCTTCCTCCCCTGGGGTACCTTCCCTCCACTTGTCATCCTGCAAACCCCTGCAGCCACTCCCTCCTCAGACGAGCCCCCTTCATCTACACTCCAACTAGAAATGGGGGCTGACCTGGTGTGCCCTGAGCAGGGGGCTTCCTCTTCTCTTCCTTCCAGCTCCGGGTTGGGGCTTCCTGCTCTGAGGGCTCAGAATGAAGCCAGTCGCCAGAAACATCCAGGCTGGCAGGGACAGCCAGCTTCTTGCGGTGGGACGGGGACGGGGAGGAGGAGGTGGCTGCCCGAGGGCAGAGGACAGGGCCACATGTCAAGCCAGCAGGTCTGGTGCCCCCCCGACTGCTTCTCTGAGCAGGGTGGTCACCCAAGGGGACCCCACCGGCTTCACCGGCCAGCACAGGGTCAGTCTCCTGTGCCCGTGTCCATCCAGGGAGGGCAGATTCTGTGTCCTCGACAACACAGGGGCAAATGAGCCCAGCGGGTTGGAGACTGGCTTGAGGTCACACAGGAAGTGACATGAGGGCTGGACATGGATCCAGGGGCAGCTGAGAATGCTGGGGACAGCACACTCACGTGCAAGTGTAAAGACACACACATGCACACACGAGCTGCCACCCGACTCCTCTGGCACCACAGGGCCATGTTCCTGGGCTGGGCATCTGGACCCCCGGGTTCCTGCCCAGCATTACCTGAGAGGCCAGGCCCAGGGCTGGCTGTACCCGCTGTCCTGTCAGGCCAACGAGGGGGCGGAGGGACGTGGACATGCCCCTCGGAGCTCCCAGGGGCTTTCCCAGGGGCCTCACCTGTCCGAGGCTCTCCCAGGACCCTAGACAGAGGGCAGGGGGTCAGCCGAGGGCAGGACAGGCTGCCCCACACCCAGGTGCAGACCACCAGAGGCAAGAAAGGAGTGCACGGAGCACGTAAGGGCTACCTGACTGGCTGTGACCCTCCTAGAGCACATGTGTGTGTGTTCACCTGTGTGCTCACCTTCGTGTGTGTGTGCACATGCTCAGGCACTCACAGCTGGCACAGGACCCGAGTGTGCCGCCCACCCGTGGGCCACCCACTGCTACACTACACACAGGTTGGCCACTCATCACGGGTGACCCTGGACCAGCACGCCCAGCCCCCGGGATGGATCGTGTGACCGTCCGGCCCTGGCACCTGCGGCCTCATGCAGGGATGCATCTTCTTCCCCGTCCCACCCAAGCTTTCTGGGGGGGGGGGGGGGGGGCTGTCCCTTCCCCGCTGTAGAGCCAGCATGGCCGCTCCAGGCTTAGGCCTGGTGGGCTTTCATCCCTTGGCCACCATGGCTGGTTCAGGTGAGTGAGGACCCCGGGCCTGACAGACCCTCCCCACAGCTGCCCACCCTCCTGATGCTCCAGCCACACAAAGGGAATGTGGTCCTGTGTCACAGCCTGGTGTGACTGCTCCCCTGCCACTCAGGTCAGTGTGGCTGCTCCCTCGTCATTCAGGCCCATGTGACTGCCCCACTCCATCACTCAGGTTGGTGTGACTGCTCCCCCCATCATTGCACCCTTGTCACTTAGGCTGGTGTGAATTGGCTTCTGCTACACCCAGTGAATGGTCCAAGCAGATACGCACACATCCCTCTGTGGGTGTGTCCATCAGTCCACATGCAAGCCATCATTCACCTGTAAGCATCTGTTGAGCACCTACTGTGTACCAGGCCCTGTGCTAATGCTCAGCTTCATGAGCACAAAGCCATAGGCCCAGGTGCAGGTCCCAGGGAGACCCCCTGCCCCCGAGCCCTGCCCACCCTCCCCTCACCTCTCAGCAGGGTGTTTCTTCTCCACCGGCTTCAGGCGGGCCCTCCATCCTGCGGGCCCGTCTTCCTGGCCTTCCTGGGGGCTGGTGCCTGAGCCTAGGTGGGGGGCAGGGACACAGGTCATGAGGGGGTATTCCGGGTTGGGAGGCTGGGCTCTGCCAGAAAAGACTGGATCTCACTCACCCCCACCCCATCTTCCTGCAGCCAGTCCCTCTCAGATACCCACACAACCAGCCTGGCCCATGGGACAGGTGGGCTGGGAGTCGGGCTCAGGACTTCTGGCCTGACCACCTGTGCCATGTCCCCTCTCTGGGCCTCAAAGTCCCCAGCTGCCCAATAGAGAGGGTGTGACCAGCTGAGTCCCGTGGTTGTGGAGTGCCAGTGTGTCTGTGGGCTGAGTGGTTCAGAACAGAGTGGCTTTCATGATGGGGGCTCAGCCAAGGAAAGGTCTCAGTAAAAACCTATGTGCGGGGTGTTCTCTGAGCCCAGCTCAGTCCCTCCAGGGCTCTCCTAAGAGATACCCAGGCACCCAGAAAAAAGCCAACTCCACAGTCACCCAGAAAGCATATGCAGTGACAGTAAGCAGTCCAAGGGGCTTCTAGGACCCTTAGGGCCCTGTTGTTGGGACAGAGCAGGAAAACAGATACAGACAGTGGATGCAAAACCCCATGGGAGGGGGTGACCCTGCAAGGAGTGCAAAGGAGGAGAGAGTAACTGACAGCCACCTGGCGTCACCAGGGAACAGTGACGAGGTTGGGCCATGGCCGCAGCAGGACATGCAGGCAGGGCAGGTGGGCAGTGAACAGTGATTGTAAAGACACACACAAGCCCGAAGGGGCATCTGGCACTCCGGGAATTGGAGTCAGAGTGGGGAGAAAGTGGGGACCAGGGGGCGCCAAAGATGGGGGTAACATGGGAGCTGGGCTGGTTCTGCAGAACCAGAGGCCAGGGAGCAGAGCAGCCACAGGCACCACACAACCCACCCCACACCTCCCCATGGCGCATCAGCGGGAGAGCTTACCCTTTGCCACTGGGGCCTCTGGCTTCAGCCTGGAGCCAGCACCCACCCTGCTGGCCCCTGAGGACACAGGCGGGTCCTTCTTGTCCACCTGGAGTGACGTGGATGCCCGTGAGGTGGTGCTCACACTTGGGGCTGGTGGCTCAGTCCTCGCAGGGGGGCTGAGGACCTGGGCAGGTGCCACCTGGGACAGCTTGGCTGATGGACTTGCTTGTGGCCCTTCAGCTCTGCTATGGGATTTCAGAGCAGGGGAGGTGGCCGGGGAGGACCTATGGGTGAGAGGGTAGGCATCAGGCACAGGTGGATCCAGGAGCCCCCTCCCACCATGACCCTCAGGCAGAAGCCCCTCAACCTCCCCTGGCAGAGGATTCCTGACGTCCACCTACAGATAGTCCCTCCGAGGGACAGGCCAAGGGCACCCACTTCTGGCACAGGTGTATATGGCACCTGATTTTACCTTTCCATTTAACTCTGGCATCAGCTGAGATTAAAATGGCCCCAAAACACACTATGCATGGGGTGTGGGGAGGGGCCATACCCACAGCCCCTCCCTCTTTCATCTACCTGCCCAGAAGCACCTGGGACTTCCCTGTGGAAGCCCTGCCCAGAGCTGTGGGCCAGCCAAGCCTGCTTAGCCCCATCTAAGCAATAAGGATGAGCCCCACAAGCGGGCTGCCCATCACCAGGCCATCCTGCATCCCCAGGCACACACACGTGCAGGAAGCATGGCCACCAGCACCCAGGAGAGCCCAAGGCAGCAAGCTGGGCACCTCACCAAGCCACAGCAGCTCCTCCATGTGCCCTGTGCTCCCTATGAAACCAATCTCTCCCCACTGTTCTCCCTGCTCCCTGGGCCCAGGGTGACTAGGAGGAGCTGGGCCCTGCCCTAGGCAGACACCCTGCAGGACGCCTCCGAGAGAGGCTTCACAGCCACGCAGCCTCAGTCCCCAGGTGCTCTGGACACCCCCAGGCCTGGAGTGGCAAGGCAGGCTCATTCTCTTGGGGCACCACCAGCTAATCCAGTGGGCCCAAGCAGCTCTAAGCCAGAATGCTCCCCCAAAATAAAGGGCAGCATGAGGCAGCAGGCGCAGCATTGTCAGCCAGCCTAGTATGCAATTTCCTTACTCATGAGGCCACCGTAGTATGAATTGTGTCCCCCTCCCCCAATTCATGTCCACTCGGAAGCCCAGGGTGTGGCCTTATTTGGAAATAGAGTCTTTGCAGACGTAACCAAGTTTAGATGAGGTCATCCTGGATTAGGGTGGCCCTAAGTCCAGCGTCGGGTGTCCTTAGCAGAGACAGAAGAGTAGAGGACATAGACACAGATGGAAGCCAGGTGACCCCGGGGGCCCAGATGGAGGCTGTGCCTATGAGCAGGGGATGCAGGGTGAGCAGGTGCTAGAAAAGGCAGGAAGGACCCTCCCCGAGAGCTGGCGCAGGGAGTGCAGCCCTGCCCACCTCGAGTTCAGCCTTCAGGTGTTTAGAGCCGGGTGAGAATAGGTTTCTGGTGGTTTGGGTGCTTTGTCCCAGCAGCCTCAGGACACAAACACTGGGACCCTCCATCCCACCAGGGCCTGCTCCGTGACCAGTGTGTTGAAGGCACCAGGCAGGCACTGCCACGCAGGCAGGGGGCGGCGATGAGCTCCACCCGGCTCAGATAGGACAATCCAGGGCTTCTCACAGCCTCTGGTTTCCCGTCTGTAAAACAGGTGTCCTCAGGTGCGACTCAGTGTGTGCCACATGGTGACCCCAGGGGCAGCATCTGTGCCCCGACAACTTTGCAGTCACAATTGCATCCCCTCCTGCTGAGCACCAGGCACTCTGGGTCCTGTCTCATTCCCAATTTCCAGGTGAGGAAGCTGAAGCTGGGGAGCAGAGCCAGGCAGGGCCTGGAAGCCTCCTAGGCTGCCCCCGACCCCGCCTGCCCCAGCTCCTCCCCACCCACCTGCCAGGTGCCGGAGCACCAGTCTCAAGCCTGGGAAGGGCCTTCCGGAGGCAGCTCAGCGCCTGCTCCCTGCTGTTGGCCCTAGAAGGCACATCTGCAGGAGCCGGGGCCCTGCCAGCTGGGCCAGGGCTGGGGGCAGCTCCAGGAGTCTGGAAGAACCTCTCCCGGGCCTGCTGCATCTTGGAGGCTGCTGATGGGGCCCAGTCTGGGGTGTCTGCTGGGCCTGGAGACGTTGGGCCCAAGCTGACCTTGGTGTGGGGGGGTGCCACTTGAGGGGTCACCCGGCCCTGTGGGGTGGCTGGGCGAGAGTCCAGGGCATTTGGCGTTGGGGCAGAACGGGGGATTACTGCTGCTGTGTGCTGTCCCGCGGATGACCACCCTGCTGGGGAGCTGTTGGCCACACGTGTGCTGGCTCTGCCACCCTGGAGGCCCGCCAAGAATGCAGGCCTGGCTGGGCTCCCTGCGTGGACGTGGGAAGAGGCGGTGGCCTGAGGGTTGGCCGTAGCAGGGACGCCTTTGGCAGTCGAGTTGCCCATCACAGGCTCCCGGGCCGCTGGCCTGGACTCTGGCCCTGCATCTCGGGGCCCATTTGCCTCCTGGGCCTTCTGTGGGGCACTGGGCGGCTTGGAGTCTGAGGGTATGGCCCCTGGCTGTCGTGGGGCTGGGCCCCGCAACATGGGGCTTGCAGAGGCAGCTTCGGGGTGGTGGCTGGAACACACGAAGACGCCGGGCTCGCCGGTGGCCCTGTAAGCCCCAGAGTGCAGTGTGTTGGAGCACTGCTTACACCTGGCACAGGGCAGAGAAAGACCCATGAGGACACTCCAGGCAGGCATGCGTGCATTCCCTTATTCACACACACTCCCATGAGTACACACTCATGCAACCCTGTGCCAACTCCTGTGGCAATAGACTCAACAGTCATTTTGAGTCACAGACTCCACAAATCCTCATTAAGGGTGCAAACACCTAGAGTGTCCATGCCTGTGTACATGCATACTCACAAATGCACACATAAGTGCACGTGCATACATTCATGGGTGCAAATGTGCACAGGTGAACACGCATGCTCGCAAATGTGCACAGAAGTGCACATATGCATGGGCACACAGGGGCATGCACACACATGCACAGGCATGCACACATATGCACGGGCCCACACACACAGGGTGCACATGTGCATTCACAGGCACATACACACATGCATGGGTACACACGCACATTCACGAGAGCACACATACACATGCAGAAGTGTGCACACATGCATAGGCGCACATGCATACACATGCATGGCCGCACTCACACACACACGTGCCCAGGGGCATGCACATGCACAAGTGCATGCACACATGCACAGGTTCACACAAAGGGTGCACGCATGCACACACATGCATAGTCACACACATGCACATACACACACATGCACAGGCATGCACAGGCACACACAGGCACACACCAGCTCTACCTGAAGCAGCTCCGGTGGTAGAGCTTCCCGTCAGCCAGGTGTCTCTGCACGAGGTGCACGTGCTTGCCGCAGACTGCGCAGGTGCTGCTGACTGAGCTGCCTGCAGAGGCCTGGCCCTTGGGAGGGGTGCCAGTTACTATTTCTGAGCCCTCACCATAGGCTAGGAGAGGTCATGTGCCCCAGCTCTCCTCCTGACAGCCGCCCCATCAGCAGGCAAGAAGATCCCACTTTACAGACCAGAGAACTGAGGCCCTGAGGGGAGCAGCCCACCAGGCACTGATGGACTCTAAGTTCAGGGGCTGCAGCCTGACCTTGGGGGTCTGGGGGGACAGGGGCCAGATCCCGGCGCTCCTGAGCCCACCAGAGGTACAGCAATCCCAACACCAGGCCGCAGTTCCCTCGTCACTTGGACAGCAGGGGGCGCCCGACTACAGCACATCACTCGTCCTCTGTCCCCGCCCCCCCACCTCTGAAAGTGGGGGTGCCTAACACCCTGGGCAGGCGGGAAGGACACACCCAGGATTCTCTCCTGGCCCACCCAGGAGGGAGGGGCGGGAGGCCAGAAACCACTCAGGAGCCCAGAAACGTCAGGGTTCAATGTCTCAGATCTGCTTGGCCTGCATAATCTCCCTGGGCCTCATTCTACCTATCTGTACAACGGGGATCATATCCTGACATGCAAGATTGAAGGGGTATGTGGAGTCAATCCTGATAAACAGTAGCTGAGGATGTGCTGGGGAGCCAAGGGGACCCCCATCCCAGGCCCTGCGGTGTAGAGGTCACAATCCCAAGAATCAGAGGGAAGGTGGAGCTGGGGTGCTTACGGTTTTCAGCAGGGGGCCTCCTAAGCTCCCATCCTTCCGCTGGACGGTGGGGTTTGTGCTGACTGGAGACAGTGGCTGCCCCCGGGCTGGAGTGGGTGAGGGCCTGGCCAGCTGGGATGGAGCCTTCTTCCCAGATGGTTCCTCATCAGAGTCCGAAGGGGGCCTCTTGATACCAGCCATACCCCCAACTGGCATGAGACATGTGAGATCAGGCTCTCAAAGTATCTGGGGCCACCTCCCCCCCCCCCCCCAGTTCTGGGTTCTCTGTGGGTGCCAGTGGATAACATGAGGCCTGGAGCCCAGGGCTGTTGGAGCAGGCTAAGGGGCAGCCTGGAACAACCACAAGCACACATTCCCAGCAGGGGCCTGGTCTGACCCACGCCCCTCCCCCCAGGCTCCAAGAGCCCCGATCTGGGGTCAGGGAAATGGAACTTTTCTGTTTCTCCACAAAGTGGAAATATCAAGGCGGGGCTGGTCCTGTGCCCAGAGTGGTTCCGGGGATTTCTAAGGCCTGGATGAGGAATGTGAGGGGAGGGGAAGGAGCTGAGCTTCGGGGTGCGCAGAGCAGCTGGAGTCCAGTCCCTTGGGCCCATCCCCCACCCGCCTGCCAAATGTCAGGACCAAACGGGGGTGGGGGGGCGCCTCTGGAGCCAGGCCTTGGAGCCCACACAGGGTCTGCCAAGCTGCCTGAGGCGAGACTTGTGGGCATGGGCTCCAGGGGTGCAGAGGGGAAGGAGAGGCAAGATCTGGGTGCCTTTGTTTGGTGCACAGGTGAGTGTGGGGTCTGGGGGGCTCGGATCCTCATGGTGGCAGGAGGGTGGGGGCTACTCCCCCGGGGAGGAAGCCACAGCTCAGGGAGCCCCACGGATGTGACTCCAGAGAGGCCTCCCTGCTGCTTTCTGCCCTGCCGGGTGGTGCTAAAAACCACCACTGAGCTGGCAGGGGGGCTCACTTGGGCCCAAGACAGAGGGCCAGCCTGGCAGATGCAAGGCCTGGGGGGGCCTCCAGCCCCAACTCACTGGGGGAGCGTCCGTGGAAGTAGTTGTAGTACTGTGACACGTAGGTCAGGATGCTCAGCCGGTCTGGCACCTTCAGGGCCACCATGTCCTCAGCGTCCAGCAGGGCTGGGATGCCCAACTGCTCCTCGGCCACACAGAAGGCCTGGGGGGAGTGGTCAGCGCAGGTGGGCTGGGGGACACCCCATCCGTCTCCATCAGGCCACCAGCACCCTCCAGGAAGGAGGCCAGAAACCCGCCCAGGCCCAGAAAGGTCTAGGTTCAAGGTTTGAGCTCTGCTCAGGCTGCGTGACCTCCCTGGGCCTCAGTTTACTGGTCTGTACAACAGGGACCATATCCTAACTATGCAGGGTTGAAGGATCTGGGGAGCCAGTCCCCACATGGCCAGCCTGGCATCTCCTGCCTGTAAATGCCCATCCCTCACCTGACAGTCCTCAGGTCCCTATCCATATCCTTCCCTTAAACTGCTGAGATACCCATGCCATGCCTGAGGGCCATATGTCCATCTCCATGTGCCCAAAACTGGGTTCCTGAGCTCTCCCAGACACACAGCCCAGCCAGCAGTGACCTTCCTTCCAAGGCTCAGGCCAAAAGCCTCGAAACTCCTTCGACTCCCCTTCAAAATGTGTGCGGAATCTGACTATTCATGATGCACCTTCATCCCCTCACCATCCACCTGGTCCTCAGTATAGATCCTACAGACCTGAGCACCCCAGCCCAGCAGCCCTGGGAGGAGGCCAATTGCTTCCCATGCCCACCTGCCCCCACCTCCCCCAGTCTGTCCTGCCTGCGCCCCCACTCTGTTCCCACTGCCTCTCCCACTCTGTTCCCACCGCACTCCCTCTCTGTTCCCACTGCCTCTCCCTCTGTTCCCACTGCCTCTAATTCTGTTCCCGCCGTGCCCCCTTGCTATTTCTCCTACTAGCCAAGGTGCCCTCCAGAGGGGACAGCCTCGTGCCAGCAGCCCCCCACCAGGCTGGCCCCTCCTAGAGGTGCCCATGGGACTCCTCTTTACCAGGGGAGCCTGCCCTGTCCCCTCAGGACAAACACGCGGCGGCCTCACACACCTGCCCTGCTCTGTCCCACGTGTTCATCCGGCCCACCCGCTATGGCGTCCCCACAGAATTTTCTGTGACAATGGACGAGCTCTAGTCCACACGATCTACTGTGAGCATCTGACAGGTGGAGAGCATGGTGGAGGAACTGAATTTGTCACTACTTCCTCTAAATTAAGTCAGATGGAAATGCAAGTCGTGCAGGAGCCGAGCGGAGCGCGCATCGGCTGTGCGGGTTTGACCCGCAGAGCTGGGCCTGCCACCCCAGAGCTGGGAGAGCCAGCTTGGGGAGGCCCGGTGCGTGTCTGCCTCTCTGGGCATCAACCCAGCGCAATAATGGGGCTTATTCTGCAGCAAGGAAACTGAAGCTGGCACAGGGAAGCGTCTGGCAGCGGGGCGGCGGGCAGGACCCTGGACCCAGGCTGGCCAGAGCACGAGGCTGCAAGCAGTGTGTTCAGGACCCAGTGGCCAGGCCCACAGGTGGGCTCGGGGCTGCTGGTCCCCACAAGGTGGGGAAGGGCCACGGCCCAGCCAGGACTCACCCCAGCCCTGGTCCTCCCAGAGCCACCTCTGGACCCACTCTGCCTTGGATGGTAACTAAAGTCCCAGCCACCCCCAATCTCTTCCTTCTGTGACAGGAAGAAGGAGCCAGGAGGGCCTGGGCACCAGATTGGAGGCTATTTCTGGGGTTGGGGTCCCCTGGCTCAGGACAGGCTGTGGAGCTCAGCAGCACGTCTCTGGCCTCCAGATGCTCACCTGCTGTGCCAGCACCTCCCACAGCTGCCCTGGTGGTACCTGAGGGTGGTCCCTGGGACCTGGGTGATGGCACAGGACAGACTGGCCACAGTGGCTTTGAGGCAGGAACAAGGACACTCACCAGTTTGTTGTTCTCATAAACGTTTTCCTTCCTGAGAGCATCGAAGTCTCTGAAAGAGAAAAATACAGGTGTCCAAAGCAGCTCAGAGGTCACCCTGCCAAGATAGAGAGACCGAGTCCAGAAGCAGCAATTGTGAAGGAATGAGGTCCCAAGGCAGCCAGGAGTGAGCAGAGTCGGCCCTGCTCCAGGCTCAGCAATGCCGGCCAGCACCCTGGCGACCATCGGGCCCTGCAGCCACGACCCTCACCTCTGGTGCCCTGCAGAGACCAAGTGCTTACCCCCTGGCCACCAGGCTGATGGCAGGCTCAGGGTGGCTGGTCCCCACAGGGTGGGAAAGGGCACGACCCACACCAGGACCCACCCCAGGGCCCTGTCCTCCCAGAGTTACCTTGGGCCAAGATAGGCCAAGCACCAGCTTGGGGAGTACAGTCAGGCACACCTCCAAATGGCCTGCTTCCGAACTCCCAGAAGGTTATGGGCCTAGTGGGTCACGGGAGGCCCATGTCCCAGGGGTGAGGCCACAGGGTGGACACAAAAGGCAGTGTGGGATAGAGCTCCATGCTGCCCACTGGTCAGGGCACCCTCCGCACTTGACCTCGGGGGTACAAGACATCCCAGGTGCCAGGGCCCAGCCTGGGTGGTGGGCCTGCCTGGGGATGTCACACGCAAAGCCGACGTTTGGACAAAGAGAGCCCACTACAGCTCCAGGCTGGTCCCAGGACTCGGAGCCCCCACCCACCACAGGCACCCCTGCAAGGAAGCTTGGAGCAGAAAACACAGCCGGGCCCAGCAGGCGCTCATCCTGACGCAGGCTGCTCAAATACGCACTGGCAGGGCAATCCACGGCAGCTCTGCCCCTTCGGCGCACGCTGGGTGGTTCTGCAGGGTGGAAAAGGGCTCAGGCTGGGAGCTGCCTCCCGACCCAGCCGTGTTGCACCGTCAGACTCTGGGGGAGCCTCTCCACTCTCAGGCCTCAGTATCCCTGTCTGGAGGAGGATGTAAGCCAAGAGGCCTGGCTGTGGCAGGGCCCTGTGGCCTCCACCTGGGCCGCGGGGCGGGGGAGGGGACAGGGCTGCCTTTGCCTGCCTCCCTCCAAGGAGGCCCCCACCAGCCTCCAGCCCCACGTCCATCACCCTGCCGGCTTCAGGGAGACCTCACCGTCCGCTTGGACCACCTCCCAGGTAACGTGTTCCAGATGGTAAGACCACCCCGTGAACACAGACGGTGCTTTTGTGCAAGGGCAAGATGGCAGGCAGCTTTGTCTCCAGGGGGACAAGGGGGGTGGCAGGGGCAGGCAGGGCACCCTCCTGCTTCCTCAGTGCAGCCACACGCAGGTCACCAGGGCTGTCCCACCAGCGTCCATGGCACGTGGAGCGGTCCGTCTCCATCGGTGGCCCAGGGGGCTCTCGGCATGCTGGGCCCTCGCCCACCCCTCCCCCACCCCTTCCCTTTGAAAGTTCAATCTCTTTTCCAGACCTGCCCCAGGTCACTGACCCAAACGGCCATGTCCTCAGCAAGATGCCCGGGTGGCAGGAGGGCAGGATAACAAGTTCTGTTTTGTCTCCAAACACCAAGGAGAAGGAGGCCCTCTGCCCCCTGCATCTGCCTCGGGGAGGGGATGCAGCAGCTCTGCCTGGAGGATTCAGCAGTGGGGGGTGAGGACCCTCACTTGGCCGGGACCCTGAATGAGCATCTCAGCGCCCTAGGCAGGCCAGGACACCCGGTCCAGCACCCACAGCAGTGATGCTGGCACCCGCTGAGCACGGGCAAAGGCATCCGGGTCAAAAGACGCTGAGGTGACCTTCCACTCAAGGTCAAGGGCCACCCCCCGCTCAGCACCTTGCCCAGCTGCTCCCCTGGACCCCTAAGACCTCCAGAGCGGGACTGGACACCCTGGCCAGTATCACGACCGCCCCGCCCCTCCCAAAGCAAGCTCTCCGCCACGGGCCCTGCCCTCCCGGCCTCCCAAGCTCGGCCCACGCTTCTCCCTATGTGCAGAACACACCCACCCTGGGCCTCAATCACCCCCTCCCCAGAGGCACCCTGCAGGTCCCCGAGTGGACACGTCTCTGCCTCTGGCAGGCAGCTGCGTGAGCACACATCCCCCGCAGCATGGGGTGCGGGTGGCGTTGCCTTTGTCCCTGAGGGCTGCCTGGCCCGGCGCTCTGGGGCACTCTAGGGCCAGCGTGCTGCCTCGCAAAGCCTTCAGAGGGTGCCAGGTAGAGACCACGCCCATCCCAATCAGGAAGTCCAACAGGACCAGCTCTCTGCCGTCGGGCACTCTTGTTGGGATGGGCTGAACTGTGCCCCCCGCAATGATCTGTTGGAGTCCTAACTGCCAGGACCCCCAAACATGACCTTCTTTGGAAATAGGATCTCCCTGACAGAGAATCCAGTTAAAATGAGGTCATGATGGTGGGCCCTAATCCAAAATGACTGGCATCTTATAGAAAAAGGGAAATCAGGACCCAGATGCGTACGGAGGGGAGCTGGCCCTCCACCAGCCACGGGGAGGCCCCGGAACCTCAGGAGGGGCCTACCTGCCAGCACCCGACTCAGATGATGCATGTGTGCAGTACCCCGTAGGGCCGGCTTCAGTGATGGTCCCACTTTGGCCAATCCTCGGAGAGGTGGCACGTAGGGACTTGCTGGACCAAATGCCCAAGCCTCGCCCTCTCAGGCTGTGAGTAGCTGCCCCTTGCCAAAGTGGCAACAGCCCAAGGACCTGCACACCGGGTGGGCTGTGGCTCAGGGCACCCCGACCCCTCACCCCGGTGAGATCAGGATTTAGTGGAATCCCTCTCATTTAAATTCAGATCCGTTCTGGTATGACTCCACGGTACCTGCGCACAGCTGGCGCTCTGTAAATGCTCGCTGATGAATTCATTCTTCCAGCACTTGCCAAATGAGGGGACTTGTGTCCATCTATTCTTTCAACATCGGCCAATGAACGCACCCATCGGGTCTACACGTATGTCGTGTGACCGCTGACTTGTCTGCCGTTGGCCGGGTGCCCGCCTATGCCCGTGTGTGCCCAGCCCCAGCCTGGCCGCCAGAGCCTGAGGCATGGCCCCTCCTGTGGCCACAGCTGACCAAGACTGTTGACCTCACACTCTTAAGCCAGCCAGCCTCCTGCTCCCAGGCTTTTGGGGCTCTTGGGAATGTGTACCCCTTCCAAATTCCTGGAGAGCTGACCTCACGCTGTTTATTTCCCGGAACAAAATGCAGCCCTGCGGGGGGTGGGCGCTCGGCGGGGAGGGGCTGACCGAAGGGAAGGCGCCTTTTCCAGGCACCCTCAACATATCTGGAGCTAGTCCCACCAGGAGGGGAGCAGGGATGAAGGGGGGACACACGGAGATGGATAGGAGCCACAAGCCAGAAGGGCAGGGAGACACTGGGCAGACGCTAGCACAGGTCCTGGGGCAGGGTGGACACGCGGAAGGACTGGGACATGACCAGGCGCCCGAAGCCTGAGGCTGGGAGAAGTGTCCTGGGTGGGTGCAGGGCCAGGGCCCAGGGTCCCACCTCCTTACACCCCATGGACAAAAAAGACCCCTCAGCCTTGGCTACCCAGCCGCAGGCCTCCCCCTGGGCCAGAACAGACCCTGACCCTCCAAGCCTGGGCCCAGGGTAGGGTCCAGGCAAGAGTCAGCCCTGGGGCTTCTGCAGTGGCCTGAGGGGGGCATCACAGGGCACTGGCCCCGGGCGACCCTGAGGAGGTGGGCTGGCAGCGCGGCCTGGGTCCATCCTGGAGAGTCTGGCCGGAAGGCGGCAGCGGGGGCCTGGGCAGCAGGCCCTGAGGCTGGGGAACAGAAGGCCTCTGTCCCCAGGCAGCTTCCTGCTGGCCAAGAGGCCGGTCTGGGAGGCGAGGCCAGCCCGGCGCCTGGGCCCAGCCCACCCTCCGCTCTGGCCCGAGGAGGGGAAACAGTGCGGTCTCCGAGTGCCCGGGTGGGGACCTCTCCTGGCTCCCGACTACGTGTGAGTCTCAGGGTGGGTCTCAGGGAGCCCTGCCGTGGCCAGGGAGACGCCTCACCACCACGGGCTCTGCCCCAGGCCTGACACTGGCCTCCCAAGCTGGAGGGTCCTGGAGGAAGATCAGGGACTGAGGAGTTGGGAGGCGCGCGAGTCTGCAGCAGAACCTGCACTCACTGACACCCTGCCCTGGCCCCTCTACAACCCCTACAAATGGCCCAAGGAAGCCGGGACACTTATGCTCGCTGCTGGGAAGGTCTCCTGCACCCTCCTTCCTGGAGGAAGCCGCCACCCCTAACTCCCGCCTCTCTGCTGAAAACCTGTCAGTCACCCCTGGTCAGCCCAGAAGGGGAAGGAGCCCAGCGGTGTGCTCCAGCCCTGAGAGGTCTACTGCCCCGGGGCAGGAAGGGGCTGTTTGTTCTGGGCGGCTCCCGCGCTCACCTGGCTGCTTGGCGGAGGTGGCGTCACTGGGGAAACAGACCTCGGGTGGAGTGCCACGCACTCTGCGGGCAGGCGCCCTGCAGGCCCCCCTGAGAAAGCCCGCAGCTCTGGGGCAGGCTGAGCAGAGAGGGGCCCGGGCTGCTGCTGCCCGGCCAACTCCGGTGGGGTGTCACGGGTGCGCCCACCTCCCAACCCATACCCACCTCCCGGGGTCCCCTCATGGCCACCAGCACGTCACACGTGCCTCCTGGAGCAAGGCTGCAGGATCTTGGTGGGCAGACGCAGACGTGGAGCTGGCGTCGGAGCTGCCTGACCGCCACCTGTCTGGCTCAGCGCCCGGCACTCCTTCACAGCTGCTCCCAGAGAGGCTGCCCTCTGGGAGGAAGCGGCTCTGGAGCAGGAAGGCTGGAGATGAGGCACGGGGAAGGACTTCCTGGTGGCAAAGTCAGGAGACACAGAGCCAGATGTCCACCCTCCGGGGGCCAGAGGATCTCCAAAGGATGGGAAGCACGGAGGGAGCTTGCCCCAGCCTGGCCAAGGAGGTGTCCCGGGGAGGTCGCGATCCTGCACTACTCCATATTGTGTATTTCTGTGCACCCCTGGGGGCAGGTGGGCAGCACAGGGACTGGGAGTAGGGGACGGGTGTGTAAGGCAACAAAGGACACATGTGCCCACACTCGGGTGCAGACACAACACCAGCACCCTCACAGCACCCCACCAGGCCTTCCAGCATGTATCAAAAGCCGTACTAATGTTCTACTGCTGAACACAAACAGAAACCCATTCCCTTCCAGTTCCGGAGGCCAGAAGTCCACGATCAGGGCGTCGGCAGGCCCCTGCTCCTTCTGGAGGCGCTCCTTCTGTTCCTTAGACCTCCCCGCTGGCCCACTGGCTCCAGGCAATCCTTGGCTTGCGGGCCCCATCACTCAATCTCTGCCTCTAAGGTCACATGGTCTCTTCCCTTCCCTACTGCACACAGGCACCTGCAGAGCCTCTACCTTGCAATGACACTTACCAAAGTCCTACCCTACCTACTGAGCCCCAAGTGCATGTCCTTATCTGTAGCTCTCCAACTATGTGCTTGTATCTACCAAATACCTGTCATGGGCCAGACACAGTTCCAGGCACGGAGGATTAGCAATCCCCAAGACAGACACCCTCATCCTTTTGGAGCTGAAAGTCCAGTGGGGGCAGGTGAACGAAAACCAAGTCAGCAATAAATGAAATAACCGAAGCTCTTGACATCACTTCCCTGGGCAGGGGCCAAGTCCTTCTTCAGTGTGTGCTGCTGAGAATACAGCAGGCACTCATTAATGGTTAAAGGAGCGGTTATATGACCCCTGCTTGTGCTAGCATGGTACACACCCATATGTGCACACCTGTGCTCATGCTCAGGCAGTGCATGCTGGGACAGGCTCATGCACCCCCCCACACACACACATGCACATGCACACACATGCACACACAGAAGCCTCTAACCCAGCATGGCTAGGAGCAGATAGAAGCTCCCAGGGCTCAGAAAAGCCCAGATCTCCAGTGACACCCATAGCGTCGCCCAAGGCTGCTGGCCAGCAGACAGCTGTACCTGATTTGTCCACCCTTGCAGACTTTTTGAGCCGCGCTGTCTAGGCTGCCTCGGCTCAGTCCCCAGCCATGCTCCCAGGAGGGGCTCAACCTGTCCCACCCTTGGCCTACCTCCCCATCAAAGCTCAGCTGAGGGTGTTCACTGTGGAAGCCCAACATTTCTGCCTCCAAGGGTGACTGAGGTGCATCCCTGGACAGGGGGCAGAAGCTGCTGCCCAAATGCCACCCAGGGCCTCCCCAGGAGTTTCCACAAATGCATTTCACAACCGTGAGCAGGAGGAGGAAGTGCGTGCCGACCTTTGTTGAGACTAGCTTCCCGGTAGGGTGCCTGGGGGTGCAGGGTACATCTGGGAGCTGGGGAGGAGCCCCAAGTGCCAGCCCGGCTCTGCCGACGTGCTCTGTGCCCTGAACAAGGGTGTCTGGACTCTGGGCCTTGGTTCCCCCATCTGTACAGAAAGGGGACTCACTGAGCTGCTGGCTCTGGCCTCTCCCAACCTGGAGACCTCTCTGGCAAACACACACCCCACCTACCCCTGGATCCAGCCATGGCTTCTCAGAATGCTTTTGAACACCACTCTTTTTCCAGAAGGCAGGTGGCCTTCTGGGGACAGCCTTCCTGACCCTCCGTCCCCCGAGTCCAGGCACCCTCTCTTGGGGGTTTTACCCATCTCCCGTTCACACGAGTCGAGTTGGGGGCCAGGCCCTCATCACACAGACCTCTATCCCAGCAAGCCAGGTCCCAGTCTCCGCTAAAGAGCGTTTGCTGAGTGAATAACCCATGCAGTGGGTTGAGATGGAGACAAGATCCAGCCACCATTCCAAGACCCTCCAGGAGGGAGTGGCCCTAATCCCGTCCCTTAGCTCCCAGGGATGGGGGCTCAGCCTCCACCCCACACCTGTCACCCAGGGGTGCCCAGGCAGGCTTGTGGTCAGGGGCTGGGAAGTCTGGGGCTTTGGGCTCTGCAACCGGCCCTTCCCCATGGGGCCCTGGGCTGCATTCCTCAAGGTGCCTGGACCGGCTGGGGTGGGGAGGGCAGCACCCCGGATCTGGGCGGCAGGCAGGGCGCTGAGGGGGGCAGGAGGGCAGCGCCGCCGGCCCTGTCCAGGGAGGCCGCGGGAGGGGGGGCAGTGGCCGGAGCCCAGACGCCGGCCTGACTCACGGACTGACTAAGCCGGCGGGGGCGGCCCGCCTGGCTCCGGCTCGGCTCCGCTTGGTGGACGGACACACCGGGGCCCCGGGCGGTGGCGGCTGCAGGACCCCGCTCGCCCCCCCCCCCCCGTCTCGGCGCCCCCTCGCCCGCGGGGCACTCACAGGAGGTCGGGCCGGTGGCGGTGCAGGATGGCGCAGAAGGCTAGGCCGTCGCGGAACGACGTGGTCATGTTGGTGATGCTCACGTCCCGGTAGCCCTCGCACTGCTGCCGGCACCACTGCTGCAGCGCCTTGATGGCGGCCATGCGGGCGGCGGCGAACCCCGCGGCCGCGAGGCTGCGACTGCACCTCCCGGGACCGCGAACCCACCCCGCGCTGCCCGCGGGACCCGCAGAGCCCCGCCTGCGCCCCCGCGTCGACCCCCGCGCCGACTCCCGCCGGAGCCCCGCCGGAGCCCGGGCACCACCGGTCTTAGCCGCGCCGCCCGCGGGAGTGCGGCCCGAGGCCGCCCCCGGGAAGGACCCGCCCCCGCCAGGACCCGCCCCCGCCAGGACCCGCCCCCGGGAAGGACCCGCCCCCGGGAAGGACCCGCCCCCGCGAGGACACGCCCCCCTGGAAGGACACGCCCCCGGGAAGGACACGCCCCCTGGGCTCGCTCCCGCCCCTAGGGCTCACTCCAGCCAGGCTCCGCTTCGGCTTGGCCTCGCCCCCTCGCCAGGACCCGCCCCCTCGGGCCACGCCCACGCCCGGAGCCACGCCCACCTCTCCTCCCCTTGGAGCGCCCCCCCCCCCCCCCCCCCCCGCCCTCCACTGATCCTGATCCCCGTGGCTTCGGGACTTTCTTTTTTTTTTTTTTATATATAAATTCATTTTCTATTGGTGTTCAATTTGCCAACATATAGAATAACACTCAGTGCTCATCCCGTCAAGTGCCCCCCTCAATGCCCCTTCGGGACTTTTTCACCGCCTCCACGCTCCAGCATCGTGGAAAAGTGAAGGACAAAGCCCCGCTACAGACGGGGAGCCAGGCTAGGACGTGGCGGAGCCCCCCGGCCTGCCTTTGGTCCTGGGAGCCCTTGCCTGCCCCTCTCCAGCATGGAAACGCCCCTGGCGTTTCTGGGCTTTCAGGGGACTTTTCCTCCCGGGTGCTCACGCTGGCGGAGGCCCAGGCGAGGCCGCTGAGGCTGGGAAGGGGGCGAGGTCCCCGCGTGGCCCCGCTAGTGGGGGGGCGTGCCCGCCAGGAGTCCTCCCCCACCCGCGGGCCTGTCCTGTACACCGGCTGCTCCTGGGGCACCACGTCCCTCGGGGGGTCCTTCTGGTCCCTTGTGCCCTGGATTCCACTGATGCCGGGTCTTTGGGGAAGCACCTCCCGTGGGGACCCCATGTACCCTGCTGGCTGTCCTCCACATTCTGAGCCCTGGCTGAGGCCGAGCAGAGGATCAGCTGGAAACACTGACACCGGCCACAGTCGTCCAGGCTTGTCCAGACAAGGCCAACAGGAAGGGAGGTGTTTCTCCACTACTGGACCCCAGCAGGGCTGTGGGTGGCTTCTCTGTGCCCACTTGAAGGAGCAAAAACTGAGGTCTTCCAGGCCAGAGCCACCATGTGCACTCCTGCTCTTTCCTGTGGCTGGGCTCTGAGGGTGGACATCCAGTTGTTCTACAGTGAGAATGAGGCTTGTGTGTAGGTAGTGAGCTCCCCATCACAGGGTGCATGCAAGCAGGTGCTAGACAGGGGTGCCCCGGGCCTGGGATCAAGGCTGGCCATGACCATTGCCCTGACCTGCTGGGAGTTTCCCAGCATGAGGACAAAACACAGTGCCATGCCTGTTTAGCTAGGTTGGTGGCTGGTCCTGAAACAAGGAACCAAATGGGTTTTCCTAACCCTCGGGGCAGCAGTCAGGAGAACTGGAAAAGCCAGTGAGGACAGGAGAGGCCTGGGGGCAGAGGTGGAGCTCACAGGAGATAGGGCTGGAAGCCCACCTCCCTAGAAGGAAGAGTGGGGGATGGCTGGACCTCTGGTCTGCAGGGGTCACCACACAGCTTCCTCTAGGGGCTCCAGGAGTAGCATTTGTGGTGGTGTCCTCCTGAGCATGTCATTTCCTTCCACTGGCCCTGCTCCCTCCAGGACCTCTACAGTCTGGCCACCATCATTCACCCCTCCACAGCAGCCAAGAGAGCTTTCCAGAAAGCCAAGTGGACAAGCACTTTCCTGCTTGGCCTCTGCAGCACTCCGAATAAAGTCCAGGCCCCTAGTCATGCCTCCTGGCCCTTATCAGTGCTGCCTTCCCTTACCTCTGCCTCTCCTTCCCTTTCTGGCCTCAGAGCCTCTGTCCTACTGGTCCCCTGAACTCAGCCACTCTTCCAGGGCTGCAGACAGGCCCCTTCCACAGCCAGCCACACAGAAAGGATGGTACCTTCCCCCCAAAGGCCACCAGCCTGGGAGTGCCCCTTGCTTCCTGTCCTCTCAATGCCCCACATGCAGTCCAGCAGTAAAACCAACCACAGCCACCACCCAGTGGGCTGGATTCCTACTGGAAGCTTCTGACCCTGCCTCTGCATCTGTTTCGCCACCTACAAACTATTCTCCACACACAATCTGCAACAGCAGAGGTGAGGGCATGCCACCCATGCTCACACCTGTCCTCCCATTGCCACCCCTCAGACCTGCTCAGGGTCCTGCCTCTGGACCTCCACATTCATGCTTTCCTCTGCCTGGAATGATCTTCTGGCCTCCCCTGAGGACAGTGGGGCTGCGTGGCTGATTTCTGGCTCAGGAGGGGATGCATATGCCTCCAGACTCACCACCTTCCCTGGTCTGCTGGCCAAATGTGCAGGACGCTGCAGGGGAGGCCGTGTGGGCCTCTGGGCAGGGGAGCCACAAGCGTGCACTGTGTTGAGTTGTCGTTACAGCGGCTAGCTGGCAGTCCTTGTCCCTGACACACACCCAAGCACAGGTAAAAGAGCACCTGGGACGGCCCTCCAAGGGGACACACGGCACCATTCACTCCACAGTGGAAGAAGGACCCTGTCCTGGTTGATGAGGGGGCATCCCTTAGGAGGCAGCATGGGGACTGAGATCTGAAGCACAAGTGGAGAGAATTTCCCAGGCAGAGGGAAAGGTCCATGCAAAGGCCCTGAGGCAGGAATGAAGATCTGAGGAATACAGAAAGGGGAGTGTAGGTCCCTCAGAGGAAGTGGGGAGGAGGGCGCAGGGCCCACCAGGCCCCCTACTCCAGCCTACCAATTTTCACACCTATTTCCCCTTTTATTGCAGCCACCCTTTAAAAGTGGGTTGATCAGGGGCCTGGGTGGCTCCATTGGTGAAGTGTCTGACTCTTGATCTCAGCTCGAGTCTTGATCTCAGGGTTGTGAGTTCAAGCTGATCATACCTTTCCTGTAGCCCAAGGAGCAGAGGCTCCCTGCTCACTGAGGAGCCCTGGCCCTGACACAGGTGGGGAGGACCTGAGCCTGGGTCAGCACAGGCTGGCGTCCTGCCTGAGTGGCCACCAGGAGGACACACTGGCTACTGGGCCCCAGGAAGAATCTCAGTGGTGAGGTGGGGCCCGTAGACCTGGAAACTGAATTCAATTCCAAGTAACTAATTTGCCCCAGGCTGATGGGCCAAACTAGGACTGCAAGGCCTCGAGCCTCTGGAGGCAGAGGGGAGAAACCATGAGAGAGGGGGTGACGGGGAGGGGGGAAAGGGGAAGGGGTGGGGCAAGAACAAAGGGAGGTCCCCTGGCTCTGCAGCTTTCCTTGCAGGACTTCTCAGAGCCTTTATGTCCTGCGGCACACCAGGACTCCCAAGGGAGCGGCCACACTGCACAGGGTTTCCGAAACTGACCTGCCCCCAGAATCTCTGCTGCAAGAACATGTCACAGAACAGAAGTGGGGGCCCTGGCTCCCTCAGAAGACACGGCTTGGTGTCAGACTGGCAGGCTGAGTTGGGAGTTCTCACTCAGACACTGGTTTGCCCTGGGACCCTATGGAAGGTTCCCCATTTCTGGAGCTTCCTCATCTTCACGGCAAGACAGGGCCTCTCATCCCCGGGCGTTTAGGGAGGATGGCGCCAGGCATGACCTGTGGACATGTGGCTCCCTTCCCCTGGCCACGGCAGTCACGGTTGTAGGAGATGGACACTGGTGGGGCAAGGCGGACAGAGCACCCCTGGAGTGGACCACAGCCGCACCACGCACGCCCTGCCCAGGAAGGACGGTTTGGGGGTCACACCGGCTTCACTGTCCCTCCTCCCCCAGCTCCCAAGGCCACAGTCAGGTCGGCCACCGTGGAGGCCAACGCCATGACCGCGGCCCCAGGCAGGAGAGGGAGCTGGAAGCTGTGACACCCCATTTTAAGGGGCCACCCATTAATTAATTAGGCCCAATGAATAATGCATGCCGCCTTGGGTATATTAATAGCATATTTATATGGCGTGCTATGGATAGTATACATCCCCGTCTGAACACTTCACAAATAATTCATGACCCCGCTCCTTCCCCGGGCTCCGGGAGAGCCTGGCCAGTGCTTCGGCGAGGGCTCGTGGGTTGCTTCCAACAGCCAAATTTTACATTTCATTATAAATGGCTTTGCTGGGCATGTCGGTAACTTCTCCATTTCCACCCACTTTATTATTAATGGCTTTCCTGAACTGTAGCAGCCCAACGTCGCACACAATGCGTTATAAATATTTGATCCAGCATCTATAGTTTGCCATTTATCATTTATAACGGGTTACAAAAACATTATAAAACATTTACCGCACATTTATAGATCATTTTCGGCTACCACGACGATGTGTTATAAATACATTATTAATCCTCCTCACGCCATTTATAGGAGCCCCTTGTAATGAGGCCTGGCCCGCCCAGCCCCTGGTAAACAGAGCATCCCGGGGCTGGTGGGGGTGGCCAGGCGGCAGGCCCAAGGCCCACAGAAGCCCAGCCCTGCCTCACGTGGCTGTGTGTCCTTGGCCAGATCACAGCACTTCTCTGTTCACAGAGCAGGTCATGCACGGAGCACTTCTTGCGTCAGGTGCCGCTCAAGGCCACCCTGAACTTTGGGCTGTACCTCCAGGCCATTTCACAGACGTGAACGCAAGCTCTGGGAGGGGAATAATTTGCCCAAGGCCACAGCTGAACTGGTGTCAGAGTTGCAGCAGTCTGTGCCTTCAGGGTCCCCCATCCCAGGGCTGGAGGGCGGGTGGTCAGGCGAGGCTGACCCTGGCCTTAAGCAAGCAGGACTGGAATGCTCCAGGGCGTGGGACTCAGAGTCAGGGTGAGGAGGACCCGGGGCCCATGCTGGCCTCCGATCTGGCGGCCCCTCAGCTCCTGCAGTCACGTCCTTTGCCATCCCAAACGCTCTCAGGGTTGCAAGTCTGGCCCGTGGGCTCCTGGGATGCAGGCTATAACGCTGGAGAGGGAGGAGACGGTCTGAGGGGTCTTTGGGACGCAGACACCCCCCGCCCCCACCAATACCCCAGCTCCAACTCTGCATCCCCAGGAGGTCTCCCAGGGAGGTTGAGGCAGCAGCCATGGTGTGCAGAGCACATGGTGGTCACAAGGACCCTGGGCCCCGCAGCTGTTAGTCTTGTGCTAACCCAGAACCTCCCTCTGCCTGTGGCCATGACTTTGGGGTGTGTGGCTCCTCCACCTGGAACAGTTGGAACCAAACCACTTGCCAGACAAGTGACCACCCAGCCCCACACCTTGTTCCATTGAGCCCCACTGTCCCCCCTAGACCAGAAGGGCACAGAGCCAGAGCTGTGGGGTCACCACTCACACCCGATGACAGATAAGAGCCCTGTGCCTCCAATTGTGGGTTGATAAGCAGAGCCCTCACCTGAAAAACTCCTATTCAGCCTTCAAGACCCCCTTGACATTCTACTTTCTCTAAGAACTCTTCCTGATTCCCCCTGGGCATAGGCCTCATGGGTCCCCTGGAGGCCCAGCCTGGGCCAGGCACTAGCACCAGGGTATGGACTGGTGAGTGGGTCCTGGGGCGAGGGAACTGGATAGTCCTCCCAGAGCGTTTCCAGCAGGTCCCTCGTCCAGGGGGGAGGGACAGCAGGCCCTGGGGAGGCCTCCAGCCACACCCTCCACTCCAACACCTGAAATCACCCTACCTCGGCCTGGCTGGGCCTAACTGGGTCAAGTCCTTGGTTGCTCTAAGGAGACAAGGAGGAGGGTCCCAGCCCAGAATCTAATCAGATCCACCCTGTGTGAGTCTGGGCCACTGTCTGGGCCTTGTCACCTTCATCTGAAAAATGGGGGCATCAGCCAGCCCTCCCAGGGTGAACGTGGGGCATGGGCCCTGGGGAGCCTGTGGGGAGAGATCCAGGCCAGGCTCGCCTGTCTGTAGGGCGGGACCCATCCCTTCCCAGGACTGAAAATGAAACCAGGTGTTTGTCCTGAAGCTGCCAGGGGCCGCGTGTGCGCTGGTCACCATGGCAACGCCTCCTCTGGCCCCACCCCTTCCCACCTGCTGAAGGGAGCCGAGCAACTAGCTGCCCTTGCAGTCAGTCGGCCTGGCCTTGGCATATCCTCCTCCCCGGGGCCTCTTCTCTTAGAGGAGGGGCCACAGTCTGGCGCTGTTCTACTTTGGAGCCCCTGAGTGGTCCAGGCCATGCTGGCCCCTGTAATGGGGAGCTCACCACCAGCCTTTGCTGATCCTAGAACAGATGGGCAGGGACCCATCCTCAGGGGTCCTGTTGATTGTCCCCTCCCCACAGCTGGACCTTGGGGCCACTGGGCATTGGGCCCACTAGCTCTGAGGAGGATGGCCACAGTGGGGGTGCTTGGAGGATCAGATAGGCGGAGGCCAAGATCATGGGTGGGCTTTGTGGCCTCTGATCCACCCACAACCTGTTGGCCCATGGTGGGACAGCACCACCCCTCTGACTTGCGCACCTCTGCTTTCACATTTCCCCGCCCCCACGTCCCACCCCCTGCAAATTCCATGTCGGGTATCCCAAGTTCGAGGCCTGCCTGCTGGAGATGGTGCAGCAAGCCCAGCTCAAATCCCAGCTCGCCACTCACTGGGTGCCAGGCCCCCACGCCGCCTGTGTAGCTTGCACCATCCCCCAGGGGGCATGGAGAGGTGTGAGTGCCATGACCATCTGTCTCATGGGTGCCCCCACCAGAGTCACCATCACGAGCCCTGGCCCCAAGCCACCTGGGGACCGGCCAGCCGAAAATCCCCTGCCACCCCCACCCCCCCCTGCTGCCATGTGTTTCATGTCGCAAACTTTGCTCAAACAACCTTCATTTTCTTGGTGGGTAGTGAGTGCCGCCCCCTAATGATAGGGAATCTGAGGCCCAAAGACAGGATTCATGCCGAGTCCAGGTCCCACCCACCACCATCCCGACATGCAAGGACCCCCTTCCCCACATCAGTCCAGCCTGGGTGGGCCTCTGGGCCTCAGAGCCAGGTGTGGAGCCCCTGTGGAGCCCCCGGGTGTGAGGGCCAGGTAGGAACATCCAGGCCACAGTTCCCCCACCCCCTGCTCCCAATCCAGGGTCCAGGGCTTCAGACTCTCAGAAACCAGACCTCATTCCCTCCCTCTGCTGCTTGGCACACCATGCCCCAGGCAAAGCCCTGTTGGAACAGTGACCCACCCCACAGCCGGGCCGCCACCCCCAGCCTAGCGTGCAACCACGGGTGGCAAGAAAGCACCCAGCCCAGTGGTGCTGACCTGGCAGGGAAGGGTGAGGATCCAAAAAGTCCTAACTGGGCTGAGCTCCTGGTACCTGCAGACCCCTGCTCAGGCCTGGGCTGAGCAGACAAGGGGAGGTCATGCACCCTGAGAGGTGAGGTGACACGGAGCAGGGGGCTCATCTGGCCCCCACATCCTCAGTCCCGTGTGCTCCTTCTCCCACAAAGCTGGGGTCTGCGGGGCATGCACACCCCCACCAGGCCCCTTCCCCCACACTTGGCATAGGCCAAGCCCCTGGGTAGCTGCGACGTCCATCCATCTCCCCATGCAAGGGGTGGTGCATCTGGTGGTCAGGGGCACAGACTCTGGCCCCGGGGGCCCCAGCATTTGCGTCTCAGCCATGTATCAACTGGAGACCCTGAGCCTGTTATTCCCTGTGCTTGTTTCCTGGGGCCTAACACAGAGACCATGTCATCAGGAGCTGATGCTCGGTGGGACCGCTGGCACCGAGGTAACAGCCAGGGGCTCAGGAGCACCAGGACAGCTGGAGCCTGCACCCCTGCTTCAAACCCTGCTGTCCCTCCACACATCTCACACAAGTGCCCAGGTTCCTTGTGGTCCTGCTGGCGACCTCCACTACTGCCACTGCGGCCAATGTGACAGTGACCACCCTGCCCCACCCACACCCACGCAGAACGCCTTGGTCTTCACTGCGCTGAGCAGGGGAGGCGGCATCTTGGGGCTATTGGGAGTTCCCATGTCCCCCACAGGGAAGCTGGGCCCCTGCCTCTGCCCTCTCCTGTTGGGTAGTTGACGAGAATGCTAACGCTGCTTTTGTGTGAGGAAACCAGGAGGGGAGACCAGGCCAAGGTGAACAGGGGTCCAGGCTGCGTCCAGCCCTGAGCAACCTTGGGCCTTGACCTTAGGCCCTTACGCAAGTCAGGGAGCCTGCCTCTGCCTGCTGGGACCCCTCCCACATGCCAGGGCCAGGGCCTCCCTGTACCAGCTCTGACAAGGGGTGTACTACCCCACCTGCTGGGACCCTGGGGCCCTGGGTGAGGAGGTGCCACTGTGGGGCACTGTGTCTGTGACGTGATCCTAGCAGTCAAGCCAAAGCAGCACCCCAGGAGCTCCCCAGCTCAGGGTCTCAGGGCTGCAGTGGGTGGGGGCTGGGACTCTGCCTGCAGAGAGTGGGCGTCGGGCCACTGCCATGTGCCCTAGGCTAAGCACGGAGAGGCAGGTGGGATGAGGATCTGGACACCAGGGGCCATCGTGGGGGCAGTACATGGAGGCTGACCTGCCAGGACCTGGGGACCAGGGAGCAAGGGTGCCTGGGAAGGGACTTGGGCGGAGTGGAGTGCTAGCCTACTCCACACTGAGAGGGGCACCACAACTGCCCCCATGCTGAGGCCAGGGTGGGGTGCAGGGGCCTCTGAAGCGAGGTGCAAGGGGCACGGGTCAGCCTGGCACGCAGGCAACTGTCACCACGCCCCAGGCCCAGTCTTTCCCAGAGGCCGGGCTCAGCCTGGACCATCACACAGGGCCAGCTGCTTTGGGCCAGTTTTTTAGCCACAGCGCCCCCTCGTGGCTCTGCTGAGCAGGAGAGGGCAGGGGAGCCTGGGGGGTGGGGGACAGTGGGGAGACCAGGGGTCCATTACCAGCGGAGCGGGTGCTGACGAAGAGCCAGTAGGAGGACAAGATAGGGTGACATCTGTGCTGCTGGGGGCATGGAGGGAGTGGGGGGCTCCCCTATCCCACCCCGGGTGAGACAAGTTAACGCTGCCTTGGGCCTGGGGTTTCATGGGAGGGGCCGATTTGGTGGGGCACTGCCCTCCCCACTACCTCCAGGCCAAGTTCTCGGGCAGGGTACCTTCACCTTCACTGGGGTACACCTGCGCCCCCACACTCCTTCAGGGGTGCCCCAGCTCTCCAGTGGATGGGATCATCCTGGGCCCTCAGCCAGTGCTTGGGGGCAATTCAGCTGGCACCCTGCACGGACGCCCACAGCCAGGGGTCCTGGGCCTGTGGCCCCTTCTGGGGTCTATGGGAACCCTGAAGGCGGCTCCACAAAGCCCCATCCAACACAGGTGCTCAGGGGCTGCCGCCTCTCTCTTCTCACACTGCCGGAGTGGGGAACCCAAGAGTGGGCCGAGTATGGACAGCAGGGAGCAGGGGCTGAGGGAGTGGGTCAGGCTAGTGCATGTGCTCCCCCTCCGGGGCCCAGCTCAACCCCCAGGTGCCTCGAGGAGGTGAACACCAGGCAGCCAGCACTCGGAATTCAGAATGTTTCATTTAAAACCAGTTCCTTGTCACGGCTCTCTGAGACATCAGCGTCTGCTGGCGTTGGACCATGTCTCCGTCACTGTGCAGGCAGGGAGTCACCAGCCGTGGGCTCTGGGTGCTGCCCCTGCTCAGCCCTGTGGCCGCTGGGCACCCTCCCTGCCCCGGAGGAGACCAGCAGGTGACCAGCAGAGGGACCCAGGGCTGGCGTGCAGTCAGGCTGCCACCCCGGCTCACATCACCGCCTCCATGTGCAGGATCCTCAGGGCCTCCGAGATCTGGACGCTGGTGTCCATCTGCCCGTACATGCCCACCAGAAAGGCCCGGTGCAGCAAGACGGCTGCGTGCTCTATGGGAGAGACAGGACGGCACCCGTCCAGGCCCCAGTCAGCAGGCGGCTCTCAGAAGTGGGGCGTCTGGGCCTCCCTGAGAATTGGGCATCGGGGAGCAAAGGTATCCAGGGGCAGTAGGCGCTCTGCGCAGGACAGGCCGGGGCTCACCTTGGCAAAGGAGGGTGTATTCGGGCAGGTTCCTGAGGGCCGTCTGCACCACCTCGAAGTCCCGACTGCCCAGGCAGCACATAAATGTGGGCAAGAAGTCCGCTGCAAAGCTGAGCAGGCACACACTCAGGCAGGCCCCTTTCCCAGGCCCACGCCCTCAGCTGGCAGGGCCAGGCTAGAGCTGGCGCGCTGGGGTGGTAGGGACCTTGGGCTCACCTGGGGTTGTTCTGGATGGAGCGCAGGGCCAGGCCAAAGGCCAGACTTCGGCAGGGCTCCTCAGCAGAGCTCATCAGGCGCTGCAGGTTGGTCTGCAGGGGAAGGGGTGATACTGGGGCTCCTGTTGGGAGCTCAGCCCCTTGGCCCCCAGACCTCATGACAGGACTGCGGAGAGTTGTAGGGGACCCCACTCCCCACGCCCCCACCCCCTCAGGACCCGAAGTGGGAAGCACTGGCAGTCTGCAGATTCCAGCCCAGAGCAGGGGTAGGTTTCCTGGGAGCACCTGGCACAGGGCCAGGCTCAGACTTGCACCCCATCCCCCCAGCATGGCGCACCTCCTACAGAAGACTGATGGGCTCCCATGGCCCCAGCTCACTCACCGAGAAAAAGCCCAGGATCTCAGGTCTCCGCCGAGACATCTCATCTATGTCACTCAGAACTTCCAACAGATCTGGGATGGGCAGAGGGGCACTTGAGGGCCATGCCACAGCTGCTGGACTCAGGGCTAGACCCGTGTCCCCAGGCAGCCTCAGGGCCACAGCCTGGTGTCCCAGGTGTGGCAGAGTGTGGGCACACAGGGACCCCTTGCCAGGCCCTGCACACGTTCCAACAGAAGGACCCCACGTGCTCCAGGGGTGGTGTGGCCCATCAGAATGCTGGTAAGCCCAGGAGTCCCCCAGCACCTCAAGAGGAAAAGCAGCAGGAGTCATGCTGGCTTCCCAGTGCCACCAGGTCAGCAAGCCAAACTGCAGGTGCTGGCTGACTGGGAAGCTCTCAGAGGTGCAGACCCACCCAGACCCTTGTCTAGCAGGTCTGAGGAGGCCAGGAGTATGCCCTGGAACCACCCTGTTCAGCTGCCTGTCCCTGGCCACCTGGAGCCACTCCTGCCAGGTGGCACCCGGCTCCTCGTCTTCTTCGCAGAGGGATGCCGACCCCCCAGATGCACACCCTTCTAGAGGGTTGCCAGCACCACCATGTGCCCAACGGCCCAAGTCCATGCAGCTACCCTGCTCTCTGTTCTCGTGCACAGTGGCCCTCCCCTACCAGCCCATAGTCAGGCCTCCCATGTGTAGGTGCCCCTCGGCCCCAGGGGTCCCCGATCTTCCACTGTCTACAGCCTGCTCCCCAGTGAGCCCGCCAGCAGAGTAGCCCCTTCCAGGAGCCTCTGTCTTCCCTAAGGCCCTCTCTGCTCCTCCCATGACCGGGCAGGGATGCTGCTGTCTTCTGGAGGGCCAGACCCCTCATCAGACCAAGGATGTCACAGGGTTGCAACGGGAGCCCACCGCCCGCCATGGGACTGACTGGCCTGCTGGAGTCAGGCTCCCCAACTCACCCTCAACAGTCTGGCCCCGGGAAAGCCTCTTCATGTAGGGGGCCATTTCTGCTGCCGTCAGGGGGGTGAACAGGGAGACGCTGACCAGAGGCAGGGAGCCAGCTGAGCTCTCATCTGGAAGCCGGAATTGGTGCTGTCAGGCTGGGGACAGGGATGGCCCACCCTGGGAGCACCTATCTGCCCAGGGCCCAAGGGAAGGTCTGCCCTGGCAGCACTCGACACCTAGGCTCCAGAACCTGCCTGTGAGCAAGGGCCATCCCTGCCAAGCAGCCCCCGGAATCCCACATGACCCCAGGGCTGAGCACAATGCCCGGCATGCACGGGCACTCCCACAAACATGTGGGAACAGTGAGCGCTAGAACCTGCCTGGGAGACAGCACTTTCACTCTCTCACCCCACCAAGTGTGACCTCACACACACATAGCAGTGCCCTGCCCGGCTGCAGCTGGGACACACCACAGGGACACCAGGATGGTCCTAAGGGCTGCCAGGCCTGAAGCCCCTTCTTGGTAGAACCCCCTTGGGCCACACTCACCCTCACCCTCCTCGTCTAGGTCCCGGTCGGCTCTGCCGTCCCTACTGGGAAGGCTCAGCCCTGCAAGGAGAGACTTGAGCATCACCAGGTCGCTGCTGTCGAATGACAGGTCGCTGGGGAGAACAGATTCTCCATGAGGAAGGTGCCACAGGTGAGAGGCAGACAGGGAGCCAGGTGGACGTGGGAGGAGGCCGGAAGCCCCGGGGAGCAGGTTTGTAATGGCGCGGCACTGATGCAGCCCCTCGACCAGAGCCCCTGCCACCTCTGGCTCTAGCGCTGCAGACGCCCTGCCACCTCCCACCCCCACCCCCCTCACCTTGGTAACCCCTGACGTGCCTCTCTACAGCCTGCAGGCTGGACCCTCCCCAGAAAGAGCCTGTGGAGGCCAAACATAGACACAGACACACACTCACTGCAGCGCATCCGCATGTTTCTGCAGGAAGGAGACGGCCGCCGGGGCATTGCAGGTCACATACTTGTGTGTGAAGTGCACGAACTTGTGGATGAAGGGCGCCAGGTGGCGGGAAGACTTCCTGTAACTCTGCAAAGCACAAGCCGTGCATTCACAGCCAGAGCGCTGCCGCCCTGCCCACCCCACTTGCCTGGGAGGTCTCAGGAAGGACCCACAGATACCAGCAATGCCACCGCCGTGTGCTGGCTGCGGGGCACTATCTTAAGGGTCCCCTAAATGGCCTTGCCATTCGTGAGCCGCCAGGGCAGCCAGGCAGATGCCTAACTGGAACAAGCAGAGCATAACAGGAGATCGGTGACAGACCCCACAAAGGCACCGTGGCCGCAGAGAAGGCAGCACTCAGCCCCAGCTGTGGCTCGCAGCAGCCCCCTAAAGAACACGGGCTTTCCCCAGGCACACAACAGGCAGGGAGCTGGGCCTCAGGTGGGCGGCAGAAGCCACTGGAGAGGTGGCCTGGCCAGGCTCGTGACACAGGTGCCCTGGGAACTCTGAGGAGCCCATGTTAGCCTCAGGCAGAGGGCAACAAACCTGGCCCAGCCCAGGTCAGAAAAGTCAGGCTGGGCCAGGGCCGAGGGAGCAGAAGGGGGCCAAGGGTGGTGGGGGCTACAGGAGAGCACAGTGGGCAGAGGAGTGACAGGGGCACACGGGCCCAGGAGGGGCCCCACCGCCCAGGGTGGGCTGTCTGAAAGGCAGAGGCCCACGCACCAACAGCAGGCGGACGAAGGAGCGCAGACAGTCCCACAGCGCCCCCTGGTGCTCGTTCTGGAACACCTGAGGCTGCAGCAGCTCCAGGACCCCCAGCACGTGCAGGAAGAAGGTCAGGTGGTTCTGCTGGCGGAACTCCTGGAAGTTGAGGTGGGTGCGGCCGTGAAGGAGCGCAGCGATCATGGGCAGGTGCCTGGGGATAACCAAGAGTGCTCGGGGGTCGGCTTCCCCCAAAATCCAACACTCCTGCCCGACCCCACAGGAAACCCACTCTCTGGAGCACAAGAGGCACAGCGGCCCACCCTGGCTTGCCCACATAGCCTGGGGCTCACAGACATGCCCAGCTCCAACAAGCTGCAGGGCACAGCCTGAGGGGCCGGGTACTGGGATCCTGCCCACCCCACCTGGCCCCACATCTATGAGGTGGTGTTTCTCCTGACCCACCTCCAGGGAGAGCCCTGGGCCTGGCTCCGGCTCAGTCAGGAAGAACCCAACAGCCATACCTGTGCCGCATGGGCTGTCCCTGTCCTATGTTCTGCACAGCAGCTTTTAGACGCAGAACCTGCTCTTCAAGGAGCCCCCGAGCACAGCCAGGACGTGAAGAGCCACCAGAGGGCCTGCTGGAGTGCAGCAGGGCACCGGTACCTGAGCAGCAGGATGGGGTGGGCCACAGCCAACTTCCGGCAGGCCATGTTAGCATCGGCCACTCTGTTCTCTGATGACCGGGAGTCACTGGTGTCCGCAAGGAGGGTGATGAAGCGGTGGATGAGGCCGTCCAGCTGAGGAGATGGGGGCGGTGAGGACTGGGGGCCACCTGTAGCCCTGGCGTCTCATCTGTCTGCCCTACCCAGGGCCCAAGTCCACCTTGGAAGGGCCTGTGATGCGGCTCACTGGGGGTGGAGAGCCCCAGGTTCCCCAAAGACCTGGAATGGCCGCACAGTGACCAGAGAAAGCCGTCCCTCTCATCCCCCGCAACTCCTGTGCTTTTTGGGTGCCTGTCAAACAGGCCAAAGCCAAAGCCTCCAGAAAGCCTCACACATGGTATTCAAAGTTCACTCCTGCACAAAATAAATGCTCTCACTCGATGCCAAGGTACTGTGTTGATGGACATGTGAAACTGACATGGTGTATGAAGCATGACCTCAACTGTACAAAACAATATGTATAAAAAAAAGAAGGAAACGTCATAAAAAACCAACTTCCCTGCATTGTACTAAAAATGTCACAAGTCCTACTCGAAGCTAAACCTCGGAGGTGGGTGCGGAAGGCCTGTCAGACTTGCACACAACCTCTGTATCCTCCCCAAAGCAGCGCCAGCAGATGACACACAGATCTGCACGAGCGTGAGGCTGTGCAGTCTGACGGTGCCAGGGCCCGCCAGCAGGGGTACAGGAAGCAAGCTGGTGTGACGCCCTGCAGCACTGCTGGGTCTTGGGACCACGCTGAGCCAAAGATGGCCAGTGAGAAGCATGTGTGGCGACTCCCCAGAGAGAATGCTCCAGGAAGCCCAAACTCTGAGGTAGGGGCCAGGGAGTGCAGGGAGAGGGTGCCAGGGCACAGGGACGCTCTGGGCAGTCAGCACACGCAGCCGCCATCACTCCCCATGCCAGCTCCAGGCAGCAGGCTGTGTCTACAGTGCCTTATAAAGGAGAAATGGGGTGCGGGCGGAAAGCTCCTCTGCTCTGCTCCACAGCCTGAGGGGCTGCTTTAAGGAGAGAAGACTGCCTCCGGGCCCTCCAGGAGGCGCCACAGGCGAGAGGGGTGAGGGGGGCTCTGCCCTCAGGTGCCCCTGAAAACGGGCCGCCCAGATGCACCAGCACCACTCATATGTCCTCCTTTGTTCTTAAATCTGAGGAACTGTGTCTCTTGGCTACCTGGTTTGGGTTTCTGCGCCTGCCCCAAGAGAGAACAGGGGTCGGAAGCGGTCCCGACCACCCCCTCATCAGGCCGCCCACCCTCTGCTCACCTTGCAGGTGCTGCTCCCAGTGGCACCTCCACTGTGCAGCAGGGCCTCAGGCAGGGGCACCCGCAGCTCCGGCCACTGCAGGTAGAGCTGTACCAGCAGGTCCCGGCAGCGCCTGCCCAGCACACTGCAAGACATGGGGGGTGGGGCTGCTGGGGGGGTGGGGCTGCTGGGGGGGCAGGGGGTGGGGGGAACGGGCAAGGGGCAGGCGCCCTCACCTGTCGCCCCACTGCTGGAGGCAGCTCGTCAGGTGCACGGTCACCTTCCTAACGCTCTCGTCATGTCCACGGCAGCAGCTGAGCAGCAAGGGCAGCCGGGCCTGGAGGAGGCTGCAGGCAGCAGCGTCCCCGTCCTGGCTCCTGGCCTCTGCCTCTGCCAGGATCAGCTCCACCAGGCCGATGAGCTCTGCCGCTTGGACCCGCAGCACCAGCTCCTCCCTCCGCTTCTGCAACCAGCCCCACCAGTCAGCACCAAGACAGATGGGACAGGCTTGCACACGCCTCACCCCACCCTGCAGGGCAGTGTGCCCCAAGACCTGCCTGAGGGGTGCGCTGGTCCCTTCCCTGCCAGATCCGTGGAACGTGGATGCAGGCCCAGAGGAAGTCCAGAGAGGCTGAAGGGTCAAACCTGCAAAGACGTGGGAACTTTGTCTCAGTTTCCAGGCAAAAGATAAATATTAGATGCAGGAGAAAACAAAAGGTAGGACAGGCCCTGGTGATGGAAAGTTTAGGCTGCAAGCACCACTTTCTCATACACTCTCTAGGTATGTGCCCAGGTCAGCTGTTCAAGGATATGGGCCACCCTGCCCCATCTGACCTCTCCGTACCTCACATCTGCAAAACAAACGTTGGTCCTGCCCACCCTCTAGGCCTGATGGCCCGACAGCACACAGCATGGACAGCAACCATGGAGACTATCCGAGGAGTGCACATTTCACCTGCTGACCATCTGGTGGTCACCCAGAGCAGCGACACTTGGACCAGGTGGACTCTGTATCCCCAGGGTGGTAACACCTGCTGCAGGGCCCCCTCTCAGGGTAGTAGTGTGCAGTGGGCTGGATCAGATAACTAGAGGGCCCCTTGATGTGGCCACCATACCACCTGGCCTGCCAGAGAGGGATGTGGATCAGGGTGTTCACCTCTGCTCCCGGTTCTTGCCCAGCAGAATGCGGATACACTGGTGCAATGTGGACCAGCTGGACTGATGAGTCAGGAGGGCCAGCAGGTAGGGTCGGAAGGATGGCACCTGGGGGCCCGGATGACCTTTGCCCTGCGGAGGAAGGGCATGAGATATGGTCCCTGCTGGGCAGACTGGCTGCCTGGCCTCGAGCAGTTAGAAAGGAGAGGAAGAGGGCTATTTCCAGAACAACCTGGAGCTCCTGCCTCAGAGCAAGTCTGGCAGCCCTGAACCACATGGGGCCTTGCTGGGGCATGCTACAGATACAGCATGTGCTGACCCAAACCAGAACCTCAGAGACGGCAAGTACACACAAATGAAGATGAGAAACACCCAAATCCCCAACTCCTGCTCCCAGGACCCCCAGAGTCTTATCCAAAGGTCACAGATTGGGAGTACATCGGGGGACTTGGGGACACAGGAGGGTGATCAGAGCTCTCTGAGATGCCCAGATCCTCCCCACAGGCTTCTCGGGGGACCCATTCCCAGCGAGGTACTGAGCTCCACTTTCTGCTTGGCTCACCACAGGACCTCCCATCCTTGCAGGAGGCTCAGGGGCACAAAGCATTGGTCCCCCTCCTACCCGCCTGCCTTAGCAAGTAGATCTGGCCACTGCAATAACTGGTCACAGGGGACAGGGCACCCATCCTGGCCAGTGAGAGGCCCGGGCTTCTGCTGGAACCAGTGGAAAGAGTCCACATGGAGGCTGTCCTGGGAGCCCCGTACCCAGCATGCCCAAGCTAGCACAGGCCATCAGCCCTCAGAGCAGAGCACAGCCCACCTCGTTCCGGAAGAACAGCAGCCTCTGCTGCAGGTCAGGGCAACTGCTGATCACCTCAGGGTCCAGCATCTCCAGCCAGTCGACCAGGAGCCCTGAGCAGGGTCCCAGCTGGACAGCCTCTGAGCTGAAGGGAAAGTGGGGAGAGGGCTCAGAAACAGCCAGTCAGGGCCACCCACAGATCAGCCATCACCCTGCCAGCTCACCTGCTGCCATCAGCTTCTGGCTCCCCTGGGACTGGGGGCTCCTTGTCTTGCAGCAGCAGGGAGCTCACCACTGCCACAGGCCTCAAGGTCGGTGACATGGGGGCGGGGGCCAGGAGCGCAGCCAGCAGTTCCTCCAGGTGAGGCGACCCCACCTCAATCAGACCCCGGAGGACTGTAGGGAAAATGGAAAGCATGTACCGTGTCACTCCAGCTCAGGGGATAGAGACAGGCAGGCCTCAGGGTGTCCACAGGCCAGGGAGGCCCTGCATGCCTAGGCTGGGGTGGCCCCTGGTGAGCAGTGGCTCTGGGCTCTTGCCCCAGGAAAAAGGCTCAAGAGAGATTACAGGTCTGAGTCCATCACTGGGGGCGGGGGCGGGGGGGCTCCCCACATGCACAAAATCCCAATAGCAGAGCCCACGCCAGGGCTACTTTGCTGGACATGGGGCCTTCCTGGCAGACTGCCACTCCTCTCCACAGCCCTCATTTTGGGGGCATCCAGGAGGGAACCTCTGCACCAGGCAGCCAAACTGGGGAGCCTCACAGTTCCTAGCCCTGAGGTACCTTTGCCGACGAGCTCAGGCTCCACACCACACTTCTCTCCTGACTTGAGGGTGGTGACTACAGCCCGGACAGTGGAGCTGACCACCTCCAAGTCCCCTCGGAATGCCAGGGCCTCAGCCAGACGCAGGAGCCCACTCCGTGCTGCAAGGAAGCCCATATGTGACCCAGGGTACAGGCCTCTGCCCCTGTGACCTGCTCTGTCCAGGAAGCCCCTAGGTCTCACATGCACTTCCCACTAGGGATCCTACTTTGCTCCCCAAAGCCCTAGCTTTCCAATCCCTCAGCCACGTCCACATTGATGTCCATCTGGGGCCCACAGAGCACCAGAGCTAACACCCCTGCACTAAGGAGGCCATCGGCCCCTCTCCCCTGGCCCCAGGAGAGTGGCCGCAAGCCTGAGGCCCCACCCCCCAGAAACCTGCCAGCATTCACCGTCGCTGATCCTGCGGCGTGCTGAGTACTGGGCAGCAAACAGCTTGAGCTGGGCCTGCAGGGGCCCCCCTTCCCCAGCGGAGCCGTCTAGCCACTGCAGTGTCTGCATGAGCACTTTGAGGAAGAGCGATGAGAAGCCGGTATCTTGGGGCACACAGCGCTGTGGGGACAACCCGCAGCTCAGAACTGGCACAAGAGCCAGGGCAAGGCCAGAACAGAGTCTCTGGCCATCATGCTGCCCCCGATGCGCCAGGGCCTCAGACAGACCCTTTCAAACTCCAGAGCTGGTGAGATATCCTATTGTTCGAGACTCACCTTCTCACAGCTCAGGAAGAAAAATGAGACGCCCCGCCATACACATGCATGTGTACAAACACTAATACGTTCACGTGTACGTGCACACAGAATAACACACAGTACCAGACTACGAAATCCAGGGCACAGGCACAGACTGGGAACTACCCCCACTACCTCCTTCTCCTTACTGGAAACATTCCATAAACAGAGGTAGGTGTTCCGTACCCAGCTATTTAGAAGCCTATGTCCTCTGTCCATTGAGAAACCAAGGACCAAGGCCCACAAAGGGACACAGCTAGGACACTCAGCTGGGCAGAGCCTGGGATGCAAGGTGCTGGAACTCACGCAGTGGCCCTCCTGCGTGGCTCCCCACAGCCCAGAACTTTGCTGCAGACACACTCACCTGGTACTGGCAGAGCTGGCGCATCAGAGGACAGGCAAGGAAGTGGCTCCGGTGCATGGACATCACCAGGGCTCCGCTATGCGGGGAGTTGAGCAGGGTAGCGATGGCCTGCAGGAGTCGCACTGTGACACCTGACACCTCGGGGCTCCCCTGACGTACTCGTGCCAGCTCCTGGCCCAAGGCCTGCTGCAGCGCAAGAGCAGCAGGGCGGGCACTAGAGCTCTGCCACCGCGGGCCTGGGCTCAGCGGGAAGATCTGGTGCAGAAAAAGGAGCAGCAAAAAAAAAAAAAAAAAAAAAAAAAAAGGAGCAGCATCAGGAAGGCAGGCTCAGCGGAGGTGCAACTGCTGTGCCCTGCACCTGTGCCACAACTGCTAACGCCCTGTTGGCCGGACTGTGCCTAGGTGCTGCCAGCAGCAGTCCCTACTGGATGCTCTAAGGAAGCACCCAGGGTGGGCGCCCAGGACTCCTGAAGGGAGCCTGCATGGGGGTCCCTGCTTAGGCTGAAACTGCAGGCTAGCCCAGCGCCCTGCAAACACTGGTCGCCCCAGTTACAGAACGGAGCACCAAACCCAGAGAGTGTGAGTGGGCCGTAGCATCCCAAGCACGGGCCTGGGAGTCCAGGGAAATCCAGTCAAGACAGAGTGTGTGTGCAAGCGTGTGAGCAAGAAAAGACACAAGCACTCAACAGTGAACGTCGCCGTGTGAGTAGATGAGCACCCACACGGGGACTCCAGGCTGCACATGTGTGTCCACAAGAGGTGCGGGGGCAGGGAGCAGGGCGGCAGTGGCTAGGGAGAGAATGCTAGGGAGTTTCTGTGCAACTCTCCTAAGTGCACAAAAACGACAGCTATGCAACTCTGGACAGGCTGAAAGTCAGGGACCCTCCGCTTTAGAAGGCACACTGTATGGGGTATAAATGAAGCACGGTATCATCAGAGTAGGTCGGCCCTCAGGACTCCACATGTGGCTGAGGGCTCATGCCAACTGAGCCAGTCCTGCAGAGACCTGCCACCTCCAGGCACCACCCTCAAAGCAAAACACACCTGACGACCCAAGTGGGGTGGGAGGCATGGTAACCAGCCACTTTCCCCAGTGAGGGCGCTGAGGCAGGAGGGAGGGAGGGGGCTGGTCCAGGGTCGCCCAGCTCTGACTAGGACAACAGGCTCCAGCGTGTCCCCCATGGATGTGGAGTTGTAGGATGAAGCCCCTCCCTCCCTGAGCCTGGGGGCACCCCACCTCTGGAGAGACTGTCCCAGGTAGCAGCGGCGGTACCTGTAGGAGCATGCCGGCCAGGTCATCCTCAGGGGCGAGCACTCGCACCTGGGTCACAGCCCGGGTCCGTCCCTGGCCCGAAGGCTGCTCCGGACTGCTCTTGGATTTTGGCGCCTCTGTGCTGTCTGCAGAGAAAGAGGAAGAGGCTTCAGGTGGTGACCCTTCATGGTTGGCTTAGAGCAGGAGCTTGGAACCCCTCAAGCACCCTAGCCACACTCAGGCCTGCTGAGGGCCACAAGAAGCAGGGCCTTTACATTGGGAAGTCGGACCCCGGCAGCTGACAAGTGTGTGCCCTGGGTCTGGGGAGGCCCTATGTTGCCGTGGGCTGAGCTGGGAGGCAGGGGGACAGGCTGGTACCTCGTCGTGGTGGTAGGGAGGCTGTGAGTAGGGAATGGAAGGTCTGGCCTCCGGATGCTCCTCTCTCGTGCTGAACTTCAACCAGGTGAGCCATGTAATCTGTGGGCCAGCAGCCAGCAGTTAAAACACCTGAATCCAGGAGAGCGAGTGTCCCCCCATTCCATAGAAATCTGCTCTGGGAATACCATCCCTGCTCCCCAAACACCCCAGCACATGGTTTCACAACCTGAACTACAGGATCTTTCAGCAAAGGACCTGGTAGCCTTGAGTACGCCCCTGCAGCTCCTCCATCCACAAACCCCAGAGCACTTACAGACACCTGGGATGCCCGGGGTGTGCTGGGACACAGCAGCCCGGCTTCTCCTGAGTGCTCCAGGCTTGACTTCCTGCCAAGAGTGCCTGCCCTAAGTGCCCTCTGCCCCCAGACCATCCCTGTCACTCATGCAGGGCCCCAGGCGCTCGGTCAAAGAATGCAGCAGACATGTGGATCCCTGACTCTTACTCTTGTCCATGATGTTCTGCTCCAGGGTCTGGGGGTCATGAGCCACTGCCTGGTCCAGGTACTGGAGGAGTTTGCTCATGCTGGACACGGGGATGCCGAAGGACTGCACGAAGAGCAGCAGCTGCTGGGGCTCCAGGTCCTGTAGGGCTGAGGGTGACACTTGCTTGGTGACCCCTCGCTCGGTGTCCCTGGGCCCCAGGGAAGACTCCCTGCCCCAGAAGGCTCACAGCTCACTGCTCGGCTCATAAACTGGCTCCCTCACTCTGCCCCCTGAAGCCATGTGCAAGCCCTGTGGCTCCTTTCTTCTTGCCCCTGAGCTCCCCTAGAAATGTCACTGGCTCCCTGTGACTTAAAAGGAGTACAGGCTCCTTAGAGTGTGCCCTCCCCTTGCTTCCCAAACTAGGCCCACTGTGTACCAAACTGCTTCCCAGGCTGTCTTCCCCTGGCCAGGTGCTACTCACCTGCACTGGCTGCTGTTGTTCCTCCTCAAACAGGCCACCCCCCTCCCACTCCATCCCCCAGAACCAGTGCAGAGGACCCAGCCCTTTCGTCTCCCCTCAAAACTCCCAGGCCACTTTCTCTCTGGCCTTTGGCACTGCTCACTCCCATGGGGCCCCTTGGCCTCCCTGCCAGACAATGAGGGGCTGGTACTCGGGGCCAGGGTAGCATGGTGCTCACTACAAAGCCCAGCATAGTGCCACACCTCCCGAGACCCCCATGAGCACCTGCTGCATAACGAACGCCCCAGCGCCTACATGGCTACCAAGCTATCCCCTCCCACATGTGATGGTGGGAATGCCCAGGCTCATACAAGAGGTGTGAGGCCAGCCCACCCCCGTACCAGCGTCTACCAGGCGAGGGACCTCTGAGCGGATCATGCGCAGCTTCAGCCAATCGGGCAGCAGCAGGGCCTCCTCGGACGTGTCCACCAGGAAGGCTGTGGGCAGAGGCTGCTTCTCCGGGAACCAGATATCTAGCAGAGCCTGGAACTCGCCATCACCAGCTTCGGGGAGACAAGGTGGTAAGCAGCAGGATAGCTCAACAAGGCCGTCCTAACCTCTGAGGTTAGGGAGCTCCCTCCTCCCCCGCCCCCGAGGGAGTGAAGGCTGAGGCTGGAAGAGCCGCATTTCCTTGCCATGTAAGGGGGAATGGAGGCTTCACAGGACCAGAAGAGGTGGCCTGCCTTTGCTGCCAGGGGCTCTGTGTGGCTTGTGTATCTAACCCCACAATCTCTGCACCCCCATTCCAGCTGAGAGCATGCAGGTCCTAAAGCCGGCCAGTCCACCTTGAGGGATTTTTTGTGACAGTCTAGCATTCCCCGCCAGCACTTTCCCACCCCACTGCTCAGTTGAGCCAGCTCCCTTCTGCTCCCCACTCCCCAAGGCTGACATCAGGCCAGCCTCCACTCATTGCACAGGGCTCATGAACTCCTGTCCTGAGGGGCCACCTTCCAAGCAGAGCCCACACAGCACCAATCCCAGTAAGAGGCCCTGTCCCTGCCCTGCCTTCCCCTCCCAGACACAAGCACATGGCAGACCAGGTCACGGCAGGTGGCCAGGAAGGGGTGGAGGGAAGGCTGCCAGGCTGAAGAGAGCTCAGCCACCCAGAGGGATATGCATAGTCCACAGCCAGCGAGGGGAGGGCCTGTGCAGAGGAGCTGGAGCTCACAGCTCTGGGGCTCGGTGACAGCTCAACAGGCAGCCCTGTATCTATACTTCCACTTCCAGAAACCAAGAGTTTCACCAATGGGCTAGGAGCACCTGGAGACGCAGACATGGCAAAGTGGCCTCCCAATGACACAACACCACGGGCTGGGGTGGCGAAGAGGCACCAGAGATCACAGACTTGTTAATCCGCGGAGCATTGCAGCCCCTGAGAGCTCTCCTGCCACACAGAGGATCCAGGGTGCTTTCCGCCAAACTCTCTAAGACAGGTAGACAAAGGATCCCATCTCCTCCTTACGGGGACCTGCCCAAAGCCGCAAGCAAGTGCAGGCATTCTACCTGCTGTGCACCCCTACCTGGCGGGGCTGGAGCTCACAGCGTGAAGAAGCCTGTTGGCACAGACCCAGGAGCTGCCCCTGGCACACCAGCAGGTCACTCACCTCGGGGTGGCCCCAGTGTCAGGAGGATGACCATGGCGTGCACCACCAGTATGTGCATGGTGGCCGTCTCCCCACTGGTCCAGCGGAGGAAGACCTGGTCCTGGGACTCTGACTGCAGGAGGAAGAGGAGGGTGGCTGGGCTGTGGCAGGATGCTGGGGGCTCCACCCGGGGAGCACTCGCCCACCAGCCTTACCCAGCTGTACACCTCCTCTCCTTCCTTGCTCTTGCGCATGCGCCTCACATAGCGGGAGAAGATGGAGAGCAAGGCGACGAGCACGGCGTCCGACTCAGCACTGCAGGAGCGCTTCGAGAAGAGGTGAGACATGATGGTGGACCGCTCCACGACCAGCCGGGCCACATCCTGTGGGCAGCAAGCAGGGCCATCAGAGGGCCTCCCCCGCCAGCCTCATCATCTTGTCTCCACGAAGCTGACAGCCAGCAGTGGCCCACCTCAAGGCCGCATCATGGGAGCTTGTGCAGCCATGGCCAGGGTCACCGAGACCCAGCGGCATGTGGTAGGTGCACTGACAGGAATGGCTGTCATAACCCACCCTGCTAGCAGAGGGGAGCATGTGCCGGCGAGGAGGGAACGCTGACCCCAGCCCGTGACCAACAGGAGCACACGCTTCTCAAGACCCATTGACAAAAGCCAACAGCCAGACACAGTCGTGCCTGGCACACAGGCCGGGAGCTGTCTCATGCTGCCCATCGGAGCCAACTCGGGCCAGGGCATCAAGGCCTGGGCTGCTGTTCCCACCTGGCCCCTTGGTGAGAAGCACACACTTGGAAAAGACCCCATGTCCAGGGACCCACATCCATTCAGCCCATAGAGCCCCGGACCCACAGGACCCACATGAGGTCGGAGCCAGAGTCGGCAGACAGGACAGCTAGGTCACAAGAGAGCCGACCAGAACAACAGGGAAAGAGGAAACAGGCCACCCCCCTCACTGTGTAAGACCCGCCAGAACACACCCGGCTTGGCCAGGTACCCCATCCTACCTGAGCCAGTGTGCCCATGGGTGCCCCAACCCCTGTCACAGCCCAGGTACCACCGCCCTGGGGGCAAAGAAAGTGACAGAGCCGGCCAGGCCTTGCTAACCACAGCAGCTACACTGGCCCCAAGCACACCCAGACCCTGGCTCCCCCGATACTTGCTCTGGGCAGAAGCCACGAGGAAGCGAGCACGGCACTTGCAGAGGGTTGCACTGCTGGCCCTGCTCAGCTCCTGCTCAGCCTGGGGCTGCCCCCTCCGCAGTAGGGCCGGATGGCTCTGTTGTACCCCCCAAGACCTCTGTTCCGGTGCAGGTTACCATCTCCATGCCCTCACCAGTGCCAAGTCACTGTGCTGGCCCTGCTCCTCCACGGGTGTATGCTGGGACAGGTAGACCAAGTAGGCACTGATGGTCTGCGGGTCGGTCTCCATGTGAATGGCCTGGGGACGAAGGGCCGCATGAGCTCCATCTACAAGCCCACGTCCCCTGCCCCCATGCCATCAGCAGCACCCTGCACCCCTACCTGCTGCAGTGCCAGGGCAGTGGTGGGCCTGACGCTGTCAAACAGAGGCAGCCGGGGCAGGTCGCGCAGCAGCCACTGGTAGCCCCGTAGCGCCTCGGGGTCCCCAGGGTCCTCCTCCATCGGGGGCTCCTTCTCCTCCCCATCCCGCGGACTGCCCTCCGAGAGCACCAAGGATAGGCCCTGTGGGCAGATGGGCATGTTCTCTCAAAGTCCCAGGAAGATGGGGGCTGCCTGGCCAACAAGCATGCTGCGTCCTGCCACAGATGCTTGAACTGACACAACCAGGAAGCCGCTTGAGATAGCTTCCTTAGAAAGTTGCCCAGCATCTCACAAGACAGGGCAAGATGGCTTACAAGGTCACCGAGCCCCTCTCGGGGCCTTCCCACAGCACCTGGGGAGGGACAATGGGCAGGCGAGAAGGGGTCTGGCTCTCCCAGACATCACCCCAGCCACCACTTCAGCACCCGGTAGAATAAAAGCTTGAAAAAGGTACAAGACAGAAACTCGGGCCGGGAGGCAGAGGTGTGGGGGGTGCAAAGGGGCCTCACCTTCATGGCCAGCACCCTGGAGGCCACCTGGGAGGAGCCGAGGCGCCGCAGAAAGTAGTCCAGCACTTCACATGTGGTCTGCTCATCAGCCTTGGGGCCTAGCAGCAGGTCCTGCAGGCGGCCCAGCAGCTGCCGCTGCTTCTGCTGCCTCTGCAGGGGCGAAGGAGACCCCTGGGTGGGCCTAGGGGCCATGGGAGGGACGCAGCACCCCAGGGGGAGGAGGGCAGGTACTGCAGGGGAGACATACTACCCTGTGGGGGGGGAGCCCAGAGAGATGGGAGGGCACCAACCTGCCTCTTCTTGGCTTTCTGCTCTTTGCTCTCACCCTCCTCCTCCTCCTCCCCAGAAGTGGCATCGTCCGCCGCGTCGTGCAGCAGGAACTCACACAGGCACTGCACAGGCAGCACGTCCAGCGAACCCTCGCTGGACTGCACCAGGTCGGCCAGCCAGGGCATGGACTGCGAGGAGGCCTGGGCCAGGTGATGCAGACACTCAGCCCCTCCCAGCATGAATCTGCCGAGTCCCCTGCCGCAACCCACCTGCCTGCTGCCCCAAGCTCCCCAAGCTCCCGCAGCAACAGGTCATGGCCACACTTGCATGCTGGCAGTCGTCTACAGCCAAGGAGCCAAGGAGAGGCCCTGTGTCCCAGAGTGCCCTCTTCTGGTTACATACGGTCTCAATGCGAGAGACTGATGATGTCTCTGCAGGGTCCCCCCTGCCCCACCTCCCCACCTCCTGCTGATGCCTCTGCCAGCCCACCCCCCACCCCACCACACCCACCAGAGCTGCGGGGAACTCGCCTGCCTCTGGATGATGTTGAGGAGAAAGTCTGGGTTTCGGCTCCGGCACAGCAGGTGCCCGAGACGCAGGGACTGGTTTAGACTTTTCACTTGGTCCAGAATGTGGGGGGGAGGCCTCCGAGGCGGTCCTCTGAAGGTCCCAGATGACATGAGTGTATTAGGAAGCTGTGTGTGCACAGTGTCCCCAAGCAACAGCAGCAGGTGAGGGCAGGAGGACCGCCTGTGTCCCATCTGAGTTGGCCCCCTCACGAAGGGCTGGCAGTCCCTTTGCTTCCCAGCTGCTAAGTGCACTCAGCTCATGCAGAGGGTCCTGGGGCTGCTCCTCCAGCCTTGCCCCACCAGCCCCACCACTGCCAGTTCCGGCCCGGCCCCTGGAGGGTGAGCACAACGTACTGAGGGTCCAAGCTGGTGAGCTGCGACAGGAGAAGGCTGCTGCTCTCAGTGATGGTCTGCTTGGTGGAAGCCGCTGCCAGATGGCCCTCAAACGCCAGGATCTCCTGCTTTTCCCGCTGGGAGGTCTGCAGCTCCCGATTAATCATCTCCGTCCGGGTCTCCTCATCGGTCAGGGTGCACGGAGGGTATGAGTAGTTGCTGGGGAGTGAGCAGGAGGAACATGCTTTCGTGCCTGTCTGAGGCTTGCTGTTGCCACAAAGCGCACAGGGTCAAGGAGGGTTGCCACGAAGGCCCTGCACACAGGCTCAGCTACCAAGCACATCGGAGAGGCTGACCATCAGCGGGACCATCAGCCACGCTGCCAGATCTGGGATCTAGGAGGGAGCCCCTGTGCTAGGCAAGCCGCTCTCCCTCCATGGGATGGCGGGTGCACCAGCCACCTCCAGAATTGGGCCCAGTGGGGGTCAGGATCCTGGACACCCGCTCATCTGGTACTCCCGGGGCCAGAATCCCCTTCCAACAGGCAGGCATCCCAGCCCACAGGGATCCATAGGCCAGCTGCTCCCAGAGGCACATGCGGCTTCGAGCGACATAAGCAGCCAGCTCCACGTGTTCTGAGATCAAACCCACTGCCTGCGATGGCCCTTCATGGCAGACCTGTCTTTAGGCCCCCAAAGTCTGCCCACCGCATCAGCCTCAGGACAGCCCTTTAGAGATACAATAGGAACAGCTGCGGCTCCAACTTTGGGCCACACACACCTGGTCCCCATCGACCCTAGCATCACCCACATGTGTGTGTTCACACACGTCCTGTTCCCACCCACCACAGCCTCACAGGCCCCTGGTTCCCACATGCCAAATCCACACATGCAAGAGTGTGCATGTGCCACGGCCTCAGGCCCTGCTCCATCTCAACCACAGCCTTCTGCGTGGTCACCCTCACTATGCCTCTCAGAAGCATGCTGGCAGATGGAGCCAGATCTCACTCCACTGACTGGCAGGCAGCACAACACAAGCACACCAGCCACCTGGGCACCAGTGCCACTGAATCAACTCTTTAGAAACAGATGACCGGCTTACAAGTGGGGCACAGTCACCCAGCCCTGGCAGCAGGCATCACAGCTGTGCCTAAGCCCCACACCCACCATGTACCACAGCGGTCCCCTGTGCTGATCCTAGGCAGTGTTCACATTTACACCTGGTCCACACCCAGAGTCTTGTCTCCGTGTACCTCCATCTAGCCACACCCCCTTGCTCCTCGTGTGCCACCAGCCATTCACTGACCTGCTCCCACTCTGGTCCGGGAGCACCTCAGCCACCAAGACCCTCATCTCAATCCCACTGCATCCTCAACCAGAGGAGGAGAGGGTACTAATGCTCAGCAGACCCAGACTGGACTGGACTGGGTCTTCTCTTTCGAGTTGAGAAAAGGAATCCCAAGCAGCTGCACAGCAGAGGAGATAGTTCGGAATGAGTTGGGAGCTCTGGGTCTGCTCTGCTTCCAGCATCCCCCAGACTAGGGCCTGCTCTCGGCACCCTGCCCCCAGCAGTGCGCACACTGACTTACTTGGTCATCACCATTTCCATGAGCATCTTCAGCGTGGGGTACTCCTCCCAGGCGGCCAAGCCTAGGGGAGAAGGAGATGGCAAGTGGCGGCCAGAACACAGCACTCCTGCCCTGCCTGGGGTCTCAGCCCACTACCTAGTCCCTCATCAGACTCCATTCCAGGTCCCAACAAGTAAGATGCCCCGACAGGAGGTAAGAGCAGCACCCGGCTCAGACAACCGTGAGCTGGCCAGAGGAAGCTCACCAATGTTCTCCGGGTTGAATGCTGCGACCACTAGCAGGAGGGGCCACGCCTTCCAGTAGAGGGTGGAGATGGCCAGGTTCGGAGGCTGGTACCTGAAACGCAAGGATAGTCTTGTGTGACTTGGCCTCGGCCATGCGAGGCAGTGACGCAATTCAGTCCTGAGCAGGGTGGAATGGCTCAGAGACCAGCTGGTGACTGACCAGAGAGGGGGTCATTTCAAAGATTGAAATGCAGACACCTGCAACTCCCGAATCTGGTCGTCTGACAACACCGGTGTGCCCAGGAAGGGGGCTGTGGGCACTGCTCTGCTGCCCAGGTCCCCATTCCAGCTGAGCCCCTAGGCCAAGTTCTTTAGGTCACTAAGCCCTGGTGTCCAGTCTACAAAGTGGGAATGAGGGCGGTCATGATGGAAAACCTCAGTAAGTGCTCATTATGGGTCTATTTCTTCTTCTGAGAGAGCCAGAAACAATCCTCTATCCACCTGTGCAAATCCTAACACCGTCACTCTGATTTAAATGTCACATTTATGACACACTTAGGATTAGTGTGTAGTTCCTACAGGTAACAGAAAGTTCTAGATGCTAGAACAGAAAACCACTGTGAGAGAAGAAAGAGTTGAGAAGCCAAGTTGGAGGGATGAGCAAATGGGCTGCCACATGTGAGAGACCAGGTCGGGAAGCAGAACACACGCTAAGAACCCAGAAAGGAAACAAAGAAGTGAATCCTGGGCACAATAAATAGCACCGGAGAGACAGAGACACTTCCGTACAAATGTACGAGAAGCAGCACAAGACTGACCCGCTACAAGCTATGGATCTAAACAAACAGAGATGTCCCATGTTTGCAGACCAGAGATTTAATATCATAAACGCGGCCACACTCCCCAAACTCGTCTGTAAGTTCACAGCAAAACCCATCAAAATCCCATGGGGCTTTTCTCTGAAAATTGACCGGAAAATCCACCTGTAAACAAGGGCCCAAAAAAGCCCATACAGTCTTGAGGAACAAAGTCAGAGGACTCCTACTTCCCAACTTCAGAACTCTGCACGACCCACGGGCTCGAAGAGTACTACTGCCATGGGACAGACACAGAGACCCAACGGACAGAACCGAGAGCCCCAGAGGAAAACCCATACATCATCGTCACCCGACTGCCAACCAGGGAGAGGGGACAGGCTTTTCAACATGGTGCCAAGTACAAGACCACCAGCCATTCACATGAAAGGGGACCTAAAACACTCAAGTTCTTGGGAGAACACACAAGAGAGTTCTGGGAGCCCGGGGAGGACACTGCACCCACACGGCATCAGAGAGGCACACAGGGCCACATCGTTGGCACCTCCCTGTGCAGAGCAGAGCTGAGGGCCCCACACAAACCACGCACGGTCAACACACAGCACTGGGCCAACAGCATGTCCACCCAAAGCAAGATGGACCTGGACCCTGCCTCTCTCCCTGCACAGAACTAACTTAGGGGGATCAAAGGCCTAAATCTGGGAGCTGAAACCGTGAAACAGAAAAATAAATCTTCATGATCCTGGGCTAGGAAATAGCTCCTTAGAAAGGACACAAGAGGGGGTGCCTGAAGCGCTCAGTCGGTGAAGCATCTGCCCTGATCTCTGGTAGTGATCTCAGGGTCCTTGCTCAGCAAGGAGTCTGCTTCCCCCTCTCCCTCTGCCTCTCCACCTGCTTATGCTCTTTGGCTGTGTCTAATAAATGGTCTTAAAAAAAAAAAAAAGAAAGAAAGAAAATGACGTAAAACAAGAACCCCAAAAAACTAGATGAGCTAGACTTTCCCAGAATTAAACTGCTTGTCTCTCAAAAGCTCAAAGGACACTATCAAGAATGTGGAAATACAACCCGCAAGATAGGAAATAATTACCTGCAAATCATAGACCTGTTCAGGGTCTAGACTCAGAATATATAAAGAACTCCCAAAGTCCAACAACAAAAATCCAAACAAACCCATTTAAAAACAGGCAAAGAACCCAGACATCTCTCCAGATAAGATGGACACGTGGCCAAAAGGCACCATCGGTGCTCAGAGAAGCCCATGAAAGCCACAGCGTGACACCTCTGCACATCCACTAGGATGGTGAGCGGTGAACAAGGAGAGATGGGCACGGGTGTGGCAGGACTGGATCCCCTGGGCACCGCCATGGAGAAGCCAGCAGCAACTCAGTTAACCATGTGACCCAGCGAGTCCCCCAGGAGAACCGGAAACACAGGTCTGCAGTGATGCAGGTAGCAACGTTCTCAGCAGAGTTCACAGGGTGCCAGGAGCTTAAACAAAGTGTGGAGTCCACATGGAACAATGCTACATGGCCAGGAGAAGGGAAGAAGTGCAAGTAAGTGTCATACCACAGCTGAACTCTGACAATGTGCTGCTCAGCAAGGGAGGCCAGCCACAGGCCACGTGTCATGTGCCCCATCACTGTGAAGTGTCCAACAGGATGAGAGCAGGTTAGGGGCTGCTGAGGGTGTGTGTGTGGCGGGGAGGGGGTAGTGTTGGCTCCTGGGTGCAGGTTTCTTAAGGGGGAGAGACGTGCTCTAAAACAGGACTATGGCAGTGGTGGCCCCACTCTGTGCATGTAACTAGTGCATCAGTGACTTTCAGTGGGTGAAGTGTATGTGGATGACACAAAGTGGACAAAACTCAGCACAGACCCTGGGCTGTCTACCAAGGAAAGCACGCGTGTCAGTAAACAGGAAAAGAAGAACTGGTGAAGTATGGACACCAAAGGGAGAGAGCAGGGGCGCGAGTTTCTGAAATGCAGCTGCAGGCAGGACAGCAGGCCTGAGGCCATGCACCATGTGGAGGGGTCAGGGGAGCAGCACATAGGCGCCTCAGGTGGGCAAGCAGCACCTTACCCAGGGGGCAACTGGATGTTCTCGGGGTGGTGGTAGGTGCACAAGTTCAGGACTGCGTCAATCAGCTGAATCCTCTCCACCTTCAGCACTTCCACATCTGAAACCCAAGAGCCACAGGTAGGTTCCAGAATGTAGTTCACATGCTCCAGGGGAGCCCCGAAGCACAGGGCTTGGGCCGTGGGAGGCCAGCAGGCAGATGGGGCCTTGGCCTCCAGACGCCGAGGGGCAGGTGGGGGCCTGGCACGGGCGCCACATTGAGGGCTCAGCTGCTGGCCCAGAGGCAGCCAGAGGTGCATCAGCCTCCCAAGCAGGAGTGCTGTCCTTAGGATGGCCATGGTGGCCCTTCAGAGGGGCAGACATAGCACCTGCCATAGTTCATCACGCAGAGAATATGCGCAAGTCCCAGAGTGAGCTCCAGAAACAGGCCCTGAATCACTGCTGGACACACAAGTCTGCTGCCCCACCCCCAATTCCAGAGACCAGTGAGCATGGGGCTATGAGATGGAGCAGATACCTGGCTGGATGCCTGGAGGCAGGCCCACCTGAGCAGCCCGAGAGCATGCATGTGGGTGCCCGGAGGGCTTCTGCAGGGGTGAGGGCAGCAGAGCCCAGCCATGGGAGGCCAAGGGGCCACGCAGGAGGTACCCAGACAAAGTCTGGAGGGTCCCTCACCATCTGCCTGCACAGCCGCAGCTCGTTTTACCAGATGGTCAGCAAGCTCCATGGCGTCCGCGGGGCCAAGCGGGAGTTCGCGGGACAGCCCGATAACCAGGATGCGCATCAGTGTGTCCTCCAGGATGGGAACCTCTGAGCAGAGGCGGAGGAAGAAGCTGCGGGAAGAGCAGGTGGAGGCTGGGCTCCACGGGTACCAACCCCAAGCCCAGAGGGTGCCCCACATGCAGAAGCCCCAGCTCCGAGTCTCGACTCCACAGGGAGGATGACGGCCACTCCCTCTCATGCTCACTCACCCAAGGCCTCTGTGGATAAGACCCGGCCCTGCCAGGGAAGAATGGGAGAAGGGGCCTGACACCTAGGGGCACAGACACACCGGCTACCACCCACAACCTGCCAAACTGCAATGCGAGGAGGGGCAGAGAGTACAGGAGGGTAGCAGGTAAGCAAGCTGGACTGGGAAGCAGGGACCCAAAGTGAAGACAGCTGGGAGCCACTCCAGAACGCACGGGAGGCACAGAGGAACGGAGTTTGTGGGTCCCATGGACACAGGTGGCTAAAAGCCTGGGAGTGGACAGCACTGCAGACACAGCAGGTATAGCACACCAGGATGGTGGTGGGACAGGGATGGTGACCAGGAAGAACAGATTGGGGGCGGGGAGCTTGAAGGAGGCTGGTGTCCATGGTGCTCACAGGAACGGATCCCCCACCCCCCTGCGCACATGGCAGGCATGCTCACTTGCGGTCGCTCTCGGGTGGCCAGTTGTCCCACTTGTAGTAGGTCTCTGGCTGCTCCGTGAAGAGGACTTTGTGCAGGCTGTGCGGGACAGAGAGGCTGTCGGGATGCAGGCACCCAGGGGCCCCTCCCCACCCCATTAGCTCCCAGAAATACACATATCCCCACAGGTGCGGAAGCTGCACGCTCCAGGCAGGGGCTCCCGTAGTGTCTTCCAGAGCATCCTGCAGTCCCCCAGTAAGGCTGTCAGAAAGGACTCCACCCCTGCCCTCACAAAGGCAGGCTGTGCCTGAGGTCTGACCCCACAGATGAGCCTGTATCACTGGCACGAGGGACATCTCTGGCTACAAAGCTGGTGCCAGTGGATGGCCACATCTGGCGTGGCAGGCTCCTGTGGGCTGAGTCCAGAGAAGTGACTGCTGCAGAAGCAGAGTGAACCAGGCCCATACCAGTGCACATAGTCCTTGGGAGCGAGCTTGCTGATGGAGGGGACGACGGTGTGCAGCCACCACACGGCATCTCGCTGGATTGCCGCAATCTGGTTCTGGAAGGAGCGCAGCACCTCGAGGTCTGAAAAGGACATGTAGGGTTATAGCACATCTGCGCAGCAGCCTCCTGGAGTCGGGTGCAGGGACAGGAGCCAAGACATCAGGGGGCACTCAGCATCCATCTCATCTCTGCATCTCCTATGGGTTACGGGAGGGACACAGAGAGGGACACACCAACGCAGCAGCAGAAGGAACACTCAAGAGTGTGGCGTAAGCCTCCTGTGGCTTGAGAAAATCCGAGATAAACAAAATTCTTAAATTCCAAATGATTTCATTCTTCAAATTTTTCATGACTTCAATTAAGGTGATCCCTTCAAAAGGACTCGATACCAGACTCCCAGCAGGCTCTGCAATGAAGGGAGGCCGCCACCAACCACCCCTGCCCTCCTGCCCTCTGAGGCAGGACTGTGAGCCTGAAATGCCCCCTGAAGGCACACAATTCCAGTGAGCAGATGCCCCAGGCAGACAGCAGGCCCCGGGCCTAGAGAACAGACAACTTCCAGAAGCTCCCTGAGTGTCCAGGGATGGTGGGCCCTGGGGATGGCCGGCTGCCAAGGGAGAGCCCACCGCCGCTCCCACTATCTCTGCCCTGGCACTGGGTGCAGTTGGGTCTGTCCTGGGTCCTTACTCTTCTTTTCGCCTTTGTCCCAAGCGGTGCCGGCCTCCTTCACCTGGGCGGTGATGCCCAGCATCATGGCCACAGCCAGTACGTCTGTGATATGCACCACAAAGCGCTCCTGCAAGCACAGCATGACAAGGTTTGCGTGCTGTGGGGCCCTGCACCCCAGAGGGCCCCTGCCCATGAGCAGCCGGCACAGGATACCCAGGGAGCATGGTGCATGGAGATAGCCAGCACGAGATGGTGTAGGGACCAGGAGCAGGCTGGCAGCAAGGTTCAAACCGCAGAAGAAAGTGAGGTCCTCTGACAACTCACCTATGTGGCCCTGGAGACGCTCCACAATTTGTCCACCCCCCCACCCCCATCTCCCTCTGCACTTCAAACTCTAAAATCTCCCTGGGGCCAGCCCTGTCTTCCCACACATGTCACCCTTTGGGTCTCTCTGGCCTACCGACTCCAATTCCATCCCCACATCCACACCTGCCTGGGAGCTCTCCCACATGCAGCCAGGCCCTCCTGAGTCCTCACACGTAATGGAACCCAGGCCCACTTCTGGGACTGGCCACACAGGGTGCCACCCAGAGATGGCAGGAGAGGCTGCAGGAGCCCAGAGGAAGGTAAGCTGGGTAACCTTGAACTCCATGTCCAGGTACTGGGGCTCCTTGCGCTCCTGCATGAGCCCGAGGCAGAAGGCCTGGAAGTTGACCTCATGCTTGGTCTGTTTGATGATCTCCCGGAGCAGGGCCCGAGAGGCCCGCAGATAGTCGTCTTTGTTGGTCAGCAGGTCCTGGAACACCATGGCCAGGAACTGGGCGGAAAGAGGACATGCCAGGAGGTCACTCCCCACCCCCACCAACTCCTCTCCCATCACTTTGCCCTGTGGGAGGCTTCCTTCTGGGAAAATGTCCCTGCCTGTTTCCCCACGCTGGCCAGGCCCACACAGCAGGTGACAGCGGGGGACACGACTTTCACTCTCTTGATAGCTGGCTCATGGGGGCTGTCCTCATTACCGAGGAAGCAGATTAATGAAGACACTGGCTGGGGTAGGGGTGTACACGCACCCACATTTGAGGTACTCGGCTGCAGGGATGGACTATTGGGTGATGGAGGAGCAGAGGCGAGACATGGTGCCACGCACACCTGGTGTCCTGCACACAGCTGAGCCATTTTGGTAATGACACCAGCACTGCTCTTGGCTCTCTGTTCAAGAGTTGCCTGGAATTCCAGGGACTCTACGGCCAGGACCCAAAGGCCAGCACCAGACACAGTTGCCTCATTTGGGAAAGACCAGGTCTCAGGACAGCGGGACAGGCCTTGGCTTGGAAACAGGAGCCTTTCTGGGGGCTAAGTGCTGCCTCCTGAAGAAGCCTAGTTCTAAAGAGACAGGTGGCAGGGCTGCACCCGCTCTGGACCTGACCTGAACTCAGAAGCCACCGTGTGAGCTCACTGTCTGCCCCCTCCCAGAGCTTTCTCCCATGTGGCTCAGCACCACACTACCTGCTGTGTCCAAACACCTGGGAGTGCAGGTGATGCCATGGCTCCTCTCCGGCCTGGAGCCCCCACGTCTGGCATGGGGCCCCTAGGCTTGAGGCCAGTCCCACACACCAGGGGTTGCTCTCCAGCCCAGGAGAAGGCTGCCAGGTACCTCAGCACCCTACCTTCGGCGCCAGCTCAGAGCTATGCTGTAGCACCGTGTAGAGGATTTGCATGTTGTTGGGGTTCCGGGCATTGGAGAGCTCGTTGAAGACCACAAACTTGATGGTGGTGCCCAGGTTGTCCTTGTGCGCACTCAGCAGCTCCCTGGATACAAGACAAGCCAAGGGATGCTGGCACGGACTGTGGCTGCCATCCTGCCACCTGCCTGCCTGCCCACCTGCTCCTACCCCACCGCACCTGACACACAGCATGTAGTGGTTGAGAAGAACCTTCGGCTTGAGGCGGATTTTGATCAGGTGGGAGATAACGTCCATGTCCTCAACACCATGCGTGTTGCAATTCATGCACACGGACATCAGCAAGTCCTGGGCTGGCCTGGTCAGCTGCAGGGGGGCCGGGCGGTACCTCGTCATGTTTGCACACAGCCCGGCCCCTGCAGAATCTGGGAGGAGGCCCTTGTGTGCATGGACTCATGGCACCTCCCCGCCCTCACCTTGGGGTTCTGCAGCCACATCTCCAGTCTCTGGACTGCCATCAGCCGCACCTCCTTATACCCACAGGTGGAGGTGAGGAGCCGCAGGAGGTTCCGTGAGACATTGTCGATGGGCTGGCGCCGGTTAAGCTGGTCACGGAGCATGTCAAGGACGTACTCCTCCACACTTTCTGTGAGATCGTCGTACCTAGGCCAGAGGGGGGAGGAAAGACGGAGGGCTGGCTCTCCCCATGGGCCCACCCTGTCAGCCTCCAGCCACACACAGGGCCCTGCAGGGGAGTGGGGGGGCACATGGCGTGCCTACCTGGGCATGAGCTGGCCCTCCTGCTCAGGGCTGAGCTTCTCCTCAGCGATCAGGAGCTCCGTCTGGCTGTCCTCCTCCTCCGTGAGGGAAGGATGAGGGCTGCTCCCTGTAGACCAAGCCACTTGTGGACATACCCCCCGACTGTTCCACGAGTACCCACCCCCAACAGCGGGCTCTGTGGAGGGAGACGACCCCAGCCCTTCCCTCAGGAACATTCTGTCCTCTCCCCAGCCCAGCCAGCTAGCGTCCCTTACCAGCACTGAGATCCCCGCCGCTGCGCCCCACCTCCCCCTGCAGAAGCATGCTCTTGGGAGGCATCTTGGTGTTAAATGCTGTCTGGATGTTGTCCACAAAGGTCTTGCAGTGCGGGCTGTCCACCCAGATCCGCTCCCCCAAGGAGTCTTCGATGTACACCTGCACGTGATAAAATCCATACTCCAGGCCCCTGCTGGGCAGTTCGCTTCTGCCCACCCCTTCTGCTCCCAAGACAGATGCTTCCCCAAGTGTCTTCAGCTGCCTGGGGCAGCAGGGAGTAGGGAGGCGGCTCCCAGGCCGACCTCCCCGGCGACCAAGGCAAGAGACAGACGTACCAGGCTGTCACTGACCCCCGGGAGACCACAGAGGTGTGTGAGAACATGATCTCCAGATACACAGCCTCTGGATGGCACACTCAGGCAGGCTTCTTCTTCCTCCCGAGGGTCCAGCGCTCTGCCCCCATCACCCCAGGCAGTGCAGAGGCTCCAGGGGAGCCTCTCAGGAGAGGCAGACCCACCTTGACAAAGATCTCAGGCCAGTTCTCATCCTCCTCATACGCAGCCATGAGTAGATTACAGGCCAACACAGATACCAGACTGTTCCCCTTGGCCTTGAAGTTGATGGAGGCATCCCGCCGCAGGAGGCTGCACAGAGCCTGCAAAAGAGGGCACATCATCAGGGGGAGCAGTGCCCTGCACAAAGGGCAGAGCCAGCGTGCTTCCAGGGGAGGGAAGGAGAGGGTGGGAGGGCGTGAGGAGAGAGCGAGAGCCTGTCTCACTCCACCCAGCCAGCCCTCACCTCAATGACACCCTCTGTGGCAAAGATGTTGGGCTTGATCTTGGCCAGATACATGAGGCTCAGGTACAGCGCGCCATCGGGCTTGGCACGGGTGGCCTTCAGCTGCTTCACCGCCCCACACAGCACGCCCTCGATCCGGCCGTCATTGCCCTCCAGCTCAGCAGCCTCGATCTCATCCAGCAGCACGGAGGGTGGCACTGGCAGATGCAGGAAGGGCATCATTGTGGGGTGACCCGAAGCAGAACATGTCTTCAGGGGCCCCACCCCAATCGTCAGGGGGCAACCCCAAGCAACCTGCCTTCAGGAACCTCCCCGATTATTAGGGTGCAGCCCCAAGCAGAACCCGCCTTCAGGCCACCCCCCTGATTGTCAGGGGGCAACAGGGCAAACCAGCAGAGACCTAGTGAGTGAGGGTGTCAGGGCTATGCCATGGTTGCCCGCCTCCAAGGAGGACAACAGCCACAGCTGGGGAGGGAGCAGGGCAGGTAGTGCCCACCTCACAGGCCCGACCCAGCTGATGGCCATAGCAGGAACAGTACCCTCCAGCCTTGCAGGGGTTACTGAAGCGTAGAGAGGATAGCACTAAAACACAGAGCCCACATGAACAGGCTCTGGTCTCAGTTTCTGCCCATCCCCAGTATGGAAAACAGAGCCCGTCACATAGGAGGTGCTCAGCAAACACCCGAGATGAACCAGGTGGCAAACGAAAGAAGCAGTTCCTGGCGGCACTGCAGGAGCTCCCCCACGACGTGGGGGCAGGAAGAGCAAGGACAGACACCATCCGACCACCTCCCACCTCCCAGCCGTAGGACAGGATGCCTGTGCTTTGCGGGAAGACCAGGCTGCAGAGGCTCGCTGCACTCACTGCCCCTGTCAGCACCCGCTCCCATAGCACGTTCGGGCCCCACCGTCTGTGCCACGCTGCCTTGGGTCTCATTAATGCTTCCCTGTCTGTGATGGGATTTGGAAGCACACTCAGGATAGACGCCTGCGTCTTTGCAGAACAAACTCCCAGATGGACTCTGCTCAACCCTTCTCCAGGGAACCCACGGCCAGCTCAGCTCAGCTCTGGTGCTAGGCCTGGAGGCAGCCTTCACTGACCCCTGGGGAGACCACACAGCTGTGTGGGAACACGATCTCCACCACCTAAGCCCAGGGACTGACTCTACCTTCAATTGGGACTACAGATGGCTCTTTAATGGACGGAGAGATAGCACGCTTTTCTGCCACAGCAGCCTCAGCCAGGCGCCCCAGGGCACTCAGCGGGGGCGTGGAGGAGAGCTTGGGGCGCTTGGTGAGGCCGGTCAGGGCCGAGGCACCCGCCAAGGCGGCTGCAGCGTCCCGCTTGCGCTCGGAAGGCAGGCCGGAAGGGGCAGGCTTCAGCAGAGTGGACGCCGTTTTGGATTCATTGGCCTGACCCTTGGAGCCCAGAGCAATGAAGTCTCCCGGTGGAGGGTGCCCTGCAGAGAGGGGAGGTGGAGAAACGTGCACCTTACACCATGGCGGGGGTGGTGGTGGGGCCGGGCTGCACCCCCAGCCCCCGCTGTCTGGAGGGGGCCAGACAAGGGTCATCAGGGCACAGCTGGGTCTCCTGCCGGCTCGCTGCAGGCCGGCCTCCCCACCTTGTAGCTGCGGGTCCACCCACTCCTCCACAGCTCACGTTGCAGAGGAAGGACCCGAGGCACAGGGAGTCCAGCCCGCCGGCCTCGGGCGTGCCGTGACCCGGAGGCCGCCCGCCCCGGGTGCCCAGGCCGCACACCTGACGGCTTGGCCGCCGCGCTGGGCCTGCGCACGGTCGCGGGCTTGGCCCGGTTCATCCTGTCCCCCGTCCCGCGCCGCCGCCGCCGCCGCCGCGCTGTCACCGAGGGGAAGGCCGGCGCCGGGTCCGCCGTCCCCCCGCCGGCTCATTCATTCATTCGTCCCGGGGCCGTCAGCGCTGCGGCCCGGGACCTGCGGCGGAAGGGGCCGCGCCGCCCTGCCCCGCCGAGCCACTCGAGGGGGCCGCGCGAACCCCGCCTCCGATCGGCCGGGCAGGGGTCGCTGTCGCCGCCAGCCGCGGCCCGCGCACCACAGTCCTACACCCCCAGTGCCGAGCCGCGGCCACGGCCGTCCCGGAACCGGAAGTCGCCTCCACCACCCTCGGCACCCCAACTTCCGGAACAACAGGAAGCAAAACAGCGCGGCCGGGGTAGCGAGGCAAGAGGGTCCGCGACGTCTGAACGGTGCCTGCGGCGCCCTCTGGCGGCGGGAGGCCGGCGGGGCGCCGCTGCCCGGATCCGTCTTGCACCTGCTCTCGGCAGGGGAGGTGTCGTCACTTAGTGACGCGCCCGAGGACACGCGATAGGGGAAGAGGGGGCACGAGGATTCTGGTCCAGATGTGCTGCGTCTTCAGGGTCCTGCTGTCCCATTGAGCTGTCGAAGGGCAGGTTCTGGGGTTCCTGCGGTGGAGCAGGAGGAGGGAGCTAGGGAGGGCTGGGGGTGGGCAGGGCCCTCATCACAACCGGCTGGGGGGCATCAATCAGCCCAGACTCAGTTTGCTCGACTGCACAGTGGGGCTGTGCAACCTGTCTCAGTCCCTTTGGCGGAAGAGTGAGGGCTCCGTGGCGACAGGGAACCCCACACCCTCCTCCTCTCTGGGGTTTCCGGGCGTCCTGGGGTTTCTGGCTGGGGATCCGGGCGTCCTGGGGATCCCACCCCGCACCAGGAACAAGGCCCAGAGCAACTGCCTGGGTTTCTGCCTGCAGCCCCGCACCAGCCAGCCGGGTGCCTTCCTTCATGGAGCAGTCGGCCGGCAGGAAGGGACAGGCCATGCACGCGAACACTGAGCTCCAGGCCCCTGCCAGATGGCGAGCTTCAGGGAGGCAGCGGTCAGCGGATAGGGACCCGACTCCGCCTTGCCCGCGGGCATGGCAGGGCTGAGCTTCAGAGGAGAAGCAGGGTGTGGGGGCCAGGGAAGACCCGCGAAAGGCACTCGTGGCATGGCTGCATGGCCAGCTGTGTCCGTGGACTGGCGGTGACCAGAGAGCAGATACGGGGCCCAGCGTCCTGTTGGAATAGCTGTGGGTCCCAGTGTGTGTCCCAAAGGGACGCAGCAGGACTAACTATTGCAGGCGCTTTCCTGAACGTTCTAAGGAAGGGGACAGGGGCCTCACTGCCCCTGCCTGTGGTCCATCTGTCAGTGGTAGGACCAGTGGACACAGCAGGGAGGTCCCTGCCCTCAGTGGGGGAGGAAGTAGGGTCCCGGGCCAGAGCCCTGGTGATGGGATCAGTGCCCTTATGAGAAGAGATGGGAGAGTCTTCTCACGCTGCTTGCCCCCCACCCCCACGGGACAACCTGCAGCAAGGTGCGTCTGTGAGCCTGGAAACTGGCCCTCACCAGACACCAAGGCTGCGGGCAGCCTCCAGAACCATGAGAAGGAAACGTCTGTGCTGCGGGCCACATCTGGCACCATGGTGTCACAGCCAGAGCCGAGACCCCGTTCAAAGCCCTCCTTCTGCCAACAGCAGGAGCTCATCTGCTTTCATGGGCTGGGAGAGGGGGACCAGGGCCCTCATTCCAGCAGGCAGGAGGCCTCATGGTGGTCCAGTCACACCTGCCTGCAGCCCCTCTCCCACTGTGCTTCTTGTCCCCCCCTTGTCACCCTACCATCCTCAGCCCCCACCCCTGTGGGAACGCCAGGACCCCCAGGCCAGGCACCCCTGGCATGAGCTCACAGGGCAGGTGGGCTCACATCCCAGTCCTCTGGATGGGCACCCAGTAGGGGCTCAGAGGGGAAGGGTGACTGCTGCACCCCATCACTCGGGTGAGGACAGACACTACGAGTGCTGGCAAGGACATGGAGCTGGCGGGAAATGGGCTGCTGGTCCCGTGGAAACACTCCTCAGCACGGACCCAGAGAACTGAGAGACCGACCTTGCTCAGACATCTGCATGCCCACGTTCACGGCAGCACGATTCACAAAAGCCAAGAGGTGGAGATGAATGTCCATCAGTGGATGAACAGAGACACAAAGTGTGGTCTGTCCACACCATGGAGGATTATTCAGCCATGAAAAGGAGGGAAGCATGGATCCATGCCACAGATGAACCCCGAAAACATGCTGGGAGAAGCCAGACCCAAAAGACCACACATTCAGACCACTGGTACGAAGTGTCCAGAACAGGCAAAACCACGGAGAAGGAAGGCAGATGGTCAGGCCGGATGGGGGCAGGTGGGGGGAGGGGTGGCCAGGGAGGGGCACTGCTCAGGGACACAGGATCATCTTTGAGGTAAATGTGTCTGGAATTTGGTGTCGCTTCTAGGTGCAGAGCACTTGAATATTCTAAAAGCTGCTGAATCGTGCACTTTAAAATGGTAAATGTCAGGATCCCTGGGTGGGTGGTGCAGCGGTTTAGCGCCTGCCTTTGGCCCAGGGCGCGATCCTGGAGACTCGGGATCGAATCCCACGTCGGGCTCCGGGTGCATGGAGCCTGCTTCTCCCTCTGCCTGTGTCTCTGCCTCTCTCTCTCTCTCTGTGTGACTATCATAAATAAATAAATATACCTTTAAAAATATAAAAAAAAAAATGGTAAACGTCATGGTCTGTATCTCCATGAAGTCATCGAGAAAGAAGCAGTTCGATGATACTTCGTGGGGGTTTTTTTGGTAGCCAGAAAAAAAATTATTTTTTTCCATCTTCAAGGTTGTGTAATTGACAACAATTTAAGGTATTTAAGGTATGGAACGTGGCAATTGACCTACGTACCCTTTGTGAAATGATGACTGCAATCCAGCTCACTCACATCTCCTTGTCCTCACCTGGTCACCACTTGGATAGCTCCTGGTTTTGACACAAAGCTGTCTGAGACCCCTGCTGGCACGAGGTGAGGTCTCCATTGCATCCCTCTGGAGTGGGCTCCCATGAGTGCTCGGCCCCCAGAATGTGACAGCTGGGACACCCCGTCCCTGGGACGGTGGCTCCTGGAACCCAGCTGCGTTTCTGCTTATGTGACACCTGCTGCTGCAGGGGCAGAGATAGGCCTCCCCTGCCACCCCTTCCCAGCACACAGACCCGCGGGCAAGGTGGTGACCATTGGTACTTTTAGTCACTAAGGTGGGTTTTTTTTTTTTTTAAGAGTTATTTATTTGAGAGAGAAGAGGGGAAGGGACAGAAGGAGAGAGTCTCAAGCAGACTCTGTGCTGAGTGCAGAGCCTGACACAGGGCTCCACTCCAGAACCCTGAGATCACGACCTAAGCCAAAACCAAGAGTTGGACACTTCACCCACTGAGCCACGCAGACACCCCTAAACTCACAAAGGTTTTTGAAAAACTGGGAGACATGATTTCCAGCACAGAATTTGCAAGAATGGTGCAGAGTGTTACTGAAGAGCCTTCGTCCCAAATCCCGGAACGTTAACCATGTACTGTCTTCGTCTTGCCCTCTTTTTCTCTCCCCGTGACTTCTCCTAAACTATTCAAGAGTAAGTGGCCAAAGACTCCCTTAACCCCTGGACTCCTGAGTGTGTATTTCCTGGCTCAGGTGACGACAGCACTGTGATCGGCATCAGGAAAACTACGTCAGAGCCGTGCTCTTCGTCCACCTAAGGCCTTAGGAGACCGTCTGTTGTCTGGGCAACACCGCCAACCTGAGATCCCGCATTGCATTCTGCAGCCCCATCCTCCACCCCCGCAGCCTTTCCTCTGGAACCGTCTCCAGCCTTCCTTGGTAGTTCAGGACGTTGACGTTTTTGAAGTGTCCAGGCCTGTTATTTTGTAGAATTCCCGTGAGCTTGCATTTGCCCTGTGGCTCACGGTTAGCCCCAGGTGACGCGCTTCTGGCAGGAGTAGTTCAGAGATGCTAACTGTGGGCGCGTCGTATCAGCAGCTACATGACTTTAACATAACTGTAATTTATCTCGTTGCTGGCAAAGTTGATTACTTGATTCGGGGGCTTCTGCTGGATTTTCCCTCTCACCCCGGTCCCCAGACTTTCAGCCACTCAGTTTCAGCTTCCTCATGGACTTGCACAGACTCCGTCCTGAGGATCACTGATGGCCGTTGGCTTCCCAAGTCTCCATCCTGGGTTTGTGGGCGGCATCCCCACCCGCCTGTTCCCATCAAGATGGACTGGGGGACTCCTTGCCCAGCACACTGTAACCCTGCACCATCGTTATTTAAGACACAAAATGTCCCAGGTTTTGGACAGTGGAGCCCCTGCCAAGCTAGCTTGTCAGCTTTGGACATGACTCCATCATTACTTGTCCTTCCTTTGCTCCCCTCTCGTTACTTTCTGAAGCCACTGAGAGCGGAGGCTGTTTGCTAGGGACAGCTGGGCTGGTGGGAGGATGGAGAGTCGGCCGAGGGATGGGAGGAGAGGGACGGGAGGGAGGGCGTGGGCGTCCCCGGTCACCTGAGAGGCGAAGCTGCTGGAGCATGTGCTAGGTGGGCAGCTGGGGGGCAGCCTGCTGGACATACAAGGGAGTGTCCCCTCCACATCGACGGCTGCCAGCTTCCCTTCCTGCCCTTTCCAAGCCACCCCTGGGAGTGATGGAGACCCTGCTGCAGCCTCCCTGGGGTGGGCAACATGGGGTGCTGGCTGCTGCAGGCAGCAGGGTCTGGGCAGCCAGCAAGGACGCCAAATCAGGGCCAGACTCCAGTGGAGGTTCTGCAACTATGTACGGGGGCGGGGAAGATGGGACTTCTGGCAAAAGCCATCAGAGATTGAGTGTGCCCAACCTCTGACCCAGAATCTGAGCCCAAATGTGCAGAAATGCAGGCAACAGCTTGGCCGCCTCAGAGGCCCCACGTCCAGCCACCTCTATTGGTCAGCACAGCCGTGAGGCGTCCACACCACCCCCATTTCCAAAGCTGCTGTGAAAGGCCCACACCAACCCTTCGGGGCCGAGAGGACCAGATGGGGTGAAAGGGGGCTGCTTATGGCCCTGGACACATGAGGTGATCACACCTGTCCATGGTGGGAAAGAACACACCCCAGTGCTTTAGGGGCAGTGGGCAGCACCAGTGTGCTCTGTGTGGCTTCATTTTGGCAATTAGGTGGATTTCCCAGGGACAAGAAGGTTCCTGTTGGAAAGCAAAGAGGAGTGTGCTTTCCTGTGGGCAGTCATAGGCCTCACCCCACAGAGGCTCCCGTCCCCCTGCTTGGGGGTCTGCAGGCCGCCCTACCCAGGACAGGACACTGAGGCTGCCCCACCCCAGAACTGAGTGCAGGGATCTGGGGCAGGCCCAGGAGTTGGATTCTTCGAGCTTCCCACCATGCCAGCACAGGTGCCCGAGGCTCCCTGAGATGTACTGTGTCTTCTCCCTTGGCTACTGTGACAAACACCCCAGATGGAGGCCTAAACAATGAAAGTTTATTCTTCCCCAGTCTTGGAGGGGACAGATCAAGGTGGTGACAGGCTGTGCTCCCTCCAGGGCTCTGGAGGAGGGTCTTTCCTGGTCCCTCCCAGCTCCTGGGGGGCACCTGGACTCTGCCTCCCCCCAGGCCCCGGCCACCTGTTCAAGCTTCTTCTGTGACCTCTGCTCCTCTGTCTATGCCTCCTTCTCTCCTCCTGGTGGATGAGGGCCCAGCCCAGCCCAGAGTGATCTCAGACTCATACCTGACTTACCTGTGCTGCGACTCTGTTTCCCAGCAAGGCCCATTCTGTGTTTGGGGGCCACCATTTGGCAGGCTGCAGCTCTTTGGCGAGGACCCTAGGAGTGCCAGGCTCTGCCGTCTGGCCTCTATTCACCCTGTTTCCCATGTCAGGAGCCCCTGGCCCTCGCATGGCCACCCTTGCTCTCACTGGTCTTTGCTCTGTGCAGCCTTTTTCCCTGGCCCCCACAACCATGGCCCCAGCCCCAGTTGGCCTGGCTGGCACCTGGCCACCCTCCTGTCCCTGTGAAACTGCTACTACTCACCAACGAGTAGGCCTGACACCAGCCACCAGCAGCACCAGCTCTGCTGCCCCCTGTGCATCCAGGGACCACGCTCCACACTGCATAAATGTGGCCACAGCCCTGTACAGAGCAAGATCCTGTTCAGTGAAGACATAGTTGTTAGGAGCTGGGCTCAGCCCGCAGGGGTGCATCAGGTGGGCAAACACAGGCCTCTGATACCCACATGCCCAGTCACCATTGCCACAACCCCGGATCACCGTAAGAACTGTATCTGCCACCGGTCCTGACCTAACAACTGTGTGATGTGCTTAGGCAGCACCAAGACAGCAGGAGGGAGGACCAGACAGGGCAGCCCCTCCCAGAATCTGAAATGCCAGGGCCTGGGTGGCCAGCAGGGTGGGGGACAGAGGTAAACAGGGACCAGCCTAGGCGCCCTCTCCAGGGGCGGGGGATGGGGAGGCATGCAGGTCTGCAGCTGCCTGTGGTCTAACTGCCTCTAGGTCAGGAAGCAGCTGCTCCCCGATGCCTGGCCTGGGCCCCAGGGCTGTGCTTGGCCCTGGGTGGTGTCTCCCTGGGGTCCAGGTCTCCCCGCTTGGGTCAGGCGTCTCCAGCACTGGACCAGGCCTGGCCCTTCCTAGCACTCCTGGTGTAGGGACGGTGAGATGAGGCACAGGGCACCCCAGGGCGGCTGGTCGGTTCCCAACTACCTTGTCCACTAAATTTAGAAAGCGCTTCACTCGTGCTGGAAGCCCCGGCAGCCTGGTGACTGGGTTTCAAAACCATGAATCAGCAGTTATTAGAACTCAGATGCCCGCATCCTGGGGGATTGGGGCAACTTGGAGACCCAGCTACCCTCAAGCGGAGGCTTGGGGAATTTCCTCTGCTAGCGAACATTCTGGCGCGGAGTGTTCAATGCTGGAATCCACCGATGAGAAGCCCCTGTCGTGGGGCCGGCTGGCGGTGTGCAAGGAGGCCATAAGGATTCCTCTCGTCCGGTGCCCGTGAAGGCTGGGGCCCTGGCAGCCCGGCCCGAGGCACTGTGATATCTGAGACTCTGCTGGGCAGGCGCTGGCCAGCAAGCGGAAGCTCTGGGGAGGCAGCCTCTGGCTGGAGGCGGGGAAGTGCTTTCCAACAATTGTCTGAAAATAGAACGGGCTGGCTCACGAGGAAATGAGTCTCCCGTCACGGGAAGGGAGCAAGCAGCAGCAGGAAGGCCATGTAGCCAGCAGGGGATCCAAGGTATCTGAACCCACCAGGCACTGAGTCCTGTTTCTTACCTGCGGGCACCCCCCAAATGTTTTGGGGCTGGAGGTGAGAAAGCAGGACTGGGGTACAGGCACCTTCCCCAAATCATGGTGCTAGGAGGCCAAGCCAGTGCTGACAGGGAGCACTTTCTTGGGGATCTCGGGCATGTGGAGAGAAGAACCAGTGGGCAGACCTGCCTGGCCCCATCTGATAGCCGTGTGCCCCTCCCTGGACCTCATCTTCCCTTTCTCTTCAGTTAGTGTCAGGCTCTCAGCCCTTGATGTCACATGCTGACGTCCCAGGGCCCAGCAGCCATGCTCTGAGGACCCCACACAGTGAGCGGCTGCCGCCGCCCAGCTCTGGGCTCCCGGGTGGAAACAGAAGGAAAAGGAGGCACAGGCTTTTGTTCTGGCTCTGATCTTTCCGCTGTTGAAAGACTTCGAGGGGAAGAACACTCTATCAGAGGGCCGGAAAGATAAGAACTGGGTGCCCCTGGGGCCCTCTGTATACCTTGCCCCCCCCATGGAACCCTGGGGTTCCAGAGAACACAGTTTGAGAACCAGTGCCAGCATGGCCATGGTCTAAGGTATAGGGTATCTCATGACCTGGCTACACATTCCCAGCCAGCACCTCGCCCATGTGCCAAAATTTCCCCCTGGAATGGCTGAGGCTGAGGACGGGCCTCAGGCTGTCTTCTTTTGGTGGTCGGTGGAAGCCCCTAGGTGCACCCTGTGACCAGTCAGCTGTGGTGGGGCAGAGGTCAGAGGTCAAGGGCATGGGGCTGCATCCTCCAGAGGTCACAGCCCACATCAGGCAGGACCAGAAAGGTGGCTTGGGTGGGGAGAGTCTTGTCCCCCGGACACAGCACTTCCTCTGGGGAGAGCAGTCGGAAGGGCTTATCCCCCTGCACTCCCCCCAGCACCTGCGCCCCCTCCTTCTCTCTGTCCTTCAGCTGGGGGAAGGGAGGCTCCTGCGCAATGACCGCCTCCCTCCTGCCCTGCCCAGCACAGATCTGACTCCAGGCCTTCATCTTATGGGCCCTATAGACCATCCAAGTGTTCCCAACGTGGTCGGGGGTGCAAGGGGGGCTACACACGGCTTCATCTCCTCATTTGGCCTTGTTCAAATTTTCTGCAAAGAGCATACAGTGTATTCAAAATGAGAAAAAGACCCTCCTTCACTTTTCTTGAAATTAAATAAATTCAGAAAACAAATGTCCCAGAAACTCCCTGTCCTAAACACAGTTCTCAGGTGCTGTTTTGCTGACAGAGGCGCCTCCACACACTCACACTATGTCGCACATCCTGACTTGTGGTACAGACATTACGGTCAGGCACAAAGTGTCCCAGGTTGGGTCAGTACAAACTGATGTTCTCATTCTCAGGCTTCATGATGAAGAAGAGCATAAGACTTCCAGGCATCTTGATGTCAAGTGCCAATTGGCATTTCTCATGGTATCGATTCTTTACGACCCATGTTTTCTGTAACTGGTCGCACTGACCCGGCTAGCTTGTGCCCGAGGTAGGCTGTGGCACCTGCTCAGGACTCGGGCTTCCTCAAAACATGGCACTGGCTTCCCCAAGCCAGAAGCCTGGAGACCCAGAGCCTGATGGAAGCTGCCAGGTGGGGTAACATGTTAAAATAAGAAAGATCATATCTGTTTTCCCTCTGGGTTCCTGGCACTAAGCTCCTACAATTCTTGACATTTCCTGAAAAGTGGGAGCATCATTTGTTATTCCCAATGGGTCCCTTGACATTGCCTGAGTTTTTGTGCTAAGGAGGTGCCCTCAGGTAGGGCCCCCAGACAGCCTCAGAATGGGGACCCTCTGGGTGGATGGCATGATTAGTGATTAGAGCCTGAGCTTCCGAGGGGGGAGGGGAAGGGAAGGGAGGGTTAGAGGCGGCCCCACCAACTACTCAATCCTGCACCCCTAATGGAACTTCAATGCAACTTTGTGGAAGAGCTCCTGGTGGCCGCCTGTGGAGGGCATGAGGCTCAGTATTCATCTCCCCACTTCTTGTCCCCGCATCTCCTCCTCTGGCTGCCCCTGCACTGTTTCCTCTATGGTAACACTGTACCCCCGAGTATGATGCCCTCCTGAGTTTTGTGATTGGTTCTATTACAGTGAACTACCGAGCCTGAATTTGTTCTCAGCCGGCAAAAGTAGCGGGGGCACTGTAGGGGCTCAGGACTTAAGTCTGAGGTCACGGAGATAGCTCATGGAACCCAACCCTTCACCCCTGCTCTGCGCCAACACCGGGAAGTAGTGGAGGATGCCAGTGAATTGTGGGACACCCAGCCAATGCCAGAGCACCGGAGATCTGGCTGGTGTTCGGGAAAACAGAGCACTGGACATCACGCCCACTGTCCTCTGTCATTCCGCTCCTGGAGGGGAGACACTGGTACAGCATCCCTGGAAGATGCAGTGCATTCGCCTCTTCGAACTTGGCTCCTGGCTGCCACAACCACAGACAGACATCTGGCAAGGGGCCATGCCCACCGCTTGGTGGACATGCTGGTTATTTCTGCTTGGGAAGATGATGTGTAAGGCCAGAATAAATGCTTGCGCACGGGGCCTCTCACTTGAACCTGATTCCACCTGCACCTGTGTCTCCGGGCCCTGGTCCTGGCTCTCTGATTCTCCCTGATGTGGACAGGACAGAGCTGTCTTGCCCAGCTCATCAGAGGAGTTTACTGAATGCATGCTACGTACCTAAACTGGTGTCTGGTGCATAAGAACGATTAAAATTCACAGAAATTGATTGATAGCATTGTGGTCGTTAGTCATCGAGGGGAAGATGGCTGTCTCACTGTGCGGTCCTTGTCCCGCTATTCACATTTGGTACCTGACCATTCTTGGTGTGTGGGGCTGTCCTGTGTGCAGCAGGGTATTGAGCAGCATTCCTGGCCTCTGCCCACTAGATGCCAGTAGCAAACCCCCTTCCCTGGGCTGCCACAAACAAGAATGTAAGAACATGTCCCCCTGAAACCCCCCGGATGAGAACCACTGCCCCAGAGCATGTCCATATTTCACTGGCAGGAACAGGGTGTTTGTTTGCAGGGTAAATGGTATGGTTCCTGGGGTGGAGGGAGGGAAGGCAGCACAGCCATTCTTGCCCCAGAGACACCTGGTAAGGTGTCCCAATGCAGGAGGGTGGTCTCGGCTATGGTCACAGCTGGCCTGCCTCTCTTGTGACTCCCAGGGGTTGGGCCACAGGCCTTCGAAGAAGGGTGAGAGCCTCAGTGGGTTGCTGGTGGCCTTGATCAGCCAGCTTTGCCACTACCTGGGTCCCAGGTACCCCTGCTGAAGATTGGGCCAGGCTCTCCTGTTGCATCCCTGTAGCATGCAGGGTGTGGCGCCAGGTTGGGGTGGCGGCCTCAGACATGAGTTGCCCAGGAGGGCCGCCATCCCTGCCCTGTCCACTGGACCTGCTGGGAGCTGATGGGCCAGAGATGTCAGCAGCAACATCACTGATTTGTAGAGAGGATGCGGCCGCTGCTCTCGGGTGGGGGTGGGGGTGGGGGTGGGGATTAAAGGCAGGAGGGGTATGTTCTTCAGGAATTTTTTTTTAAGATTTTATTTATTTTTCTTTAAAAAGGTTTTTAATTATTTATTCATGAGAAACAGAGAGAGAGAGAGGTATAGACACAGGCAGAGGGAGAAGCAGGCTCCATGCACGGAGCCCGATGTGGGACTCGATCCCGGGACTCCAGGATCATGCCCTGGGCCGAAGGCAGGCACTAAACCGCTGAGCCACCCAGGGATCCCCAAAGATTTTATTTATTTATTCATGAGAGATACAGAGAGAGAGAGAGAGAGAGAGAGAGAGAGAGAGAGAGAGACAGAGACAAAGGCAGAGGGAGAAGCAGGCTCCATGCAGGGAGCTTGATATAGGACTCAATCCCGGCACTCTGGGATCATGACCTGAGCCAAGGCAGACGCTCAACTGCCGAGCCACCCAGGCATCCCTGTTCTTCAGGATTCTTGACCCAATTGCCCTCAAAGTATGAATGGAAACCAACTTTATTACTTTACAATATATCAATATCATCATCAGAGTGATGGGAGTCTTCATTTGAGAGCTCTGCATTTTACAAAGAGTCACTTCCCATGTCTGGTCGTCGTCTGTCAATCCTATTCCCAGTTTAGCAAACGGGCTCAGAGACGGAGGACCTGCCCAAGGCCACACAGCTGGCCCCTTCCAGAGGAACATTTGGAAGCCAAACTCTGCTCCCCCTGGATCTAAAGTACGGAGGAGCCTTTCCCCTCCACTAGTGAAGAAAAAGGTGATTCCAAGACTGGCCCCTCTCCAAGAAGAGCCAACTCCCTCTTTCGCCCCAGAAGCAAGCTGGGGACAAGCAGATAGAGGGTCTCGGCCACCCCCCAAGCTCCCACTGTAGCCATCAGCTGCTTCATGGCAGAGGACCTGGCCTTCTGAGCCGCAGGGACTGAGATGAACATGCACCTGCTAGGGAGGGGGCTGAGGACAGGCCCTGAGATCAGGTACATGCCACCAGAGAGAGATGCAGGCAGGTGCATGTCACCTGGGGTGTTGGAAAGGGAGACTTCTCCTTTGTCCCCAAAGGCAGTCAATGGACAGCGAAGGATGAGGGAAGGGCATTGTTGAGCGCTGCCTACCCTGCACAGAAGCATGAGTCATCTGTTCCAGGTCAGCAAACATCCGCCTGCAAAGACTGCCCCCTTACAGGGTGTGGGGTACAAACACCCCGCCCCATTGACTTCCTAGAGGACCGCACTTGGCTGCCCTACATGTGTGTGGGGGTCATGCAGCAGGCTGTCGCCAAGGCCAGCCCACCCAAGGTTCAACCCTCTACGTTTCTGAGTCAGGGGCCATGAAGACTATGACCACCGGGGGCCCCTTCAGTGAGAGCAGTTGCCCCCACAGGGCTACAGCCTAGCCCTGCCCCTGCCTCTCCTCTTCCCCCAGAGTGATTGGTGCCTTGCCCTGCCCCGGACCTTGGCCAGGGCCACCTGAGTCCACCCTGTGGCACTCCCTACATCCAACTTTCTGGAAGGAGGGTGGGGCAGCATGCGTAGCTGGCCAAGGGGCAGGTCCTGCTACTCTCTGGGACCCGACAGTCACGGGACTGCCAGCCCCCGCAGGGTGAAGGGGCACTTTATCTAGTGTAAGCAGATGCTCATTATGAGCTTGTCCTTTCCTTTGGCAGGTTCCTTTGGCACACGGACATCCGTAGTATCTCCCTCCCTCCTCACACTGAAGGCGGTGCAGTTACATGCAGTGAGGCACCTTGCTTTTCACTCACTGTGCGCCCCAGGTCTTATGGACCTGCACATGCACCTTTCCATGTAGCTTTTGCTGCTGTATGGCACCCCAGGTCCCGCCTCTCACTTAGCTGGCCCTTTAGCAGTGACTACTTTTTGCTCTCACAAGTCTCGTACACCCCTAGTTCACTTGTGAACAGGTGCACTTGTTGCATGGAGCTCTAGAAGGGGGAAGGCCTGAGGTCAAGGAAGGTCCATGGCAAGGATGAAAGGGCCCCCAGATGGCCCTCCTGCACCCCCACTGGCAGCTGTGCCCCTGTTCCCCCCACCTTGCCATTGGAGGACACCCCCGAGTCTTGAGTTCTGACAGATGCGAAATGGAGTTTTGATACTGCTTTAACATGTGTGCTTTGATTATGCACATCTTCCTCTCTCTGCATTTAGTTTTTTTTTTTTTCTGTTGTGATCTCTTCCTATCCTGTGCTCCTTTTTATTTGTCTCTTCCTTTTATATTCCTGGGAGTCTTTTGTAGATTAAGGGAGATAGCCCTTTGTGATGTGGACTGAAAATATTTTTCCCTACTGTATACTTTGTGTTGTGTCTTTCCTTATGTTGATTTTTGCCTTAAGTCTTTTTTATGTGTCCAGACTTTTAATCATGATTTAAATACTCTTTTCCTGCTCCAAAGTTTTAAAGGGAGTCACTTGTATTTTCTGCAAATATTTTTAATGGTTTTTTTAAAATTCATTTTTTTATTTCAGTAAAATATACATAACCTAAAATTTACCATTTTAACTACTTCTAAGTGCACAGTTGAGTGGCATTAAGTGTGTCCCTATGGCAAGCATCCACCATCCGTTTCTAGAACGTTTTCATCATGTGTGGTTTCTTCGTAAAAATGTTAAATCTTTGATCCATTTGAAGTGTATACTGCTGGTGTGTGGTATGGGCAGATGGACCCAGCTCCACCTTTCTGTAAAGGGTCATCACGTTGTTTCAACATCATTTATTGACAAATCTGTCTGTGTTCTATTTTACTGAGCCTGTTTTAGAGTTGGAGAAAGTGAGGTTAGGAATATGAAATCAGGAGCCCATTAGCATGACCTGCACGTCCCCTCTCCTGGGTCCCAATGTCCAGCCGTCCTGCTCTTCCTGCCTTCCAGGAGCTGATATGAGAGCACTGTGAGTGCTCTTAGAAACCCAACATTAATATAAAAATCTGCAGGCCAGTTAGGGGAAAGAGGACCCTCATGAGAAACCACGTCACATACAACATCAGAGTGGATGGAGCTCCAGCTTTGCCTCTGAGGACAGAGGGTTTGGGGAGGACAAACCAGTTTCACATCCCCGGGTGGGAGCAGTCAACCCTGGAGAGGTGGGCTGCTGTTGCTCTGCTGTGCCCATTGAGACAGTCAGCAGACACCCGTGTGCCTGGTTGTCCACAAGGCCAATTTTGCCCAATGAGGACACAGTCACTCAGAAAGAGGGCCATTTCTCTGCAATGAGAAGCCACAGGCTACTTCCTGGCACTTTCTCCTGCTTATTTCCCAGAATCCACCGCCTGCAAGGTGCCTGAGGCCCGTGAGCACTGCTCCCACAGCTGCGCCCATGGGGGCCTGCTGTCACCCCCAGAGCCTTGGTGAGTTTCCTCCACACTCAGCCTCCCACCCGGGTGCTGGGGATAGGAATGTGGCGCTGGTGGGCTGGCAGGCCACATGATTTGGGAGGTGTTAGAAGTTCCCACGTACCAGAAGTAAAGCCAACAAATCAGTAAGACTTACTTAGTTACTGTGCACACAGCAGAAGGACACTTGGCCAGCCAGGAGCATGCCCATCTGAGCAGGGAATGGGGCTGGGGGCTGTGCTGTCACACAGCAGCCCCCACAGTGAGAGTGCGGTGAACACTCATTGTTCATGGTGACTGGTTACCTCAGCAGAACTTTCCTAAATGAGTGGGAACTGGTTAGTGGTTCTCTCCCAACAGCTTTGAAGCAGTTTAGGCTTTGCTTATCATTTCCAGAGGCACAAGTATGGAATGACGTGGGTCACTTCAGCTTTGCAAAAGCAGCTCAATGAAACTTTGTTCGACTCAAATGTTTGACTCAAGGTTGGTCTCTGTTTGTTCTGGGTTTTAGCAATTCTCCCCTTTTGCTGGTCATATCAGTGAGGTTCTTTCTTTGCCTTCTGACTTTCCACTGAATCTTCAGGCTGGAGGGTCGTGATGTCACATCTTCATCATTTCTGTGGTTCTTGTTGACTTCATCCAGGTGTCTAGTTCTAATGGATACTGTTTGGCACATGGGTGGCTGCCATCAGCATTCATACCCAGAGAGTGTGCAACATCCTGGAGAAGCCAGTATGACGACAGTAAGGAGGACAATAAGCAGGATGGAAAGGTTCCCCAGAGCAGAGTTCCCCAGGAGACAACATGCCACGAATCAAATACATTCAATGGATTACAATTGTTTAAAGTTACTTACAAAGGCACATGTAATGTGTTAGCAATCACTGAGCCTCACAATTACTCAGAACAGGGCAAATGAGGCCATTGTACTTTAGGAGCCAATGCCACAGGTGGGCTTCCACCTAAGTCAGGTATGGTATGAGCAATCAGGTAATTTAATGACAGACATTTCTATGCAAACACAAGAAAAACAAAGGTTATTCCTTCAAGGGAATTGTTAAGTTCAGTCTCTGAGTTTGGAGAGCAGCCACTTGAGTTTCTAGGTGTTGGGTTTGGAGCATCTCCAGAGGGGGCGAGAACAGGCAGTAGTGATCTGACCCATTTTCCTGGTTTGCAGCGTGATCTTTCTGAGCAGCCACATATCAGCACGAGTCATTTTGGAGACTCTCCATACATGAGTCATTGTGATTTCTCTGAAGTTGATATCAGGTTGTCAAGCTTTCGCTTGCATAGCTTTGGGAAAAGGAGGGTTTTCGTTTCATAGTGATTCCAAGTCAAGAGAATGGGAGAATTAGAGATGTTAGTTTGGAGAATTCTATCCAAGTTTTGGAGGAAACTAGAATTGATGATCTAGCCCAGTTTATAGGTATAAAACAATATCTCAAAGATAAGAAACAGCACTAGAATCTGATATCAACAAAGACGTGTTATTGAAACATATTTTTCTCCCTATAATCATCCTCCATTTCTATCAAAGATAACCATAGTAAGACTAATTCATTTGCAAATTAAGACTAGTTTTAACATACTCAGTCTGATTATTTATACAAGTGCACAAAAATAGCAATTGATCACATAGGTGCTTGTAAGTCTGTTTTGCTGGAACTTTTCACAAGAAAACTCAGATTGGACTTTCAAGAGCCTGTCCAGACCAGGAATCCAAGCCAGTTATGTCCTGTTAGGGGAAAAAGATTCTTATTGAACTTATGCAAACATGAATATTGTTAAAAATAAGAATATTTAACAAGAGTTTCCTGAATTCTAGAGAGATCATATGGGGAGAAAAAGAAACACATTTCAACCTCTGTTGCAAAAATACACTTTACCAAATTGTTGTACACCATAGATAGCTTAAGACAGAGGAGAAATGGGGTCCTTTACACCCAGAAAACAAGACGTGAAAGAACTAGCAATGTTGTAAATGAGGTGATCCTAATTATAGTAATCTCCTTTGGTGTTTTTGTTTTGTTTTGTTTTAAAGATTTTATTTATTTACTTGAAAGGGGAAGAGAGAGTATGAGGGGGGATTGAGGTGGGCGGAGGCAGAGGGAGAAGCAGACTCCTCATCAAGGAGGGAGCCTGACTTGGGGCTTGACCCCAGGACTCTGAGATCATGACCTGAGCTGAAGGCAGACACTTAACCATCTGAACCACCTAGGTGCCCCGTTCAGTGTTTTGTTATTAATTCTTGCTTGCCTCATCTTGGGTTAGTGGCTTTATGAATCAATTAGTTTTCCATGAAAAGTTTTAGAAGTTTTCACTCAGTTCAGTGCTTTGGTCTTGAGGTTATCAGAAGAGCTGCATTCTAGAGTGCTTGTCAGGATCACTACTGGGAATGTCTTTGAAAAGAAAGCATTTTTGCAAGAACAGTTTTGCAAAAGCATCAGAGTAAAACAATAAGGGTCTGTAAATGGTAACAGACTTAAAGTGGCCATGGTTAAAGATCTGTGAGATCATTGACAAGGAAGTTTGGTTTTTTCTGTGACATACATTTTAATATAATAACTAGAATTATGACTAATAACATTGTAGCAGTACATGTCAGGTTTTCAAGAATCTCATAGAATATCTGGAATGAACATATTATTAACAAAAAATTATACAAACGTAAGCTAAAGGGTTATCATCACTTCTTATTAGACAATGCTTCCCATGTAATGTAATATATCAAATAAGCCTAATTAGTTCAGAATTCCTGTTATAAGGAGAAAGAACAAATCTTTTGAGATCGTCGAGGGGTCCTTTTAAAAATCCCAAAGTTAGTTTGAGGTAAAAAAAAAAACTTCATTTAGAATTTGATTTTTGAGAAGTTTGTCAAAGATATCCAAAGGATATCAAATAGGATCAAATATCAAATAGGATCATAGTTCACTGTGAAAGCAGTACATAGTTATCCATTGGCACCAAAGTGATGATTAAAAATTTCAAAGCCAAATACAGAAAGTTACAGAGTTGTAAAAATGACCTTAATTCTTTTAATAGAAAAGACTCAGTTATTTTTCTAGGTAATCAAAAACTTAGTAAAGCACAGGAAAATTATATTCATAAAATACAGAATTTTTGTTTCATAGGCAGATTACATCAAAAGTAAAGAAAAACCTTTATTTATAACTTCTGATTAGGGGTGTGCCTGAGTGGCTCAGTGGTTAAGCATCTGCTTTGGGTTCAGGTCATGATTCCAAAGTCCTGGGATCCAGTCCCACATTGCACTCCCTGCAGGGAGCCTGCTTCTCCCTCTCCCTATGTCTCTGCCTCTCTCTGTGTCTCTCATAAATAAATATAATTTCTGATTAGGGGTGGACTGATAACCTAAAATATTTCTGTGACTTTAACAGAGCAAAAAAACAAATTCTAATTTTGTACTGGTGTACTTTTGATATTAAAAATCTGTTTTTTTAAATTTTAAGTGGCTCCATGCCCAACATGAGGCTTGAATTCATGACCCAGAGATTAAGAGTCACTCACTCTACTGACTGAGCCAGGCAGACACCCCCTAAAATTCTTTTTTTTTTGGAAGTTAAATAATCCATTCCAATCTTAGACCATTTAACCACACATTAAATTGCTTTTTCAAGATCTTTTTCCACAAACCTCTTGCAATTTTCTGTATCCCTTTAGGTTTTTCCTGTCTTTTTCCTTTGTTATTCCAGAATAATCATTTAACTTTAAGACAAAATTACTCTTTTTCCCTTACTAACCCTCCCCAAAACCAAAACCTAAAACAAAACAATAATAGCAAAACCCATGTCTTTTATACCTTTTCTTGTTCAAAACCCATTAAGGGACAATGGAATGCACTCTGATTGGCACAAGCAGAAGCTGCTAAAAGACAAAAGGAGTACAAAACACAGTTCCAAAAGGGGCCTTACAGGATGGGACACAGAGAGAGAATGTTTCATAAAACCCCTCTGGCCATCTGGGCAGGAATGCACAATAAAGGTGGAGAGCTTAGGACACCATACAGCAGAGCTGAGATCCCAGAGACTCACCCTCAAACTGCAGGGTTGATGAGAAAGTGGTGAGCTGAGTGGGCTCTGTGGGTGCTGAGACCTGTTTGCAGAGCAGCCTTGGAGTCATTGTGTGTGTGTGTGTATGTGTGTGTGGGGGTGTCCTTTTTTTTTTTTTTTTGATCCCACTTCTGACACCATGACATGTGAAGTTCTCATGTACCAGAAGTAAAACAACAAATCAGTAGGACTTAGTTAGTTAGCTGTGCACACAGCAGAAAGACACTTGGCCAGCCAGGAGCATGCCCACCTGAGCAGAGAATGAAGCTGGGGGCTGTGCTGTCACACAGCAGCCCCCACAGTGAGAGTGCGGTGAACACTCATTGTTCATGGTGACTGGTTACCTCAGCAAAACTTTCCTAAATGAGTGGGAACTGGTTAGTGGTTCTCTCCCAACAGCCTTGGAGTGGTTTAGGTTTTGCTTATCATTTCCAGAGGCACAAGCATGGAATGACATGGGTCACCTCAGCTTTGTAAAAGCAGCTCAATGAAACTTTGTTTGACTCACCTGTTTGACTCAAGGTTGGTCTCTGTTTGTTGTGGATTATTACAGAGGGGTCCCCTCCACAGACTGTCTTCCACCTGGCATGGGACCAGAACACCCCCTCTGTGACCCAGGGCACTGTTCTGGGCCTGCCTTTGCAACCACGAGCTGGACCTGTTCCCCAGGTCCCTGAACCTGGGAGCCCCTCACACTGAGGCCCTGGGCCAAAGCTGTTCATCACCATTTCTATAGAAGAGAAATAATTCTCTTTGACCATTTTTAAAAAGATTTTATTTATTCATCCATGAGAGACACACAGATAGAGGCAGAAACATAGGCAGAGGGAGAAGCAGGCTCCCTGCAGGAACCCCAGTGTGAAACTCCATCGCAGGTCCCCAGAGATCATGACCTGAGCCGAAGGCATACCCTCAACCTCTGAACCGCCCAGGCGTCCTTCTTTACCCATTTCTTGACCAAAAAAGAGAAATCAAAGGACAGATGGGGATGTCCATGGCGGGGACGGGGGCAATGGTACAAGGAGGCTGCCCTCCCCGATTAGACCCCAGGACCCTGGCCTCTGGCAGTAGCGTCTAGCGCACTGTCCCCCAGGACGAGAACTCCAGCTGGATTCCCAGGTGGAGCCCCCTGCCCCCAAGCTGGGCTCCCGCTGGGACCACCCCTGGGGACGGCGGAGTCTCCCGAGGGTCCAATGGGGCTGAGGGGACGCGCGCGAGGCCGGCTGGGAGAGGCGAGCAGCGCGGCCGGGGCGCACGGTTGAGGGCAACGGGGGAGCTCTTGGCTCGGCTCCCTCACTGGGGACGACCGCCACCACGCGGGGCGCGCCGCACCTGAGCGCAGGTGCAGCCCTCGGCGGCGCTCTGGCGGGCGCTGGGCGGGCGCTGGGCGGGGCGGGGCCGGGCCGCGGCGGGCGGGGGGCGGGGCCGGGCCGTGGGCGGGGGGCTGGGGGCGGGGGGCGGGGCCGGGCCCGCGAGCGGCGGGCGGCGGGCGGCGGGCGGGGGCCGGGGGGCGGGGCCGGGCGGCGGCGGCGCGCAGTGGGCGGGGCGGCGTGACGCGCGCCGACGCCGATCCCGGAAGCGGTGTCAGATGCTGGGGAGCCGGGCGGGCGGGCTGGCGGCGGGCGGCGGGGGGGACTTGTTGTTCTTTGCGAAGTCGGAGCCCCAGCGCGCGGCGGAGGCGGCGGCCGAGGGGAGCGCGAGAGTGAGCGCGAGCGCGAGGAGAGCGCGTGCCCGCGAGGAGCCGCCGCGCGCCCGCGCCCCCCGCGCGACGCCAGGTGAGGAGCGGCCGGGCCGGGCCGGGCCGAGTGGGCCGGGGCTGGGGCCGGGGCCGGGGTCGGGGTCGGGGCCGGGGCCGGGGCCGGGGCCGGGGCTGGGCCGGCCGGGGGCGGGCCGGGGGCGGGCGGGGCCGCGCGCCGCTGAGTCACGGCGGCCTCGGCGCGGCCGCGAAGTTGGGCGGGACCCCGAGACCCCGGCCCGCGCACCTGCCGTCAGGTGCCGCGCGGGCCGGGCCGCCCGCCCCTGGGGCCCCGGAGCGCTCTCCGGGTCCCCGGGCCGCCCCGAGCCCGAGCGGGAGGCTGGGGGCCCCGCGGGGGGGAGCCCGGGGCGTGCGGGCGGGCCCGGCGCTCCTTGTCCAGCCCTCTCCGCCGGCGGTGCCTTTGGCCCCGAGATCCGCTCGGAGGCGGGAAGGCGGGGGCGAAAATACAGGCCACGTGCAGGGGAGCGCGTGGTGGCGCGGGGCCGACCCGGCCGGTGCCGCCCTGCCCGGCGGGGGCTGCCCACCCGCGCTGGGGGCGGGGGCGGGGGGACAGGACGAGGGGACTCATGACCGCTGTCACGTTCGGAGCAGCTGACCTGCCAGGGGTTCCCCGGAGGCAGGCCTTGGGGTGGGAGCTCTGAGTGGGGAGGGGGACGCTTGCCCCAAACCCCGCGGCCTCACCTTCTCGTCTGCGAATGGGGGTCTCCATCCCTCCCAGGTCCGCCCACCCGCGTCCACTGCCCCCGCCCCGGGAACCTCGGAGGGCTACGGGGTGGGGGAGGGTCCCCCCTACCTGGGTCTACCTTGGGCAGAGCTGATGGCTTTGCCTTGGGCGTCTCGTGCTGTTCTGGCCAGCCACGTGCTGTGGAGTGCTTTCACAAAGCAGAACACAGTCGTGGAGCGTTGATGTTTTGGGGTGCTGGAAGTTCCCTGCTCTGTTCTGCGTTAATGATTATGCTCTTGTTTACCTTTCCCGCTGCTCTCTGGTCGGGCAGCCCTGCTTCCCCGCTGGATGGTCAGTGCGGAAGATCCCTACACGCAGATGGGGTCCGTGGCTTCCTGGGTCCGTGTGACTTGGACGCCCTCCCCTCCCCCTCTTCCCTCCCCTTTATGGGCACTGGAGATTTTGCTGTTACAGCCCTCCCAGCACAGGTATATCTCGGCAGAGTGCCGCTCTCCACCGTGTGCGCTGGGCCTCTCCAAGCACCATGCCTTCTGGGATGGGGCTTCTTAAAGAGTGTCTGTCCACGCGGGTGGGAGGGGTCTGAGAAGTGGAAGGTGGGCTGTGCAGGTGGGTGAGGCACACCTAAACCTCTCTTGCATTGTGGGTAGTTGACATCTTTTGCAGAACTTCCCTCAGGAGGTAACCCAGTAGCAGTGTTTTGAGTTTGAGCTCGGGGAGGGGGGGGGGCGGGGAGGAGGGAGGTCTGCTTTTAGAACTTAACCCCGGTCCTCCTGTGGTTCCAAAATAAAGTTTACTGACCCAGGAACACAAAGCAAGACTTCTCTTTGGAGTGCCTTTGCGTCTGTGTTTGAGCATAGCTGGACTTTAAGGGATGTGGTCCAAGTTCAGCCCCACTCACTTTCAAGGTGGTTGCTAAAAATGGGAGTCGAATTGGGGCTACTGGGGAAGTCACTGCTGTGGCTTGCTTCGTTCCAGCCCTGTCTCCAGGGCCCGGCAGGGCTGCAGTGAGGTGGCTCTCCCGACCCACCTTCGTCCGCCCAAGTGTCTGCTGCCCCACACGCGGGCTCTCTTGGAGCTCCAATAGCTGGAGAGTCTGTTTACTGTCTCAGGAGCCGAGAAGAAGGCCTGCCTGGTCCCGAGTCTAAAGGTTTCTGGAGTGGACTTTCTGGCTTTAGGGTCCAGTCCACACGGGAAATGGAACCCGGGCAGCTGTGAGCGTTCTCTGTGTGGTTGCTCCTCAGAGCAGTAAACAGTGACTCACCCTCCCCTCTGCTCCCCGCCTCCCTGCTCCCTGCCGATGGAAGATGCATTGCTCCCGTGTTTACTTTTGCTTTTTGTAAGTCCCAGACTCGTCATGTTTCCTCTTTCTTACAGTTTCAGGAAATTGAAAGTGTTGTCTTAAAATCATAGAACTTTAGAACAGGTAGAGATACATGGTACGGATCATGCAGTCCACGCCCCCCCCCACCCCCTCCCGCTTTAGATGAGGACCCCAAGCCTGAAGCCTCCTCACCTGGCCTGTAGCGCCAGAGTCTGACACCCGGGGTCTGGCGTAGCACCCTGCCTGCTTTTCTGTGTCACGTGGGCTGCCCTGGACGGGGGGGGGGGGGGGGGGTGCCCCAGAGCCCCCTCCCTTCAGTGCAGTGCTCACGTGTGGTTAGGCAGCATGCCTCCCACTTGCTGGAAGTTGAGGGGAACAGGTATAGTTAAGAACATCCACTGCTCTCCTTCCAGCGAGGGGAGCAAGCCTCGGACAGAGAGACCAGGACCAAGTCTTGGGCTCAGCCCTTGATTTATGCTCACCAGAGGGTGCCCGCCTGCCACAGGGAGGGCAGGAGGGGGCTTTCTGGTACAGTAGGGGTTGAGGGAGGAGGGCAGGAGCACTGATTGTGGGGGCCCTAGAAGGCAGAGCTGGAGGCCTGGAAGGCGACAGGTAGCCAGGGAGCAAGGGGCTCAGGAGGGCCTTTGGGCAGGTGGTTCTTCCTATCCTGGGGCCTACATTGGAGGGACCAAGGTCCAGATGGAAGAAGCCGAGGCCTGAGCCAGGTGCTGCTGGAGGGCTGGAGCATCTGCAGGGAGGCGGGCTGAGGCCAGCAGGTGGACGTGGAAGGAGCAGTGAGGCCTTGGGGACATGAATTGCATGCTGGGACATCACCTGAGCTGGAGACTGGGAAGCAGGGCAGGTGTGGGGACAGGGTGCATCTCTGGGGCTTGTCAGACACACCGGCTCTTTAACCTTGGCTGGACGTGGAGGTTGGGGCTGGTTGACCCCCTGGGCAGCTGTGGAGCGAACAGAAGCGCAGAGGGGAGCCTGGAGACAGGACGACCACCCAGAGGGGTACCAGGGGCAGCGAGGGGCCAGGGCGTGGTCCAGGAGGTGAGGCATTCGGCCTGCTGTCAGCTTAGCAGCCGCCTGAGTCACCTCTGGACAGAGCCAGGATGACACAGCTTCCTCAAACTGCAAACGCAAGGTGACCAGACGTCCTCCGAGCCAGGCAGACAGTCATGTCTTGCCGGAGGGCGGCCAGCCAGGGCCAGCCTGCAGGCTGGGTGTGGGCCGGGCTGGTGGGGTGCACCCCACATTGAGGGGAGTCCAGCGGGAGGTGTGCGCCCTCCTGGTCCTGGGACCCATCTTCAGTTGGTTGAGGCATCTGCTTGGGGGGCAAGCTGGCTGTGTTAACCTGTGTTCATGGGACAGTTGACTCCTGTGCCCCACTGTGCATCTGGGAGCTTAGCTTTGGGCCCCCTGTGAGAAGGGCCCCAGCCCTCCAGGACACAGGCAGTCACGTCACGGTGACTTCGGGCTTTGGGGTTTGGAGCCACCCAGGTGAGTCAGGTGCTGCTGTTTCGCTGCTCAGAGTGGAGATCTGCTCGAGGACAGAACCCCTTCCCTCCCTCCCTGGACCTGACAGCCACAGAGCCCTGAGAACACAGGCTCAGAACAGCTGGGGTGCTGAATGGGGGCAGGCACGAGGAGTGGCAGTGGCCTTCACTCCACACTGAGCAAGAGCAAGTGTTTTGAGACCCCACTCTGCTGGAGGCCAGAGATTCGGCTTCCTGCACATGAGGCTTACGGTGTAGGTGGGTCTCACCAATGGGAGCATTAGAACCCTGTGAGACTCCAAAGCCCCAGGCCATTGTGCCCATTAGCCACCCGGCTTTACTGGTGGAGCAAATGTCCCCCTGGGGCCCTGAATCTGGGTCCAGTGCAGAAAGGGCCGGAGCACCCTGGGGCCAGCCTGGACTGCAGTCACCCCAGGTGAGCAGAATGGGACAGTGGGCAAGCAGTAGACATATGCTGGGGGCATGGAGGGTCTGAGGCCCTGGCCTCCAGCTCACCTGCCCCTGGAAGGGCTATCTTGGACTGTTGAACCTGGACGACCTGCCTATTCTTGGTGGGCCCCAGAAGGGAGGGCAGGGCCGCCCCTGGCTCCCTATCTTGTTCCAAACTGCCATCCCCAGACTTGACTTACATCTAGGCTGCTGGTATGTCTGTTTTTGTTTGTTTTCTTTAAGGGCGAACGGTCTTTCCCTGGACTTTGTGTAGATAGACACGAGGATAGAGTTTCCGGCTTTGGGTTGAAGACTAAGCTCTTCAGTTAGAAAAGCAGTCACCAGAAAGGTGTTCCAAATTCTAATACAGCGCAGCCTTCCTTGATCAGCAGCGTCTCAAGGGCTGCGGGACATGGGCGTCCTTACCCTCACTTGCTGGGCAGGCATGCGCGCCACAGAGGTTCAGACCCGCCTCCCGGGATCCCTGCCTGGCTCTGGCCATTGGGCTGCTCAGGTGACTTTACTGGAATTCAGAAAAGCCTGTGGAGAGAGATGAGCAGTCCGTCCACTCATGGCGGGTTTTGTTAGTTAGCAGTGACGGGAGATGATGGCTGGAGTGTCATCCTATGCAGCTGTCGGAGAGTCGTGGGGTGGTCCTGGTCCTGACCTGTTGCTGGTGCGGTGGCACTGGTATCGAGCCTGCTGTGGAAAGGAAGGAGGGCCACCTCACCAGCGCTCCGCCTGGCCTGGCCTATCAGGGCCGAGGCCTCTAACCCCGGCTGGGGTCCAGCCCAAGACCAGAACCCAGTCCCTCCTGTGTGCGCTCTGGTGGCCATGAGGTTGCCTGAGGTTCAGTCATTTATAAATACATGTTTTAGGGCAGTTGTTTTAAAATCAGTTGTTTTACAAACTTGCACAGGTGTGAAACCTCTCTCTGAACCTATTGCCAAAGGCAAACTGTTAGGGTTTTTTTTGCCTTTTGTGTTTGAAGTGACTTTGGTTCACTACTGCATATATGTTGTATAGCTTGGCAGAGGGGAATGATGGTGCTTTGTTTGTCTGTATACTGAACTCACGAAAGCAGGGCAGTGCCTGGCCAGCCCTGTGCTCCTGGCACTGTGGCCCTGAGGCTGTGAGGTGCCTCTGGGGGCAGACTGCTGGGTGCTGGCAGGGCAGGCAGACAGTTGTGCTTTCCAGCAGCTAGAGGAGACTTCCAGTCGAGCGGGTGCCTCAGGAGGGGGCGGAGGCCGAGATTTGGTCCTCCTGAGGCAGTGGGGTTGTGTCTGCGAGCAGAAGGCCCTGGACAGTGTTTGCCCTTACCTGGGACTTGCCCACCTGTCCCCAAGTCTCTGACTTCTCAGGGGTTTCCTGGTATGGACCCTAGCCCCCTGGGGGTTGAGTGGAGCCCCCAATCTCCTTGGCGGCCCCCACTCGGCCCAACTGAGGCCTCAGCAAGCTGGACAGAAGCCTGGGACCCCTGGTTCCGAGCCCCTCATTTTCAGAGAAAGAGCCTGAGACCTACAGAGAGAAGAGCTTTACTGGGTTTTCCCCCAACCTTGTCTCAAGGCGATGATCACCTCCGCGTGTACTCTCCCGTTGAACAGGTGGTCTGAAACCAGCAGGGAGTCCCCAGGGGTCAGACCGCAGCGTGGCACCATCCCACAGAGAGAGGCGTCCCTTCTTGCTTGGACCCCAGGTGGGCTCGGGGCCACTCTTCTCCCACCTCTGCTGAGGCGCTCATCTGTATCCTGTCCCCAGAAAGCCAGGGAGGTGGGCAGGTGGGTTCAGAGCTGGTAGACATGGGGCTTTGCCCAGGTGACCTTGACCTTGCAGACTTAGCCAAGGGACCCTGAGGGGGCCTGTGCAGACAGAGAGGAGGGGCCGAGCCCTTAGAGCGCCGTGGCCCAGTCCTGTGCCCATCCTGGTTACCTGGACATCCCACCTTGCCTGTCATGGAGGGCAGGTCCCCAGAGGAGGTGTACCTGCCCTGACCGAAGCCCTGTGTGGCCCTGGGTGCTGGCTGAGCTGGCCCCTCACTGATGGTGAGGGAGAGAAGCCCCTGCTGGTCGGGGTCTGAGCGGAGGTCCCTCCTTTTCTGGGGCCTCCCTTTTCTCATCAGGCAGGCTGGGCGGTCCGTGCAGGGTGGGAGGGCTTTAGGTCTGTGGGAATGTGAGCTCCTCACTCTGTAAACAGCTGTGACTCACCGCACAGCTATGCCCTGGCGGCTCCAGGCCCTTGTGCGCTGACGTGTGCTGGAATGGCACCCGGCCACCCCTCCTGTGCCCGTGGAAAAGTTTCTCATGGCTCTCCCAGCTGCCTGGCTTCTGCTGGCCGTCCAGGTGGCTTCTCTAGCTCGGCTTTGACCCCAGCACCTGGAGGGAGGGACACTCGTTGTGCCCCCCTCCCCCAACACCACAGATGCCGGGGTCAGGCTGCTGTCAGGAAGCAGCTCCTGTGTCCCTGCCGGGATCACCCCATGCTGCTGTGTCTGCGAATCTGTCTCATGCACACGTGTGGGGGGTGTGGAGGAGCCCGGTGCCCCCAAGGCTGTGCCTGGTCTCAGCCCTGCTGCTGTCCTGCTCTCCATCATCCATCATTAGTGCCTGGGAGAGTGGCTGTGTTGCCAGGGCTGACTGGGGGTCCAGTGGCCTGGGTGCTGAGACCTTCTGGGAGCAGCAGGCAGGAGCAGTGGGGGGACAGGTCTAGGCTATGCTGCACTCGGGGTCCCAGGGCCATGGGTGAAGGAAGGCGGGGTGGAGTCACCCACTGAGTCCCACTTGCCCTAGAGATGGAGGCTTTGGTGCGGCTCCTTCTCTCGGGCCTGCCCCCTCCCCCGCCATGCATTTTTCTCATGTTCTCTCTGCTCAGTTCACTTTACCTGGCGTTTGGAATGTGGACCCTGGTCCCTAACCCAACGACAGAGTGTGCTGACAACTCTAGAACCCCTTCCCCTCATCCTCCCCAGCCAGCCGCCAGGGCACACGGGTTTGTTTACCGTCCCACAACCTGTGATGTCTGCACCCGCCTGCCCAAAGCCATTGTTGCTGTGGGCTTCTCTGTTTCCATGACAACCATCAAGGGTTGGCTACTTCCCAAGGTCGCCATGGCAACTATCAGAGGGGAATCATGCTTGGGATGCTTTGGCTGGCTTTTTCATGAATGATTAGAATGTGTGACACAATGCAGACGCGAAAACTAGAAGGGCGGGCAGCGGTGGGGGCTGGCGGGCGCCGGGGACGACTCCCGCCAGACAGTCGATGAGCTCGTGCGGTGGCGGCTCCCCACCTCCTGGATCCTGCCCTGGCCAGTGTAGGGAGCCCCCGCCCACCTCACGGGCCTCAGGTCATGACTGTAGGGCAGCCCAGGTGGGGGTGGTGATGCCACAGCTGCAGTGCTCTCTGCGGAGGTAGGTCTGCTAGGGAGGGCGGGGCCCCGGCGGGTGGGGGCTCCACCCATCCCTTGGGGTGTGCTCCCCAAAGGAGCCCTTCCTCTCTGGAGCCAGGCTAGGTCAGGGGTACCGGGGGCTCTTGCCAGGGCAGGGTGCCATCCTGGGGGCAGCAGTGCCCTTCAGGTGCTGGGTGTGGCTGTTCCCTGGTGGGAGCTTTGCTGCTGCACACTTTGGCCCTTAAACGTGCAACCTGTGCCTGGTGGGTGCAAGTGTCTCAGCTCAGAGGGAGTGAGGACAGGAAGCAACAGCTGCTCTGGTGCCCCCCCCCCCCCCCCCCCCCCCGCCAACCCTGGCAGCATAAGCCTGGTGGGCAGGGGCAGCACAGGACAGCCGTGTAGCTGTCAGGCGCTGGGCCAAGGTGGGTCTGGGTGACTTGGTGGTCTGATGCTGGAGTGGGGGGTGTGGCCAGGATGCCGACCCTTTGGCAAGCCCCTCAGGCCTGGCTGGCTCGCATCTTTTGGGGTGACTCGGAACGAGGAGCTGAGCCTCCTTGGAGCGTCTACACGGTGGGGATGTCCCCACCTCAGGTCACTTATGACGACAGCAGGTCCATCCCCAGCCTGGCCAGAACCTAACCTTGCTCACTTTTGTGTTCTTATGTGATCTTGTAGTTCCAATTTCCAAGGCCTTCTGTTCGGGTGACGTGCCCAGGTTATGACGACTAATCCCAAACCAAACAAGGGGTTAAAGGTAAGTGGGACTAGGGGTAAGCAGACCCTGTTTCTGTCCTGGGCTCAGACCCCAGCAGCCCCTCTTTCCCAGGATTGCCCTGAGTGTGAGGAAGGAAGTCCCATCCCCTGGAATAGAGTGTGTTTGTGGGGGCTGTTGGCTAGAGGAGGTGTCACAGAGCAGTGGTGACAGAATTGAGGGTTGTGGCCATGGGAGATGCCAGCTCTGACATCCGGGGGATCACTCCTTGGGAGGGTGAGGTGTAGGAGCGGATCCCCGGATCTCTATTGGCTTGGATGTGCTCATCACCCCGGCACCGGGGTGTGGGCAGTGTGGCCTCCATCCCCTAGAACCCCTGGCAAGGCAGCACGTGTGAATGGTGACACTCCAGCTCCCAGGGCCTGGCTCCGACTGCGTGCAGTGCGTGCTGCCTCCCAGGCCCACCCAGCTTCTGAGGCTTCTGTGCTCTTGGTTGGCTGTCTCATCCTGGGAGCAGAGTTGGGTCTGGCACGAGAGGGAACTCTGAGCATTTGTGGTGAGCCGTGCACACCCACACCCCTTCTGAGGTCCCACTAGGTCGGAGGGGTGTGGAAGGATGGGCTGCCGTGCCTTCCTGCCCCTCACCTGCCTGTGTTCATCCTACTCCCCGGCACTGGAGCTTCACAGAGGGCGGCATGCACGTGGGCCATGGCCTTGCAGGGTCTGGGTAGCCAGTGGGAACCAGGTGAGGGTCAGGTGTAGCCAGTGACCCCCATCAGAGAGCCACCTGCATTCTACTGTGTGTGTGGTGTCAGGTGACCCCACAGGGACCACTCCCAATCCACGATGGAGGAGTGAAGGCCAGCCTGGGCGGCAGAGGCGGTGCTGCCAGGTTTTTCTGCTGCCCGGAACCAGGCTTTGTCCCAGCATAGACACACTGAGCCAGCTCTGGGGGCCCGCTGTGGCAAGTCCTTCCTGCCGCCCCCCCTTCGGCACCCCCGTGTCCCTGTGCTGACCCCTGTGCTGTGGCCCCTGCAGGTCAAGAAGGAGGCGGGCGAGAACGCCCCGGTGCTCAGCGATGACGAGCTGGTGTCCATGTCGGTGCGGGAGCTGAACCAGCACCTGCGAGGCCTCACCAAGGAGGAGGTGGTCCGCCTGAAGCAGCGCCGGCGCACGCTCAAGAACCGCGGTTACGCCGCCAGCTGCCGCATCAAGCGCGTGACGCAGAAGGAGGAGCTGGAGCGGCAGCGGGTGGAGTTGCAGCAGGAGGTGGAGAAGCTGGCTCGAGAGAACAGCAGCATGAAGCTGGAGCTTGACGCGCTGCGCTCCAAGTACGAGGCCCTGCAGACCTTCGCCCGCACCGTGGCCCGTGGGCCTGTCACCCCCACCAAGGTGGCCACCACCAGCGTCATCACCATCGTCAAGTCTGCCGAGATCTCCTCCACCTCCGTGCCCTTCTCAGCCGCCTCCTAGTGCCTGGCCGGGGGTTGGGCCTTGGGGTGCAGCAGCCGGGGTGCTGGGTGGGCGGGCGGACGGGTGGTGGGCATCCCTCTCATGCCCATCAGCGGTTCCCCTGGGGAGCAGACCCCCTAACACCTGAGCCCAAGTACAGACTCGTGGCGGGGACGAGGGTGCTGGCTAAAGATGGGGTCTTGTGAGACCGTGTGCTGCACGCCTTCCCACATGCGCACACATGCACACACGCACCCACCTGGCCTTCCTCTGGGCCCTGCCAGCTCTCTCCAGACTGTCCTTTTCCAGGGGTGTGCGTCTTGTGCCACTGGGAGTCAGGGTGTATGGAGGGAAGGTCCACAAGGTTCCTGGCCCCGTGGCCCAGATGACAGGGCCTCTGTCTTCCACTGCCCCCAGGAGTGGCCTGCTGTCATCCACCAGCTGGTGCAGGAACCCCCTCGCTGCCCTGACTGAGCTCTGGTGCTCTAGGAGGAACCATTTGTGTGTGGTGTCAAAAAGCACCATGACAGTGCTCTAGCCTTACCGGAGACGAAGGGAGGGCTGCCTGAGAGGCTGTGTGTGTGTGTGTGCCCCAGGACAGGCCTGCCATCACACCAGCGGTCGCACCAGCACGCCAGCAGCACAAGGGCTGCAGGGGAGCGGCTTAGTGTGGCCTGTCACGTGTACCAGATTTCCGTGGGGGTTGCCGGTTTTCCCTCTGTTGGAGGGACCCCAGAGAGGTCCCCACTGAGGAGCAGTAGCTGCTGGGCGGGGAGCAGCCAGCCGGGGAAGGTGGAACAGGTGCAGGAAGGGGTGGCGGGGCCTGGGGGTGGACGCGCAGGGGTTCTGTGTGGAATGGGGTGAGGTTGGCAGGGTCCTCGAGGGCAGGCTGTGGTTCTGCAGGAGGGGCTGGAAGGTGTGACAAGGGAGTTGACACAGGCATGGGGCCACCTCCCAAGGACCTGGGTGGTGTGTTGGTACAGGGGACAAGGGGACACAGCCACCTTGGTGCTTCATCCTTACCTGGAACCTTCATCTGCTCTTTCTCCCCCCCTTGGCACCCCTCATGACCTTGGTGATCCCTGCTGGGGCTTCCCTCCCCTGCAAGCCTCCTCCATCGATCATGGCTTCTGTGCTCCAAACTTGGACTGCCCCTTCCTGCCCCTGCTGGAGCGATGCCAGGGCTGCGGGGTTTGGGGGTGGTCGGTGAGTTCAAGCTCCCAGCTTCCTCCTGGCCCCGCCACCCACCACCTAGGGAGGAAGAGGACATGTGGCCCCAACGGCTGCATCCTCCTCCTGTGTCTGCTGTCAGGGGCGGCCGGAAGACGTCTGGGGCTCTGCAGCAGCATTGCCTTGCGGCCTTGGCTTGGCCTTGTCCTGGGGGAGGGTGAAGGGTCTCGGGCATGCTGGATCCTGACAGAGCAAAAGGCCCAGTGTATTTAAAAAAAAAAAAAAAAAAAAGCTGTCAATACCATAGCCATGGTAGGTAATCCACATTGGATATCAATAAGGACCATGGGGAAATATTTAAAAGAGAGAAAAGTATATATATATATAAAATTATATACACATTTTATCGTACAGATTTTTCGTAACTTTTTTCCTGTTTTTACTGTAAATCCCTGATAGAGCAGAGCTGCAGTTTGGGTCGGGTGGGGGTGGGAGCCGATCACCCCCACCCCGGCTGCCCGCTGCTCCCTTCCGCATCCCGCCTGCCCTGGGGCCCCCTGTGTGCCCGCTCCCCGGGGGGCTGGGGGCCAGGGACGGAAGACCGGAGCATTCTCGCGCTTTTCCTTTCAGCTCACTGAGATTCCATTGTCACACGTTTAATATATGGATTTTTTTTTATTTAAGAGAAAAGGCAAGGACCTCTGTCCCTTGGGTTTGTCCCCTTGTCTCCTGTGCTTCAGACACACGGGTCCTTCCCGAGGGGGGCAGTGCCTTCATCCGTCTGGGTGACAGGGCCTCCTGTGTCCTCGCCTCCGTTGCTCGGCTGTTCCATTTCAATATTTATTTTTGTGCTGCTTTTATGGTATAAATTATTGAGAAGAGACCCCACGTTGTGGTCCTTGTCCGTTTGACATGTGCCCTGCGCCTGCCCTGTCCCCTCACAGCCACCACCTAATTTATTGCTGTACATCTCTGCTGTGATGCTTTTGTACCTTTGCAATAAAGTTTTCTGGTTTCAGATCCGCCTGGTTTTGTGACTGGGGCTTTGGGTCAAGTCCCTGAGTGTGTGTGTGGGGGGGCGTTGGATGTGCTAGGCCACTGCACCCCCCTGCCCGTGTCCTGGCCCCCTGACACCATCATCCTCACCTGTGGTGGGTCTCCTAGGTTTGGAGGGGAGGTGTCCATCAGGACAGCCTTGGGATGGGGAGGGGGTCAGGCAGGTGGACGCGGCTGGGCTGGCCTTCTGAATGGTGGGCACGATTCCTGAGTGTCCCGTCTGCCCTGACCAGGAGCCCCTAGCCCTTGAATGCGGATTGCTCCCCCCACCCCCCGGGCGGTATGTGCCCCAGTCTCAGGTCAGGTCTTGCAGGAGGAGGGAGAGGGAAGGTTGATCTGGGGTGAATGAGATGCCTAAAGTAAGGGGGCGCTCCTGGAAGCCAGAGCCGAGGGCCTTCCCCACCTACCATCCCTCCAAGGGGCAGATGGGTCAGCCTCTGAAGGACGGTGGGCTTGCAGATGAGGTCTCACGGTTTCCAAGACCTGCTGGCCCTCCTGGCCCACCTCTGCCAAGGCTGATGGGATGGCCCCCGCCCTCCCTGTCCCTGTGGGGCAGGGTGGGGGGGCTTCAGTGCCAGGACCACCCCTGTCCTTGCTGTCCCTGATGGGCAGGGGGGGCTTCAGTGGGTGGCGAGCTCTGGGGCACCTGTCTCCCACCTTCCAATCCACAGGTCCCTTGTGTGCAGTTCTGGGAGCAGACTGGCAGCGTGGCAGGGTCACCCGGGGCCCCCAGCTAAGCCAGACCTCCCTGAAGCCAGGCCTGCTCCACCTGCGAGAGCCCCGCGTGGCGGCCCAGTGCCTGGGGCTGGCAGCGAGTCTGCGGGCGTGAGCTCGGGGAGGCATGGGCTCCAGCCTGTCAGAGCCCTTCTGCCCTGCCCCGGCCGTCCACCCCTCTCGGGGCTGCCTCCTTGGGTGCGGATCGCTGGGGCCATTTCCCAGATGAGAGCATGGGGACCTGCCTACCCTGCCACTCCTGGCCCCCAGAACTGAGAGCCCACCTTGTCACCATCAATGGCCAGAGGTGCCTCCTCCCCTTCCTTCTCAAGAGTGCCCATGCTCCCCCCAGGAGGGGGGTGGGCCAGTGAGGTGGGGGCAGTGACTTGGACCACATGAGGCTCTGTCCTACCTGCGGGTGGCAGGGGCACGGCTTTACTCTGTCGTGTCAGAGGGAGAAGCAGCGCCTAGTCCCAGGCAGAGATGTCTGTGGGGGCCCGCATGAGGGCGAGTGCTGGCTTTTGTGGGGCTGATCCAATTCTCGAAAGTGGCTTAACCTCTCTGGGCCTCAGCCAACTTTCCCATAGCTGTGGTGAGGATGGAGTGTACGCCAGGGTCCTGGGCCCACCCTTAGCACACAGTGGACCCCCTGACCCTGACCCCAAAGTGCCAGGCTGACAAGGCCATCCCCAGTGCACAGACCTGGCCTGAAGGCGCCCTTGCTGCCAGCAGCCCACACTGGGTGTGGCCTTTGGAAGGAGATCCCCATCCACTGACCCTGTGCACACGGCTTTGGGCAGCTGGGGCCTAAGGGGGTGGACATCTCCGGGCAGGGGCCTGCAGAGCAGCACGGCCCCATCACCCACAGTGGGGCTGGCACCGGGTCCTCCTGCGATTTCCATACAACCTTCTGCGGAGGTCGACAGATCTCAGAGGCACTGTGCCCACTCGCAAACCTGCTGACAGACCGCAGGGCCTGCGCGGGGCCGACCATGGCCCGCCAGCTGTGGAGGGCATGATAAGGCGGGTGGGGGCCTCTCCAGCTGGGTGGCAGGGTGGCTTATCTCGCAGGGCAGCCCATGTGGGCTCTTGGAGAGGCTGATGCCTTGAATCCCAGGTCGCAAGGTCTCAGGGCCACCCTACTCTGGCCAGGACACCGTGGGTCAGTCCCTGCCCTGCTCAGTCTCTCTGAACCTTTGGGTCCTTTCCGCGGTGATGGGGTACAGGTGGCCAGGAGGGGTGGAGGTCACCGCTGGAGAGTGCCCACCAGGCTTTCCTGCCTGCTGCTCCCCATCCCCATGGGCTCTCGGGCACACAGGCCCCTGCCCTCAGGAGGTGTCCCCATTCGGCTGGCTGCTGCTGGCATCTCTCCTGTGTCCCATGCCACAAGGCCCCCCTGAAGCTTCTGGAGGGCAAGGTGAGTGTCTGGCATAGCATAGCCTGGCACATAGGTGAGAGGACGGGGAAGGCAGGCTCCAGCTGCGAGCCCCGTCTGCACGCTGTGCACTCTCTGGGCTTGTGTCCGGGTCCTCCATGGACCCACTGTGGTCGAACCTGGCCAGGGACTCATTTTATGGGGGCGGCTGAGCTCCAAAAGGAAGGGGAGTGCTCTGGGTCTCCTGGGAGCACAGGGCAGGTCTACCTGTGAGCTCTGTGCTCCCTCTGCTTCAAGCAACGACCCAGACCCTTCCCCCAACACCAGACTTAGCACAGTGGGGCTCATCTGACAGCTCCGCTGCAGTCCCTTCCTCCCGGCACTGACCCTGCAGGAACAGAGACCACTGGAGTCACTAGAAAACCCAGGTGTTTATGTATAAATAAGTGTGATTCACCTAGAAGCCCCACAAGCTCCGTGGGCTGCCCGGGGCAAAGGTTCTGTGCAGGTGGCACCTCGAGGTGGGGGCTTTCTGAGAATCTCCACCGCCAGAGGGGGTATGCGGCGGCCCGGCAGGGCCCAGCTGAGCTCATTGGCCCCGCTGCCTATGGCGCCTGCCGTGCCACACTCTCCCAACACCGTCCTGCCCTGCAGGGGCCCGGTCTGGATTCCATCCATGCAGTGTGAGCCTGCTGGTGCCCATCTCACAGCAGCCCCCTGAGCTGATGGCCAGGGGAGCCCCGAGGGTCCCAGGCTCATCAGATAAGCTCAGGTGTCCCCTCCTGGGGCCAAGGGCCTGCCGGTGGGAGGCAGACTGGGAGGTGGCTCCACAGGCCTGGCAGGAGGGCTCCCAGGAGGGGCTTTGGCAAGAGGGCTGGTGGGTGAGGAGCCCTGTGCTTTCCCAGAGGCCTGGGCAGGTGGTCACAGCCAGGTGGCTGGTGATCCGTGGCCCTTCTACAGTTCCTCCGAGGGGATGAGCATCCGCTTTTCCACGTTCCGACTCTTTCTGATGGCACCAGAGCCTCCTGCCACGCTGGAGTGGGTGCCGGGGCTTGGGGTCTCATGTGTGGCCTGCTGGGTGTAGTGCTGGTAGGCAGGGGAGAAGTTGTGCACGGCGTCCTGCACGATGTCCTGTGGGCTCATGGTCTCCTTGAGGCCACTGGAGATGCTGTGCATGGGTGCCTCGGGGGCTGGGGGCAGACAACACGAGTGTGGGGTCGGTGTGTCCTGGACCTGTCCATTCCCCCTCGGACCCCAGCCCCGGGGATACGGCCCTGCTCCCACCCGTCTCCAGGCTGCCCAGGCCCTGGGCTCAGCCAGCAGGGGGTGACTTCCAGCCCTCAGGGCTTCAGAATCCCAGCCTGCTCCTCCCGCTGGGGCTATCCCAGCCCAGACTCCTGGGGCCTACAGGGAGAGACCGCCTTGGCCAGCTCTGGTCTTTTCTCCAGCTCGGAGTGAGCCCTTCATGCTTGGCGTAACCCAGGCTGCCAGAGCAGGTGCAGGCCATCACCACCCGAATTGGTCATTCACTAGGGATGCCCGGGGCCCCTGGGTGTGGTGGGCAGGGTACCCCAGGCTCGGGAAGCACCCCCCATCCCAGCAGGGGCTGTGGGGCCCAGACATCCAGTCTGGCCCCTCTCACTCAGAGCTCAGAGCCAGATGAGCATCTGGGCCAGATGCAAGTGTGGGCCCTGTCCAGGGTTGGGTCCTCCGGTGTCCATGAGGTTGACATCCCCTGGGCCCATGTATGGGATGGCAGACAGAGCTGTGGTGCTGAGGGTGCCCCAAGGAAGACAGGGCTGGCCTCACTCTCCCAGGCCCCTGGCTGTGATATCGCCGCACACTCCACGTGCCCCCACCCCCCACAGGGCCCAGAAGGCACACCTGGTGAGTTCTCTTTCTTCTCTGCATACACCTGGCAGGTGAAGGCATAGCGCAGGGCAATGGAGGCAAACAGCATCTCAATGCAGATGATGAAATTTTGGTAGCCAGCAGCCACCGTGCCAGCCCCCACCTTGCTCCCATCGATGACCTGGACCTCAGGGATGACCCCACACTTTTCCAGGATGGCCAGCAGCATCCCTGGGGATGGTGACAGCCGCTCAGGCACCTGCCCTGCACAGGTCTTGTGAGCTGGTGGGGGTCCGCCAGGGAGGATGAGGTTCAGCAGAGTGGGTGCCTCCAAAGCCAGGGTCCCCGCACTGTGGGGCACCTGGGAGCTCCCCATGTGTCTGCCCTGACCTCCCTGATCCCAGAGCTTAGGCCCACCGCTCCCCTGCAGGGTGGGGTCTGGAAGCGCTCCCAGCCTGGCCCTGGGGGCCTCTGCCTGTGTACTCCACCCACGACCACCCAGACCTGCTGGAAGGGGACTCGCCATTTCCCCCGCTCCAGGGGCTTTGTGGTGTCTGGCCAAGGGGGTGGGGGTTCCGACCTGTGCTCCACCAGGGAAACTGAGGCCAGGCCTGAGGTCACACAGGGCCTGGGGATGGACATGGGATGGGCTCTAGTCTCTGCCCCAACAACCCACCCACCCTGCCAGAAGGAGAGGAAGATGACGGCCTTGATGGTGAGGAATTTGAGGACGGGTTCAAAGGGCTGCAGGAGCTCCCTGGTGGCGAAGTAGAAGAGGAACAGGGCGTAGAGAGCCAGGCTGACGGAGACGTTGTAGATGAGGGTGACGTAGAGGTAGCCGCTGTGGATGCTGGGGCCAGAGCAGGTGCCGGGGGTTCAGGGCGTGCCCCTCGCCCTCCCCACTGCCCCAGCCTGGGTACCAACAGGGACGTGCACCTGAACCCTTCCCGCAGGGAGCCCTTGTGGGGAGTCCCAACTCGGCTGTAAGGATGTAGCCCTTCTCCTGATGAAACCCCCCCTCCCCCTTCCCTGTCCACCCAGGCACAGCCTGAAGGGATGACCTCTGCATGTAGACACAGGGGTGGTGTGCGCCCATGTGTGAGCGTGTGGGTGATGTGCGTGAGACCTGTGGGCATGTTCACACGTACACGGGAGCGTTGTGCTTGCATGAGCTTGCGAGCGGGTGTCTGTGTGTACACGTGCATGAAAGCCTGCATGTGCCTACTTGTGGGCGTGTGCTTGTGTGACCGAGAATGCACACCTGTGAGCATGTGTGTGCCCGCACACGCCATGTATTCCTGCGGACCCGGTGCAGGGCTCCCTCCCAGAGTGCCAGGGAGGCGCTGCCCACCTCCCTGTGCCCAATGGCTCCCTGGGCCTGAGTGCCCTCGTCCCCCTCACTCTCCCCCAGGGTGGGCTGGCTGCGGGGTGGGGGCTGGGGGAGGGAGCCCCTGGACCTAGAGTGTGCAGCCCCACAACCCACAGACACGGGCCAGCTCTTCTGGGTCTGTTTGCTGTAGCCTCGCCCTGGCAGCCTCCCAAGAGGAGGGGAGGCCTGTTTGGCACCTCTGAGGACTCAGCCCGCTGCCTCTCCTCTCTGCCAGGCCCAGTGCCCACCCCCCAGCTAGCACAGCACCCTGGCCTTACTTGAAGTCTCCATCGTGGTATTTGCCAAATGCCTGCAGGACGATGGTGATCAAGGCCATGATGGGCTTCACGATGCAGAACTGCAGTGTGGCCTGGGGTGAGGGGGAAGCCAGGGGTGGTCAGGGGGTGGCTGCGAGGGGCAGGGCAGGGGCAGGCAAGACCCTTACTGACCTGCTTGCAGAAGCGCAGGAAGCCGATGGAGTAGGACATGCCCTGGAGGCAGCAGGTGCCATAGAAGCAGCTGGACCTGGGGTGTGGAAGTCCCTTAAGCAGGGCCCGGGAGGACATGTCTCCAGACCGGCCCTGACGCCTGGGGTGTGGAGGGGCCCCGTGGGCTCTGGGGCGAGATGCTTACCGGATGGGCTTTCCCCGAATCTCAGCCATGATGGCGCTCTCACCCCCCAGGTACTGGAAGCAGAGGCTCAGGAAGCTGTAGATGACAAAGGCTGCAGAGCAGAGGGCCGGGATGCGCAGCAGTGAGCCTCGGCTCCCCGAGGACGCCCACACCAAGGACCCTCACACAGCAGGACCCTCCCCTCAGCTTCGCGACCACCCACCATCCCTGGTGACCCCTGGCCGTTGGCGGTCACTGTGGCCACGATGTCCCCACCCCCATTCCGACCAAGCTGGACTCGGCCCTGGAGGGTGGGGTTCCTGAGCTGACAAGTAGCCTCCCTGGATCTTGCTGGGGGTGCTCACCTTCATAGCAGTCACGCACCGAGTCAAAGTAGATGTAGTGCTGGTGGCCCCCCAGGAGGAGGAGGCTGAGCCAGGAGTCAAAGGCGTAGATGGGCACGATGAAGAGTAGGCGGATGATGTAGCGCTGCTCGTTGGGGACTGTGTAGGACCGCAGGTGCAGGTAAATCTGGGCGGGCAGAGCAAGGGCAGGCTTGGGGGGCGGCAGGCCGCATACAGCCCCCGTCGTGCAGGCCAGCGGGCAGTGTGGGAGGCAGTGTGAACTTCCCAGGGTGCGGCAGGCCCGTTCGTAGCAAATACTCTGCAGCGGGAATGCTCGCTCACTCATGTATGTGTTCATTCATTCCGAGAGAATCTTCCTGGGGGTGGGGGTGGGGGTGAGGGGCATCCATGACCCCCGAGGGGGCACGGCCACTCTGGAAGGCAGTTTGGCATCTCAATGTTGGACGGGGGACATCCAAACAGCTGATACCCTTGACCCCTCCTGGGATTTTCCCCATGGAGCAGGTACATTCAGAAAGAAAGGGTTTGGGTATGAGGATGCCCATCACAGCGACCCATGCGTGGCAGTGGGGCCGGGCTGGTCACGGCAGAGCCACCCCACACGGGAGTGTCCCAAAATGTGCACTTGGGGACCCGCTCTGAAGTAATGTGACATGTAAACATGAGATGACCCCACGCATGTTGGAAACACGGTAAAGAGGAAAAGAAAGACATCACTGTCTTATCCCTGGACGGTAGGAAAACACAGCTGATTACAGTTTGTCTAGAACACTTTCTTGATTTTCATGTCTTCTGCGAGGACATGGAGAAGCAGGGAGAGGGTCTAGAAGAGGAAGAGTCACTGGGGAGCCGGGCACCCGGCTGTGGTCTCACAGCACCTCTGGAGGGCTTCCTGTAGGAGGTGCCTTTAAGCGCAGGTGGAGAGAGGGCCGTGGGAGGGCAGGCTGTGCGTGGAGCCCCGCATGCGCCCAGCTTGTAGGGCACAGTGCAGGGAGTGGCGGGGGCAGGTTGGCACCCAGAACAGGCTCCTTATCTGTCCCTCACTCCCCGATGGTGCAGTGGGAGGGGCCTGGCATGACCTGCCACTAGGAGACATGGATTCTCTCCTGGGGCTGGCACTGCCTGGCTGGGTGGCCTTGGCAGGCCCTCGCCGTCCTCTCTGGCCTTGCCTTCCTGTCTCTAAAGTGACAGGTTGAGTCCTTCTCTGTCCTTCTGGGTTCGGAGAGGGCAGAGTCTAGTTGCCCTTATGTCCCAGAGGGCCTGGCAGTGGGGGCGGGGGTAGGAGCTGCAGCCCCATCTGGGGGATGGACCCCAGGAATCACAGACAGACACATACACACACAGTTGCTGCAACTGCAGAAATTGGGGTCACACAGAGGGGAGTCTGAGATCCCGACTCAGGACTTTGGGGGCCTGCCCCTGTGGGTCCTTGCCCCATAAATCGCAGCCTACCCCAGACCTAACGCCCGTCCCGTCACCAGGGAGTAGGTGTGGCTGCCACAGGAATGCGCATGCACCACACACCTGTTCAGTGGACCTGTCCAGAGGCCCAAGAGCAGCTTGGTAAGACTCTGTGCAAACACTGCCTCCTCCAGACAGCCCTCCCGGATGGCCCTTGCTGCTCTCAGCCGTGGCCTCCCTCACACACTTGTGTCTACCTTACATTGTGGTTGTGTGAGGCCACACAGCCCTCCCTGCCTGCCAGCCCCCTGCCTGCTCACGCCGCCCTCCCCTCAGTGCCAGTTGAACCATCCCAAAGGCCAGCTCTGCTCTCAGCTCCCCCCCCCCAGCCATCCCTCGCTCCCTACAACCTCTGGGGTGTGCTGCACCGACATTCAAGGTCCCTGTTCTGTGTCCTGAGCACCCTGTGCCCAGACGACTGTGCCTGGCCTGCGCCTCACACTCACCTCCCATGGCCAGCATGTCGTCCTGGGCCCCTCTGGGTGTCAGTTCTGCTGCCCATACCCTGGCTCTTCCTTCCCTGGGCCTGGCCATTCCCCCTCTGAGGGGTGGGTCCATCTGTCTAATTGTCACCCCGTGGGGCCGGGGGCTTGTGGGGCTCAGGGCTGAGCATGTCGCTTCTCTCCTCTCCTTCCCTAGATCTGGGGGGCCAGCCCCTCTGGGGCTCCCAGCCAAGCTCTGTCCCTGGCAGGGAACTGCCATCCTCAGGCCTGGCTCCCACAGGCCGTGTTCTGGAGAAAGCCTCCTCTCTTGCCCCTGTGCCCTGGCATCATCCATCTAGGCCTCTGATGGCTGCCCCACAGCCATGGCCTGCGGTCCCAGATCCCAGCAGGGCCAGCCAGGGCCATGTCCCACAGAGAGCAGGGCCCAAAGAGAAGTGCGGAAGGGAGGGCTTACCTGGTGGCAGGTGAGCAACAGGGCAGTCCACACGAAGACCCCTGAGATGCCGCGGGCCAACGCGGTGGTGAGGAAGAGCCGGGAGGCGCCCTGGGAGCTGTTCCCCATGCGGTCCATCTGCGGCCCAGTGGGCACGAAGGGCATGGCAGGCACGGTGGGCATGGCCGGCAGGGGGCTGGGCTGTGGCCAGGTTGCTGACACCAGGGGGCCGCCGGCTGTTCCCCGGAGCCCTGAGACATTAGTCATCTGCAGAGGTGAGGGAGGACATGGGGAGGAGTGAGGGCAAAGGTGCACCCTGGCAGCTGGAAGCAGCCCCAGGGCCAGCAGGGGAGGAGGGAGTGGGGGCGGGGAGGGAGGGGCTCCTCCCCCAGGCCACCAGCAGGCCAGGGCTGCCCTGGGCATACCTCACGGTCCCTTGTGCGGACTTCGAGTCTGACCGTCTTGCCCACTCCCCTGACTCCGGGTGGCCTTGGGCAGCTCCGAGCACAGGAACTCAGCTCCAAGGACAGGGCCTGGGGCGCCCTCCTTCCCCAGGGCTCGGCCACTTGGGCGCAGAATCAGCTACCAGACTCTGACGTAGGGTGGTCCCCGCCTCTGCTGCTCGGCTTGTGGAGAACCCACATTTGAGGGGCCAGAGATGCCTGGGAAAGTGGGGGATCCCCTGGTGCCTGCCTGCTCCGGGTGGAGTTGGAGCGAGGGCCCAACTGGCACTGCCTACAGAGGCTGATGGGGGGGTGCAGCCCAGCCCCCCTTCCCATCCCCTGGGACCTGCGCAACTGTGTGGGTGCCCAGTTCTGCTGCAGGGCCCTCCACCTCCCCAAGCCGCTCACTACCCCAGATGTTGGTTCTTTTCAGCTGCTTGCCAGCCAGCTGGGGCACCAGGCACCTCCCCCGTCCCACACTCGAGGCCTACCCAGCCTCTCCCCTTCCCTCCAGCCCACAGTCGGGACCCAGTGCCTACCTCTCAGGCAGGAAGCGACGGCCCAGCCCTGGGAGGCCGGGCCTCCAGGGAAGCCTGGCAGGTCATTTGCGTGGCCACGTGGCCCCAGTGGCAGCCCCACGGGGGGTGGGGCAGGGCCACTATCTGGAGGCTGTACCAGGCTTGGGGAGGGGCGGCCACCACCTCAGCCCCGGTGGCCCACCTGTGCTGCCACCTGCAGGGAGGGGCCTGGAGGAAGGGGAGGAGCAGAGGCTTGTCCCCTCCCGGAGGCTGACATTCTATCTTTGCTCAGCAGCAGCTGGCTCCCAGGTACCTGCTGGCCGCCAGGTGCCCTCACCTGCCTGCGCCAGACGGCCAGGTGGCTTCTACCCAGGCCCCAGGCGGGCAGGAGGGGTCTCGGTGGGCTGGGCTGATGTTTGCTTAGAATTGGGTGAATTTATATTGTGAAATTCTCAACCAGTCCCCAAGAGGTGCTTTGGAAACCTTGCTGGGATTACGGGGTCGGGGACAGAGGACAGGCAGGTCACCAGGCTCCGCGAGGGGGCCTGACTCATCTTGCCCCTGGTTCAGCCTGATGCCACAGGCCCCTCAGGGAAGAGGCTGTCCCGGCTCCGTCTCTGGAGGGGGTGTCGGGGTGGGGCCACGCTCTGGGCACAAATGCATACATGCTGCCACCGGGGGCCCCAGGACGGAGCATCTGCTCTGTGCCCTTGATGGGACCACACGTCTGTGTCCTTTGTGGCACCTAATACTTCCTGTAGCCCTGGGCCAATGGTTGGAGTGACGGGGGATCCCCTTGTGCTCAGAGAGGGGGAATGTCCCCAGGAGTGTGGGAGGCTGCAGGCCCAGCCCTGGACACGCGGCCCCACTCCTACCCCTCCACCCACACCGTCCACCCCCTGCCCCCTAGAGCCCCCAGCAGGCCTCCTCTGAGCGCTGCTGGGACCTCCCATGCCTTTTCTCCCAGCTGTTTCCTTGTCCTGCCGGCTTAGATGTCTCCTTTAAATCCCCCCTTGTGCCGGGCCCAGCCTGTCCCCCATGCACGGGGCGTGGGCAGCCTCTGTATGGCCTGCCCTCTGGCCGTGGCTCCCACTCGCTCTGGCAGGGGTGGCAGGGCTGGGCTCTAACTTGTGCAGCCAAAGGCAGTTTTGCCCGTGTGTGCCCTGAGCCTGCCACCTGCCCTTGGTACCAGTGACCTGCAGGCCCGCCGACCAGCGTGTGCAGAGCAGTGTTGCTGGCGGTGCACATTGTTGTCATTGTTATGGGCGATTGCGGAGGTAGAACCCATTACTGCCCATGGTGACAACGGCTTGGGGACCCGGAGGGCAAAGACTCAGCTATGGGGACATGGCAGGGCTGGCAGGGCCCAGGGAGCCCACCACCTCCACAGGTGGAGAAAGCAGGCCCAGGTCCTTCCCAGGCTGATGCCAGGATGTCTGAACATGCAGCAGGAAGCACTATGGTTAGATGTTGGAGGGACTTCCCTAGCTGGAGTCAGCGGGGACAGGCCTTTGGGAGTGTGCTGAGGGGCCCTGGCTTTGGGGAGGCACGAGGCCTGGGGCCTAGACCTAGACGGAGGGATTTCCCAAGCTCTACCCTTTCCTCAAAGGTGGAAACACTGTGGGGAAGGGCCGTGTTCTCTGACAAGGCAGGTTGTACACCAGGGGCAGGCCCGGTAGCCTCCTCGCCCTGCAGCTCTGCCAGTGGCAAGGGGAGCTCCTTCCACCCAGGGCCACCCCTGCTGTGATGCGGGGGGCCAGGTCCAGGGTCCCCACCGGGTTGTTCCCGCAGCTGCCCTACCCTGGAGTCTTGTTCAGCTGTTACTTCCAGGAAGGCCTCCAGGAATCCTTGAAGCCTCCCCACTCCAGGATCTTTTGCACAGGATACAGCTTTGCTTGGGGACCTTCCAGTCAGCACCAGGCCATGTGTGCATGCTAGAGGCCTGGTTTCTCTACAAAATGGGGGCCTCCTGCCCTCGCCCCACCTCCTTCTCTGGGTCCTGGTCTGTCGCACCAGAGACAATCTCAGTCCTCAATGCCTTGCTCTGCCCGTGGCCTCTGCTTTCTCGTCTGCACAGATGAGTCTGGAGTTCTCCGGCCATTCTATGGGGTACAGCAGGCAGGTCCCTGCCATCACTGGGGGCCTGGGACACCCCCCTTGCCTTGCCCTGAGCTCAGGGAAAGGCTCCCAGCCACATGGTCCTCCCAGAGCCCTGACCCTGGAGCAAGACCGCAGGCCACCAGGGTACCTGGCAGAGAGCAGCAGGAGCCCAGATTGGGGAGGCATGGGGAGACAGGGAGGGGTCAGGAGCTGGGCCGAGCACCACAAACAGCATGCGGGGACAAGGAGGGCCGAGAGAGCTGCCTGTGGGGCCATCGGCCCCACCCCGGCAGCGGTGTCATGGCCCATGCACACTCAGGAGAGGTGACCGGGCTGGCCCGGCCTGATTTCCCTGCCTGGGGCTGGATGCTGACCAAGCCTGTCACAGGACAGACCTGCCTGCCCAGATCTGGGCAGCTGGGGCCTCTGACCCCTGTTTATAGTGACCAGGTGACCAGACCCGGGCAGGTCCTGGCTGGACGGTGGGTGGCCGAGACACTGCTGGCCATTGTCAGACCCTTGTCCTCATTCCCATGCCTGCCTTTCACCACCATGACCCAATGCCTGTGGCTCCTGGCCTCACTGCTGGCCCTGGACCTCCTTCCAGACCTGTCCTGCCATGCCAGTCCCCCTTCTCAACTGGCCTGCCATCTGAGGACATCTCTGAAGGCCTGTGGCTCCTTCCCTGCTGCCAGCCCTGTCTGGTGCTCCCTGGGCAGTCAGACAAAGGGTTGCAGGGAGCATCAGGACACCATGATCTCATGGGTCAGCCCCACCAAGGTCCTCTGGCTCTCCCTGGGGGTCCCCCCGCTGGTGCCCAGGGATTGGCACACAGGGTTTGCCTCTGAGCTTGTTAAGGCCCCTGGAATGGCCCTGGACTCAATCAATAGCCACCGTGGCCTAGGGCCTGGGGGTGACTGGACCCGGGCCACCGTCAGCGAGGCTCCTGGGTGCTCAGGCCTTTAAGCCACTCTGATGGGACCTGGGAGAAGTAGGGGGCTGCAGTGGCGTCACAGGGCTGTGGAAGGGACCTGCCAGCCTGGGTGCCCTGAACCACTTCTCCCCTCTGGGCCCATGGGGGACTGTGGGTCCCCCGCCCAGCTCTACTTCTGGGTTCCCTTGCGTGGAGGGCAGGCAGGGAGGTAGGGCCCTGGGTCAGACACACTGGGTTGGGACTCTGACACGCCCTTCACTGTGACCTTCCTGTTTCCGCCGCCATTGGAGCCCCATATACAGCTGGTCAGCACCCGTCTCCCTGCCACCTGTTTCTCCTAAAGATGGCCATGGGCCACTGTAGCCCAGGACAGCTCTGCTGGGCCTCCCAGCCAGGTCACAGTCTAGCAGCCAGGTCACCATCCGTGGGCTTCTCTGGGCCTCGAGGCCACTCAGCCCTGGGGGACCCCCACGTGGGATCTCGGGAACCTTCCTCCCTTGCTCCTGGGGCTCTCCTGCCCTTTCTGCACTGTCCCCTGTGCCCTGTCCCTCCCCTAGGCCTGCTGCCTCAGTCCCCAGAGAGAAGCTGTGTGTACCTGGGGCCTGCCTGCACCTGCCTGTTGCCCTGGAGCCAGCCACCAGTCCTGGGTGTGTACCGGGGGGGCACTCTTCCTTGCAGAGCTGGGGCAGGGGTGCCGGCCTGGTCCTGGACTGGCCAGGCTGGCCTGAGACCCTTTGTGGTTACCAGCAGGGCCCTGTCCCCTTGGGTGGAGGGGGGTAGGGCAGAGAGGCTGGGACTCTCAGAATTTCATGGTGGGGGCTTTTTTCTCCAGGAGCCCCCACCCCACTGGAGTGAATGGGACCTTGGCCTGGACAGCACAGCCCACCCATGGGTGTGTACAGATGCACACACACATGCATGCCCGTGGCTCACCTCCCCGGTGGCTCCCTCAGCTGTCTGGTTGGGCCCCTTGGGCAGCCGTGTGGCAGGGCTCCAGGCCCGGGGGTGGGCGGCCTCCCGACCTCCAGTGCTCTTCCTCGCAGCAGCCTGGGTCGGTCCAAGGTACTGCTGCTCCTGGGGAAGTGCTGTCCTTCCCCGGTACCCAGAAAACGCCTCCCTGCCACCCGCCCACCTTGCCAGGCCGGCTCTGCCAGCCTGGGTGCCGCCCAGGCCACACCCTCTGCCACAGATTCTGGGACCGGCTGTCCCTCCCACCCACTGTCCGGCGGCGGGTACGAGTGGGCCTCAGAGTCTGACATCCGCTGTGGCTCTCGTCTGGGTCACTGGCCAGGTGTGGCTTTGGGGGCCACAGCTCTCCAGTCCGTGTGGACGGGATCGGAGGCCCACCTTCCGAGGTGCAGTGAGGGGTAGATGGGGTGACGCCATGTCTGAGACACGTGGAGTGCGCTGTCCCTCCAGAAGTGGCTCACACGTCCCTCTGCTGCCTTCATCCCTCGGCTGCCCCGCATCAGGGAGCCAGAAGGGGTCTCAGGACAAGTAGCTCCACAGGCTTTGACGGTGGCCCCCTCCCACTGTTAATGGGGCTGCAGGGTTTGGGCCCCTGGCCAGCACGGGGTGGGGGGTGCTGTGGCCTGAATCCCGCTGGCTCCCCCTGCAGGGCCCTGAGCCTTGGTATTCCTGTCTGTGAAGTGGGTTCAGGGGTCCTCATGCTCCTGGGTGGTGTGTGGGTTGAAGGAAGGTAGGAAATGGAGCTTGGTGAGTGCAGAGTGGGCACGTCCCGAGTGCTGGTGCGGGCCGGTGACAGCCTGCGTGAGGGCCACTGCTCTGGATGACTGTTTCTCAGACCCCCTCCCTTTCTGCCAGTATCTCTCCCCCACCTTCCTCCCTGCCTGGAGTGGCCCAGGCGTGGGGGGTGGGCTGCAGGGTCCTCCCCCTCCAGGCCTGCCTGCCTTCCCCAGAGATGGGGTCCTGGCCCTGAGCAGCCTCCTCCAGAGACGCACAGCCTCTGAGAAGACGGTCAGTCGCCAGCGGCTCCCGCCATCGCTCTTCCATTGGGCATCCTAGTCCCTCGTCCACGTCCCGAGTCCTGATTGAGTTTCACTCCAAGGTGCTAAGGCGCCTGCGCTCCGCTGGTCCTGTGTGCAGCTTAGTCCAGTTCATTGTACCCGGTTTGGGAGGACTGGGGGCTCTGTCAAAGCCCCACTGAGCTCCTCGGGGATTGCCCAAGCGGCCGCCCTCCCTGGCTTCTCGGGCTCGCCCTCGGCTCTGAGCCCTGTCCCCACGGCCACTGAGGGAAAGGGAGGGCGTGCGAGGGAGGGGGCCCCGGGGCCCTCGGCTTGCAGCTGGGTGGAGAACCGTGCAGGGCAGGTGGCACCGTGGTCAGACGGTGTGGCCTTGACGGAGCAGCCCCTCCAGCAGTCCAGGCTGCGGGCTGATAGCCCCCGTCCCCTGCTTTCACCGGCTGCGAATCGCTGGAAGGCGTGATCACAGTTTGGTCGTTGGGTAAGCGCCGGTCCGTGTAAAGGGGTAGCCGCCTCTTGAGGGGCCCACCCGCCTGTGGGGCCTGCGGCCTCACTACGGCTCTTCCTGAATCCCCGCTGGGGCGCGGAGCGCCTCTCCGCCCACCCCCGCCTGGGTGTGTAAGGCAGGACAGTACCAGGCCCTGGCGTAGGTGACAGGAGCATGGACGTCGGGCCGTGATTCCTACCAGCCAGCAGACGGCTCCTGGCAGCTGCGGAGAAGGCGCCGGGGACCCTGTTCCCCGTCCACGCCACTTCTGCAGCCCCCCGCCCGGCAGGCCGCTGTGGGTCGGGCAGCCGCCGCCCCGGTTCTCCGAGCCCCATGGAGCCGGGGTCTTTCACGGCCCACCTGCCTCTTCTGCAGGGCGGCCGCAAGGGGTGGGAGTGTTGCACCTTCGTGCAGTCAGGCCATGAGTGGGCGGCAGTGAGGGGCCCTGTGGCCAGCTCAGGTCCCAGCGCCCCCGCCCCGTGACACTGCCTCGGTATCCCCCTCTGGCACACATGGATGACCAGCGGAGCGATCTCCCCCGCCTGAGTGAGGACTGCTAGCATGTGTATGACCCGGGCTGTCCGCAGAGCCTGGTCACCGTGATAGGCAGCTGTGCTCGTCCCACAACAGCAAAGTCTGCAGATCTGAACCCGGACTCAGACGGGGACCCTGCCCGTGCCTCAGGCCCCCTGCTTGTTAAATGGGAGAAGTGGTAATTCCACGGCACAAACATCTAATCTTTAGATGACAAGCGTTGAGTAAGTACTCTCTCAAGTATTAATCTGAGGATACGGCGCCTCTGCCTCCGGTGTGGGGGCGCTGCTTCTCCAGCAGGCGGCTCCTCCCCTCCCGCCGAGGTCTTGCTGGCCTGCCTCCCAGCGGTCTCCCCATTCCAGCCCTGACCTTACTCCCCACCCGTCCTGACAGCCCAATCCCTGGGGGTCCTCGTGGGTGCGGTTCTCCCTTCACTTCCTTGGTCGGCTCTGGTGTCCTTGGAACTTGTGCTGGTCCTGGTCCCCTGAGAGGTCCACCAAGTGGGGCTCAGGGTGCAGGACTTTACTGAAGGAACGCCAGGGTGAATGCAGGTGGGGTGGGACCAGCCAGGCTGAGAATGTGTCTGCCTGAGGGGTCAGGCGGTGGATGGGAACCACTGGCTGGGATGGTGTGGCAAAGCTGGCCACAAAGGAGTCCTGTGCCTCTGGGGGATGGGCCTCAGTTTCCCTTGGCATCTCCAAAGCATGCAGGTCCAGCAGGGGCAGCCTGGTCACTCAAGCTCCCTGCAGCAGCAGTGGTGGCAGCACAAGGTACATTCCTCTCTCCTGTGTTGGCACATCCTTCAGGAAGTCTGTCAGGATTCCCAAGCACAACTACCTGGTCACCATCAGCCAGTCTGTGGCTTGGGTGGGACAGGGCTGACAGTGACCCTGCACAGGCAGTGTCTGAAGGAATGAGCCCTTGAAGAGTTCCCCTCTGTCCTACCTTCAGCAAGCTCACACCCACCTCCAAACTGGACCAGAGGCTTGAATTATTTTTGTTGCCAGCTGGAGAGCAGTTTCTAGTCAAGAACCTGTCTCAGGAGCCGTCGGTTCTAAGGGAAACTGAATAAAAACTCCTCCTGATCTCATGAGGACATGGACGCCACCCAAGGTATTTCTTCACACAGATGGTTTTTTTTTCTAAGATTTTATTTTTTAAGTCCTCTCTGTGCCCACTGTGGGGCCTGAACTCACAAGTCTCAAATCAAGAATCGCATGCTCCACTGAGCCGGCCAGGCACCCCTTTATACAAATCTCAAAAAAAAAAAAAAAAAAAAAAATTCCCCATTCCCAGGGAAGGCTACTCTCAGAGCACAGGGACCCCAGCTGGTCCCTGCTTCCCAGACCCCATGCCCACATTGTCTCTGATCTTCTGTGGGGTGGACTCGATAGCACACTTAACCTCCCAGTTTCTGGTGTGGCTGGTGATGCTCCACTGTGGCTACACGGAGATGAAGATGTGCCCGGGGGGCGGGGGAGGTTCCCAACGGTTGTCTGCCAGAGGCCTGAGCAGGCACAGGCTGCCTTGGGGTAGACATGCCTCACAGGAACTGTCAAGCAGCAAGATGGTAAGAAATGTGTTCGGAGTGGAAGTTAACGGCTGTCTGGCAACCCAAACACGCTCAGGGATGTCAGAGGAGGAGCGAGAGATGTGTACAGAGTGTGTGAACCATGTAAGGCTTTCTCCCACCTACGGTGCACCCAACGGAACCCACACTGTGGGACAGAAGCTTCTCAGCACTGTTAGGAGGGATGGTGAAGTATTTGGGGACAGGTGTTTATTCTTAACATCAAACATTTCCTCCAACGACGGATACTGCTCATGGAGTGCCGGGATTCACACCTGAGGACTCATCTTCCAATTCTCAAATACATGCAAGTATCTGGACCCTGGTAAGAACCACCACAACCCCGGCAGACACTCTCCGCAGCTCTCCTCCATCCGTGGATACGTCAGCGCCCCTGAGATGTGTGTATCTCCGCTGGCTTCTAGGGCTAGAGCCAGACAGCTCCTCCTCCTGCCTGAGCCGCAGACGGTCTCCAAGAGGACAGGGCGTCCAGTCTCTGCGGCTGCTGGCTCTGGGGTCACCAGACCTGGCACGCCTGGATCACCTCCTTCACAGCCTTCAGCCCCTCTGCGTTCCTGTCCTTCATGGCCAGGGCCAGCAGGACCGCTCTGTTTCCAGCTTCCTGAGACACGAAGGTCACCAGGTTTTTCGCAAAGACGTGCGTGAGAGGCTGGAGAAGGGAAGGAGAGAAACCACTTTAACGGAGACAAATCCGGTTTTCCTTAGCGCCTTCGTGGAGGATTCCCCGACTGCCTTCCTGCACCCCAATAACCACCTACCCCTCCCTGTAAGTTCAAGGCAACAGCGGTTCAGAGTTCAACCGGACTCCAGAGCTCGGATCCTGAACACCACGCTGAAGAGGCGCTGTTACACTAGCCTTCCTGCTGCGTCCTGATCCTGGGTGTCTCCTGGCTGTCTGCGACCCAGAAGGATCTGCGGAGGCTGGGCGGGGGGTCCATCACGTCCCAAGGGCATCTATTCAGAGCTCGGGCTCCAAGCTACCCCACGAGGGTCAAACCCTACTAAATCCATCCGCCCACCTGCCTGCTGGACAAAACCTGCTGGGCTGGGAAACGGGGCGGAGGGCAGGCAGGTGCCCCCACTGCTGCTGAGGTGGCTGCCTGGGGGGGGGGGGGCGTCCACCCACTCTACCTCATCCTGCCCCAGAAGCACTCTGGTGGTGAGCACGGGCTTCCCGACGTCACTGGCAACGGCGCTGGGTTCCAGGGAGACCAGGGTGCCCATCTTCCCGAACTGGGTCACCACCACCAGGATGTGGCTGCTGAAGGCGGTGCACACCACCTGCGTGGGGACGCCGCACACCACCTCCGTCCTCTGCTTGGATGTCAGCAGGGGCCTGCCGTCCATGGCCGGGTCTCTTCAACCGCACTGTTACCGCTAAGAAGAGAAAAGGAGTCGATCAGGCCGCGTCGGACGCGCCCCGGGTCTGCCCCGCCGGCACTGAACGGAAGCGTCCGCACGCCCAGGCTCCGGCGGGCACCTCGGGAGCAGCTCCCGGCGGCAGGGGTCGGCGGCGGGGTCCCGGTCCCCGCGCCCCGGGCTCCCGCCCTCCTGCCCCGCTCCCGCGGCCGCTCCGGGTCCCGCTCCCACCCGCCATGCCGCCCGCGCTCACCGCGCCGCGCCCGGAAGTGACGCCTTTGGGCGACGCGGGCCCGCCTCCGCCCTGCACCCCTCCCCCGCCGGAAGTGCGGCTGTGGGCTTCCGGTCCCGGCAGGGCCTCCTGGGCCCTCAGCGGCGGGGTTCCGCGCTCGCGGGAGGGTCGGCTGTTCGGGCCGCGGCCTCGGTCTCCGGCTGCTCCCCGGGGCGTCCTCGGAGGTCCTGGCGGGAGCCCTGCTTCCCTGCCTGTGGGTTCCCTCCCCGCCGTGCCGCCGTCGCCGCCGGACAGCGGGCCACGGGGCCGGGTGCGGCCGGAGGGAGGACCCCGGAGCGGGGCCGCGGGGCGTCCTGCTGACCCGCCGGGGCGGGGGGGCGGGGCCGAGGCCACTGGGAGGTCGGGGCTGCGGCGGGCGCGGGGCGAGCCCTCGGCCCCCTGCCCGGGTCCCCAGCTCTCCAGGAATCCATCTGGGCCACATCCATCAGACTGTCAGGCCCGTGGTGGGTGCCAGGCATTGTGCGAAGTGCTGTTGGCAGTGGCTCCTGCAGTCTCAGCCCCGTGGGTAGCAGCATCCTTGCCCACCCCCACCCCCACCCCATGCTGGCTGCTCGGGCTCTTGAGAGCTTGCCCGAGGTCGGCAGGCGGGTGAGGGCTGGATGTGGGCTGCAGATGCTCGCCCTTGATTACTGGGCTCCGGGCTCTGGCACCCAGGTCCCCGGGGACAGGCGGGGGTGCGGTGGGGGTGGTGACCAGCATGGCCCCTGCAGCAGGATGACTTCTGCTCCCTCCTGGGCCCTGAGAGCCCCTCCACCGGCTCATCCTCTCTCCAAGCTGGAAGTGTTGCTGGCGAGGTGGGGAGTCTGCGCTGAGCCTGCAGATGCCCCCTTAGGGGAGTCACAGCCTTGAGAACCCCGTACTGGAGACCCTGCCCCTTGCCTGCTCTGCCCGCCCCACCGAGCCCCTTAGGAAGCCTTGGCCTCGCCAATCTTTGCTCCATTTTCTCCTGATTTAATGATTCCTTAGTCCGCGCCAAGTCTCATGAAGCATGCACCCTCCAAAATGATGTCTGGCGGCCTAAAATAGAAGGCATGTACACAGAACATCAAAATAGAAATAAAAATCAAAAGGAACAACAAAAAAAATCAAAAGGAAACCTGTTTTTGAGCTTTCTTGCAGTGGACTTCACAGAGAGAAAGATTATGACTTTCACGGTTTTGATACTCCAGAAGAAAGAAGGGTTTCACTTTCTGAGGAGAGTGTATTTGTTGGGTCTAAATTTAAACCCACCTCCACCCACATCCACCCAAAAGCGAATTGCCAGTGCCTTGCTTTGAGACGGGAAACCTTCCAAAGGTTCATTCACTGCGATTCACCTACCCATGCATTCTCTCCACCTAGACAAATAGATACAAATTGGACACACACACCCCTAAAAATACCTCCACTCTGAAATAAAGTTCTCATTTTTGCAAAGGATGTGGAAGTGACGCGGCTGACATGTAGGTGACACTGTTAAGCAAATCTCTAAGTGCTTGTCCGTTGGCTGTCTTTGGTCTAGATCTTGGGCAGAGACTGCGTATGAAGGGAGGTGGGAAGTCCAGGGAGGAGCTTCCTGCCACCCAAGTGGTCATATGGGGAGAGTGCCATGCTCATTGCCTACTGTTGACTGTTCTCCAGCGCAAGGTGATCATAAATCTCTTGAATTTGCCCTACATTCAGGGAATTGGGGGTTGCGAATACCCTTGTACGTTAATTTGGAGAACCAACAAAGAATCCAACGTTGATTTGGCAGGGCCATAATTTTTTCAACGAATCGCACCACTGTGGTTTTCCCAGCTCGGTAACCAGGAGGACGGGTTTGCCACTCCATGCAAGGGCACCATCAATTTTCCCGAATTGATGGTGATCCTTTGATAGGCACGTCTGTCCTCGTCATCCTCTCACCAGACTGCCTGTTGCCTGCGTGTCTGGCACCGCCGGGCCCTCCCCAAGCTTGCCGACAGCTTCGGCCACCAGAACACCCCCCAGAATTAACAACCTTCACAGGCTTTCCGAAATCTTGCACCTTTCATGAGATTTACAACTCACTTTGCGATTGATTTGCGCCGTACACCCACAGCCTCATGGCACGGGGCCAGGACTTCCACGGTCCTGCGTGTGTGTGAGAGAGAGTGGGGGAGAAGGAGGGGCATTTAAGGGGAGCCCGATTTCCTAAACGGTTGATGCCTTAGGGAAACCTTTGGTGTCCAGATGACTCTACTGCCCTCTGCAAGCTCATGCTGCCAGCACCCAGGTACCGGAAACGTCAGCGCTAGGGACCTAGAAGTGGAAGCAGTAGGACGTCAGGCTCCAGAATCTACCTCCATGGCCCTTACTAATTGTGCTGTTGGGAAGCTTTCCCTGTTGGCCTCAGCTTCTCTTAAAAATAGAGTACGCTTGTGCCGGCCTCCCAGGAGTGAGCAGGGGTCCATGCACCCCGACTCCCTGGAGTTTTATGAAGTTAGCTATATGACTTTATGTATTTCCATAACTTACTCCTACATTTACATATTATTGATTACCTTTATCATTAACCACCATCCTCAGGTGAGTAAAATCCTGCTGTCCTATGCCAGATGAGGAACGGCCTGAACACCAGTCCATCTTGGGGACTCAGAGGCCCCTGACCTCCATGGCCAGCCTGCAAGCTCCAGGCCGCTCGGGAGGCTCTTCGAGCTGCTGCCCTAGGGTCTGCCTGGGTGAGGATCTCAGAGACACAGCATTCCCTCCAGGTTTCGGTGAGATGTTGTAATAGGTGGAGCTGTGTTATTTGTAGAAACACTTGTCCCTCTCACATGTCCCGGCCAGTCTCCTAAGAGGACCCAGGTACGCAGAGAGCTGGAGATCGCATTTGTGATGAGGGCCTGAGACACGGCATCAGATAAGCAATTTTGTCCTATTTAGACAGTGAGATACTTAGGACTGGATGACAGGAGGTGTGTCCGCCTCCTTAGGGTTCTTCTAGGCATTGGTGACACACACCGTGTGAAACCGTCCTTTGCCTCGAAGGAGAAGAGATGGGCTCACTGGACAGCTGAGAAGTCCTGAACACTCTGGTGAGTCTTCTCCATCTCTCGCCTCTGAGATCGCTGTCCTGCCTTCCCGTAAAATCACCAGCTGCTGGGTCCATCACTTTGCTTCCCAGGATCCCCTGGGGAAAGTCCAGGATGATCTCCCTAGACCAGCCTGGTCGCCTGCCTGTCCTCAAACCAATCACTACTTGAAAACTAGTTCATGTAAAGGCAGCTGCCCCTGCACTTGCAAGTTAGCAAGCACTGGTTAGTGATATACATGTGTCAAAGACGAAATCATAATGGAAATGAGGAAATACCCAGCATGTCCCGCCTGCCTTTCCACAGATTTGCCCATTTGGACATTGCCAGCAACAGGGACTCCTACACCACGTGGCCTTCCATGACTGGCTCCTTCTGCTCCACATCGTTTTGACGAGATTCATGCACAAACACTGGGGCTTTATTCCTTCCCGACGGACCAGTTTTTTTTTTTTTTAATTCATGAGAGACACACACAGAAGGGCAGAGACACAGGCAGAGGGAGAAGCAGGCTCCATGCAGGAAGCCCGATGCAGGACTCGATCCCGGGTCTCCAGGATCATGCCCTGAGCCAAAGACAGACATTTAACCACTGAGCCACCCAGGCGTTCCACCAACAGACAAGTTCTTGATTACTCAGTAACTGGGAAGATTAAATGAGGTCACACTGCCAAAGGGCCTGGTTCAGGGCCTGCCACATACAGGTAGGTGTACGACAAGGCTGCCTTCCCGTCACAGGTCACTGGGATCCCCTGACGGTACCACACAGAAGGGACCTCGTGTGATCAGTGACTCCAAGCTCTCTGCACTGCTGGTGTGTGGGGGAGCTGATGTCGAGGGGTAGCAATGTTAACCCATCTACCTGGCCCCTAATGTCATCATTCCCACCCCCATCTCCCATCCCCCATCCCCTCCTGAGACTGGTCTGGAGGTATCCAAGCAGGCCTCAATGATGCCAAGGCCTTGAGGTCATAATTCCACAATCCTGTCCCTGGAGAAAGGCTATGGTGGTATGGAAGCTGCCGGTGCCCCGTAATGACATTTGTAGGCACGAGAAGCAGAAGCGTCAGGGGCAGTGAGGCCAGGCACAACAGGCAGGGCCATTTTTGCAGCCGTCTGCAGATCTTTCTCTGTGCGGCAGCCCTGCAGCTGAAGCTGGGGATGCTCTGCCCCGGGGGCCTTCCTTGCCCTTTTGTGCCCCAGTTGACGTTGGGAGGAACTCAGTCTGGTGGCCTGATGGCATGCTGGTACTGCTACCTGTGCTACCCACGCACGATGGTCACAGACACCCTTGAACAAATAGCAGCATGAAATTAGAAGTGATTCTAATTAGGGTTCTCCATAAGACAGAAATTACCTTTCGCAGCACCCGGTTATCTAGAAAAACAATGAACAATTAATTTTTTCCAAACCAGGATTATCCAAGCAGGATGTAAGACACATAAGCCGCTGAGGTTTTTGGAGAAAAAAAGATTAAAGGCAACCAATTGAAAATCGCATATATTTTATTACAAAAACAAAACCCCAGGTCTATGTGAAATTCAAATTTTTCCCAAGGGAAATTAATGAATACCATTAAAACTGAGTCCAGTTTATAAGGATCCAGGGAGTAGTTCATCTGGAAAGGGAATAAATCCTCTTCCTGGGGAACATTTAAAGATCGTTTCTGGAAGGCCTGCAGCACAGGGTGAGAAGTAAATTCATCACTTTCCCACAGAGGCTGGTGGTATTCCCCATTGGGTGTAGCCTCAGCTCAGCTGAGGCGGGCCAGGGCTGCACGGCTTAACTGGGTCCCGAGCTTCGGAGTTTTAGGTCAGTGGGAGTGTTTTCACTTAACGCCACACAGTAAACACAAAGAATAGCCCTTGACTTTGGATTCAGTTCCTCCCCCGCACAGAACCAGGAGTCTAATACGCCGCTTTGATTTCTGCCGGACTCGGTCAGGCTCGGAGGTTATAACGTCTCCTTCCCAGAGCGAGTATTTCTGTGCTCGTTAGAATTACGGACAGCTGCCTTGCACCCACATATTTGTTTAGTTCCTTAATAAATGGAACCTAATCCCTGTACAATTTCTGGAAGCCTTTCTTTCAATATTTTAAGAAGTGATTTCCCCCGGTGAGGAAGTGGTCCCGCTGCGAGGGCCGAACCCGTGGCAACGCTGCCAGTCTGCATGGAGGCTCGTCCCTGCTCCTGCTTTGTTTCTCTCGAGGAGGGGAAAGCCAGTGACTCAAAATGTGCTGGTTGAACTGGACCGAATTCTAGTTGGCTTACAAAGTGGTAGGTCAAGGGGCTGGGGTGGCCATGGAGCGGGGAGGATGGGGCTGAGGGAACCCGACACTCCCTGGGCAGGCTCACTTGTGACCTTGGACAACTCCTTCTCCTCCCTGGGCCTAGTTCTGCAAACCTCCATCTGTAAAATGGGCACATTGGCCAGGTGGCCTTCCAGGTGCAGCCCGGGGGAGGGGTGTGGGGAGGGGGGCAGCCCCAGAGGAAGAGGCAGCCCAGACAAGTGGCTGGTGGGATGGATGAGGAGTTGATGCTGTTCCCGCAGGGCGGGGTGGAGACGGCTGGGAAGGCAGGAGGTGGCCTCACTGTTCCGAGGCCTATTCTGTGTCTGTTCTGGACCGTACCAAGTGGAAGCTGTCAGAGGGCAGACGGGTCATGGCTCGAGGACTTTCTGACCAGTAACACCAGGGCCTCGCAGGGGAGGTGGTGCGTACGCTCCCTTTGGGGGAGTGCAGAACGGGTGGTCATCTGGGGTAGGGACTTGTGTGGGGGGATATCTGTGCTTGGGGGCTGGACTCAGAGAGTTTTGGAGGATATTTGAATCCAAATGCCTATGGTTCTGTGCGTCTGGGCAGAACTGATAATGTAGTGAGATATTACGTCCTGCCACACGGTTCAAGACAAAACAAGACACGGAACACAACGGAGCAAGAACCGGCCACACTCGGTGCTGGCGAGGACGCGGCGCAGCTGGGAGCGCAGAGCGGCACAGGCACTCGGGAGGCTGGTGAGCGGTTCCTTACGAAGGTGAGCACCCCCTGCCACCTGCCGCAGCAGGATGTCACTGGGTGTTCAGCTGGCGGAGGGGAGAATTTTCAGCTGGCGGGGGGAGGATTCGGGTTCACACAGAATCTGCCCATGGACGTTGATAGTGGCTTCCTACAGAGCAGCCCCCACTGGATAGACCCCAAATGATCGCAACTGCTGAGTGCTACGTCCATGGGATGGGGTGCTGCTCTGTACTTTAAGGGGGGTAAAGTACGTACTCGTTCATGCAACAGCATGGGGGGACCCCGGACACAGTGCGCTGAGTGAAAGAGGCCAAGTGCAAAGTGTTCGTGATGCTTGACTCCATGCCTCTGGAGCACCGGGAAAGGCAGCTTATAGGGACAGGCCGCAGATCAGTGGTGCAGAGTGGGGTCAGGCTTTGATGGTAGATGGGTGGCATGAGACATTTCTGGGAGGATGGACCTTCTGTATCTTGTTTTTTTTTTTTTTTTTTAAGATTTTATTATCCATTTGATAGAGAGCATGAGCAGGGGCAGAAGCAGAGGGAGAAGCAGACTCCTCGCTAAGCAGGGAGCCCCATGCAGGACTCGATCCCGGGGCCCTGAGATCATGACCTGAGCTGAAGGCAGATGCTTCACCAATGGAGTCCCCCAGGCACCCTTGGACCTTCTGTGTCTTGATTGTGGTGGTCCTGACGTGACTGTGTGCACGTGTCTGCACTCATGACAGGTACCTAGTGAGTGGACTTGAGGGCCTGCACATAAAAAGAAGAGTGAACGCAGAATTGGAGTAAACAGACAGTGCCACTGACAGAACTGATGGGAAACCCCACCTCTGACCCAGAGCGGATTCCATCTGGAGAACTTGGAGGCCTCGTGCACCCCGCTTCCACCCGCAGCCGGCCCTGCTCAGAGCTGAGAGGTGCTGCAGTCACCTGTCCATCTGTCCATCTGTCCATCCATCCTTCCAGGAGAGAAAGGTCTTTTGGTCACCCAGGGAGCTGGTGCGAGGGCTCTCAGATGCAGAGATAAGACAGGATGAACCGGTGGCCATGGGTCCAGGCACAGTGAGGTCAGCCTGGGAATGTCCCCACGGTCCCCGAGGAGGAGGAAGACTCTCTAGGAATGCAGCCGTGAGGGAGGACGTGGTGGGGGGATTCGGGGGGTGCACAGAGTCTGCGGCACTGTGCCACGGATGTTAGTTGGGGTGGCAGCAGGTGCAGCTCCAGTGGCACTTCTGGTTTCTGTGCTCACACAGGTCTGCATTGTATTTTTACAGCCAGTGTATTTTATTCTTATAACCAGGGAAGAACACAGGGAAGGCAGCACACCTATGGCCATTGTGGATGGGGGGCTTTGCACTTTGAGGACGCAGCCACAGCCCCCCGGGTGAATGAAGGCTGGGGTCTTGGCAGGGAACCGGGGGCAGGAGAGCTGGGCAGGGAGAGCCTGTGTTACCAGCAAACACCTCTGGGGGGCAGCAGAGGCCATAGAATGCTCTAGCCTGCAGCGCCCTGTGGATGGAGGGACCAGGTGTCCAGGTGTCCAGCGGTCCTCACTCCCCACATTCCCCATGGGGAAAAGGGGCCCCTGCTTCCCTTAGGCGCTTCCTACCCTCCTGACCCTGGAGCCTGCCTCCTCCCGGGAGCCCAAGAGCCCATTCCCTCTCTTACTGTCTGTCTCTCTGTGTCTGTTCTGATCTCAAGCTCCGGCTTTGCTTTCTCTCTCCATCTCCATCTCTGCCTTATCTGGGGTCTCTCCCTCATACCCCCAAGGTACAGTCACCTAACCACAAAGATCTTGAAGGTGTCATGTCTCGGGAATCTGCTGAGCCAGCCCATCCTGAGGGCCAGGCCCCTGTGCCACCATGCAGTAAGGGGAGTGAGAAGGTGCAGGCCCTGTGCAAGTCTTTTTGGGGGGCTGGCAGGCACATGCAGAGGTAGGGATGTACGGCAGCCCAAAGTGTGGGTACTCGAAGTTAGGAGTAGGACTTGTGAGCTGCACTAGACGGTCAAGGCCGTGATGAAAACACAAAGTGGGTGTGCACTGGCCTCTGCGTCCCCCATCCTTGGTATTCCTGGGCCTTGGGTTTGGCTTTGACCTTCCTGGTGGCCACAGAGAACAGGGAGCAGGACCAGGTACGCAGGTGTGTGGGTGCTGGCTCAGAGGACCCAGTGCTGTAGGGGTCGGACTCATTCCCCCAGAAGTTCCCTGCTCCGTGCACCCTTGTCACTGCCAGCCCTGCCTCTCCGGAGCCCTGCTCTCAGCATCAGCCCAGGAGGTCCCCTCCCCATGGCCACTCCGGTGCCTTCCTTCCCCTGAGGAGAAGCCCCAGGGACTCATGCCTCCCGCTGCCTGCATGCTTTCTGACCTGACTTTCTGGGCTCACAGGCCACATATTTTTTCTTTCTTTCTTTCTTTCTTTCTTTCTTTCTTTCTTTCTTTCTTTCTTTCTTTCTTTCTTTCTCTTTCTTTCTTTCAATAATTTTAATTAGATAATTTTTAATAATTTGGTAAAAGAAATGCAAAACCTACCACTTTAACCATTTCTCAGTGTCTAGTTGAGGGGCACCGAGGGCATTCCTGCTGCTGCACCCCCGTCTCCCCATCCAGCTCCAGAACGTTCCATCCCCATGACACACTGACCCCCACTCGCTCCTGCAGCCCCACCCCACCATCTATTCTGTGTCTGAGTCTGACACCACCAGGACCTCATGTGCATGGGGTCCCCGCATGTGTCCTACGTCTGGCTTGTGTCACTCAGCCTCACATCCTCAGGGTGTGTCCCCATGGTGGCAGGTGTCCTTCCTTCCTTTCTGAGGCTGAACAGTGACCTACTGTGCGGACGGACCCCACTGTGTCTATCCATTCCTCCAGCTCTGAGGGCAGAGTGGTGGTGTCAGGCGTTCACAGGCAGGCTCTTTGCTTGCGTGGGCCACTTGCCTTCCCAGCTCCTTTCTCTCCTGGAGGCCCGGGGTACCTGGGCAGACCTCCAGTCAGTGGAAGGAGCAAGGGCTGGCAGCCCGGTCCGGTCCGCTCTGAGAGCAGAGACTCCCCCCGCCCCAGATGTTTTTTGTTCTACAAACTGCTTTGATCTGGGTGGGCCTGGGGCTGCTGGGAGATGAGGGCGGGTGGTGGGCAATGTCTGCGCTTATTCTTACGATTGATGAAGTCCTGGGCCCCACATCACTGTGGCGCGCATTGGGGCGGCTTCTCCATCCCCAGGGGGGAGACCCCCGCCCCTGTACATGGCGCTGGCGGTAGGAGCTGAGCTCAGGTGACAGAAACACCACGCCAGGGCTTGGTCCTGGGGTCGGCCTGGGGGGTGCCAAATGCAGGTGGATGTCATGGTGGTGCCACCGGGAGTGGGGGGGGGCCGTTTCGCTGGGGGGTGGGGCGACGGTGCTGTCGGGGGTGAGGGCCGAAAGGACAGCCCTGCATCTGCCGCCAGCACCTGCACATCTCCTGGGAAATCAGGCTTGGCTCTGTCACCGTCACCGGGAAACAGTCAGGCAACAGCCTCCTGCACACGAGGGGGTGTCCCCCGCTTCCTCTCCCTGCGTGCGTCTGGTTTCCCTCTGCAGCCCCCCAGGGGCCGCGGCCCCCCAAAGGCTGCACTCTGGGAGCAGAGTGCCCTGAAACCAGAGAAAAGAACACCGGGGATTTGGCTTAAACTCGTTAAACCCAATGAACCCTCCCGCCGAATGATCCCAGTCTGCGCCAGGCCTTTTAATCTTGTTCGGGCCTCGGGATAATTTGTTTAGCTGTGCTGATCAGTTGAAGGTTAATTCAATTGGACTTGGGTTATTTATTTGTGCCCGGATTTGCTAAGTGTCATTGGAGGTACATGAGGTCTTCATTATGGCGGCAAGATGGCTTCATTAGGGGTCGGCCGCTCCTGCCGGGCCCCCTCTGGCCTTCTCAGAGCACCCAGGCTCCTTCCTGCCCGGGGAGGCGGGGGTGGCAGCCTTGGGGGCTGGGGGCACTGGGAGGCGGCCTGGCCTGGGGGGAGGGGCATCGCTCCGAGCAGGGTCCGGAGACCTGGCTCTAGTCTCAGCTCCGATGGTGGCCCTCCTGTGCTCAAATAACCAGTCCTCCGTGAGTCTGGGGGACGTGGAGGACCTGCTTTCCTGGACTCATCTGTTGGGATGAACCTAGAGGCCCCCCCCTCCCTGAGCAATCGTCTTTCCTCTCGCTGCCCCTCCTGGGGTGGGCATCGCGGGCTGCGCAGCTCAGCGAGTGTGCAGTACCCATCGAGAGCTGGTGCACAGGGACGCCAGGGTCACAGGAAGGGCAGGCCGGGTCGCTACCCAGAGCTGGGCTCTCTTTCTGGGCAGCTGTGAGCGATGGATGGGGCTGTGGTGCCCGCCCAGGACGCGTAGGGCCTGGGCAGTTTGTTTCCTGGTTGGGATCAGATGCCCCAACTGGTTCCTCTTCCCAATTCTGTGACCCTCTGGCAGGTCCCAGGGTGTTGACTGTCCAGGCATGGGGGCTTACACCTGGGGTGGTGGGAGGATAGGAGAGTTCTGGGTGCAGCTGGAGGGCCCAGGCCCCTGGTAGTAGCAACAGAGGTCACAGGAGATGAGCATGAGCTGGGGGAGGAGGTGGCAGGTGCCCCCACAGAGCGCACCCCCTGGAGGTTGCGGGTTGGGCTGAGTGCTGACAGTCAGGACATGCTCTATCTCGGATGTAGGTGCCCAGAGCAGGGCAAGGTGGGGGAAGGTCTAGGGCAAAGATGCCCACCCACGTTCCTCTACTCCAGGGACCCCCAGAACTGGAGGGCTGGCCCTTCCATATCCCCCGGAAGAAAAACCGGATCCTTGGTAGAGGCATTCCTCGGAGCCTGATTCCCAAGGAAACACCCTGTGTGCCAAGAGCTCAAGAGGTCTTGGAGATTTAGAGCAATCCCTTAGCTGGACAGTGGAGGAACTAGGGAGGAGAAGTGCCGTGTGCACCTGGGGCAGAGCGGGGATCAGTGGTGAGACCCACACAGGGAGATCCTGCTAGGAACCCAGGAGCCAAGCCCTCCATGATGACATCAATGTACTAACAGCTCATAATGACCCTGTAGGGACGTGAATGACTGGTGCTCAGGGGAGGACATGGAGGCTCAGAGAGGTTGGGTGACTGGTCTATGCTCTAGGGTGGACTGTGGACCTGCTTGCTTCTACCTACAGCTCTGTGCCTGCCTGAGCAGGGCAGGTGTTGGGGCCATTCTGGAGAAGACTTAGGGGGTTCCCAGACACAGACCCCCAAGAGCAAGGTATGTGTACAATCTTGTGGGTCAAATACAGTCACAGTGTGTGTAACCATCAGCGCTATCTGTACCTGGAAGGTTTCCCTCCTCTCCAGCAGCTCCCCCCACCGTGTCCTCACGGTGTACCCTGTCTCTATGAGCTGATGCCCAGGACCCCACAGCAGTGGCATCCTACAGCTTGTCCTTTCATGTCTGCCTTATTCATGCAGCACGGTGCCCTGGGGCTCTTCCATACTAGTGGGTGTCGGGGTCCTTTCCTTCATGAGGCTGGTGAGATTCTGCCAAGACGCATGGGCCCTTGTGTTCACATGTCCGTGGACACTGGGGTCGCCTCCACCTCTTGGCTGCTGTGTCCGAGAGTCCCTGATGCTCTCACTCAGCAGATTCAGAAGGGGGAGCGTAGGCTCCCTGTCACTGGGAGGGCATGAGGAGTTGACAGCTGCCTGCAGTCCATGACGTCACACTGTGCAGAGAGGGAGGATGCCTGGAAATTTTGACCACACAGCCCTCGAGAGGCAGAGGCAGAGATGGCCAGGGGATGGGACCAAAGGGAGGTGGGGGCCCCAGGGTCTGGGGAGGCAGGAGAGACCAGGCCGGGTCTGGGAGGGTAGATGGGAGGCAAGGCACCTATCAGGGGTGCCCTGGAAGGGAAAGCAGGCCTAGGGACCTCTGGAACGTGCTGGGGCCCGCCTTCCTGGCCGAGCTGGGGTGTGGCTTCCAGGGAAACCCCAAGTAGGCAAATTTCAGGCTCTCAGTTCAGGGGAGGCAAGGAGGGGCCCTGCGGAGAGTTGCCTTCTTGGTTCCGAGGCAGCTCAAGACTGTGCTCATGAAAGTCAGGAGGCCTCAGGAGGGTGATTACAGACAAGCGCCCGTGGAGGCAGGGCTTGGGGTTTGGGCGGCCTGGGCGAGAGCTATCTGGGAGATGGCGTCCGGGGCTGGGGTTCTGCAGGTGGTTACGCGGTTGGCGGGGTGGTTCCCCACTGGTGCAGCTGGGCCCACACGCTGCACAGCAGCATCCAGTGGCTGCCCCTTGGGCCAGTCTGGGTGCTGGGCCCTCTCTCCTCCATGGGGCCTCTGCCTGCGGAGGCTGGACTGACTCCCTTGTAGGGCTGTCATGGGACAGCCTTCCAGGGGACACAGGACAGAAGCCACGGGGCTTCTTGAGGTCAAACTAGGGACACAGGGAGCTATGGGCTGGCTGTGACCTTGGGGCTTGGGGGAGAGACCCTAACTCTTGATGGGGAATGGCCACTGTGTCCACCTTTGAAGACGGTTTGCCACCTGGAGTCCAGACCTGCCAGTGTGCAGTGGCACTGGGCATGGGGCACACAGCCACCATGGGGAGGCAGATGGGCAGGAGTGCCCACTCAGTGGAGGGGGGCGGGCAGAAATCCAGACACACCACCTGGAGCCACCACGCAGGGTTCCTCACGGGCCACAGGAGCATTCCATGGGCAGCTAGAGTATACCAACTGCTCAAGGAATCAGGAGTGGAGGACCCAGCCCGGTTAGACCCTGGGCAGGCACAGCTCTGGGCTTGGGACCCTTCTGGCTGTCGCCCCAGGGCCAGCGGCTGGCAGTGGGCATCCTTCCCACATCTGTGAAGCCATGGGGCCCCTCCTGGTGGGTCGCCCCCATGCACATCTCCTACCCCCTCTGCCTTCCCAGCCCGGGTCTTCCCGGCACGTCAGCCAAACACGCTTCCCCTGGCGGCCTCATCCACAAGGGCGAGGTGCACCTGGGGTTCTAACTGGCTGGCGGCTCAACCTCCCTGCGTCTGGCTCGCCCACCTCTGCGGTTCTGGGCCAGGGGCAGTGCAGGAACCCCTCCCTGCCTTGTGTGCGGTGGAGGGTCGCGGTTCCCCTGGGGACCCTGCAGGGCTCTTTGCTGGTGGGTGAGGCTGTGTCCTCAGCCCTTGGGCCCTCTGTCCACTTTCCAGGCACAGCAGACGCAGCCTTCCCTCTAGGAAGGAGCTGCAGTACGCCATGGATCATGGTGTTGGGACGGCGTCCCGGGGGCACCTGCTTGCTGCACAGAGGTCGGCACCAGGGTGGTGGAAGTGCTGTGCTGGGCCAGCCACTGTGAGGCTGAGCAAGGAGCCCTCAGGAGACTGGAGTGAAGCCAGAGCCCAGCCCAGACTGGGTGTCATGGGACCTGGGGAAGCTGTCCCCCGAGTGGGGCTGGCGGGAAGCCTCCCAGGAGAGAAGGCCTGACTGCCTGCAGACCCCAAGCCCAGAAGCATCTGCGCTCACAGCTCCCCAGCTCCCTGCCTTTCTGAGTTGCTCCCAAGGCCCCGCCAGTGACAGGGTCAGAGCCCAGGCCTGGGATGCCACCCCTCCCTCTTGCAGGCCTGCCTCCTTCCTTCCATCCCTCCTCTGTCAGGACCCGGAGGGGCTGAGCCAGGCACTGGAGACACTGTGGTGAGAAATCACAGAGGTCCTGCGTGGCAGAGCCACTGTGGGGTGGGAGAGGGAAAATGCAAGGAAGCCAAGCATCCACAGTAGCTGCTGAGCCTCATGGGGAGTAATGGGGCTGCTTCGGACATGGAGGGATGCACTCAGGGCGTGTGGGGAGGTGGAGGGTCCTTCTGGAGCTAGATCAGTGTGGGGGGGATGACTGCACAGGATGGACACCAGGCCCCCTTCCCTGAGCTGCTGGTTACTAAGCGCGTGGGTACTCGGTTGTCCTGGCCCAGCAGGTGGACGGTGGCGGGGAGCCAGTCGGGGAGGAGGGTGTGAAGGTAAAGACAAGGCCCCTCCCCAGAAGATGATGTCAGCCCCCCAATGTCACCTCCTTTCTCAGCAGGAAGTGTCTCTCTGGTTTCCCACCGGGCCTTGGAGCAGGGTTGGGCTCTCCTGAGTGTTTCCAACCCATTATGCAGATTGTTCTTTTGCTTGTGAAAGTCACGCAGTGGGGACTGCTGGGCTTTCATCTACGGAAGGCCTTGCAACCATCCATCACAAAAAGTTAATTAAAGCATTTTAATCTCCAAATGCCTCCAGGCTGCAATATTCCCTTCCCGTGTCAGCCAAGAGAAAAACAGCCCCGTTTGCGGGAAAGCTCCTGGAGCTGTGCGTGCGGGTGCGCCAAGCCTGGGACCGTAGCTCTGTGCTTTACGCGTGGGACCATTCAGGAGGAGCTGCAGGCTCGGCTCCGTCCCCAGGGCTCAGATGGCAGAGAGCGGGGTGTCTGGCTGTAAGGCCCGGGGGCCAATTGCGTGTCTCCGCTTCCCGGGACTCAGAACCCAGTCGCGTCTCTGCTCCTCTCCAAGGACGGCGCTGAGGAAGGTGGTAACGCATGAGGCAGAGCAGGTGGCTCCCACACGTGGCGCGGCTCTTCCTGCAAAGCCTGAAAGCTGCTCCCCGCCCGCGAGGGCCTTCCGCTTGGTTCGCATGATCCACACTGTTTATGGGGCACACGCTCTGCCTGGCACGTGTGGGCTCAGGACTACGTGGGGACAGACGGGGCACAGGCTTCACGGACTCCATCTTCTAGGGGGACAGGTGGAAAGCCGGCCCATTAGAGATGGGGGTCCCACCACAAGGGGCCCACACGGAGGCTGGCGATGGTGTCGGGGGTGGTGGGAGGAGGAGGTGGCACGTCAGCTGAGACCTGAAGGTCGAGCAGAAGTCAGCCGGGTGCAGGCTGGAAGAGCCTTCCGGGCAGAGGGAACAGCGTGTGCAAAGGCTCTGAGGCAGCCGTGAAGTAGTTCTCAGGGGCTGCTGGAAGAATGAGCACAAACCAGGCAGCTTAACACAGCAGGAGTTTGCACCCTCCCGGTTCTGGAGGCCAGAGGGCTGACCAAGGTGTGGGCAGGGGTGGATCCCCAAGGAGGCTCAGCTGGAAAGTCTGCTCCAGGGCTGTCTCCCAGCGTCTGCTGCCCCTCGCCACCCCGGGCTGTCCGGGGATGCACCTGCCCGACCTCCCCTGCTGGGGTCACGTGGTTACCTTCTCCCCGTGTCTCTGTTGCAGGGCTGCCTCTGTCCTTCTCTTGTAAGGCGCACCCTAAACCCAGGATGACTCATCTTGAGATCCTTCACTTAATCACATTTGCAAAGACTCTTTTTTTTTTTCCAAATAAGGTCTCTTCATAGGTTCTGGAGTTCTGTGGTTGGATGTATGTTCTGGGGAGACACCCCTGGGCTCCCTGCAGGCAGTGTGTGGTTGGTGCATCATAAGGACAAAGGGATGGGCATCTTGACCAGATGAACAAGTGCGGGGGGTTCGCCTATGTCCACGTGCGGCTAGCAGCTGGTGTGGGGATTTGCAAGGGATTGACCCTGTCTGAGCCCCCAAGACAAACTGACCTGGCTGGAGCATGCAGAGCAGACAGTGGGGACAGGAGCAGCAAGCTGACTGGGGATGAGGCTGGGGACCTGGGCAGGGGGTATGGCAGAAAAAGGGCTGGATCCCAGACTCAGCTTGGAGGGAGAGCCAGGAGGATTCGCTGAAGGAGTGGGTGTGGCTAGGGGAGAGAGAGGATTGGGTTTGTTTTCAAGGCCTCCGTGGAGATGGGGGTCGGGGCCTCTCCCTGTGGCTTTTGGGAAAATAGTGGTGATGAGCAAGAAGGCCCATGGGAAACACAGATACTCGAGCCCCCCACTGCCAGGGGCGGGATCCAGATGAAATTGGCAGGAGGCTCAGGAGAAGAAACAAGTATCCGGAGGCCTGTGGCTGGATGGAATGTTATGCTGCCTTAATACCTTCACTAAAAAATAAAACACCTCGCAGACCCTGAGGGACCATGTCACTCTGCTTCTACCCTATTCTGGGGTGGTGGGGGGACTTGAGGAGCAGAGACTGGTGGGGGGCATACTCACTTTGTGACCCCAAGGAGCACCTGTTCCCCTGGGGTCTCCTCTCTCCCCCATCTCATGGTCTCTAGGACTCCTCCTACCCTCAGACCCTGTGGTGCTCCCCACATTCGAGAGAGGCTTCTGGCACACTGCTGCCTCACCAGGTTTGCTCTCTGGTGTAAACTCTGCTTCAGCTAGAAGGTTGAACTAATAATGAAGGTTCTGAGGATTCATTATGCTCTCCAGGTTTCTCTCCCTGGTGGGACCATCAATGTCAAACATAGCCTTTGGGAAATAGGATGGCTGGCCCAGGCCTTCTGGGGGCTGGCCGTGGCAGGCTCAGTGGGTATCAGAAGAAAAGAGAAGGTATGTGGGGGGAGCTAGGGGTCTCCTGGCTGGGGGGGCCACACACATGGTGCATGGCCTCCACAACCCAAGATTCAGAAAGCCAGTGTTGTCCCGGCCACCAGAGCCCAGCGGGTACTCTGGGACTGGCACACACATGCCTAAACATGGTATATCCAGAGAGACTCCTCATTAATGTACAAGGAGAAGTAACAGTGCCTGGTACTTGGGACTGTTGGAAGAACATTCAGGAAGCACTGTTTTTGCATGCCCTAGGTTGGAGAGAGCCTTCCTGGCTATACCTGACCCAGCAGAGAGCAGCAGGTGGGGCTGTTGGGTGGGTCAGGAACATTCAACCAGGTGTCAGGCTGCTCTGACGTCTGGGGTGGGGGGGTGTTGGCAAGACTGCAGTGTACTTCTAGTGAGCCCAAGTCCAAGGTCAAGGGTCTACCGTGGGAGTCCAGTGTGAGGCCAGGGTGACTCAGAACCCCAGATAGGGGCTCTGATGATGGTGCTACCACCCTAGTAGTGACCAGCGGTTATCTGTGTGCAAGTCTGTGGGTGTGTGGATTGGGCTTCTGGGGAGCAGCTATGAGGAAGAGAGGCTCTGGAGTGATGCCAGAACAGCCATGGGAAACCAGATCCCAGGGTGGGGAGCCAGGAATCGGAGCCATGGTGATGTGCTGCAGTGCGTCCCTCACCAGGGGTGAGGGAAGCTGGGCCTTCAGTCCTGCCATGGCCTCTAGGAGCTGTGCAACCACAGGCAGGTCACTCATGGTCTCTGCGCAGCACTGTGCTTATTGGCAAAGCTGTACCTGGGGGTGCTCTGAGAGTTAGAAATCCTGTGGGTACACTACCAGCCCAAGCAGGGGTGCAGCCCATCAGAGGACTCAGTGTCCCATCATTGACATGTGTTTATTTGCACATGGACCATGGGGTGGGCCCTCTCTTGAGCTGAGGAACACGAGGTGAGCAAGGTCACCTTCAAGGAGTTTACCTCCTTGTTGGAGGGACAGACACTCCAACAAGCAGTTTGAATCTCGTGATGGGGAAAGAGCCTGGGGCACCTTAGGCAGGGGGTGGGGGTTCCCAGGGGAAAGTCCCATGAAGAGCTTTCCCAGCATAGACCTAATGATGGACTAGATTTTCTCTGAAGGTGCTCAGAGAGTTCTGGAAAGGGAGACATTATATGCATAGACCTAGAGGTGGGAGAGAGAGTATGCTCAGAGGGTGATGATAGTGGTGATGATGGTGATGGTGGTGGCGATGATGATGGTGATGATGGTAGTGGTGATAGTGATGGTGGTAGTGGTGATAGTGATGGTAGTGATGATGTTGGTGGTGTTGGTGATGGTGGTAGTGGTGATGGTGATGGTGGTGATGGTGATGGCAATGGTAGTGATGGCAATGGTGATGGTGGTGGTGATGGTGATGGTAGTAGTGATGATGGTGGTGGTGGTGGTGATGATGGTGATGGTGGTGATGGTAATGGTGGTGGTGGTGGTGCTAATGACACTGATGATGGTGATGGTGATGAAGATGAAGGTGATGGTGATGATGGTGTTGAAGGTGATGATAGTGACATGATGATGGCAGTGATGATGATGAAGAAGCTGCTGCTGCTCACAGTGAATATGGTGGGGGTGATAATGATGCCAGAGCATCAGCCTCCTCTGCCCTGGTCTAGGTCAACTGAGGAGCTAGAACAAAAGGCAGAGACTTGGCCAATCCCTAGGTCTAAGCTTTCATTTCTGGATCCCTCTGCCTTTTCCATGGTCCAACATGTACTACATGCCCTGGGGTACCCCTGTCTGTGTTCAGGCAGGGCCTTGGTGTGTGCTGTGGTCCCATCCCAGGAACGAGGCCCATCCAGGCTCCAGTGCCCCTCGACTGGATCTTAAGTTCAGTGGACTCCTTCACTGAGGGTCCTTCCCAGTCTGGTCAGTTGAGGGAGGGTAGTTTCCATCTTGGAGGGTCTGGCCACCTCTCTCCAGTCCTCTCTTGGCCCAGCCCTTGCAGTGAGGTGACAGCTAGCAGCTGCTGGACCATGTCTCCAAGGCTGGAGGCGACAAGGGCCTTTGCAGACAGAGCTGACCCCACCAACGGTTCTCTAACACATTCCCCTGGACCTGGCTACATCTTCCTAACTTCTTCCTGAAGGGTGAGTAATTGGGATTTGAAAATACCATCAATTTGGAGATGCTGGGAGTCTTGAAGTCATCCCATGCAGCCAGGGCACAGCTTCCATAAGGAGTGAACTTTGAGCTTCTGCCTCTAACTGACCCTGTTTGCCCATGTGGGTCCTGGCTGGGGAGGCCATGCTGCTTCCGCCTGTGACACAAGCTGGCTGAGAACACAGGACACAATCCCCTGCCTGAGAGGTTGTCTTGGTCATTACCCCCACCACTCCTAGCTTGCTTGGGACTCTCGGGCTGTCCGGGCCCCGTGGCACGCTCACCTCTCTCACATGCTGTGTCCAGCACTCCGTGGGCACCAGACAGGGTCTCAATTATAAGATGCCTCTGAGGTTGGGTGCATATGATCACCTCCCTATGGATGAGAAAACTGAGGCCTGCAGAGGCAGACCTCTCACACTCTGACCTCAGATGCTTCCCCATGACGTCACGGATGTTCCAGCTCACCTTACTCCCACTCATGAGTGACGGTGTATATGCTGACATTGTCAAGACAATTGTGCTTTCGTGTCCCCTTGACATCTCCACGTCTAGGGCTGAACCCCGCGCCTTGAGGCCCTGGGGTGGAGGAGCTCATGTCCTAGAGTCCTGTTGAGAAGTCAGGACCACTCCGCACTTTCAAAGCCGGGATCCAAGGGGCTTTAGGAGCATCTATATGGGTGTGGGGTCACGTGAGAACATGGGAAGGGAGGGGCCTCTTCCCTGGTGCAGCGTGGGGAGACCCAGGGCCCCTTGGTGATGCCCTGCCCCCTTCCAACAGGACGTGGAATGGAGGGTCTGCGGGAAGAAGCCAGGGAGATGGGCCAGATGGGGTCCTGGCTCCGCATGCCCCGCGTGGGTGTTCAGCGCATTCCGAAGTCCCCGAGAGGCTGACAGAGCAGCAGAAGCAGGCTGTCAGGGTGAAGAGGCCACGGCCTGGGAGGACGTCGTGACCGGGGCAGATGGCCTTGAGAGAGGACGATGCGGGGCCATCCTCGTGAATGTGGCAGCAGGGCGGACGGCAGCACCCCCACCCCCGATGTCCCTGCAGGACTTGATGTGCTCATGAGCTTGGCAAGCGTCTCCCAGCTTTTAATTTGTGGGAGAAGCGACCTTTTATATTTCAGATCACATGAAGTTAATTTGCACTCCAGTTCAAGAGAGCTCCTGAGAAGGTACGAATGTGATTTCTTAACAGCTGTTACTGTAGGACTCAACATGACAGAAATGATGAGAGGCAAGGATTCATTTTTAGACAGAAAGAAGCACACGCTCTCTCCCTGGAGCCCGCCCAGGATGGCAGCAATCAGACGGGAAGAACCCAAGGGAGCATGAGGGCCGACCGCTCACCTTGTATGATGTCCCTGACCCACAGCTGTCCCACTTGTGTTTGGATACCCCCAACGATGGAGAGCTCACTACCTCCAGAGCAGCCACACCTAACGCTGGGCAGGTTTGGCTGTGAGAAGGTCTTTTCAATGTTAGGTACAATCTGCTCCTGTTGATTGTGTTCTGCTACAAAACCACAAAATCACGCTCCTTCCTCACGCCAGCCTTTCCAACGTTTGAGTGGGCTACACGGCCAGCTTGCCCTCCTCTTCCATCGACCACCTCTGTCTCCTTACCATGTGTCCCTAAGCTGATGTCCAGGGCCTACCACTCTGTCTCTGGGGATGTCCTGGTCAGCCAACGTCCCTAAAGTGAGGCACTTAGGACCAGACATAATGTTCCTTTTTCCAACTGACCAGCCAAGATTCCTATCACGTTCCTACTTCAGGACACCACACCTGTAGCCAGACAGCAAAGGGTCACATTCATAGTGAGCTTTCAAAGGGACACCCTGGCCAGCCCATCCACCTGCTTGGAATCCACAGAGAAACCACCACATGCTGACTCCTGTGCCAGTCACTACTGGGGGTCAGAGCAGGGGAGGCAGCCTGCAGGAGGGGTGAGTCTGTCCAGTGATGGAGTTGACGCTAATGGCAGTTGGTTTTTGGATGACCCTGCCAGCCTGTGCTGGCCCAGTTGTTGCATGTTCCTTGGGGCCCACTCTGGGTCCTGATGCTTAGACCAGACCTGGTCACCATTGAGATCAGGAGTTGGGGATAATAAGTTAGTGCCTGCAGGTGGATGTGGAGCAGCTTTATTCCCCACGGGGGCTGGGAAATCGGAGGTCCATTTGTAAAGAAGGAAGAGAGTCATTGGGGTGGGTAGGTAGTGGGCAGAGAAGGGTAGCACGGGAGCAGAAGTGGAAAGAAGGGCGGTGGGTGCATGCCCAGAGCCCACCTGTGTCACTGCCCTCCTGGCCACCTGGAGCCAGGAGTTCCTATGAGGGAAAGGATGGTGCTGGGATTCCCCAAAGCCTTTGGGACCCAGCTCAGCCCTGTGGGAAGATCCGAGCCAGGCTGATGTCCTCCAGCTTCTCAGGGGCCAACCCTCCTCACTGCCCAGGGTGAGACAGGTCAGCGCCCACAAGGGACCAATAGCCGGTTGCCTCGGGCTCCTCCTGGCTGTGTTGTCTGTGCCTTTTGTAGTCTCCAGCCACTCCCTGAAGCCGCTGTGGGCTACTGGCCATGGACCTGCCCAGGTGTGGGGCTGGCCAGGCAGGGTGGCCGAGGCGTCGGTCCAGGGACGAATACCCAGGCTGAAGCAGTGAGAATCGGAGCCCGGCCAAGGCGGTTCAGTCCTGTGTGTGCCCCTCACGAGCACGGGCAAGTGGCCAGCCCTCTCTGAGCCACCTCCAAAGAATGGAGACAGTGGTGTCTACCGCCCCACAGGCCTGCCAGGACAGTCCTAGGATCCAGTCCACAGACCCAGTTGCGGAGAAGGCACCTGCCATCATGTGCATGTGCCTTTCAAGAGGGTGCGCTCATGTGACTGGCAAGTTGGCGTTGGCTGTTGGTGGGGAGTTCAGAGGGGGCTGAGGGCCAGAGGGCTCAGTTTTCTCTCTGGGTGGTCTGGCTGTGTGGCCTGAGCTCCAAAGGCCATTGTACCACCTTGTATGACCCTAGCGTCGGAGGTCAGATGGCATCTGTTATAGACTGAATGGTGCCTCCTCCCGAGCACCTCAGAGCATGAGACTGTCTTTGGAGATGGCATCTTTAGAGACGTGGCTGAGCTGAGATCGTTAGGGTGGCCCTAGTGTAATGTGACTGGTGTCCTCTAGAAGGGGACACAGGTGTACACCGAGGGACGACCATGTGGGGACACGGGGAGAAGATGCCTCTACACGCGGAGGCGTCTTGATCTTCTGGCCTCTGTAACTCTCCATACTTGTCTGAGCCACCCGGTCCAGCAGTGTCTCTTCAGACGCACTCTATCCATCAGGGTGATGACAAAGGCCTGTCCAGGTTGAAGTAGGGGACACAGAGGACCCTGCCTTCCTGACGGGGAAGGTTCTGGAGGAATGTGTGGCATGGGGGGTATCGTTCATGGGAAGAAGATCTGCCCCATGGCAGCCCCCCAGCAAGTCTGAGAGGGAGTGAGCTCCCGAGAGGGGTTCAGGCAGGTGGCGCAAAGGGGTGGGCACAGGGTGGTGTCAGGGGAAGGCCAGCAGCCCAGACACAATACGAGGGGCGGCATGAGGCCAGAGTGGGAGCCCCGAGCCCGCTGGGCCAGGCCAAGGCACCCACCGAGCATGTCCTGCTGTGGTGATAGTCAACACGTGGACTTGGGCCTTGGGACCGTAGCTGGGGACATTTCAGAGCACAATTCCAAGCCTTCTAAATGAGATATGTACATCCTGGGAGAGCCAAGAGGCCACCCACCCTCTTGGAGATGGAAGATGGCTCCCAAGTCACTGTGCACTGGGGTCCCTGGGGGGCCACTCTCAGAGCACCCCAACAGTGAAGGGGGGGACACTGCTCTCCTGGCTCCAACTTGTTCTCTGGCACTGGGGTTCCCCACAAAGCCCCTCTGGGCACCAGCACAGACAACTGTGGTCCTCATCACAGACAGCACTCGTGGGAGGCCCTGCTGGAAAGATGGGCAAGGGCTCTGGGCTTGAGTCCCCAGAGCAGAGCGAGGCTCCAACATGGGACAGGAGGTGGGTGTCCAGAGGCCAGTGGGAGCCGAGGGTCCCTGACTCCAAGTGGGTGAGTGGTATGGCCTGAGTTAGATCTCAATAAAGTGGCTAAGTCTACGGCCATACCACCCTGAACGCGCAGATCTCGTCAATAAAGTGGCTAATATATAACAGCGCACACCTTCATAGGCTTCTTAACGGTATTTGTTATTTCCCATTTATTTAATGTGGGAAATATTTAAATATTTAAAATGGTGCCTGGCACATGCTATATGCTCAATAAATGTTTGCTATTAAAAAATAATAAATCTCTTTTATGCCCCTACAGCTCTGCCTCCCCCAGGAAGCCTGCTGGGCTTGCAGAGAGATGGCCTCTTCCCTGCCTCCCCGTCCATGGCCACTACCCCTCTCATTTCTTCAGACATGGGTACCTTAGTCTGTGGTCTCAGCGGTGGCCTCTGGGGGAGGCCCCTTCCCATCTCACCCCTGACGCCCCCTGCCAGGGGAGGCCACGGATTTCTGACCTGGAGGACAGGCTGACAAATCCATGGGTGAACATTTGCAGATATCATTAAACTAGCAGAATGGCTAATAATTTAGGTGATATTAAAACTATCCAGCTTTGTCTGAATAAATTACAAGAATAAAATGAGATTTATTAAGGGCAAAGCCAGAGCAATCCAACAAAAGAGAAAGAATCAGAAAAAGAGAAAAGAAATTTGAAATGGTGGAAACACAGGAAAGGGGGTAGTCTCTGATGAGAAAGTGTGCATTAATCATGGTAATGAGCCTCCAGGCCCGCCAGGACCGTGCAGAGCACCCTACGGGCTTCGGCTGGGTCGCCCTGCCTGGGCACGCCGGCCTTGGGCTTCAAGCCCCAAGAGAGACCAGAGGCCCCACCCGAGAAGTAGGCCCTGTGGAGCGTATTCGCCGGCAGCATCCTCACGTGTGTCAAGTACCTACTATGTGCCGGGCACAGGGCTGGAGCACTTCATCTTCCATCGTTGAGCGCGCATTATGAGCAGCATGCCTTGGAGGCAGCCTCTCTACAGGAGCTGCGAATGCTTCTGTGCCCCAGGTGTGTTCACTCCTAACTTCTGGATGAGTGGCCAGGCTCACAGAAACTTGGCCACCTGCCCAAGGTCACACAGCCAGGAAGTGGAAGAACCAAGGCTTAGGCCCAGAGTGGCTGAATTTTGGAGCCTGTAATTGTGACTGTTGGTTGGTTGTGTTGAGTGCATGCTGTGCATGGGGATGGAGGGTGCTGGGGAGAGCAGGGCCCCCACCCCAGGGTGGAGGGTGCTGGGGAGAGCAGCGCCCCCACCCTGGGGTGGATGGCACTGGGGGGGTGCTGGGGACAATGGCCACCAGAAGTTCCCACCCCCCCATCCTCCCAGGAATCATTATCTCTGGAAGAGAAGTCTTAGAAAAGATGGAGTCGCATGTCATCCCTAAACCTGTCACTGTGGCCAGGAGAGTGGATGCTTCAGGTAGTCAGGTTGGTCACCTGCTAGGGAGGGGTTGAGCGTGTGGCTGATGGCCCCACCCAGACTCCCTAGCCCTAGGGAGGGCTGGAGCCCCAAGGACTCAGCTCACCATGGTCAGGGTGGCAGGTGGGAGACGCTTGGGCTGAAACAGGGGAACAGAGCAATGAATGACTTCCAGGGACACATAGAAGGTCGGTTTGGTGGACTTGGTAGGCTTGGCAGGTGTGGGAAGAGGGTGGGATCTGGGAATGATTTCTAGGATTCTGGCTTGATCAGCTAATTAAGGGTGCTATCTACTGATGTGAGGAGACCAAATACAAGGGGGAGATTTCAGGCATGTTGAACTTGAGGTACCTGCAGGACATCTGGGGGGCTGGCATTCAAAGAGGGGTCTGGGGCAGAGAGCCACGTGGGCACCATCATGGGGGGGAGGGGTGGCACTGGAGCCAGGTCCAGTGGGGCGGGTCCTAGTGTGCAGGGAGGATGTCCTCAGGGGCCTGGTGTCTGTAGGTCAGGTCCATGGGGGGTGGAAAGGAGGTGGGATGGGGCAGGAGGAAAAGTGGGGGTGGTGATGCTAATGTCCCAGAGACGAGAAAAGAGTTTCCAGGTGGAGAAGGTGGTCGACCAGCTGTCTCATTGCCACAGCAGCATCCACACCTGGGCTGGGGCCCTGTGCCCACTCACATCTTCGTGTTGGGACACCTTGGAGGGGCTTGTAAAGAAGCAGAGGATCATGGGCCCAGGGCAGGGTCAGCAGGCAGGCTCGGGGGCCCCAGGCTGGAGGCTGGTGGATGGTGCAGCCCGTTTATGGAGGACCTGATCCCGACACAGACAGCCCTGGGGTTCCTCATGAAGCCCGCGAGGTGGGCTGTCTCCAGGCTTGGGCTGTCCTGGGTAGCCCCCCAGGGCTCACTTGCGAGGCCAGCCTGGACACCCCGAGGAGGCAGGTGGGAGACCCCTTGCACACTCCTGTCTTCCTGAGGACCTGGCCCCACAAGGAGTGCTGCCAGCCAGAGAGGCTCTGGGAGGAAGGGCTGAGCCAGCAGTTTCATCCATGTTGTGCACTTGAGGCTGAGAAATGTCAGCTTAGGGCCGGGAAGACGCCGGGTCTCAGCTAACGTCAGGTCTAATGCTCTGGTTGGCTCTTCCCCACACACCTAGTGCTGAAGATGGAGCCTGCGAGGCTGATGCTGGCGAAGAGGGAAGGGCGAGGCCCCACAGCACCCCGGAACTTGACATGCCCCAAGGGTGGGGATCTGTGTGGGGACAGGCCGGTCCCCCGAGCCACCTTGGGCCCAGCTGCCCGGGGTCTGGGGCGAAGGCTCCTTGGGAGTGGGACTGGTCGCCGCGGCCTCAGAGTGCCACTAATGACGACCACACCTCAGAGCCACCTCACGCAGCCGTCTCAGGGGTGCTGTGCCAATTAACACTGAGCCAAGCGCATGGCCAGCTTCAGGGTCGTCAGGAACCCAATTAGGGGTGTCTTAGAACCAGTCAGGCAGCTCTGCCGGTTGTCCAAGCCGTGGGGGCTGGGCTGCACTGGGGCAGCTGCTACATACTGACCGGCTGTGATGGGGCTTTTCCAGGCAGGGGTGGATGTGGGTACAGCCAGTGCACCCAGGGGGCCTTGGTAGGGGACCGGCTGGTCTGCTGGGTGTCGGCATGAGTGTCCTTTCTGCCAGGAGCGGGGGAGGGGGTGATGGGCTGGGCTGCTTGGAGGTCCACCAGGAGCCAGTCCCAAAGGTTATATTTCCACCAGACGTGGCCCTGAGGGGCTGTCTGGTCTACCCTGTAGTTTACAGGGGGAGACAGAGGTCCTCAAAGTGGGGGGAGGTGGAGAGGTAGGCCTGGTCTCTCTCTGTCATTTCAGCCAAGTAACCATGCAGCTCGGGCCCCTTTATGACAGAGCCCTCCACCCCTCCTAGCCAACTTGCTCTCCCATGTCCATGCTTTACCTGCAAACAAGAGACACCTGGCTTGAATTGACTGAAGCAAGAAAGGAATATACCGGAAGGCAGGGTTCTGGGGTCTTAAAGGAAGGCTCTGTCAGCACGCAGTCTCCTGTAGAGCAACCTCTTGGCCCAGCCTGGCCTGGCGGGCGGGAGGGGACACGGCCCGGCCCCATAGTGCCCAGAGCCTTACCCCCATGCCACCTGCCCCCAGACAGGGTCTGCTAACATGCCTCTCGCTGGCTTTCCCCTGGGAAGGACCAGATTACTCCAGCTTAGGTGCTAGCCCTGAGCCAGTGGACACTGGCCCGTGGTTAGGGGCTAACTCATGTCCCCTCCTAAATTCACATGTCACAGGCCTACTGCCCAGTACCTCACTGTGACCATATGTGGAGATAGCGCCCTTAATGTTGAAATAAGACTGTCTAGTGCAACTGGTGGGGTGACCCAAGCCTTCATTCTGGATGCCAGTAGCCCTTCTGCCCCGTCCTAACCCCTGGAGGGAGGTTTGTAGGAGGGCATCTTCCATTAGAACTGCACTATTGGAGATTATTCGTTCATTTATTGAACATTCTCAGAGTCTGTGCTGTGTACTCGGAATTATATACCTAGCAGGGACCGTCAGACGAACAAGGAAAACCAATGAAGGAACCAAGGAAAACAAGGAAACCAATGAAGATAGTTCTGGACAGTGGGACATGCTCTGAAGATGACGCAAAAGAGAGCCATGATAGGAGGTGACTTTGATTAGGATGGTCAGGGCAGCTTCCTCTATGGCCAAATGCACATCTGCAGGAAGAGCATTCCAGGCAGAAGAAACAGCCAGTGCAAAGGGCCTGGGGTGGAAACAGATTTGGTGTAGGTCCCAGAGGTGGCCTGTGTGGTCACTGGAGCATGGCAAACACAGGGCAGGCAGGTGGAAAAAGGAAGTCAGACAAAGTCATTAGTGCCTTGTCCATAGGCAAGGGCAGGGAGCGACGTGAAAAGCCGCTGGGGGTTTGAGCTGGGGAGTGATGCACTCTGTGTTATGAAAGATCGAGCTGACATCTCTCTGGAGAGTGGAAAGTAGGAAGAGGGGTGGAGGGAGGGAGGGAAGGAGATCAGGAGAGGCCATCAGAGTGACCGGGGGGATCCAGGGTGCTGGCCACTAGCTGGAGGGCAGGGAGTCGGGGGCTGCTTTCGAGCTGGCGCCTATTGGGGGTTGCTTCTGGGGCCTGAGCTGCAGGGAAGCTGGTGCCCTTGCCCAAATGGAGAGAACATCCGGCTGCTTCGGGCACATTCAGTTTGAGCAGATCTAAGGTGCGGAAAGTTGAATCTGAGGCTGTGGCGTTCGGGAGGCAGCAGTGCCGAGCGGAGCTGAGCGGAGCAGTAACACAGCGCAGCCTGTGACCTGGGACAGGTTGGGGTTGCCGCTGCCCTGCAGCCTGCAGGGGTCAGAGCGCCCCGATAAAGCAGGGGTGCTGTCCCTGGGCTGCAGATGTCTTGGACAGGGCGGGAGGAAAGCACAGAACATGGAAAGTGAGTGTGATCTGAAGCCAGGTGCGATGTAGGCACCTCTGTGTCCTGAGCAGGTGGTCAGGGCAGGGCTGCCATGGGGAAACCCCCATCTCCCCATCCTGGGGGCTGGTGCAGGCAGGGCCTGAGGGTGTCCATGCTTCCCCAGGGCAGGGAGGAGGCCCTTCTTGGGGCAGAGGGTCAGCTACTGCCCTTGCAACAGTTAGGAGCAGCTGGGAAGTACAAGGAGGTGGCAAATACCTGTGATCCCACCGCCCAGACTAAACAGCTGGGGACACTGACAGCACTCCCCAAACCCCCACACACAGGGTTCACCATGGACCACATATGCTAATATCCACACGGCCCACAGAGCTTCGTGTAAATGGGTTTCCCAGGCCTGCCACTGGGCAGGAGCCTTTCTGCTCTGTGTCCATGGGCCCACGGGCTTGTCCAGGGTCCACACACAAGTCACGACGGATGCAGCTGCGGCGGGCTGCTTGGTGCTCCTCCAGGACGAGTGTGCAGAGTTTTTGAGTGCAGAGTGGGGCCGCCAGGTCCCAGGGGACATGGGTGTACGACCGTACAGCAGACTGTGGAGTGGTCTCCCAGAATGAGGGCACTCCCGCCAACCCCTGGCCCCGGAGCCGGCCTGATTGTGCATCTGGTGGTTGTGAAGAGGCATCTCACTGAGGCTTTAATTTGCATCTCCCCATCCTGAGCTGAGCTCTGTAGAACCACTGGGACGGCCGACCAGGCACCTCCCCGGGGATGGTCCCCCCTCCCCCGGTTTTCTTTATTGATTTGGAGGAGTCCTTCGTACATGCTGGGCATGAATCCTCCGTTGCTGATGTGTGTTGCAAATATCTGTTCTGTATCCGCGGCTGTCTTATTGCCTTGTTTATGGTGTGCTTTGTCATACAGACTTTTCTAATTTTGCTCTCGTTGGATTTATCGATCTTTCCCTGCATGACTTGTGCGTTTTGTGTTTGTTTAAGAAACCTTGTCCCGCTCGGAGGTCGTAAACAGGTTTGCCTGCACATTAAATTCTCTGCCCACCTGGGACAAATTCTGTAACGGCATGAGGTAGGGATCTCATTTAGTATCTCCCAGCTAGTTAGCCAATTTCCCCAGATCCAGTTATTACATAATCCATCTTTCCCTTCCTGATAGTGTGGCCGCCTCCTCCCGGTCCCGGGTGCGCCTCTCAGTGCAGCCTTCCTTCTGGGTCTCGGTCTGCTTGGCACCTCGTCCTGATAAATGGGGTGATCAGAGTTTCTGGCAACCCCAGGAGAGAAGCCCGGGAAGCTAGAAGCAGAGAGAGGTGAGGAAGCCACAGGGGCTGTAGGTGGCCGTGATGGTGGGATGAAGCTGCCAGGGGGTGAGACCAGGGGGAGATGCGTGTGTGGGATGCTAAATAGCATTAAATGGAAAAAGGAGACTGACTTTTGGAAGGGACGGTCAGCATTGTCTGTGTTCTTGGATACAAGCTTCCTTGGCCCCCCAAAAAGCTGTGATGAGTCTTGTTTGCACACAAAATGGTGGGGCCTGGGCCCACTTGAGTGAGCAGGGTGAGGGGTCCCTCAGGAGCTGGGACCCCCGATGGGCACCCCACCCCACCCCATGCAGGACAGCTGCCCCTACTGCTGGGGAGGGGACACTGGAAGGCCCCTGGCAAGGCCCCCTCCTCACTCAGCACCCTGGCCTCCCACCGCAGGGGCCCAGGGTGCTGGCCCAGCCCTAGCTCCTACTAGGACAGGAGCCCTGAGCCCTGGGATGGGGGTGTCAGCCCTGGGGTTGCAGAAAGAGAACACTGAAGTCAGGGTGGCTTAAAATATAGAAATTTATTTTCTCACATCCTGGAGTTTGGAAGCTAGAGGCATGAGATCCAGGCATGGGATGGGCTGGTTTCTCCTGAGGCCTCTCTCCATGTGTGTAGACGCCATCATCTCCCCATGTCTTCATGTCCTCCTCTTATAGGAGGACCCCAGTCCCATTGGATGGGCATCCACCCTCGTGACCTGTTTTGCCTTAGTCGCCTCTGCATGGTGCTAGGGGCCAGGACTGCAATGTGTGACTTTGGGGAAGACACAGTTCAGCCATAAAGGGGGGAGCACGAGGAGGGACAGTGTGAGGGGTGGAGTGTGTGGGCGGTGGGATCTGGAGCAGAGAGGACCTGGCCCCTGTTACCTGCTCTGAACCCTGGTGGGGGCACTGGGGCTGGCAGATGCATGTGCAGGTGTGGCACACTGTGTGGGGTGTGACGGGGGTGTCAGCAGCTGTCTACTGGGGCTTTGGGCACTGCCCCGGGGGTCCCTCCTGCTAGAGGGGTGGGAGCTGGCCTGCCATCCCCAGGCTGGAGAGTGGAGCAGAAAGAACAGAGAGAGCCCTGGAGGCCACGCCAGGATGCCTTGGGGGCCTTTGAGCACCAGGGACCGCACCCAAGGGCCATCAGCGCAACGATCCAGCGGCAGGTGGCTACTCACTCACACACACACACACACACACACACACACACACACACACACACACTTAAGAACTTAGACCCAAGTTTGTAAAGAGAAGGGAGGGGGCCCAGATGGCAAGCATGTGGCCTCAAGGCTGCCCTTCGGCAGAGTCACATAGAGTCATAAATCGTCTTCAGCTTGGGGATGGAGGCGGCCCTGTACAATGTCTGTCTTATTACTTCTCCCAGGTCTTCAAGTTTGGCCTAGAGCTTGGGCTCAAGTCACCAACAAGGACCAGTCAGCTCCAAGCCAGGAAAGGAATGGTCTAGCACTTGGTGCCCAGGAAGGCGAGGGGTCCCTGGGGTCCCACCTCCCCACCTGCTCTCTCCTGGGCCTGTAAGGGGATCTGGAACCTCAGCTTTGGCCTGGGGCTGGGGGCGGGGAAGGCAGAGGGTTAAAGGGATCCCAGAACAGCTTGGTGGGTCAAACCTGGGATGGGGAGAAGCAACCAGCAGCCCCTCCCCAAGGGCCGGGAGGGCACAGAGCCCAGAAGGGACCCTGTGTGGTCTGCACCGAGGTTCTCACCGGCCTCTGGGGGCTCCTCAAGCTCCGTGTGGGCCTGGCGCCGCCCTCCCAACCTCTGTGGAGATTAGAGTGAGAAGCCAGCATGCTGAGCCCCTGGGCATTAGGCGTCTCCTTCTGACCTTGAGGGGATTTGAAGTAGGCACCTGGATAGGGGGAGGCTGGAGAGTTCACCAGAGATCCCAAACGGTGGCCCGGACATGCCTCTTGTTTGAAAAGCACAATATTTTTTTAAAAATTGGGATCAGCTGCCAAGATTAAAAATGGAGATTCCTAGCTTTTTTTAGGAAATAGAAGGGGTGAGGTCGGTGAAGCGTCTGTCTTCAGCTCAGGTCATGATGGGGGTCCTGGGATCCAGCCACGAATCATGCAGCAGGCTCCCTGCTCAGCGGGGAGTCTGCTTCTTCCTCTTCCTCTGCTCCTCCCCCTGCTCTCTCTCTCTCTCTCTCTCTCTCAAATGAATAAATGGAATTTTTTTTAAAAAAGGAAACAAAGAAACCCAAGCCCCAGGGATCCGGGCTCCTGCTCAGGTTCTGCTCAGACTCTACAGCTGTTTGCCTGAGAAGAGCCCTCGGAGCACCCCCCCCCCCCCCCCCCCCCCCCCGCCCCGCCGACATCCCCCCTCCAGCCTGAGCCTGCCCCTTGCTTCCTGCACCCGGGGCCCTGCTGCAGGCGGTCCCCAGCCTCATGTCTGGTCCCCTTCCCTGAGAGGCTGTCTCTGGATAGCCTGGATCCTACTTTCCATGCCTCTCTTCTCTGCTCCAGCCCTTTCCTAGGCTTGCCTGCCCTCCGGGAAGTCGGGAAGTCGGGAAGTTGAGGGGCTGTGTCCCTGCACTGGGCTGGCTGGAGGAGACGCTGGAGACCCCACCAGATTCAACGGAGGCAGCAGAGACACCCCTGTCTGAAGGAGGAGTGCTCATCCTGAAGACCATGTGGGACCAGAAACACTGCCAGAGCACCTCCTTCCTGTGACCTGCCAGGTGTCTGAGCTCTGGTGCCCACTGTTAGAGACCCTTTGTCCTGTTCTCGATCCTTGGGGCTCACTGTGTGTCAGGTCCTGGGATTCAGACCTCACTGTCATGACCTTGACCTCAAAAGGCTTTTTTAAAGACCGTAGAATTCACCCTTAAGTGTCCAGTCCTATGAGTTCAACAAACGCAGCCATGTCGTGTGGACCATTTGCAAAGCACCGAAGAGTCGCCTCTGCCTCCTGGGGCTCTCCTTTCTCCTGAGCTCCAGTCCCTCTAATCACCCTTCTGTTCCTGGATTAATAGTTTTGGTTTTTCTAGGATGTCATATAAGTGGAATCATATACGATGTAGCCTTTGGAGTCTGTAGGATTTTAGGCAGATTTATATTTCATATAAATGGAGTCATATACTGTGTGGCTTCTGTGTGCTGCTTCTTGCACTCAGCATCATGCTGTCAAGGGCATGTTGGAGTAGCTGCATGAGCTTGATCCCTTTGCACCACTGAATAGAATTCATTTCATCCCCTCATTGCCTGACAGTTGGGTTATCTCCACACTTTTAACTAGTGAATATGCTGCTATGGATGTTTGCACACAAGTTTTTGTTCCAAGAATGAATTTCAGTTCCTTTATTCCCCTAGGAGTGGACTTGCTGGATTGTGTGGTGAGTCTACGTTGGACATTCTGGAACTGCCACAATGTTTTCTGCAGCGGCTGCACCATTTTTTATCCCCATCAGCATGTACAAAGGGTCCAGTTCTCAACATCCTTGCCAACACTTGTCACTTTCTTCCTTCTTCTTCGTTTATTATAGCCAAATTAGTGGATGTGACAGGGTATTTCATTGCAGTTTTGATTTGCATTTTCCTAATGACGAATGATGTCGAGCATCTTGTCGTGTCTTGTCGGCCATCTGCATGTCCTCTGGTGAAATTAATGTTTAATCAGATCATTTGTTTCTTTAAAAAATCAGGTTGTTTGTCTTTTTGTTCTTGAGTTATAAGAGTTCTTTATATGTTATGGATACTAGACCCTTACTAGATACACGTTTTGCAAATATTTTCTTCCATTCTGTGGGTTGTCCTTTCACTTTTTTGGTGGTGTCCTTTGACGCAAAAAAGTTTTAAAGTGTGATGAAATCCAGTGTATCTCTTTTTCCTTGGGCTCAGGGAGTGATCCTGGAGTTCTGGGATTGAGTGTCACATTGGGCTCCCTGTGAGGAGCCTGCTTCTCCTTCTGCCTATGTCTCTGCCTTCTCTCTGTGTCTCCCATGAATAAATTAATATAAATCTTAAAAAAAAAACTTGCCTGTGCTTTCTTCTAAGAGTTTTATAGTTTTAGCTATTATATTTAGGTTTTAAAATTTTATTTTGAATTAATTTTCTTATATGATGTGAGGTAGGGGTTCAGCTTCATTTTTGTGTGTTGTCCTCACACTTTGTTTTTTTTTTTTTAATTTTTATTTATTTTATGATAGTCACACACAGAGAGAGAGAGGCAGAGACACAGGCAGAGGGAGAAGCAGGCTCCATGCACCAGGAGCCCGATGTGGGATTCGATCCCGGGTCTCCAGGATCGCGCCCTGGGCCAAAGGCAGGCGCCAAACCGCTGCGCCACCCAGGGATCCCTCCTCACACTTTGTTAAAGAGAATATTTATCTCCCATGAATAGTCCTGGCTTGCTTCTTGGAAATCAGTTGGCCATAGACATATGGATGTTTTTCTGGACTCTCGCTGATCATTACGTCTCTCTTTATATCAGTGCCATGCTGTTTGATGACTATAGCTTTGTAGTAAGTTTTGAAACTAAAAAATGTGAGCTGAGTCCTTCACTTTTGCTCCTTTTAAAGATTATTTTGGCTATTTAGGGTCCCTTCACAATTCCATATAAACCTAAGGATTCACTGGTCCATTTCTGCAAAAAAGATAGTTGGAATTTTGTTAGGAATTGTGTTGAATCTGCAGCTCAATTTGGAGATTATTATCATCTTAATATTAGTGAGTACTCCAATCCATGAACATGGGATGTATTTCCATCTAGTTAGGTCTTCTTTTATTCCTTTCAGTAATGTTGTAGATTTCACTGTATCTGTTTGTACCACATTGGTTAAATTTATTCTTATGTATTTTATTCTTTTTTTTTTCCTTTGAAGGTTTTATTTATTTATTCATGAGAGATACAGAGAGGCAGAGACACAGGCAGAGAGAGAAGCAGGATCCCTGTGGGGAGCTCAATGCGGGACTTGATCCCAGGACCCCAGAATCATTCCCTGAGCTGAAGGCAGACGCCACCCAGGCGCCTTATGTATTTTATTTTTGATTCTTTATTCAGAGTTGTTTTCTTAATTTACTTTTTGGATTGCTCATGGTTAGCTGATTTTTGTGTGTTGATTCTGTATCCTGCAACCTTGCTGAATTTGTTTATTGGATTTTATATGCTTTTTGAGTGTTTGGATTCTTTAGGATTTTCTATATATAAGATCATGTCATTTGTGAATAGAGATAGTTTTACTTAGCTTCTTTGAATCTTGAGATTCACTCATGATGTTGGGTGTATTGATAGTTTGTTCCTTTTTGTTGCTGAGCAGCATTCCACTGAATGGGTACGTCACTTGTTTTCCATTCATCTGTTAGTGGACCTTGGATTGCTTCCCATTTAGGTTATTGCAAATAACGCTGCTATAGAGATCACTACACAAGTCTTTGTATGGACGTATGCTCGTATTCCTCTTGGGTAAATACCTAGAATAGGAACGTCTGGGTCATGTGGCAGTGTATATTCAACTTCCAACTTTTAAGAAACACTTTTTAACAAATTGTTTTCTGAAGTGGTTATAAAATTTTGTATGCCCAGCAGAAGTGTATAAAGGTTCTGGTTGCTCTAAATCTTCACCAATGCTTGATATGGTCAGTCTTTTAAATTTTAGCCATTTGAATAAGTGCTTAGAGAGATCTCATTGTGGTTTTAATTTGTATTTCCCTAATAACCATTGACCTTAAGCACCTTTTTAGATCCTTATTTGCCATTCGTATACCTTCTTTTTTGAAGTATCTGTTCCTATCTTTTGTCCATTTTTAAATTGAGATGCTTGTTTTCTCACTGTTGCATATTGAGCATTCTTTATATGAATGTATATGAATCCTTTATCAGCTGTGTGGTTTGGGAATATTTTCTCCCTGTTTGTGAGTTATCCTTTTCTTCTCTTTACAGTGACTTTTACAGAGAGGGAGGTTTTTTAATTTTCATGGTGTCCAGCTTATTAATTTTTATCTTATGGATTATGCTTTTGATGTCATAGCTAAACAGTTCTTATCTAGGTAAAGACAAAGATTTTCTCCTATTTTCTCTGCTACAACTTTTATAATTCTAGATTCTACATTTAGATCTATGAACCAGTTTGAATTAAATTTTGTTTATAGAACAAGGTATGGATCAAAGTTCAGTTTTCTTACATATGGATATCCAAATGTTCCAACACCATTTGATGAAGAGACCATCTTTTCTCCACTAAATTGCCTTTGCATCTTGTCAAAAAATTGCTGTCCACTTATACGTGCATTTATTTCTGGACTATATTCTGTCCCATTGATCTATTTGTCCATATTGACACAATACCATACTGTCTTGATTCTTACAGTTTTATATCTGTTGAAATCAGATACCGTTAGTGCTCCACCTCTGTTATTTTTCAACCATTTTGGCTTTTCTAGGTCTGTTGCAGCCCACATGAATTTTGCAAATGATTGTCAATTTCCAAAAACAAAACAAAACAAAATAAAACCTGGCACAGGCTTGCACTGATCTGCAATAATTGGCAGTTGATTCTTTTCTCTCCGGCAGACTGACCTTTCCAGGAGCTTTTCCTGCTTTTCCCTGATGTGATCCCTCCACCACCATGTCTACTCTCTGGTCCTATTCACTATTCCTATTCACTAAATTCAGGTTGTTAGTGGGGATGTCTAATGCTACAAGCTCCCACCTACCCGTCCATCTATCTACCCTCATCCTTCCACCTCCTGCCCATCTTCCCATCTACCCACCCATCCATCCACCCATCCATCCGCTCCTGACCACAAACCATACTGGACACTGAGGTACAGAGTGATTCCCAGGACCTACGTTTCCCTGTCTTTAATTGAGACGTTTGAATGACTTGCTCTCCTAGGGCCCTTTGCACTCTGGTTCTCTTTGGCTTTTTTGCAAGGACAACCAAAACCTCAGGCTGACAGGGTTACATTATTTTCAGAAGGACAAGGAACTGGGCCAAGTCAGAGATACGGTCTTATGCCCATTGATTCTGGGACAGACATAGATTGCTACTTGCCCCTAGTTGAGCCAAGATCCCAGGAACTGAGATCCCCTATCACAGGGCAAGTACAGTGAACATTCCAGAGATGGCTTCTATTGGCTATAGGCAGCATTAACTGGGCACCCAGAGGGTGTCTCTTACTGTTCATGTGGTGGGAGCCTCCTACTGACCTCTGTAGTGACAGGACCCTGAGGAACCAGTGACTAGCACAGAGGAATGCAGGACCAGCAGGGCCACTCAGGTCCTGGGGGCAGGGCAGGGGCCTCAGGAAGCCTCAAGCTATGTTTTCCCTGGGCAGGGCACAGGCCTACGGTATGCGAAGCCTCTGAAGCCCTGCTCTGGACACTGCTTCTGGAGCTCTGCGTGTACCTCCTGCCTCACCTGTGCATACCTAGGGCTGTTTGCAGTCCACACCTGTGTCCCCAGCCGGGCTGAGCGCAGTGTGTGGATGGGCAGGGCTGACATCCCAGGGGGTGGCCTCCACGTTGGAGGGTAAGCAGGGGCAGAAGGGTATGTGGAGGCAGCAAACCCCTTTCCCATCCACCCTGGCTCCACCACCACCAGGATTCCTGGGGTTTGCCCTGACCTCCCGAGCAGCCTGGGCAAAGTGGCAGCACCGTACAGTTTGGAGTTAATAACAGACGTTTTTATCTGTTCACAGTTTTCTTGTTGCTCTGTGGCCTCTGCCCATTGAATCTGGGCCCCAGCTGCCTCGCGGGGGAGGCAGACATAGCTAGAACAAAGAAATCAATTGACTTTCTGGATGAATTTTTAAAAACTCACAGCAGAGGCAATATTCTGAAAGCGCAGAGGATTTCTTTTGCAAGAGCAGGGCTTTTTGAGAAAGAAAGGGTTTTTGAGTGAGAACACAGACTTTATTGGGATAAGCCACAGAGTGGGGAAAACCAGTGAGGGACCTTTTCCTGCCCAAACAGAGGCAATCACTGGACTGGGGGGAGGCAGGGAAGGAGCTTCCAAGCCCTTCATCTGGTCCCTGCCCTGGCGAAGCTGCATGGGGGCAGCTGATGGGGAATCCACGAATGTTTGAGGGCTACCAACACATGAGACCCCTGCTGGCGCCAAGCATTCAAGGGGCAGCCTGCACCTGACGCCATCATGGTGACCCCCAGGAGAGGAGCCTCCAACCATGGCTCCTAAAAGGAGGCTTTACCATTGCTGTTGTAATTATTTTTGGTTTACAGAGCAAGTGGTTTGTGCACTAGTTATCTACGGCTGTGTAACAAATCAGCCCACAGTTCAGTGAAGTAAAGGAGCATGTATTACCTCACGTAATTTCCGGGGTGAGTGATTTGGGTGTAGCTTAGCTGGGAGGTTCTGGCTCAGGGTCCCTCAGGAGGCTACATCATCTGAAGGCTCGCCTGGGGCAGAGGACCACCCACACCCCACCCCATCCTCCAAGGTGGCCCAGGTGTCAACACCCACTACTGTTGACTGGCCCTTGGCTGCTGCCAGGCTGGCTCTCCCAGGATGAGTGGCCCATGGGAGCAAGGAGGAAGCCCCCCATTTCTTGTGGCCTAGCTGGAGGGTCACAGCAAGGCCAGCCCACTCAGAGTCGGGAGAGGCTGTACAAGGCCATAAATACCGGCAGGGAGGGTCATGGAGGTGGTCTTAGACGGTAGCTCCCAGAGTGAATGATATGCTTCCAGGATCTCAGAGCACTTTGCAGTTTTCAAAGAACTACCATATACAGCAGAATTCTGCACACATTCACTCATCAACCCCTAAGAGGTTTCCGTTTTACCTGTGAAGGGGCTGAGGTGAGGGCTTTGGGAGTCACGGTGGTCACTGTTATGCCCTGAGCTGGGCCTCCAAGGTTGGTGGGACCCAAAAAGGCATCCTGGAGGAGAGGTCCAGCTCCTGCCCCAAGGGGTAAAGCAAGAGCCAAGAATGAAAGGGGTCAGTTCTGGGTCAGCCAGGAGCAGAGTTTGCAGACGACTTGAAAATGCAGCAAAGCCCATTACAGAGGGCCTGGGAAGCCTGGCCGAGACATCTGCCCACTGATGCCATGTCCCCACGTGTCCCCTCCTCTGCATACCAGCACCCAGTCCAAGACTCAGGCCCCAGAGTGTCTGTGCAATTTGGGGCTATGCCTGGTTGGGGAGTAGGCGACAGAGGCGGGCTGTGTCTACCTACCTCTTGTGCTGCTGTATGGCCAGCCTCTGTGGGGGAGAGAGGCTGGCCTGGTGGAAGCCTAGGTCCTGAGAGCCAGGTGGAGGCCAAGCTGAGAAGCCCCCTGGGGTGGTAGGCCCAGTGTCCAAGCTGGACCTAGCAGCCAGACCTCTTGCTGCCCCCGCCCAGTGCATCAGTATCAAGTCTTGTTGTCCTCCCTCTTGGAGAAGCCCACATCCTACTGCTGAACTTCCTTCTCAGGGGCAGGAGGGGAGTTTCCAAGCTCCTCCTTGGCTGGATTAGGGTAGCATTAACTGGACAGACTGGGAGCATATACCCCTCCTTGAACCACCTGGCTAATAAGTTCATCATTACAACATAAGTAGGAGCTCCCTCCTGAGAGCTCTTGCTGGTTTGGGCTAAATTAATCCAAAAAGAGAGTCATCTGATGCTGAGGTCCATCTCTTTGGGCAGCCCTGACAGGGGACAAAAGATGGAGGAAGGGAGGGCAGGCAGGCTCTGAGCATCCTCTTTGAAAACTAGAGCCTTCAGTCCTCAGTGAAGACAGAAGTCTCTCTGCTGTGGGCAAGAGGCAGAGGCAATCCCGGCCTGGCCTCCTCCCAGAGCCGCTCAGGCCAGGGCTGGAGGGGAGGGGTGGGGAAGGAAGCGGGCGGGGATGGGGGGGAGCTGCGAGCACAGCCTGCCCTGCTCCCCAGTGCCCCCATGTTCTGATTGCCCATTGCTGTGTAACAAAGTGCCCCAGACTCTGTGGCTGGAGAAACGACAATCATGCTTTTGGCTCCGAATGAGCCACGTGGGCAGGGCCGTGCAGGAGCCTGAAGGCATCGGATGGGGCGGCGTGACCGGGTTGTACTCAAGCTGGTGCCCCCGGCAGGCCTCTCCGGGAGGGCAGGTGTACCCACAGACAGCGGCGATTGTACGGGCCGTCGTGACCCAGCCTGGGAAGTCAGGGCATCCTGTGGCCGAGCTAGGTCTCGGACACCCTGAGACGCGGGCTGACAGAGACACCACGTCTCTCAGGGGAGTGGGTTGGCTCCGGAAGGGCTGGTGGGACGAGAACACAGTGTTGCGGCCATTCTAGGACCTCAGTGTGCACCTGCGCGGTCCCCAGGCTCTGCAGCAGAGACGCCCCAGAGTCACTCGCTCCGAGCTCCCCCAGGAGGCCGCCCTGCCCGACTGAAACCACAATGCCTCTGCAGGCAAACGGGGCCAACAAACCCCGAGTTAGCTTTCCAGGTGCTGCAGGTCCAGCGACGGCGATCAGACTCTGCTGAGGCTGCCAGCAGGTGGACTCAGAGGAGCTGAGCCTGTGAGCAGGCGAGGGGGGCATGGCCTGTGGTCCCCCGGATTCGTTCTCCTCCCTCGGAGGCTGAAGAGTGTTTCTGACAGTAAAAAACCTCCCTCGGTGTTGGGATCCCCCTCTCTGTAACAGACTCCCCCCTCCGTCCTGCACCTCTTCCAGGACTGTCCTCGGGAGGCCCAGCCTGGGTGACCAGTAACCACGTCGTCGTCGTTGCTCTCAGCTCAGGGTCACTGAATATGTTGCTGTGAGCGGGTGAGCTGGATCCCATGGCAAAGGGTGTCCCTGAACTGGCCCTGGGTCTTCCCAAAACATTGGGGTCTTCCAGGGCCACCCTGCCCGGGAGGAGGCTCCAGGCTCAGAGCGGGAGGTGAGCCCCTAACCTGTGCTTCTGGGTCGAGCAGGGCCTCGGCCACAGTGGCCTCACCTCTTGCCCAGCACCAGGGCCCAAGAGGCCACAGGTAGGGCCCTCCTTGACCATCCAGGGGACACGGAGCCTGGGCACAGCCCGGATGGCAGGTCCGCACATGTGCCAGGCACCTGGATCTGGTGGCCGTGACCTGGCTTGAGTAAGATGATGACAACACACCCTGCAAGCTCCCCGGAGTGGGTTGGAGGGGGCCCCAGGCCTCCTTTGGGGATGACAGGGACCCCCATGTCCCTCGGCCCAGCGCAGGCCCCGCCAAGTCTCCAAGTTAACAAGTTCAGGCCTGGTGATTAAGTAGATTCACAAAGTTGATGAAAAAAAAATTCCCGATATAAATAAATATTCCTGGAGACATTCCACCCCCTGCAGGCATGAACTTTGAATAATTGCAGAGAATTATGCTGAGGACTAATCAAAACTTTTTTTTCGTTTGCTAATTACCTCTGGGCTTCATCAGCGTCAGAATCTAATCAACTCCAGACATCTTAATCGACCCTCGGGAAACGCTAGGGCTGGGGAGGGCTTGGTGTCACACTGAAGCAGGTCCGGGGCTGGCGTGGGGGGGCGCGGGGGTCCTGGGGTCACAGCCGTCCTGGTCTGGCGGGGGCACCGAGCCCACGGAGGGCGGCCCTGCCTCTGCTCAGAATGAAGGAAGCCTTCCTTCCTCACCGTCCCCTTCTGCGGAGTTTGTCCGCTTAGACGGAGGGGGGTGGGGGCGGGCACTGGGGTGGCCCCCGGTCTCAGGCTGACTCCGGGAGAGGCCGGCCGTTGGGATCCTGGGCCAGGGAGTCTCAGCGGTGTCTCCAGGTGGAAGGAGCTTTGCTCCCGCTCTGAAGGAGCTCATTTGCATCTGATGAAATATTCCTCTGCGGAGCAGAGCTCGCTCTGGAGCCTGGGATCCGAGGCCCTCGGAGAGCTGCGGGCTTGATCGCGGTTCTTTCCTGGGTCCTGGGTGTAGGAGGCGCTCCTGGAGCCCCTCTGGGCCAGACGCCCACCCCTCCGCCTCCGCTGGCTGGTGGGGCTACCATCCCCCCCACTCCTGTCCTGACCCAGAAAGCCTCTGACCAATTTCAGAGAAAAAACTCACCAGTGTGGAAATCCGCTTTTGAGAAACCCAAGCCTCCACCCCAAATCCCTCAGCCCCCTCCTTCTGCTTCCTGCCCCCCACCCCGCAAAGCTCCTAGGAGAGGCCGAGGAGGCCCGCTGTGGCCTCTGGGCAGGACAAATGGGCCCTTCCCCGTTCTTTGCACCCAGCAACCTGCGGATACCACGGAGCCACAGGCTGTCTATCATGAGCACCCCTGGGAACCCCCCCAAGTCCCCAAAGGAGCCTAAGTTTGAGGTCCCACAGGCTGGCTGGCGAGTTGGGGTGCTGTCGGGGGGTCCACATACGTCCAGGCTGGCTGACGTGGGGTGTCAAGGACACATCTTCTCTCCCTGGGATCCCAGATGGACATAACCCCTGAGAGGCCGGTTGTTCTCCCCATCTGCAGGTGGAGTCCTCCTGCACTCGCTTCTCCAGCACAGCCAGCGCTGGGACCCTGACCCCAGATCTTTCTCCTGCTGCAGAGTGAGGCCATGCCTGGTTCTCAGAGCCCAAAAGCTGCTGCAAGTTGTTCTCCACCATATCGCTGCTCTGGTTAAAGTGACATGAAGGCCAGTTGGGGATTGCTCCCAGATTTTCCTGGAAGAGGTTGGATCACCTTTAATTTCAGAGGCAGAGGGAGGTGGGAGGCATAGGGGTTTGCAGGGAAGGGGCACTCCCCAGGTTCAGTCCTTGTGGCTAGGGGTGGGGGCAGGGAGACGTGGGGGACAATACTGAGTACAGGGGCCCACGGGGGTGGGGAGCCCCAGGTGGGAGCACAGTGGTACATGGAGGAGTCCTGGGGACGTAGGGGACAGGAGTCCTGACAAGGCAAAGGTCCCAGGGAGGTAGAGTCCTGGGAGAGGAGAATTCTTGGTGACTTTGGTGATGGAGACCCCAAAATACAGTGATCCTAGGGAGGCAGGGCATGGGTTTCCAAGGGGATAGGGGTGAAAAATCTTGGGATGTGGGGCTCCCACGTACATGTGTGGCCCCAAGAGGACAAAGGGAAGGAGTCCCAGGAAGGGGGCTCTCGGGAGTCTCTCTGTCTCATTTCCTCTCATCTGTTTCTCTGACTTCTTGCGTCTCTCTCGGTGCTTGTCTGGCTCTCTAGCTGCCCCCTTCCTGTCTTCTGCCTCCCTCCGCCTGCTGCCCACGGGGCTGGATGCTGAGCAGGGCAGCCCAGGGCCCTGTGGGCAGAGGATGGGTTGCAGGGAGCTCTTGGGACTTCAGGGGCTGTGGGGGCCCCAGCCACCTGCCCTCCTGTTGCTGGCTCACCAGGTGCTGCCCACAGTGGCCTTCAGGGAGGGAGGGGATGTTGTAGCCACAGCCGCCTGTCTCCCGAGGTCATGGGCGGGTGAGGAGAGGCCCGGAGCCCTGAGCCCTGAGCCCTGGCCACCCTGGCCCTTCCTGCCACCTCTGTGAGCTCAGCTCCACTCTGGACGCTTCTTTCCTGGCCAGAGACAGGGCAGGTAGCCGCTGCTGCTGGGGTTGCAAGGGCCTCGGGTCCTCTTTCCGTCTCTCTAGAGGTCAGGGCACAGTGGGGAGCCCTGTCAGAGCCCCCTAGTTGACTCGGTGCCTGAAGCTCCGAGGTCGGCGGTGGGCACATGGGGCCCCCCTGCTCTGGGCTGGGCACTCCACACACACCACCCCTTCCCTTTCCAGGTGGGGAGTTTCTGGGGTCACACAGCTGCCAAGAGGCAGCCCGGGGACCAAACCAGCCTGGCCCACAGCCCCTGCCCCCTGTGGGGTGGGGTGTTCCTGCCTCACGTGGATGCTAGCTTCCTGTGTGACTTCAGGCCCTTCTGGCCCGACACGATCTGTCCCGCTGGGCAGTCCCCTCTGCCAGGGCCATCCAAGGCAGCCCTGCCCCCGGGCAGAGAGCCCGTCCCCCCTCATGGACCCCACCCGGCCGGCCCCTTGGGTGGCAGCAGGAGCATCCATCACCGCTCCATGATAGATTCTCCGTCCCTTCTTCTGCCGCGGCTCTTGCTATTTTGGTTGCAGAATAATGTTTATCACTTCACACAACAGTGGTACCCTCCTTGCCTCCTCCCTCTGCGCTTACCCTGCTCCTCCTCCTCCCTCTGTCTGTCCTTACCCCACTCCTCCTCCTCCCTCTGTCCTTACCCTGCTCCTGCCTCCTCCCTCTGTCCTTACCCCACTCCTGCCTCCTCCCTCTGTCTGTCCTTACCCTGCTCCTCCTCCTCCCTCTGTCTGTCCTTACCCTGCTCCTCCTCCTCCCTCTGTCCTTACCCTGCTCCTCCTCCTCCCTCTGTCCTTACCCTGCTCCTGCCTCCTCCCTCTGTGCTTACCCTGCTCCTGCCTCCTCCATCTGTTTACCCTGCTCCTGCCTCCTCTCTCTGTGCTGTGTACCCCCAGCAGAAGGCAGGAGATTTTCTCAGGCCACTTGCAAGATTTTAATTTTCTGTTCCCCTTCTTCTCTCTTCCCCCTTATTACATTTTGGGCTCTTTCTGGGCTTCTGGAATGAGCATTCATTTTCCTGGTGATATTTTTTTAATAAAACCCATCATTTATGATTTTTTTTCCCCACTGACTGTCAGCCTTCTCATTTTATTTCTTATCAGCGTAGCTTCCCGCCTGCCTTGTCACCCACACGGACTGGGGTGTGCACCTGGGCTAGGGGCTAATTGCCCCAGAGCTGCACAGCGCCCCGTCCCTCCCCGGCCCCTCCGCCCCCAGGCCCAGGCTCCTCAGCATCACCCTTCTCTCCTTCAGGTGAGTGTCACCTGCCTGCCTTCTCAATTCCACTTCCTGGAGGGGCTGAGATCACAGATGAGGCGGGCTGCCCTGTGGAGGCTGCTGGGATCCTCGAGAACCCTCAGGATGGTCAGGGACTGCACAGAGACCCCATCCACCCTACAGACATTGTCCAGTAGAGCAGAAGCTGCTGGCCCAGCACACCCTACCAGCGGTAACCGAGGAGGGTCTCTTCATTTCTGAGACTCAGTTGCCCCGTCTTTATTTTTATTTTTTATTTTTATTTTATTTTATTTTATTTTTTTTAAAGATTTTATTTGTTTATTCATGATAGTCACACAGAGAGAGAGAGAGGCAGAGACACAGGCAGAGGGAGAAGCAGGCTCCATGCACCGGGAGCCCGACGTGGGATTCGATCCTGGATCTCCAGGATCGCGCCCTGGGCCAAAGGCAGGCGCCAAACCGCTGCGCCACCCAGGGATCCCTATTTTTTATTTTTTAAAGATTTTATTTATTTATTCATAGAGACAGAGGCACAGGGAGAAGCAAGCATCATGCAGAGAGCCTGATGTGGGACTCGATCCAGGGTCTCCAGGATCATGCCCTGGGCTGCAGGCGGTGCTAAACTGCTGCGCCACTGGGGCTGCCCAGTTGCCCTGTCTTTAAATAGAGGCAAACATAGGGTTGTAGATTATTCATTCATTCAACAGACACCAGTTGAGGATCTACTGTGTGCTGAGATGAGCTACATGTGTGTCCTAGAGTAGGAGACAGCCCAGATGTCAAGATGTCACCTCCCTGGATACCAGAGGCTACCCTCCACCCCATGCACTCAGAGTAGAGCCCTGGGCTTCCCTCTGGTTTTGCTGTGTGGCTTGGGCAAGTCATTGACCCTCTCTGGGCCTTCCCACATTTCCTTCTCTAGGCTTCCTCCATCGAGGGCCAGACATGATCCCTTCCTCACTGGTCCCCAGGGGGTCCCATTTCAGGCAGCTGCAGCCTCTCCCCAGCTGGCTGCCTGCCAATCACCCGGAGAACTCAGAACCCTCTTGAGGTGTCCATGACCAGCTGGGCTCTCGAGCCTGTCTGTGTTCATGGCAGGGAGAGGTGACACGTCTCTTCCATGCTGGCCCCTGCTCCCTGGCAATCCCTGGAGAGAGGACCCAGCTGAGTCCCCTGGTGGATGGGCTCCAAAGCCCAGGACCACTGTCCTGAATTCTGAGATTGGCCTGAGGGATGAGAGATGGGCTCTGCCTCACAGCTCAGCTCCTTGCAAACCAGTGGGAGAAGAGGTTATCATGAATATGCATGCGCTCACATGAATATTCACAGTGATAATGATGCACCTCCTCTCTATCCCCTTGACCTTGGGCACCTCTGTTGCTTTCCCGGACTTCTCACACCCTCTTCTCTCCACTGACTCCTGCCTGCAAGCAGCTTTACCTCCATTCGCAGGGATTGCCTGGCCTCCTTGAGGCACCATTGGTCCAAGGTGACCCCCAGGTGGAAAGGATCCCTGGCCTGTTGCTCAGGAGGGCCAGACTCCCTCCTGCATTCTGGCCCTACTACCTGGGCCTCAGTTTTTCTTCTGACCTCCAGGGCCTTCTGGCCCGGAGAGGGTTCAGCCAGGCTCATGGCCCCAGGAATAAGCAAGCCTTCTCTGTTCTGAATGCTCTATTGTGCTGAGACAAAGCTGGAGGCTCAGGTTCCCTGAGGATGCACCAGGCCAGGCTTGAGTTACCTGTAACCTGAGAGGCCTGGGGTCAGGTGTCCCTGCTGCCCTGCACACCTGAAGCCAGGCCGTGCTCAGCTGGCTGTCCCTTGGGACAAGAAAGAATGGGGTAGGGAGAGGTGGGGGGATGGGAGGTGGGGGGTGGGGGTGGGCCAAGGGCACTCCTCAGGAGCCTGCAAGTGCGGCAGGTGCAGCAGGAGGAATGCTTGGATCTGGGGAGCTTGGGGGAGATGGGGTCAGGGTGAGCTGGGATCTTCTCTGGGGCCGGGACTGCTTGGAGGGAACCAGGCTCTACTGCTCACCCATGACCTTAGCCAGGTGACTCAGCTCTGTGTCTCTCAGCTACACTCGCTGGTTTCAAGGCTGAGCCACCCCTGCCCTGAGCAAGGGAGTGCCACTCCCCAGGCACTTGGCCATTGATCCAGGGAGGACCCAGCTTCGAGACCGGGCAGACCACTCCCTTTGGCTGGCTGTCCCCTCAGTCCCCCAGGCCATGCCCCCCAAGTGCTCAAGAGCAAGCCCACACCCCTGTGGTTCTCCTCTGCCCGGGCTGAACCCCTTTTCCCTGTGGCTCCTTCTTTGCTTCTCTGCCTCTCACTGGGCAGTCAGCAGTGGGCACGTGGGGTCCCCCACCTTTCTGGGGGTGCAGTCCTGTCTCCCAGTGAGTGGATCTTCCTCTGGGGCCAGGGGCAGTTCTGGGCCTGTAGGCCTTGTCTAAAGGGAGCTCTGGCAGGAGCCAAGAGGTTGGCTGGAAATGTCCAGGAGGGTGAACACTGTCCTACCCAGCACTTTCTGGAAAGTTCTCAGAACTGGGGCTCCCTTGGCATGATCATCCGGCTGAGTGCTGACTTTGTCCCGGGAGCTTCCCTGATTCTCTGCCTGTGGTGGCTCCACGAGCAGCGGCTTCTGTGCTGGGCCTGGGTCCTTGCACATGAACAAGTTAAAGGCTCCAGGGGACCTGAACCCTCATTCTTACACTTCCCAGGTGCACGCTCTGATCTCTGACCCCACCGCAGTGCGCAAGTGGAGACTTGGCATGCAAGTGGAGGCTCATTTCCATGCTTGTCCAAGGTCACACAGTGGGCAAGCGGGGACCAGGCCAGCCTCATTGCCGTCTGCGCTTTGTGCCACCTTCCCGGGTGGAGGGCAGCTGGACGTCCCTTGCCTCTGGGTCTTGCTCAGGCTGACCCTGCATGAGCTCTGTAGCTGAGGCCCAGCCTATTCCACGCTGTTTGCCTAAATTTGTCAACCTTGTCTTCCCACGGGACCCGCACGGCCACCGCCGACATCTGTGGGGACACGGCAGAGGAATGCCTAATGAGGACTCGGCGTGGCCCCACCACGGAGCACAGCCTGGGACAGATGGTCTATCATTACCCATTTTTATTAATTACTGGCTCCGTGTGCCTCAACTGGCTCCCGAGCCCCAGGCTCGTCGGCCACGCTGGCCCTAGCTATTCTGGAAGAAGAAACGGCCCTTCATTTAGCTCAATGTGCGTTTCGTCCTGGCTTCCTTTGAGACCAGACGTTTCTGGCTCAGAGTGGTCCCTAGGGTACCAGGCCAGCAAAGGAGAGGCGAGCGTGCAGCTGCCACCTGCCAGACCAAGCTAGAGGGGACCCCGCGCAAGGACAGGCACAGAGGGATGCTGGGCGCCCCAGCCCCAGGTGTGGGCAGGCAGTGAAGCGTTGGGGCGCCTGGAAGCCCCTCCTGACACCCCCTCCCTGTTGGCCTCTGGGGATGGGAGTGTCTTCCTTCTCTGTCTGCCATGGGGCCACTGAGCTGTGGCAAACTTGTGCTCCTGGGCATTTGCTAGGGTCGAGGTCCGCAGCCTCCCTCACACTGGGAGAACCTGGTCTGCTCTGGCTCGGTGCTCCGGTGCCTAATTTGGCTTTTGGCAAGTCCCTCTGCCTGCGGCCTCTGTGAGGAGTCATCGCATCTTGCTGGACCCTCAGGAGAAGGGATTAGAAAGTGCATCCACAGGTTGGAGACAGGGACCACCCTTCCTCAGGAGGAACCTAGTGGCCACTGGTGCTGGGGAGGACCAGGACCCCCAAGGCCACGTCAGGGCCAGAGGCCTAGGGCTTGCTGGGCCTCCTGAGAGCCTGTGTCTCCCTGCCAGCGAGGACACCGAGTTCCCTCCAGCTCCGTGTATGGCCTGTTAGGCCGGGAGATAATGGGACATGAAGCACAAGATTTCTAGTCAATAAAAGGGCGCCTTGGAGGCTTTTTATATCTTGCGTGTGTCACACTGGGTAGGCGTTTTATCTGCTGCCCACTTGATGGTCTGTCATAAAGCTGGGTCCTTGCCCTGCTGGAGTCCGCCACTGCCTGTCCGTCCCAGGCTTTTGCCTGCAGAGCCCGAGGAGCCAAGACATCCAAGAGATGAGCTCCAGGAGCAATGCTGATGGCCACATGACCAGAAGAGTGGGGGTGACCTTTGCAGAGATGCAGGGGAGGCCACGAGGGTGGGGTGGGGGGCCCATGGGACATGCCTTCAGAGGCCTCCAAGGTGGATGCACCACAGGCTGGCTGAGATAGGCTGAGGGCCAGGAGGAGCTGGGGTCTGTGGGGCAAGACGGAATGTTCAACCCTTCACAAGGCAGAGCCTGGTGGGACATGGTAGGTGCATAAACCCAGCAGCCTCCAGCGTGTAGCAGTGGTAAGCTCCCTGACACTGGAGGAAATCAAGGATGCCCTGATGCCCCCTGAATGGGGAGGCTTGAGTGGGAGAACTAGAAAGACCAGCATCACAATGATGGTATGTTTACCAGAATTAATTACTGGGGGGGAGGTAAAAATGTCCTGGAAGGCGACAGTGGAGGAGACGGACTTTGGGGTCCTGGGATGGACCCCTTAATAGTCTAACCCACCTCTCATACTAATTAGTACTTTACTTGAGGCCCAGGGGTTGGACAGCACTGTCAGCCAGGCTATGGGCTTGGGTCCAGGGCAGGAAGTGATCTCCCTAGAGTGGTTCCAGGTGGAATCAGAGGCTTGCAGCTGTAGCTCAAGCTTCAGAGCCTACAGGAGCCTGCCTGCCCCGAGACCTGGAGGTGGCCCCCAGCCCAGCCCAGGCGGAGGGGGCTGGCTGTGAATGGGGGCCACTGCCTGGACTCTTGTTCTTATGCCTCTAACCTGCAGATCAGGCCAGGGGAGGGGCTCAGCCAGGGAGGAGGGAGGCTCTGGCCTCCTTCCCAGGAGGAAACTCGATCACTTGCTCACTGTAGCAGAGGCCTGGCCTGGCCAGGATTTCCTGCTTGTGCCTTTCTTCCCCATCACATGGGGGGTCCAAGTAAGTGGCCTTTCCACGCTGGGCTGGGGGGAAGGGGGCATTCCAGGAAAGGACAGCTGACCTAGGAGCAGGACGTGGGGCCATCTGCTCCTGAGTGGTAGGAGGTTGGCTCCTCCTCTGCAAAAGACCCCTGCTCTCAGTACCCACCTGCCCACCTCTGCCCTGGGCTCCCAGCCCATTCTTGCCCAGATTGGGGCTGCGGAGTGGGAACTGAGGAGCCCCTCCCTGCAAGACACACCCTGACCCCACGATCACAGCCCAGGTGACTGGCCATGCATGGGCACCTGGCCCAGCCCAGGACACCTAAGCTTGTCCTGAGGACAAAGGGGTGGGACGAGCCAGCCGAGGGTCCGCTAGGAGGACACACTAGATGGAGGCATCAGCGGGAGCAAAGGGTGGAGGTACAGGAGGATTGTATCTACATGAGGACGCTCCCCATGGACCGAGCCCTTCTGGGGACTTGGGCTGCATCTGAGGGTCCTGAGGGATTTGGGGCAGGCTTGCTCTGGCTGAGGGATTTGGGGCAGGCTTGCTCTGGCTGCAGCAGGAGGGAGGGCCCATCAGCACCCAGGAGTGCAGGCCCAGAGTCTCTCCCCTGGGTCCAGGCAGGTGATATCCTGGGCCTCTACTCGTTTCCCGTGGTTCTCTAGAACCTGCCTCAAGCACGGCTGGATCTATGTGTCTTGTGTCTCCAGGCTGCACAGGGCCAGCACACAGATTCATAGACCCCTCTTAGGAGCTGCTGTTGTTTTGGGTGGTGACCAGTCTCTGGAGGAGGGACCACAGGTTAGGGGCCGGAATGGTATTCCAGGGGGTGTGGCGGGGCACAGCTCTGTAGGCTAAAGTATCAGATGCATCCTAAACATTGAAGGGAGTTTGAGTTTTGTCTCTGGATCAGGCAAGTGTGAGGATGAGGGAGACGTTCAGGGGTGAGGTGGACAGAACTGAGAGGCCAGTTCATTATCCAGGTCAAGCAGGGGTGCTGGAGGAGAGGGGAACCTGCAGGGGGCAGGGGAGCCCACCTTGTAGGCTCAGACCTGAGAAGGGGAGGGGGGGAGCCCAGGCTCTGCTGAGAGGGGGAGCCCAATGGCACTGCCTGGCCCCAGGATAGTGGGAGGCCCTGCTCTAGGGAGGGTGGAGGAAGGCCCAGGGGGGCACCCCAAGGTCAGGGGCAGGGCTTTTCCCTGTAACTTGACTCTTAGAGCTTTTGCCCCGGTCAACTGTCACCTCCTCCTGGAGGCCACCCCAGGTTTCTGGGACAGAATTAATCTCCTGACATTCAGAGCACCTGCTATGGGAGGGAATATGAATGCCCAGGCTGTGTGACCCTGGGCAAAGGGCTTGACATCTCTGGGCTTCCTTTATGAAATGGGATTAACAGGTTGAGCTTCAGGGCTGCTGAACTGACCCAGATGGGGACTTTAAGGTTGAATTGTGTCCCATCCCAAAAGATATCCTGGAGCACTAATCCCCAGTGTCTCTGAGGGTGGCCTGATTTGGAAACAGGGTGTTTGTAGCCAATCGAGTGAAGATGGGGTTGTGAGGGTGGGCCCTCATCAATATGACCCGTGTCCTTAAAGGGGAAGGGGCACAATTTGGCTACGGAGACAGGCATGCACAGAGAGGGGGCAATGTGGGGGCCCAGAGGAGAGGCCATGGGGCTGCAGTGGAAGCGCCCACAGGCCACAGCACGTGAGGCACTGCCTGCCGTCACTGGGAGTGCGGACACTGAGGAGCCCCCGTGAGAGCTTAGGGAAAGGACACCACCTGCTGCAGGCCACATGTGGCCTCTGGTAGCTGCCTCCACCCCGGAGTCCCTGGAAGGCCCAGGGCACACTCGCAGGGCCAGAAGGTGGAGGACCCTCTACCTATTCCCTATCACCCCTGACATCTGTGATGGATGGATGGAAGGAAATCCTGGTGGTTGAAACTATTTTTAAGAAATAAAGTACCCCTCGGTCCACTTAAAAGCTTGCAGCTGCCAGTTCTATGACTTTCTGATGAAGGCCCATGTCAGTGGGATGAATTGCAGAGGGCGGAGGGTGGGTGATGGGGCCTGGAGCCAGGCCCTCCACACTGCAGGAGGGGCTTGAGGCCCTTTGCGACAGAGGGGAGGTGGCCTTTCCAGCCCACCCAGCCCACCCCACCCCACCTCTGCAGCTCCTGGACACCAGGGGCCAGGCCCTGTCCATCCGCCCATCCGTCTGTCCCTCCTGCTGCCATCTATCTGCGAATGTTGGCTGGTCATTGATGGTGGCCCTGTGCTAGGCCCCAGGGGCCTGTGAGAGCCGCAGACCTGACTGCTCTCCTTGTGGCCTCAGTGTGCCACAACACCCTGCCCATGTGATGAGCATTCCCGATAGCAAAGATGGACAATTCAGAGAAATAATGAGTGGGGTGGGGAGGGGAGAGAGCGAGAGCTGAAAGTGCCCATCTTTCTGGCAAATCGTCCCCTATGCACGTATATACTTTTTTTTTTTTTTACAAAATCGGAATTAGACTTGCTATATGATTTATGATCTGCTGCGTTCTCCCCCCTACCACTACATCACGTGGCTTATCCCAGATACAAGATGCCGACAAGAGGAGGGTGTTCCTTCCACCTCTGGCTTCCAAGGAGGTGACATCACCTCTAGTTCCCTCTGATCATAGTGCAGCCCTGAGGCAGGTGGGCAAGGCAGGTGTAAACAGAGGTGTAGCTCCTTTCATGGGCTCCCCCAGGTGAGCAGGTGCAGAGGCCAGGGGAAAAATGTGGGTGTGCAAAGGCTTACAAAAGTCTCTCTTTGGGATCCCTGGGTGGCTCGGCAGTTTAGCACCTGCCTTCGGCCCAGGGCGTGATCCTGGAGTCCCGGGATCAAGTCCCACATCGGGGTCCCTGCATGGAGCCTGTCTCTCCCTCCGCCTGTGTCTCTGCCTCTCTCTCTCTCTCTCCCTCTGTCTCTCATTAATAAAAAAATAAATAAATAAAATAAATAAATAAATAAATAAATTAATTAATTAATTAAAATCTTTAAAAAAAAAGTCTCTCTTTGCCTCTCCTCAGACCAAGAAACAATATGGTGGGAGGTGGATAAGCAGGCCGTGATGCCTCCAGAGGACACAGGACCACGCAGCCAAGCAAAATGGCAAATGGACACACTCAGCCTTATGCCCAAAGCTCAGATGCAGAGAAGACCCTCTGGCTGATCCTGTAGTTATGAATTCTAGAACAGAGTAATCCAGCCTATTGGAGCATGTGAGAAATTTTAGAGGTGATGAATGGGGTTGGGCTGCAGAGAAGCACATGTTACTGAGAACGTTGGACTCCCCCCATCCCCTCTCCGAAGCTTGTACTTCTCATCATGTGTAAATGTCACTCAAAATAATTTAAAATTCCATGACAAATATTGAACTCCAGTTCATACCATGCAAGCTGCCTATTTAGGGGTCAGGTGTCCTGATGTCTGCTAGTCACCTGGAAAGTGATTGATTTATTAAGGGAGGGAGAGAAACAGGGTAAAGCAAGTGTGCAGCCTAGGTGGTGGATGTTTGGGTGTTCACCATGACATTATTTCAAGTTTTCTTTATACTGGACACATTTCAGCACTAGATGCAAAGAGCAAATAAGAAGAGCCCGGGCACCATGGATAAGCTGCTGGGACCTGACCACAGTGCACTGACTGTGGGGCTGTGGGCAAGCTTCTCAGCCTCCTGGTACCTCAGTGTCCTCACTGTAAAGCAGGCAGGATGATGGTTAACTGGCATTAACTGGTGTTAATTGAAAGAATTAACACACAGGAGGTACTGGCATACAGTAGGTGCTTAGTAGGTGTGCACTTTGTTGGTAGTATTCCTGAGCCCTTCCTTGAGTTATCAGAGCTGCCGCACGTGCTGTAGCTGCTCAGGGAGGCAAAGGCACAAGCTGGGCTTTGCATAGGGTTCAAGAGCAAAGGACCTTAAGAAGCCAAAGTAACTTTGAAAAAGAAAAAGCCAGGGGATTCATGTCCTGGTAATCAGGACAGAGTGGTACTGGATGGATGGAGTGGCAGAAGGATAGACATATATGCCAGTGGATTCAGACTGAGGGTGTAGGGCAAACTCCATTTATTTATGATCACTTTCTTTTCACCAAAGACGCCAACACCATTCCGTGGGGGAGAAAAGTTTTCAGCAGATGGTGCTGGGACAACTGGACATCCATATGCAGAAGAGTGAAACTGGGCCCCTACCTCACACCATATAAAAAGAATTAATTCAGTGGATCAAAGACCCAAACATAAGAGCTAAAGCCATAAAACTCTTAGAAGAAAACATAGGAGTAAATCTCAGTCTTAGGAAAACTCTTTTTGGATGTGACACCGAAAGCAAAAGCAACAAGAGAAAAAATTGGTCTCCATCAAAATTAAAAACTTTTGTCTGCAAACAATTCCACCCAGAAAGTGAAAAAACAACTTGTATGACGAGAGACAATATTTGCAAATTATATGTCTAATGAGGGATTTGTGTCTAGAGTATATAAAGAACTCGTATAAGTCAACAATAAGAAGATGAATAACCCAATTTCTAAAATGGGCAAAGGACCTGAATAGGCATTTCTCCAAAGAAGCCCATGAAAAGTGCTCAGCATTATTAGCCATTGAGGAACTTGAAATCAAAACCAGGGAGAGACACCACTTGCCACCCACCAGGACAACTAGAACTGAAAAGGCAGACAACAGCAAGTGTTGGTGGGGACGCAGAGGAACGGAAACTCTCATACGGCACTGGTGGGAATGTGCAATGTTGCCCCAGCTTTGGGAAACAGTCTGGGAGCTCTGCAAGGTGCAAAGCAAAGAGATGCCGTGTGACCCAATGAGGGCACTCGTAGGTGTGTTTCCAAGAGAAATGAAAATGTAAGCTCACACAAAAACCTGTTTATTCAAAATGTCACAAAAGCAGAGACAACCCCAATGTGTGTTCACGGACAAATGGGCCACGTGGTACATCCATGCAATGGGATATTATTAGGCTGCTACAAGGTGCGAAATCGCAGTATGTACCACGACATGTATGAATCATGAAAACTATAGCATTAAGTGAAATAAGCCAGTCACAAAAAGCCACAGATTGCATGATTCCATTGATGTGAAATATCTGGAGTCGCCAAGTCTGCAGAGACAGGAAGTACATTAGTGGTTGCCTAGGGATGGGGAATGGGGAGTCACTGTTCATGGGTATCAGGGTTCCTTTTGGGATGAGATGTTCTTTTTTTTTTTAAGATTTTATTTATTTATTCATGAGAGACACACAGAGAGAGGCAGAGACATAGGCAGAGGGAGAAGCAGGCTCCGTGCAGGGAGCCCAGTGCAGGACTTGATCCCAGGACCCCAGGATCACAACCTGAGCTGAAGGCAGATACTCAACCACTGAGCCACCCAGGCACCCCACGGGGTGAGGTGTTCTAAAGCCAGATGGTAGTGATGGTTTTACCACTCTGTCATATACTAAACCCCCTGAATTGTACACTCTACACAGGTAAACTGTAAGGTGTTAGGACAAAAGAACCTGGCCTGCCGCTCCAGGGTCTCCTTTATCAAGTCTTGACCACTTCCTAATGCTTGGTCTTATCTGCAAAATGGGGCAGGAAGATGTGCCTGCCTTTGTGACAGTGGGGACCCGATGAGGTGACAGGCAGGAAATCATTCCTCATTTTAAAGTTTCATTTAAAGTTTCATCTTCAAATCTCATTTTGTATTTACATTTATTACAGAAGGAAATGTATGCACACTGTGCAAAATTCAAATGGGTACACCCTGAAAAGCCAGTCCCGTTTTTCTGGGGTGATGGGAATGTTGAATATCTCGGTAGGGGTGGTGATTGCACAGATGTGTACATTTGCCAAGACTCGTAAAACCCGACCCATAAGAACTGTGAATTTCACTGTCAACAAGTAATACATTAAAAAATATTTTATTATTATTTTTTAATTTATTCATTTAAGAGAGAGAGAGAGAGAGTGAGCACAAGAAGAGGGAGGGGCAGAGGGAGAGGAAGACTCCCTGCTGAGCAGGGAGCCCAACACCAGGCTCCATCCCAGCACCCTGAGATTATAACCCGAGCTGAAGGCAGATGCTTTACCATCTGAGCCACCCAGGTGCCCCCTAAAATATTTTAAAGTAAACCCCTTCTGTCTTTCTTCTCCACCTTCCCTACAGGAGGTATGCTTATTGTTTCTTGCTCAGTTTGGTCTTTGCACACACCAGCAAAGAAAATATTTTATCTCTTTTGTACACAAATGTAAAAAAAAAAAAAAGGTACTTTGTACACTGATCTGTCCCTTCTTTCTTCCCCCTAAAAACATACCGGGAGGTGGCATCAGGCAGCGGGGCCTCCAAGGGCTGCGCACTCATCTGTATGGATGTGCTGTGATGCAGCTAAGTGCTTCCACCGTCAGCGGGCGTTTGGGATCTTTCCGATCCGCTGCTATTACAAAGAGTGCTTCGGTGAATAACCTTGTGCACAAAATTATATCATTTTTCACAATTGTGAGCAGTATCTGGAGGACAGATTCCTGGAAGTAAGTGCTGGGCCAGAGGGTATGTGTATTTGGAATTTTGACATTGCTTCAGAGGTTCCAAGAGTGTCTGCTTCCCCACACTGTTGCAACAGGGTGAGTTATTTAAACTAATTTTTGCTCTGGCCATGTGATGAGTGAAAAATCTCTCAGAGTAGTTTTAATTTGCATTTCTGCCACTTAGTGTGAGACTGGGCCTTTTTTTTTCTTGTATGTTTGAGCATTCTTTTAATTTCCTTTTCTGTTCATAACCTCTGACCAGTTTTTCCCCTCTGGGGTGTTTTTCTTATTGATTTGTTTTTTTTTTCTTTTTCTTATTGATTTGTAAGAGCTCTTTATATATGGGGACATTGGCTCTTTGCTTGGGATATGAGTGGGACATCTTGTTTCTTTTATAAGTTCTATGGATGTTTGTTGTTACTGTGAAACTCTGGGCACAGGAAGAGATTGTCACTATTTTTCTCTGAGTATCATTTCTCAGGATAGGTGTGGGGAGAATTCTTGTCCATATGAATCCCAAACATTTGTGTCTCTGCCCCGCTTTCACACTCACGGTTGGGTAACTGATTGGCCACCTGGGTCATTTGCTTCCAGCCAGGCCATCCAGAGGACAGAAGATCCAATCGCCGGGGTGCACAGACCGTGGCAAGTCCTCTTTTATTCTGAAAACATGCTTGGTCACCCTCTCTGTGCTGGTCCAGTGTGTGGCACAGGGACTCATAGGTGAGTCCGGCTGTCCTGCTCCCTGAGCTAGCAGCTCACAGTCTGGTGGAAGATCCAGCACAGCGACTGCTTGGCAGGGGAACCCCTGGGGCGGCCAGGGGCATAGGCACCAATGGAGGCCCTAAGAACTGGGGGAGGTGGCAGCCCCAGAGCTCCAGGGGCCTCCTTGCTCAGCTTGCCTCTCCCCAAAGGGCACAGAGGTGGGTCCTCAGAGGGTAGTTGGTTGGTTTTTAACAAAAGCAAGAATCTTGTTGACCCAGTTCCCCCTGAGTCCTGGTCTCCCTGGCAAATGGGAGTGGTTAACCATATTCACTTGTAGGGTGGCTTAGGGGCCAATTGAATTGAAGCAAGCAGCAAGCACATGCTTGGCACACGGGGGTGAATTTTACATTTCATACGGGTGTGCCAGCTTGTGTGAGGGTGGGGGGTTTGGTTTGGGGGACACGGAGCAGGATGCCCTTGCTCCGGGCTGCAGCAGCAGCAGCAGCAGCAGCAGCAGCAGCAGCAGAAGCCGGGGTGCTCCCAATCCAGCTGTCCTCCTAGCTCTGGGATGGGGGTGGGGGCACTGGCAGAGTGAGATTAAGGCTGTGCATAGATGTGTGGTGTGTGGGTGTGCTGTGTGTGTCTACAACAGAGGCCGTGGGGGGGGGGGCTTCCAGGAGCAGAGGAGTGTCTGAGAGAGAAGACAGACGCCAAGGGAGGGCGGGCTCCAGCTTTATTTAGCCCAAAGAAAGATGCCACTCTCTCAGATCTCCTCCCCTGGGTCTGCCCTGGAGTCCCCCATTTCCAGCTCAAGGGGTCTCTGGCCTTTGGATAGGGGTGGGGGGCAGCAGCCCAACTCTGCCTTCTCAGACAAGAGAGGGCATCTTTCAATATCTCAGGGAGCTGGAGAGGGAGTCAGGGGGTGAAGCAGGAGAGCTTCCCTCCAGTAGGAGGGCAGCTCCTGGGGAATGGGGTCAGGGACATTCAAGGCCCTACGTCCTGGGGAGAGAGGCCTGGGAAAGGGGCTACAAGGGGGCAATGCACCCCCATTAGGGACCTAGGCGAGAGAGACCCCAAGGGCAGCCCCCGCCCCCACCTCCCATTCCCAGGAGGTCTGGGTGCCCTGTGCATGGACTCAAGGACAGCCCCAGAGAGCGGTTCCGTCCTTGACCGTCATTCTCTGGTCCAAGAGTCCAGGGGAAAGGTGGTGGTAACTCGACCACCATCCCCCTTTGGGGTATCGGTCCTTGGGTCGCCATCAGGAATATCGAATTTGGTGGAGGCCCCGGGGGTGGGGCGGGAGGGGCGTGGAGGTGGAGTTCATGGGCCGCGGAGAGGCCGCGGGACCGGACCCCGGACCGAGCCCCGTGCCCATCCCCCGCCGGCACATCCTTCGGCCCGGCTGCTGGGAGCCTCACGCGCCACTCGCCCCCGGCCGCGGGCCTCCCCGGGGAGGGAAGGGCACCCGGGGAAACCCCCTCGCCCTCCAGCAGCCCCCTCCCCTTGGCTGCGCGCGCTCTCCCGGGCGTGCAGTCGGGCCCGGCCGCCCCCGCCTCCCTTCGCGGGCCAGGACAGGACCGCGAGCCCGGGCGCGGCGCAGGGGGCGGGGTCCGGGGTGGTCCCCGCGCCCGCCGGGACCCACTCCGCAGCCCCAACGCGGCGGCCCGGGAACCGCGCGCAGGCCGTGCCGGGCGGGGGCGCTCTTGAGCCTGGTTTGGGATTTTTACCCACCGCGCCAGCCGCAAGCTGGGGCAGGGGCAGGGGCAGGGGCAGGGGCGGGGGCGGGGGCGGGGGGCACCGCCGGCGGCCGCTGGGTGAGGCTCAGGGTCTGGGGGCTGCGGATGTAGAACCCGGTTTAGAGGCCAGCCGAGTGACCAGGTCCCCGGGTATTCCGGAGGCGAATGGAGGGGAAGGGGGATCGGTGGGGCGGGCGGGCGGGGCGGGGAGGTCCGCCAAACCAAAGCTTCCGGGAATCCGGAGCGGCTGTCCCGCGCGCCCGCCCTCTCCGCCGCCGAAGGGGCGGGCGTGGGGGAGGGCGGCGACCGCGGGGGGACAGGTTCCCGACGGCCCGACCACCCTCCCGCCCGCCGCCCACGCGCCCAGCCCTCCTCGTCCCCGGGTACGCGCCCCTGCGGGCTGTGCATTTGCACTCGCGGACGCGCGCGCCCACACGGGGTCTGACTTCAGGTCAACTTCCACGCGGCTCCCGGGTGTGTGCGCACGGCCGTGTCCGCACGCGCGTGCACACCGCCGCCCCCGGTGCCCACCTCCCTTCGCCTCGCAAAGTCTCCACTTCTAGACCTGAGGGGCGTCTGCTCCCAACGGCGGCCGGGGCCGGGGCCGGGGCCGGGGCCGGGGCCGGGGCCGGGGGCGCGCGGGCGGGCCGGGAGAGGGGGCGCGCGGCCTCCGGGCTCCACTCGCCGCCCCCACGGCGCGGACCCACGCCCCCTCCCGAGGCCCCTTCTCACACCCGCCGCCCGCCGACCGGCCGGAGCCACACCGCCGCCCGCGCTCCGGCCGCCCCCGCCCGCCCGCGTCCCCCGCCCCTCCTCCCGCCCTCCCCGCTCCGGCTCCTACAGGAAACCTTCGATCACGCTCAGAAAGAATGTGCTACAATCTCGGCGCTGCCGCGGCCGCCGACACCGCGCCCGAGCCCGAGCCCGAGCCCGAGCGGGAGCCGGAGCCGGAGCCCGAGCCCCAGCCCGAGCCGGAGCCCCAGCCCCAGCCCCAGCCCCAGCCCGAGCCGCCGCTGCCCCGCCGGCCCCGGGCTCGCAGCGCGCGGTCCCCGCCGCCGCCCCGCGCTCGCCCCGCGCTTGACGCAGTGAGCGCCGCAGCCCGGCTCCCGTCGGCTCCGCTCCGCTCCCGGTCGCAGGCCGAGCCCAGCCCGGCGGGCTCCGGGAGGGGAGGGCAGGGCGCGAGGGGGAGGAGATCTGTCTGGAGCCAGCGAGCCCGGCGGAGGAAGAGGAGGAGGAAGGAGGGGAAGCCGCCGCCGCCGCCGCCGCCGCTCCGGGGATCTGGGCGCGCGCGCTCCGCTCGCGGGTGACGGTGGCGCCAGCCCCCGGCCCTCACCGGGCCCAGGTAGGAGGGGGACGGCGGGGGAGGGGGCCGCCGGGGCTGCAGGGCGGGGGGCCGCTGTGCCGCAGCAGGGGGCTGGCGGGTCCCCGCCCCTGGGGGAGGCGGGGAAGATGCTCTGGGGCGGCGGTGGGGGCGGGCGCGGGGTCCCCGCTGGCGCTTGCGGCCCGAGCCGCCCCAGCCCCCGCGCCCTGTCCTGGGCGTCCGCGCGGGGCCGAGTCCCCCCGCCCGCGTGGCTTCGCTTGCGGCGCGTTGGGTCCGCGGTTTCGGGGCATCCCCCGCACACGCCCCGGGTTCCGAGGCGGGCGCACCCGAAGTTAGCGGTCGCCGAGCGCCGGCCGGACAAACTTCCCTCCCCGACGCCGCGGCCCGAAGGCCCGGCACTCCGGACCCCTCGGGCAAGGAGGCGCCTCGGGGACCCCGAAACTTTCCTGAGCGCCGTGAGAGCGGAGGGTGGCTGGACAGGGAGGGGAGACGCGGTGGTCTTGCCTGCGAGGGCATGGTGGTAGCCGCGGCGCCGGGAGTTGGCCCCGGGACTGCCCCCCAACCTGGAACCCCATCTCTTAGCAGGGCGGGCAGGGAGTGGACTAGAGGCATCTCGCTTTCGGGCAGCCAGGATGGGGAAGCAGCGCTGCGCCCCGCGCCCCCGGAGCCCTTGGAGGGGGTCTTGTAGGACACCCCCCTACTCCCTTCGCGGGGCTCTGCCCGCAGCTCCTGAGCCCGCGGGAAGGACCCGGTTCCTGGCTATTAATAGGCGCCCGTGACCCGAACCTTTCCAGGCCCGAGAAGCTGCGAAGCTGGGCTTGGCTGCGGGATGGGGCGGGACCCCAGGCCCAGCACTGGCTCCCTTCCTGGCTCTCATCGTTCCTATCCTGCCGCTCTTCCCTCCAACCCCCCCTCCCCACTCTCCCAGTCTTTCCATCCCGGCCTGGGGGCGTCGCCCCCCCCCCAACTTTTTCTCTTCCTCAACTGCACAGTGTTGCCTGTGGCCGCCCCGTCAGTCGGGGACCTGGGCCAGATTGGAGCACAGTCCCCAACAGAGTCCTCCTGCGCTGGATGGGTGTGGGGTTCCTGGGGCCAGACTGCCAGGGATGAGCGGGGATTTCCTCCCCTCAGCGCCTTTCTCCCAACCTACACAGCGACGCACTATACCTTCGTGCCTCCACCCCCCCTCCCCCGCAGGCCTGTCACTGCCCCATCTCGGGGGCAGTGGGGAGTGGGGTGGTCACAACGGGCAGCCTCGGGGAGGCGTGGAGGGCAGAAGGGACTCCGGAAGCTCCGGAAAGGATTTTGGGGTGTAGCTGCAACTGCATGTGCAGGGAGAAGGTGATGTCCTAGTAGCCTCCCTTCTAGCGGCGCCTTCGCACACCCCGAAGGCCCAGGAGGATTCCACTTCCGCCCCCCACCCCATCCCAACACTCAGATCTGAGCTGGAGTGGACTTGGGGGGCGGGGAATAGGGAACGCTGCTTCCCATCTGCCCATCTGCAACGCTCGGCTCCCGAGCAGCTTGGGGGTCCTCTGTCCCCCAGGGCTGGCCGCCGGCCCCGCCCCCTCCGTTAATTCGGGGACCCCAACGCCTTCCAGGGCCCGCGCGCGCCGTGCTCAGCAGTCTCAGAGCTTTGGTGAGCGAGGTGTCGCATCCTTTCCCCCATCCAGGTCTGGGGGTGGGGTAGGGGGCGTGGATCGCAGTCCTGGGTCCCTGACAGATGTCCTCGCGGCGGCGCCGGCGTCTCTGTAACAGATTTAATGACTTACACGCAGACCGCCGATCGGCGCGGCCACGGGGGAGGGGCGACCCAGCCGAGACTCGGGAGGAGGTCGCAGCCTGAGGGTCGGCGCAGCTCTTCTGGGGGTGGGGGGCGCAGTGGCGAGGACCCTGACGTTGGCTGTTGGGCCCCGCCCCCAATCTTCTGTGCCCCTAACTGTGGGCTTCACTCTCTGCCCGCCTGCCCTGTAGATCCTCGGATTGCTGGGGACCTTACCGCGAGGACCTCTACCCTGCTCCGCACCCCCCCCCCCCCGTTGACCTCTGAGTCCCTCAGCGGAGCCCCGACCCTGGGCAGACACATGCTTGCCTCAGGGTCGGCCAGTGTGGGTCCAGTGTGGATCAAGGCGTGCTGAGGCCTCTGGCCTCTGCTTGCACACTGCAGAAATGGGCTCATAGTCCTGTCTACACGGGGGTATTGAGAAGGTTGTGATGTAACTCTGGGCAGGCACCTGGCACAGTCCCTGGCACACTGGAGATGTGCATCAAAAGCCTAACCTACCCGATCCTTCCAGAGCTGGAACTCCTTGGCCAGCATGGGTCTGGGGGAACCAGTCAGAGAGGAAGGGGGTGGGTCCCCACTAGCAGGGGAGGAAGGGCTGGGAAGGGCTTCCCAGGGGTCTCCCGTCACTGCTGTGCGGTTTCAGTGCAGAATGAGGCCAGAGGCTGGAAGATTGCTTTCTGGGACCTACTAAGAGTGACCGGTTTTGCCCCCTTTCCAAGCTGCAGCTGGAAGGCCTCGTGAACAGCAGGGAGGAATGGGGAGACTTGACACCAGCCTCTCTGTCCCCTGTGCCCAGGCCTGGCATATGTGAGGCTTGCAGTACCTATTTGGTAGTACACAGGGGCCTGCCCTTGGGCTGCACCTGCTGAGACAGGGGTGTGGGTAGGGGGCAGCTCAAGGAGAAAGGCTACATACAGCTCAGATGCCCTAAATGGCCCAACAGCCTCCTTGCCGAGCCTCAGCCCTGACTCTGGAGCCATATGTGTCTGGGCCATACTGCCCCCCCACCCAAGCTCTTGAAATAGCCATGGGGGCACACTGGCTCTTGTCCTAGTACCCCCTTTAGGGCTCTGCATCCACCCTCAACGGAGCTAGGGCAGGCAGGCAGGAGGTGCCACAAAGCACCAAATCCTTAAATTCTGGCCTGGCAGGGGGAGGGCAGCTCTGAACCCACTCCCCCCTTCCTGGTCAGCCTTCTGTGCCCAGGCAGGGCTGGGGTGGGGGGTGCTTGCCAGTCCATATAGGACTTGTGCTGTGGACGTTCATTCACATTCCCTCTCCGGTCCCCACACACTATAGGATTTATCTTGATTTGCTGCCTTTGAATTGAGTCAACTCTTTTGTATGCTCGGTGAATTGCCCAGCTGCTGGCGGGGAGCGGAGAGCGTGCCGGGGGTACTGAGGCCGGGAATCTTAGGCGGGCGGGGGACAGGAAGCCGGGAGGGGGTGTGGGCAGCGGCAGGGAACCGAGCGAGCGGCCGGAGCTGGGAGCCTGGCTGGCCGAGGGGCATGCCCAGGCCTGCTGGCTGGAGAGAAGACTCCGGAGGGGTCGGGAGGCTCCGTCCTGGGGGTCCAGGCTGCCCCTCGGCCTCTGGTTTGGATGGGCTGTGCAGTGTGGGGCGAACGTCAGGGCCTCTCCTGACTCAGTTTCCTCTCCTGTAATATGCGGGAAGAGGGGCTTCCACACGCAGGTTGTGAGGGTCCAACTAAACGGGAAGAGTGTGCGAGAACCCCCGATGTCATCCCAGAGGTGGGGGTGAGTGACGGAAGGAAGGGGAGCCAGGGCTGGGGAGAGAGGGGCGGCCCTACCTGTCCTCTGTCCCCCCTCGTTCGGTCCTTGCCCCCGGGTCGTCCTCTCCGACGAGGGCCGGACCGACGGGCCCACCCAGGGCCCAGAACGCCCTGGCTTGGCCTCAGGTGGTGGGGGTCGTGCGTGGCTCAGGCCCGCCTAGCCGGCTCGCGCTCCCCCTCCCGGAGCGCGCCCCCCCGCCCCCCCCCCCCTTGGACGCGGGAGGAAAGGCTGGAGCCGACGGCCAGGACACTAGCCCTCCTGCGCTCTCTAGCCCCCCCCGCCCTGCCCCCTTCCCCCGCACCCCTTCTCCCCCCCGCCCCGCGGCCGGGAGGTAGGGAGAGGAGCGCGGCGGGCGCGGGCTCGGAGCCGGACTCGCGCGGGGAGCGGGCGGGCGGGCGCGGGCGGGGCGGGGGGAGGCGCGGGGCGGGGCGGGGCGGCGCGCGGATCGATGGGCGAAGCTGGGGAGGCATCTCAATCCCCCGAGCGAAGTTAGAGCCGGGAGGACCGCGGCGGCGGCGGCGGCGGGCGCAGCCCGGGAGCGCGGCTCGGCGGCAGGTAAGCGCGGCGCCCGGGAGCCCGAGGCCGAGCGCGGCTGGCGCCCAGCCTGGGGACGCGGGACCCGGGGGGCCTCGCGCGCTCCCCCTGCGCCCCCGGCCCCGTGCGCCCCGGGGCGCGGCGGGCAAAGTTGGAGGAACTTGGCGCCGGCGCGCGGCTCAGCGGGCGGAGCAGGGGTCCGGGCCGGGGTCCTGCAGCCCCCGGGTCGCTGCTGCCCGTCGCAGCACCGCTCGCTCGCGTGGCCCTGCTCCTTCCCCAGTCGTCTGTCCCCTCGGCAGCCCCCTGCGCCAGGTCGTGCGTCCCGGAGCTGCGGCCGACTCTCCGCGGCCTTGGGTCGGCGACCCCCGGCGGTGTCCGCGGCACGGCCCCCGCCCCGTCTGCCCTCCCGGCGTCGCGCATCCCCACTCGTACCGGGACGCTCCGGCGACACTCGGGGGAGGGGCCGCATTCCGCGGTAGCTGGCGGGGAGTTGAAGCCCTGGCGTGGGGGTGGGGGCCTTTGCTCGGAACTTGGTGGCTATCTCAACCCCTCCCCCGATCTTGGACCGCTCTCCTCCTCACGGCTTTTTGGGGAGTGCTGCTGAGCCTCCTTGCCCCGATCTGCCTCAAAAGACAGGAGCCCGCTTTCCATCCTTTAAAATTCTCACCATTTGCTTGCAGCCAGGGTGGGGTCCCCTGCAGGTGTTCCCCCCTCCGACGCAGACCGACAGCCTCTGGCATCAAAATCAGACTCTTCCAAGCATCAGCTGCGTGACCTTGGGGCAGGTAACCTCCCTGAGCCTCACTTTTCACATCTGTAAAATGGGGGCGTGACAATAATGTCTACTTTATGGGGGAAACACCACCGGGAAGGCTTAGCCCTGGGAGGGCTCCTCGAGGCCTTTCCTGTGAATTTAGGAGACCAAGCCAGGTTTGCACCCCAGCAAAACCTCGGGTGTGAGCTGCTTCTCTTTGGGCAGCTCATGGAGCCCTTGCTTGGATGCAGCTGTAACTGCCTTTTATTTGCTTTTTGGGGCTCGGGGCCGTGCAGAAAGCATTCCCCGGGTCTCAGATCCCATGAGCCTTGGGAACAGGAGCTTTTGGAGTGTGCACAGCTCAGGGAGTATAACAGGCAAACCTCTCCACAAGGAGACCCTCAGCCTCTGCCCAGCCCCAAGAGGGAATGACGAAATGGGGCTATGTTGTTTTAAGCCTAACCAGCCCCCTGACCTCCTCTGCCCTGGGGCCTTACAGTTTTCAGCTTTTAACTTTTAGTTTTGGGGGGACAGAATCATAGCCACAGGCCAGGTTTGTGTCCCACTTTGTCAGAAGAGGAGATATACCCAGAGCTAGAAGGACAGACTCCGGATGATGGGGGCTTGTCAGACGGGAATGCCCACCTTTACTCTGGATTGAGGGGTTTGGAAACAGGCCAAGGTCCCAGTTAGGACTTTGGTCCCTCAGATTCCTGGGCACGTGTGTGTGTGTGTGTGTGTGTGTGTGTGTCTGTCTGAACACCTTCCAGTGGGCAGACGACTTCCAAATCAGAAAGGTTGGGAGCCATGCCCTCCCCGCATCAGCTGGACCCTCTCCTGGGAACAGCTGTGCAGCCCTCCTGGAGTGGTAATAGGCCTGTTGCCCTTGTCGAATTGAATTGCCGAGAGCAAGCAGTTCCTGACCCTGGGAAAAGCCAGGATAGGCACCTCATCCTGAGGCCTGACCAACAGGGGTGGGGGTGGGGGTGGGGGTAGGGAATGTGGTGGGTGCCTGTACCTGTGACCAGAGGAAGGGAGGAAGATCAGTGTCTCTTTCCTCATTACCCCCCACAGAACTCTCTCTGGAAAGCTCAGAAATTCTGCGAAATGCCTTTGGAAACAGGTGCCCCACACCTGGTCTGGGGAGAGGCTGCTGCTCCCTCACATCCCTCCCTACCCCTTCCCCCTCAAGAAACAGGTGGTCAGGGTCCCCAGAAGAGCCTAGGGCGAGAGCTTGGACCTAGCAACCCTTCTCTGGATTCCTAGAGTCTTCTGGGATTTGAATCTTCAGACCCTATATGTCTCCTCGTCAGCATCACCTGCTTCAGGGGAGAAACATGAGTGAGGCCAAAATTGTGGCAGTGACTCAGATCAATGGAGTAAAATGGGAGCATCTGCCTGGGTCCCGTATCTGTGTGTCTGTGGCACACACATGTGTGCACACACGCACACACCTTTCTAGATTTCAGAGGGATTTTCTAAACACTGAGAAAGCCTTCCTCCTCAGATCTCCCTGGGCCATCGCTTCCCCCTTAGGGGCCCAATGCCGGGTAGCGGAGGACCCTATTCCCGAGGATGCCGTAGCAGCAGAGAAATTTATGAGCAGAGGTGCATGGATGTGGGGTGTTTGTCTATCTTTGCAGGAAACAGGCAGACCCTGTAGATTCCCCGGGTGGGTGGCGGATAATACATACGGAGGGCAGATGCAGGATGAAAAATGCTCGTGAGTGACAGGCAGGAGATAGATCTCCAGGGCCAGGTGACGGGACCATAAATTTCCGGGCGTGAACCTGGAGCGGCTGGTGGCGTTGCCACGGACATTGGATACATTTGTCATTTCTGCGGTCCCCGCATGCCCCCCACAGCGCCCTTCCCTTTCTGTTTGTCGTGGGTTCCTATTTCTTCCAGCAGAGGCTCGGGTGTTGACTGGCCTTGGGTGCCGCCCGTGCAGGGGACTGGAGGCCCTGATGGGGAAGGGCTTTGGCTGTTATCCATCCCAGCACCTGCTGTATATCTGGGGAGATTGAGGGTGGGCTGTAGTCTGAGGTCACACAGTGAGTGGGGGTGGAGGGGGGTTACAGGGCTTCTGTACCTGTGTGGTGGTTCCAGGCTTACCAGGCAGGCAGGCAGGCAGGCACAGCCTCCACTGCTAGGGACACCTAATCCCTGTGCACCCCCCACCCCTGTGCACCCCATGCCAGTCTGTGGCCCTGGAGGGGAGCAGGAAGTGGGGTGGAGCTATGGACACTCAGCTGTCCTGCCTGTCCCTCACCCTCCACCCCACCGGTCCAGGTCTGGCTGGCTGAGACCTGGCTTTGCCAAGCTCTCCTGGGGGAGGGGGCTGGTAAGAGGGACCATCCTGGGACCCAGTGGCCTTATGGGGGCAGGAACCAAGACTCCTGTCCATTCAAGCTGGAAGAGTCCCTGAAGGTTTATTCGGCAAACATATTGAGGACCTACTGTGTGCTCTACCTGGAGCCTTGAGACAAGACCGTGACAAGGCTGTGGCATTGGCGGAATTGGAGTCTGGGGTGGGGGGACACAGATAATAAATGGGACCATACAGATATATACATACAGGCCCATCTTCCAGAAGGGTCTAGCATCAGCTCAAGGTCACACAGCAACAAGGTGATGGTGGAGCATGACTAGAATCCTCCTAGGAGGGAGCCAGGACCCGGTGCTCGCTTCCTCCAGGCTGGCCTCAGGCTTGGAGACAAAGCAAGAACTGAGGCCCAGGGCAGCAGGGGCCTAGTAGGGTTGACAGCTTTTTCAGGGTCAAAAATGAGCACAGCTTGGCTCCCTGCTCTGGGGGACAAGAAGCAGTGGGGAGACTGAGTCACAGAGGCTGGCCCAGCATCTGAGCACTGGGGCCAAGGCCACAGGAAGGCCTTTCATGGGCAGCCCCCACTCCACCCCGCTGCCCCTGGGGCTGTTCGCGTGGTGCTATGTCTGACTCAGTCCCCTCCGGACGCCTCCCTTCCTGTCCGACAATGAGCCTTAGTTCCTCAGGGTTTCCCTCCTCCATAAGCTGGTGGCCAGCTCCTCCTGGGAGGGGGGGGGGACTGCTCTGCCCCAGGCTTGGGGGCTCCCCAGGATGGGTCGTGGCAGCCCCTAGAGGGCGGGCAGCATTTGGATGACCCAGAAGGACAGGGCAGGTGTCTAGGCTCAGAGGCCTCCCGGGGAGCGGTGAGTGGTGCTGGGAGCTGGGCCTCACCCACTGGGCAGAGACCCTGCAAACCCGCTCGAGGCCCCTCCCTCCACTGGCTCTGGGGATGGGCTCCCCATCCGTAATGCCTCCGCATCCCCAAACAAGGCTGAGCAGTAGAGAGAGACCACTCTGAGCACCCATGTGAAGGGTGAAGGAGGTGAGGGGCAGAGCCTGGGACCGGCCATCAGAGTGGACCCGTGGCATTCCACAGTGCTCTGAACCCTTCTGTTTAACAGATGGGGAGACCGAGGGCCAGACAGAGCAGCAGGCCGGCGTCAGCATCGCCTGCACCATGCCTCCTGCTCCACCTTGGGGAGAGCAGAGGGTCTTTCCACAGCTTGCCTGCCTCACAGACGGGGCCACCGAGGCCCTGCCCACAGCTCTATACACAGTAGACTGGCCTGTGGGCCGCATACCCACCCCCCTTAGGATCCCCCCAGATGCTAACCTCTCTGCTGTCTGTCCCTCCGGTGGCTTCTTCTGTAAAATGGCATTTGGGAAGCCCTGGGCCTTGAGAGCTATCCATGGCACTGCAGTTGGGCACAGTGTGACAGGAGGCCCAGGCCGGCCCCAGGCACGTGCAAGGAGGCCAGCCAGGTCCTGTGGGAGCCCTCCCGGGAGGCGGGAGCCCTAGAAGACTAGTGGCAGCCCAGAGGCTCCCTCCTGCTTACCGACAGATTCTGGCTTTATTTCCAACAGGATCCAACTGAGGCACCTCTTTGTCATTAGCTCCCTTTGGTTTAGAAAACACCAAGATAGAAAGGCAGGCCGCCACGTGGTGCTCCACGCTCAAGCCTGAGGACAGCTCAGTGGCTCTGGGGGTAGAGCCTCGTCTAGGCGGGGGGTTCCTGGGACCCTGACGGCACACGGTCTGCGCTGTGGGGAGAAGGCTGTGCTCCACGGCCTGGGGGCAGCAGGCAGGCCATGCTATACCTGTCTTGTGCTGTGAAGACAGAGCCCCAAGGAGCGACTGGGCAGGTGTTGGCCCAGCACCCTGGACACCCAGCTCTCTGCTCCTCCCTGAAGGCCACGTCTACCATCCCATTCCTCCACAACCGACCTGGAAGCCTGAAGGGCCGTGGACCCCCTGGATATGTCTCCTGAGCCTGCTCTGGGTTTCTGTTTATCCCTCCTGTGTGTGTGAGGGGGTATCCCTGCCTCTTATAGCCCTATGGAAGCTTCTGGAAGGGTCTGGCTGCAGATCAGCGGGTGGCTAAGCCTTGGTGCTTTCATCTGTCCAATGAAGCCTAAAGCACAACTGTGTCCTCGGATGTGGTGGCTGGGCATGGAGTTGGGGGCTGGGGTGCCATGGGCCCTGGTCAGGAGGCCTGGGTTATGGGTGTATTTCTTTCCCTCCCTGAGTCTCATGTCTCTCTGTAGTGGGAGGGAAGACTAGGGTAGGTGGCCTGCTGTGGTTGAGTCTGAATGGACACAAGTTCTGTAGAAGACAGAGCTGCTGCTCGTGGTGTCACCAGGGCTTCCATTTTGTCGAGTGAGGCTCAGCTCTGCAATCCTGGCTTCCCTCGGGATGCCCCACTTGGCCCTTGTGTCCCTCTCTCCACTGCCATGCAGAGGTGGGATGGAGGGTGCTGGGGAAATGCCAGCAAATGCCAGAGCCCTGGGTATCAGCGAGCCTGGTGTGTTGGAGGAAGTGTGGCCGACCACCAGGAGCAAGAGGCCAGTAGGACAGGTCACGGTGCCCAGTCTGGAAGGGTGGCAGAGGTCTTGGGAAGAGCTGGGTCTCATTCTTTTTGCCTTGGGGAGCTTTCTGGGGAGTCTGAGCAGTAAGCCACGAGGATGGCTTGTATGTGTAAAGGATCCCTCTGTCTGGGGGCGAAGGCAGGACTCTTAGGGCTATGAGTGGGAATGAGCCACGCAGCTGGGAGCCTCTGCCGATATCTGGGGGAGCTGGGGTAGCCCAAATCAGGCTGATGATGCTGGCGGTGGAGCAACACAGGGGCAGGATGCTTCTGTTTTGACATTGCCTAAAAAATCAGAGCTGAGTTCCTATAGAGAAAAATATTCTGTAAAGCGAACTGTTGTTCTCCCATTTATATCCGTTATGAAATGAGGCACGCGTTGTGCAGAGAACAGGATCGTATAAAGCAACTCCTGTGGCCCCTTTGACATCCATTAGCATTTCAGAGATGTCTTTCTGGGGGAGATGAACCCCCCCCTCCCCGACATGGATGAGTATGAAGTCCAGATCAGTATGTGGTGCCGGGTGGAGGTGGTGCCCTGGGAATCTTCTTGGCAGCCAGGGCGAGCTTCCTTTTGGAGACGCGCTCCTCAGATCTGAGTTTGCGAGTGATGGTGTGTGTGTGTGTGTGTGTGTGTGTGTGTGTATGTGTTGGGGCGTGCGCTCTGTGTGCACGTGTGCACGCACTCACACACGTTTGTGCATCCACACCCTCCTGGGAGAGCTTCCCTCTCCCCCTCCCCCTCCTGGAGACAGGAGTATGCAGGGGCCGTGGCCCAACGAAGGGCACCTTCCCATCTGAGTCCCCAGTCTGACGGCTGAGATTCTGTGAAATGAATTTGTTGTCTGCTTTTTTTGTTTTTTTTTTGCAAATTCAGTAGAGCAGACTGAGGGTATAACATGAAGGGTGCATGTGGGGCTCCTGGGGCTCCCAAAGACCCCCACCCCCTTGGACTGCCCGTGCCCCTGGGCCTGGGCGAGGAGGGCAGGCCAGACACAGGCCTCGGAGGCGTCTGCCGTCTGACAGACGCAGGCTTATTTTGGTGTCCTCATTATGCTGTCCCCACAGAGCAAGAACATGCTAGGACTGAAAGAATGTGATTCGCCAGAGACAGCTTTTTAGAAAAACAACTCACCAGAAACCCAGTGTTGCCACCGGCCTTAATCCACACGAGTCAGGGCTGAAGCGGGCAGCTGTGCCTGGATCGCAAAGACACCCACGCTCCAACAGGCACAAATGCACACACAGACACTCACTGCCACAGGGTCACATTCACACACAGCCTCGCGCTGGGACACACCCATGCGGCCTCTCCCACACGCCCCTGTGCACACGCTTGTGTGGCCTTGCATGCTCCCGTCTTTCACTCGGGCACAGGTGTGCCCAGGCACTCTAAAGTGACATGTAGACCTCACGCCCAAACACCTGGACGACCCTGCAGGTATCAGCACATGCTTGGATGTTCCTGAGGACACGTCCTGCCATATGGACTTGTGCAGTGGAATGTGCTGCTTGTGTGTGCCCCGGGAGGGCTCTCACAGGACACGTGCCCAGGTGTGGACACGCTGTGTATACCGACGCGCAGGGATGTGCTTCTCTCTGGTGGGATTGGGAGAAGGGCTCCTGTGGGCTGGAGCTTCTCTCCGGCTTGGGTGGGGGCTCAATTGTGGGTTCACCTTCACTGTGCCAGGTGTTGCACAGAGTCTGGAACCAAGGCTCACATATCATACCGTGCCCTTGTGGGGTCCTTGGGATGCCAAGGGGAGGAGGGCCTCTCGGGCTGACAGGTGGTAGGTATACAGGCAGGGGGCCTGGCTGTCCTGGCGGGGAGCATAGCATCCACAGAGGGCCCCAGGGCCTCTTGTGTTTACCGTGGTAGAAGGTGGTGGGTTGGGGATGGGGTGGGGGTGGGGGAAAGCCCCGATCCTCAGGGGCACCTGTCACCCTGGTCACACAGCCACAGGGTGGCAGGATCCAATTCAGGCCATTTCCAGCTCCCACCCTCCTCTGAAATGTCTGGAAATTCTGAATTCAGGAAGAAAACCCCCTTTGGGGGATAGGAGATGGGGGGTGTGGGTACTTGGTGGATAGGATGAAGATGGGCAGTGCTTCAAAATCAGAGCCTTAGGGCTGCTCCAGCTGTGTTCTTCCAAAAGAGGGGGCAGGCTGGGAGGGGCAGGGACCCAACCCCAGGTGCTCTGCCCCAGCTGTCTGGCTTCCTCAGCTCCCCGCCTGGCACCGCTCAGCACCTATGGCCTCTGTCCCACCCGCTGGCCCCAACCTCCACCTCAGAGGAGCTCTCGGAACCACAGGACCTCAAGTCCCCTGGGCTGGGAGGATTCCCATGCCATGCTGTCTTGTATCCTGGGGGGCTGCCCCAGCACCCCTGGGGTCCTAACACAGTCAGGGAGGGAGGTGCTGTGTGCCCATTCCATAGATGAACATATCAAGGCACAAGCAGATGACTTGGTCCAGGCTCACCAGAGCCCAGATCTGCCCATCACAGACACCCCTACAAGCCAGCCCTCTGCCCATTTTACAGATGGGTGAGGGGGGAGAATGACTCACTGGCCACGGACAACCCGGAGCTGGCTCTGGCCTCTGATGTAGAGGAACTGGGGCCTGCCCTGGTCCAGGGGCCAAGGGCCAAGGGAGGGGCTTGTGGGGCCCAGGCCGCTCCATCTCTATTCCTGCTTCCCTGGGGTTCTTTGTCTGACAGGGTCAGCAGGAGTCAGGGAGCGAGGTAGCCATGGAGTGGAGCTGTGGCCAAGGTCATAGGGAAATGACCCATAGGTCGTGTTTGGAGTGAAATCTTAATGACAGGGTGGCAGAGGCTGATGGCCTTGGGGGCTTGTATGTTATTCTGGTGGTCACGAAGGCAGTGGCAAGCAGAGGCCATGAGGCGTGCATGCAAAGTGCACTGGCACGCGTATCCTTCCTTCTTCGGCAGCTTGATTCCGAGGGAGCGAGCGTTCACACACCGTGACATTGCAGCGTGCCTGCCTGTGACATCGGCACGCACCTGCCGGAGGGTGCTCTTCCGTGGTTCCCATGTACTGATGGTGTCACACGACATGGCGACAAGCTAGTCTGAGAGCGTGCCCATCCCCCCAGAGGTCCCCGTCTGGCCCCCAGCACTGATCTGTGGCTCTCTGTCGAGATGCAGCTTTTCTGGACGTTTCCCATCAGTAGCATCCTACAGCATGTGGTCTTTTGCACGTGGCTCCTTTCACTCAGCATGTTTTCCAGGTTTGCGCATCCCATAGCACGATAGTACCTTGTAGGCTTTCGTTGCTTAATAGGATTCCATTTTTCTATATACCGAGTTTTATTTATCTGTGCACCTATTACGGGCATTTGGATGGGGTGCAGTTTGGGGCTCGTATGGATAACACTGCTTTCTTTGACGGAGAGTCTTTTGTAGATGGGTGTTTTTATTTCTTGGGTGGATCCCTGCATTAGAACTGCCCCGTCGTATGGTAAGTTTATATTTAAATTGTTAACAAACCACCAACTGATTTTCCAAAGTGGCTGGACCACCTTCCATTCCCACAGCGGGGTACGCGAGGCTCCGGGGGGCTGCTCGGCACTCCTGAGACACTCGCCCTAGTCTTGCCGTTGTAGAGACTCAGGTGGAGCGTGTCCCGCTATGCTTTCAGGTCCTGTCTCGTCTCCCTAATGATCAATAAAGTTGAACGTTTTTTTCATGCCCTCTTTAGGCATTCATATTACTTTTCGGATAAAATTTCTCTTGAAATGTTTTCCCCATCCTAATGGGTTTATGTGTCTTATTGAGTTTCAAAACTGTTCAAAATTATTGAGAGGATTCTTTATACATTTGGGATACAAGCCCTTTGTTGGGAATACGACTTGCGAATACCTTATTCCCAGTCTGTAGCTCATCTTTCAGTATTTTAAATGTGGCTTTTAGGGCACAGAAGTTTTTATTTATAGTAGAGTCTGGTTTTGTCTGTTTTTTTCCTTTATTGTGTTTCTTCTATATTTTTGGTGTTTAAGAATTCTTTGCTTAATCCAAGGTCACAAAGCTTTTCCTCTATTTTTTTTTTCTACGAGTTTTAGTCTTAGTTCTTGCGTTTGTGAATGCTTAGTTCTTTATTTTTAAGTGAATATTTGGGCACAGTGTGTAAAGATCTAAGTTTAGTTTTTGGAGTCCGGACCTAACTGTCCTTCTACAATTTTTTTGAGAACTTACCTTCTCTGCCTGAAGTTTTCTGGGGACCATACGGGTAAGGGTTTGTTTGTGGGCTGTCACTTCTACTCCACTGATGGACATGTCTGTTCTTATACCTGAACCCTACTATCTTGTTGAAATTTATAACATGTGAGTGTAAGTCTTCCAAATTTGTTTTTCTTGAAAATTTGTTTTGGCTATTCTAAGCCCTTTGCATGTCTCTCTCTCTCTCTTTTTTTTTTTTTTTTTTTTGAGAGAGAGAGAACATGTGTGCACTGGTGCATGCGTGAGCGGGAGCAGGGAGGGAAGGGGCAGAGGGAGAGAAATTCTTAAGCAGACTGCCCAGTGGTGAGCCCAGCACGGAGCTCCATCTCAAGACCTTGAGATCACGACCTGAGCTGTAACCAAGAGTTGGATGCTTGGAACCGACTGTGCCATCCAGGTGCCTCAGCTGGTGAATTTCCTAGACAATTTAGAAATTTAGAAAAATTTAGGAAAAAAAAAAAGCCTGCTGGGATTTTGATGGACTTGTATTTAATTTATAGATCATTGTGGGACTATTAAGTATTCCAATCCATGAACATGGAATGTCTCCATGAATTTAGATCTTTATTTTCTCTTAGCAATTTTTTATTTTCTGGTGCAAGTCTTGCTAATTAAATTTCTATTGTTAAATTCATTTGTAAATATCTTTTGATGCTATTGTGAATGGAATAATTTTCTTAATTTCATTTTCAGATTGTTTGTTGCTAGTACTTAGGAATAAAATTGAGTTTGGTATATTGATCTTTTATCTGATGATCTTGCTAAATTTAATTATTAACTAGTTCCAGAAGACTTTTTGTGGACTCCTTAGATTTTCTACATACAGGATCATGTCATCTGCAAATAGAGTTTTACATCTTCCCTTTCAAACTAGATTCCTTTCATTGTGTTTTTGTTGTTGTTGTTGTTGTTGTTGTTTTGTCTTTCTACACTTAGTGAAGCCTCCAGAATAATGCTGAAAGGTTGAAAGGCAGAGGAGCTTTGTTGCTGGCCCTACAGGGAAAGCGTTCAGTCTTTTAATGTCAAGTATGATGTTAGCCATGGTTTTCATAGATGGTCTTTTGGTTTGAGGAGGTCCCCTGGGCTCCTGGTTTGTTATGCATTTTTATCATGATTGGGTGTTGGGTTTGGTCAGACGGTTTGGTTTTATTCTGCATCTACGACATGATCCTGTGGCTCTTGTCTTTTTGTCTATTACTGTGGTATACGACTAGTTGATTTTCAGATGCCAACCCCGACCCCAGCCTTGCATTCCTGGGATAAGTGCCACCTATATAATCCTCTTTATGTGTTGCTGGATTTGGTTTCCTAGTAGTTTGTGGAGGATTTTTGTACCTGTGTTCCTCAGGGATGTTGATCTTTTATTTTCTTATGATGTTTTTGACTGGTTTTGCTATCAGGGGAAAAAATACTGATCTCATAGAATGAGTATGGGAGATATTCTCCTTTTTCTTTTCTGAAAGAGTTTGTGAAGTTTCTGTATTATTTCTTTAAATATTTGACAGAATTTACCACTAAAGCCATCTGGGCCTGAGCTTTTCTCTGTGGGGTATTTTAAATTCTTCATTTAAAATATGGCATAAATCTATTCAGATTTTCTTGCAACAGTTTTGATAATTTGTATCTTTCTAGGAATATGTATACTTCATCTAAATTGTCTAATTCATTGGCATCAAGTTGTTCATAGTATTTCCTTATATTCCTTTTAATTTCTGTAGGATTGGTAATGATGTTTCCTCTTTAATAACTGATTTTGGTAACTTGTGTCTTCTTTTTTTCTTGGTCAGTCTAGCTAAAGGTTTGTCATTTTTATGGATCTTCTAAAATAACCGAATTTTAGTTTCATTGATTTCATTGATTTCGTCTATTTTCTTCTGTTTTTTATTCCTTCAATCTCCGCTCTGATCTTTATTATTTTATTTGTTTAATTTGTTTTGGGTCCAGTTTGCTTTTCTAATTTCTTAAGGTTAGGACTCAGGTTATTGAGATTTTTCTTCTTTTCCAATATACATTGAAAGCTATGAATTTCAAATGAAGCCTTACTTTTAACTGCATCTCATGGATTGATATATTCTGGTTTATTTTCATTTAATTAAAGATATTTTCTTTTTTTTTTTTTTAAATTTTTATTTTTTTATTTTATGATAGTCACAGAGAGAGAGAGAGAGAGGCAGAGACACAGGCAGAGGGAGAAGCAGGCTCCATGCACCGGGAGCCCGACGTGGGATTCGATCCCGGGTCTCCAGGATCGCGCCCTGGGCCAAAGGCAGGCGCCAAACCGCTGCGCCACCCAGGGATCCCTAAAGATATTTTCTTATTTCCTTTGTGATTTCTTTGGACTCGGGGATTATTTAAAATTCTGTTGTTTACTTTCCAAATATTTGAGGGATTTCTCACAATTTATTTCCTTTGTTGATTTCTTTTCAATTCCATAGTGATTGGAGACTATACTTTCTACAATTTTATTCATTTTAAATTTATTCAGGTTCATCTTATAACCTGGCACATGTCTGCCCCAGAGAATATATCATGAGTGTTTGAAAGGAATATGTGTTCTGCTGGATGGAATTATTCTATAAATGTCAGTTTGGTCAAGTTGGTGATAGTGTTGTTCTTCTACATCTTTACATGATTTTTGTCTAGTTCTGTCAGTTATTGAGAATGGAGTATTGAAATCTCCAACTATTGTTGAATTGCCTGTTTCTTTTAATTCTGTTGATTTTTGCTTACTGTATTTTGAGGCTCTTTTGTTGCTGGCATATTCACATTTAATGGTTATGCCCTCCTGAGATATGGACCTGTTTATCATCATGAATGTCACTTTTTGCCTTTGGTAATCTTTCTTTTCTTTTCTTTTGATAGAAAGGGTAGGGAGGGCAGAGAGAGAGAGAGATAGATAGAGAGAATCTTAAGCAGACTCCAATCCCAGTATACATCCCGACACAGGGCTCGATCTAACAACCCTGAGATCATGACCTGAGCTGAAATCAAGATTTGGATGCTTGATCAACTGAGCCACCCAGGTGCCCCAGGCTTTGGTAATGATTCTTAAAGTTTATTTTGTCTGATATTAAGGTTCCCACTCCAGCTCTGTCATGGTTACTGTTTGCATATATTTTCCCATCCTTTTGCTTTCAATATGGTTGAACCTAAAGCATAACACTTTTAGATAATCTGTATTTGGATCTTGTTGTTTTAACCCAGTCCAACAATCTCTGACTCTTGATTGGGCTGTTTCATCCATACACATTTAAAGTATTTTGTATTTGATGTAGTTACATTTTTCATACTGATTTTCTACATATTTCTTCTTTTCCCCCTTCTCTGTCTCCTTTGCTGCCTTCTTTTTGTGTTAAATATTTTTAGTGTACTATATTAATTCCTCTGTTAATTTTTTTATATTATATTGCTTTAAGTTATTTTCTTAGTGGCTGCCCTGGGGATTACAATATGCATCTTAACTCATTGCAAATGATTTCAGTTTAACACTAATTTAGTTATGATGAAACATGGAAACTGTTCCAATACAGTCCCATTGTCTCTTTGTCCTTATGCTATTATCATATATATTCCATTAATATATGCTAAGAGCCCAACAACATACTGTTATGATTATTGCTTACTGTAATCATGTTTTTATTTTTATATTTTATTTCTTAATTTTAAAAAAGATTTATTTTAGAGAGAGAGAGAGAGAGAGAAGAGCTAGAGGAGAGGGAGAATTTCAAGCAGACTCCATGCTGAGTGTGAAGCCCAACACAGGGCTCGATCCCAGGAGCCTAAGATCACCACCTGAGCCAAAATCAAGAGTCAGAAGCTGAGCCAACTGAGCCACCCAGGTGCCACTAATCTTGTATTTTTAAAAGAAGTTAAGGAAAGGAAAAAAATACCTTTATGTACTCTTTTTTTTTTTAATTTTGTTTAAGTAATTTCTATGTCCAATGTGAGACTTGAGCTCACAACCCCAAGATCAAGAGCCACATGCTCTTCCAACTGAACCAGCCAGGCACCCCTTATAGACTCTTATGTCTGCCCATGCATTTACTGTTTCTGGTGGTCTTCCTTTCTCTCTGTGGATTTGAATTACATCAGGCATTATTTTGTTTTAGCCTACAGACTTCCTTTGTTATTTCTTGTGAAGCAGGTCTGCCAGCACCACCTTCCCTCAGTCTTTGTCTATCCATATCTTTAGTTTCCCTTCCTGTTTCTTTCACGGGATGTGGAGTTCTTGACTGACATTTCTTCTTTCGGCACTTGGAAAATGCTGTTCCACTGCTTTCTCCCCTCCATAACTTCAAATGAGAAGTCAGCCATCAATCATACTGTCTTCACCCTGCACAGGATGGACCACTTTCCCCCATTTTCTCTTTCTCTTTCAGCTGTTTGATGAACCATCTAAATGTGGAGGTTTTGTTTTCATCCTCCTTGAGGTGGATCTTGTATTTGTTAGGTTAATGTTTTTCATCAAATTTGGGAAGTTTTCAGCCATTATTTCTTCAGATATTTTTCCTGCCTCTCTCTCTCTCCTCTTCTGGGATTTCTACCACATGGATGTTGGTATCCCTGGTGTCCTACATGTATACAAGGCTTGGTTTGTTTTTCTTCCCTATTTTTTCTCTCTGTCTTTAGATCGAGTAATTCCATTTGATCTGCTTCAGATTCACTGTCATTCTTCTACCATCTCTCACAAAGTTCCCACTTCAGCTATCATACTATGGAATTCCAGAAGTTCCATTGTTTGAATCATCTCTCTCTTCGAGGTTCTCTATTTTTGAGTCATTGTCATCATACTTTCTTTCCTTAAACACAATTCTAAGAGGTCTTTTTTAAAAACAGATTTATGATCACTGCCTTGAAGTCTTTATCTGCTATATACAACATCTTGTGATATTCATGGGCAATTTGTATTGACTTTTTAAATTCTGAATAGGAGTTACCCTTTCCTATTTCTCTGCATGTCTTGCAATTTGGGGTTGAAAATGGACATTGTGGATAATATTTTATAGCAGCTCTAGGTTCTGATCTCCCCCTTCCCTGACTCAAAAGTTGGTATTTTGCTGGGTTTTCTTTCAAAATGTTGAAATCTATTTTCCATTAATGTTTCTGTTTTGTCCCCCTCTCCTTTTTAAATCCCTGCTTTTATATTTAATTCTGGCTTCCTGAGGATCGTCTCTGTGTCTGCTTAGCTTAGTGGTCAGTCAATGATTGGTCAGAGGTGTGCACAAACACCCGCCACCTATCAGGATTCCACTATGTGCTGATGAATCTGCATGTGGGTTTAAGAGCACATTTAAGAACCAAGCAGTTTTCAAGCCTGCCTGATATTTACTTTCTACAAGAACCTCTTGTGCCTCCTCTGTGTGTGTCTGTAGGCTCTCAGCAAGCCAAGGAAATGTGAATTTCTTGGACTGTCTCTGCTCTCTGCATGTGTGCTGCCCATCGGCTGGGTGCACTTGGAGAGCTTATAGAGCATTGCTACGACTGTCACATTTCATGTCTTTCTCTGTCAGATTTCCAGCTAATCCACTGGTCTATTGCTGCCCGAGCCAGGATCACAGCCTCTGCCTGGTAGAGTCTCTGGCTTTTCCCATTCACTCGCACTGAGATTGCCACTTATTACGGACACCACTGCTGCTGACCGTGAGTTTGTGTCTTCTGCTCTGAATCAAATCAGCCTCTGGCAGTGAAGCTTCTAGTTTTCATGGCCTGCCCTGCCCTATGCCACCCTGTTATGATGATGCACCAGCTGAGCTGGGAGTGGGGAGATGGGAGCAGTTTCAGGCAAGAACACCATCTTTACTCTGTCTTATTCAAAGTTCAGTAGTTTTTCATGCGTAAATGCCTTTGGTCGGTTTCTTAGATGTTGAAAATGTTATTTTAAATCATTTTGACTAGTTTTATGGTTTTGGTGACCTTTTTACTATAGCATGCCACAAGTCCTACCCCATGGTATTATCTTCTGAAAACAAAACTCTAGAAAACTGAGCATATACAGCTCCATAAATTATCACAAAATGAAATCTAAGGACCATCTAGGTCAAGAAATGAGACATTGCCTGTATCTCACAAGCCCCTCAGCTACCTTTGTTATTACCACTCCTCTTTCCTCTTCAAAGGGAAACACTTTCCTGATTTTTAATTCTACAAATTAGTTTTTCCTGTTTCTATGCTTTTTATGAATGGAACCACACCATATGTGTTCTTTTGAAGCTGGCTCCTTTTGTTCAACAAAATATATATGAGGTCCCTAAATGTTGGTGCTTTAGACATAATTCATGTTCAGTGTTCTATAGTATCCCACCCATTTTTTTTTTTACCATTTATGGACATTTGGGTTGTTTCCAGTCTTCAGTACTTGTGGATAGGACTGTTGTATACATTCTTGTACTTGTCTTTTGTGGAACAGATACCTAGCGGTGGTGTTTTAGGTTTGTTCCTATGTTGGATTTTAGTAGTTGCTGCCAAACAGTTTTCAAAAGTGTGCCTCACCTTTTAGTGGCAGTTCAGCACTGGTTGTCCCACATCCTTGCCAACACTTGATATTTGTCTGTCCTTTTAATTTTAGCCCTACTGATGAGCACCTTTTCATAAGTAGATTAGCCAACTGAATATTCTCTTTTATAATGTATCTGTTCAAAACCTTTACCCATTTTTTTCCTAAGAGGTCTTGATCTTATATGTTTATAGAAAGTCTTAATATATCTCTAAACACTTCTACTCTTGATTGTGTAGATTGTAAATATCTTCTCCTATTCTGTGTCTTGGCTTTTTTACTTTTCTGGCTCTATCTTTAAAAGAGAAGATCTTGATTTTATTGGAGTCCAAGTCATCCTTCATGATTAGTGCTTTTTTGTTGGCTTATAACAAAATGTTTTCTCATCTCAGGTTCTTGAAGATGCTTTTCTGTGCCATCTTCTAAAAGCTCTATTGTTTTACATTTGATAGACTTGTGGTCCAACTGGCATTAATTTTTTACCTATGGTGTGAGGTAGGGATCAAGTTTCGGTTCTTTCCATATATTAATCCAGTTGATCTTACATCTTTTATTAAAAATGCCATCAATTTTTTATGGCATTATTTATTTAAACCTAATCTTGTTTTATTTTTAGGTTAGTGTGCAGTCAGATCCCACGTGCTCTTTACCCAGTTCCCCACAGTGATACCATCTTGCAAAAGTGTCATGCAGTGTGACAACTAGGATAAGGACAGGGAGACAGTCCAGACCCAGCATTTCCATTGGCAGAAGTTCCCTTTTGTTGCCCTTTATGGCCACACTCATCTCCTTCCCCTCAGCCCTATCTCTGAGCCTCATAACCACTACCTTGTTCTCCATTTCTGAAATTCTGTCTTTTCAAATATGTTATATGTGGAATCATACCATATATAAATTGGGGATTGGATCTTTTTTCAGCACAATTCCCTGGAAATTTATCCAGCTGTTGTTTTTATCAGTAGTCCATTCCTTTTCTGATTGAGTAATAATATATTTTTTTTTACCTTAGCCTCTCTACATGGCACACTGTATATAGTATGTATGCATGTGAGTGATTTCAGGGCTCCACAGCATCCGATTCCAGTCATATAATGCGTCGGGGGGCGAGAGTACAGATGGACAAGTGTAGGGGGGCCACGTAGGGAAAAACACAGATTCCCAGCTCAGTCCCTACAGCTATGGTTGCTAAGGAACCATGCATATATTTCTGGGTGTCTGGTGCAATTGATATAGCCAGTTGTGCCTCTTGCCCTGGGATCTGCTGTGGTCTAGTCTCTGCAGGCCCTAGTCCCACCTTTGCTGGTGGTGGAACCCAGTGTGCCATAGACCCTTGAGGAGCCATGGGATTAGTGGCCAGGGAAAAATGTACCTTGTTCCTCTATTTTAGTCATTTTGTTGGATCCCCTAGCCATATCGTCCATTTGCCAGTTTTCCTGGTGGGGCCCAATCCAAAGCCTCTGTTCATATGCCTGTTACAGGGAGAGAGTCTGAGGCTCCTAACCAGGTTCATGTGGTCATGAAGGAGGGTCAACAGGGGCTGCAGGCTTTGATGGTGCCTTCATGCCTTTAGTGTCTCCAAGAGATCTAGAGTTGGCGGGGGGAGGGGGGGGAAGAGCTCTTCCTAAGCAAACAGGGATCGGAGTCATATCCAGTAATGAAACAGGTACTCCCAGAGCTCTTTAAGTACCTGGCATACTGGGAAAGTCATGGGTCAGGATTTGGGGACCTGGGTTCTAGCCCTGGCCCAGAACTGGCACATTGTATGCTTGCTGCATTCTTCATATACCCATAAATGGCCAGGTGGATGGGTGAGGTGGTGAGTGTGTAGATGGGTGGATAAAATGGATGATGAGTGGGTGGATGGACAGATGGATGGTAGAAGGGTGAATGGGTGGATGGATGAATAGATACGTGAATGACTGAAAGCTGGATGCTCAGATGATGTTGGCAAAGATGGTGGACAGATGTGCCTACAGGGATTGGAATGTGTCAGTGTAGATAGAGACTTGGAAGAAATGGGAGCAAGAAGACCCAGCTCAAGAGATTAATGTTATCAAATGGCAGATAGAGACACTAAGACCCAGAGAAGTGGCTTGCCCAAGCTTGTGGAGCCTAGTTGGAGATCTGAGGCTCAAACCCCTCTCTGCTAGAGGACAAATTCACATTTCCTTCCTCCAGTCACCCCCAAAGAGGCAGGATGGAGACCAGGGGCCAGGTCACCTCATTTGGAAGCTGACAGTGGTCCTGGCAGACAGGTCACATCCAGTCCTCCCAGGCCAATGCAGAGGAGCAAGGTTCTGGGGTCCAGGGTCTCATCCATGGCTGCCGCTAACTGCTCTGTACCTCAGGTGAGCTACTCCTAGAAGCAAACATTTATTCAGCCCTTGCCCTGTGCCTGGCTCTGTGGGTAAGACTCCATGGTCCCCAACACCAGAGGATTTATAGCTCCCTTCCTCGGGTTTCTCCTCTGTAAAGGGAGAAGTTTGGGATTCATACATCTGCAGGTTGCACTGGGCTGGGATTCCCAGCTCCCCAGGCCTTGTCCACCCTGGCTCTGTGTCCATAAGTTGGCTGCTGGTGCAGGTTTTCCATGGGCCTTGGTGGGCAGTGAGAGCTGAGAGTGTTATGGGAATCCATGTGGACAACAGCCTCCCCGGGTGGCTTCTTGGTCCCGCACCCAGGCTGCATCTGAAGGCTGGGCCAGGGAGCCCGGCAAATGTTTAACTTTGAAAAATGGACCTTCACAGCTCATTAGGCCTCAGCGGCGCGGCCCGGCGCCTCGGGCGGCTGGGGAAGAGGGAGATGCCACGGCATGAAATCACTGAAGTATTTAAAGGCCAATTCTGCATTCCTGACCAGTAACGTCCGCTTGCTGAGCCCAGAAACACTGGGCCTCAGGATGGGCTGGTGCATGGGTGCCGAGGGCAGCCAGGACGGCCGGGTGGCTGGTGGGGATGGTGCTGGCACCAGTGGCTCCTGTTGTCCCCCACTGCATGGGTGACCCAGTCCCAGGTCAGACCCTCCTGGTGTCTCCCATTTCCCGGCTCTGTGACCTTGGATAAGCCTTGGCTGATGCTAGGCCTCAGTTTCCCCACCTGCACTGGAAGATAGGGTAGAAGTGGAAGCTGCCCGTGAGGGGCAGGCAGAGGTACTGTAGCCTCCTGAGGGCGTGGGAGCCTTTCTCATGGAGGCAGAGGGGCTCCCCTTCCCCCATGCTGCAGTCGTCTGATTCCCAGAGCCTGTCACTGGGGCCTGGAGAGCTCTGTCCAGCCCACTCGGCTAAGACTGGGCTCTCAGAAGCCCCTGATAGCACCATCTGTGGCTGCTGTGCTGATCCGGGCTGAGGTCCTTCCCTCTGCCTCACGTCCACTCACTGTCCATCCTGGAGTGGTGCTTCCCTCTCCTCAGGTGGGCCGGAGGGCCCCGTGGCATGGAGGCAGGGGAGGGGATGGCACTGGGGAGGGTTGTGGGTTGGGGTGTGTCTGAGTGCAGCTGAGGAGGAGGCAGCCCAGAAACACTGGAGCCGATCAGCGGTGGCCACGGCCATCATGGTCCAGATGGGGGAGGTTGCATTGCATGAGCTTCTCCTCATTGTGTGCTGGATGCAGAGCACATGCCAGCCTGCAGCTAGCTGGAGGGCAGGGCTCCACGGGCAGAGGAGTTTTCCGGACTCTTGAGACCCTCCTCCCCCACCTCCACCCCTCACCCTCCCCAGCTCTGGAACTTTCTGAGGGCTCAGCGACCTTGCACCAGTTAACTCCTTTGTCTGAGCTTCTGTCTCTTTAATTGGACATGAGAGAAGCTTCTTGAATCCCTATTCTGGAGTAGTGGGATTGAAGGAGAGTAAAAGTAGGCATCCTTCCTTCTCAGGCTCTGGAGGGGACGGCGGTCAAGCCTGTGTGTGTGTGTGTGTGTGTGTATGTGTGTGTGTGTACAGCCCATGTGCACCCATGTGGACATCTCAGCAGTGGCCCTGGCTCCATAGGAGTGCAGATAGGTGTGCCCACATGCACCCCCCCACCCGTCCCCATGGCAACCCCAGGCGCAGAGCAGGTGTCTGGGAGACCCGAATCAGTGCTGACAGGTGGGGCCCACGTGACAAGCTCCCCAGAGGCAGCCGAGCCAATCAGGGCCCCTGGGCTGAGGCTTCAGGAAGAAGTGAAGGGGCTTCCCGATTCCCAGCCAGGAGCCCTGTTGGCAGTTTTGTCCCGCTTTGGGGAAAGGGAAACTGAGGCCAGCTTTGGCGGTGAGGACCTGGCTGGCCCAGGCAGCCGTGGGCACCCCCCTTCCCTTCTGGAGGGAGCGGGATCGCCCACACCCACCTCCGGCTCCCACCCTTGGAACTCCCTCATCTTAAGGCCGAGTTCTGCCTCTGCCAAGCGGCTTCCCTGCTTCCTTTGCCATTTGGCTAATTGTCCAAGACCTTTGCTGCAGGAGCAAGGCGGCGGGCTCCGCTCCTCCCCTTCTGCCCTGAAGTCATCGGCTCAGCTGGCAGGGTTCCCATGGCAACAGTGGTGCCGTCACAAAGGGCCTGGAGGATGGAGGGGGGTGGGCCAGGCTTGTGGAGGGGATTCCTGGCTTCTCCGTCACCCATAGGCATGAGCTCTGCCCCTGGAAGTGGGTCCCAAGCTTTGTCCTGCTGCCTGGAGGTGGGAAACCACCCCCCCACCCCCCTTCCTCCTGCACAGGTGCACCTGCCTGCCTGGAGGCAGGGACTCTTGCAGGAATGATGCCTCGTCACCGCCCCTGGCCATCCCAGCTGCTCTTGGCAAGCTTAGACCGGCTTTGAGGGCAGCTGGCCACACACCTGACCCACTGGGGTCCCTTGATGCCACCCTGGTGGCTGACCCTGCAGGGCTGGAGGCGTTGGAAACTGCTCTTGAGTTTCTTGGGTTCATTGGACCTGGCCTAAGAATCATTCCTGGAAAAAAACAAACCCTTTCTGCCAGACTCTTGTCTCCCTGACCCCAGCCATCAACGAGCCAGGGTGTGGCTGCTACCCGAGGCGTGACCACGCAGTGCTTCGGCCGCCTGCTCCCCATGGGAAAGTACAGCACTGTAGAAGCCCTTGTGGGTCTGTGTCCCTTCCTTCTCAATCTGTGCCATGACATGTTATAGATCCTCGTTGTCATGAAGGCCATCAGAGTCCTGTACACCCACTTGGTCTGCACAGGGAGGGACTGGCCCCCTGACTTTAGAACCCACTGCCCAGCCAGGCCAGGCCTGTGATGAGTCTGCTCTTGCTCAGTGGATCCAGATTCTTCTGCTGACTCCAGTGCCCAAAACCTTTGCTGCCTCCAGGCCTGTGAACCCTGGGAGGCTCTGTCCAAAGGGAGGGGGACCCACCGGCTCTGTCCAGACCCCTCCCAAAGCCAGCCCACATCCTCTCCCCTGGGTCATGGACCGAGGTGTAGGGGCAGGAGCAAGCTCATTGACTGGGGCCTAGGCCAGACCTTGACTGGGGGCAGAGGAGCACATGCAGCCCCCTGTCCATGGCCCCTGCTTTTAAATCCTGGCTGCTGTTGGCTTAGCTGATCCCCACTCATTCATCCACAAATATTCCCTCAGCAAAACTTGTGGCCTACTTCATGCCAGGCCTGCAGGTTGCATGACAAAATCCATGCTCTCATGAGGTGTACGTCTGTTGAGCACCTACTGTGTACAAAGCCCTGTGCTAGTGTGGACCCTCAGACACAGTCACGGAGGAGAGGGGTGTGGTTCCTGCCCTTACGGAGTTGATAGTCAGTGGGTGTGACATGAGTGAGCAAAGAAATGCTGGAGTGACCAGGCTCTGCAAAGTGGCCTGGGCAGGAGATCTACTGGCATCCATCGGGTTCCTCCTTTACGTGAGGTAGCCTGGAAAGGCTTCTTGGAGGAGGTGGCATTGAGGTGACTGGTCTAGACCGGTCTCTGAGGCCAAGCCCCCTGCCAGTCAGTTTGAGATCCTGGAGAAGCCACTTCTCTCCGTGACCTGGACTTGCTGGCAGTGTGGGGAGAATGTGCTTTAAGCTAGGGAGAAGGGATGGGTGGCCCTCTTCCTGGGGCAGAGAGGAGAGATGCTGAGTCAGGCTCCAGAGGGGGTGGGGGCAGGGTCTGAGGCCCACATTGCCACCCCCGGAACACAGGTGAGGTTGCAGACAATCCTAGGATGGCTGCTGCTCATGGCCCCTCCTCCCCTGCTGGGGGCTGTCGGGGCTGTTAGGGGAGCATGCAGGACAGAGACCAGCCCCAGCCTCTCCAAGCTCCCACTACCCTTCCACAAGCTGGAACAAAGGATGGAGATGGGCCTGGGGGTGTGGGGTGTGTGGGGTTTGAGTGCCTGTCCTGGCTGCCTTCCCCCTGGCCTTGGGGTCTACGGGGCTGTTTTCTCATCTATCAGAAGGGTTCACAGTATGAGGACAGTTGGCTCTGGAACACATGTGTGAAAATCAGTATCTGCTGAATTTTTTTTTTTTTTTTTTTTTTAGATTTTATTTATTCATTCATGAGAGACACAGAGGGAAAGGCAGAGACACAGGCAGAGGGAGAAGCAGGCTCCCTGCAGGGAGCCTGATGGGAGACTCCATCCCAGGATGCCAAGATCCTGCCCTGAGCCCAAGGTGGACACTCAACCACTGAGCCAGCCAGGTGTCCTAGTATCTGCCAAATTTGAAATATTTCCCATGTGACTTCAGGCCTTTCAGGGGTGTCCTCCAGCCATACCCATTCTTCTGGGAATATGTAAGACATGTGCCACCTTCAGCATACTCACTTGTGGATCTGGGAACAGGGGCGCCAGGGGCAACCCATGGGCCTCCCCTGCCAGGCACCACATCCCATGGGGAGGCAGCCTGCCTAACACGGGCTGGTGAGCAGGGTGAGAAGTGGGGAGCACAGCAAATTATTCCCCGCACCTCAGTTCTGCCCCCTATAGAATGAGTCTAAAGACAGGCCTCCCCTCCTAGGTCAGGGTGGTGGTAAGTGAGAAATAAGGCGTGGGGGGTAGTCAGGGCCTCCTAAGCAGTCATCACCCTCAGTGCTAGCCTGGAGGTCAGCTTGGAGGTGGAGGGAAGAGAGGCACCCAGGCTGGGTGGACGTGGGTTGGGGTCTAGGCTTCCTGCAAGCACCTGCTCCGGGCTTTCCTTGAGGTTTTGTATCCATCTCCGTACCTCCTTCTGTTGTGCCTGCAATGCAATATCTCACCAAAGTTTTAGCCAATTAGAGTCTGAGGGGACCTCAACCTCATTTCAGCAAACAAGCAAATTCCAAACCTCATTTTCCTGTTTCTAATAAGCACGTATCAAATTTACGGTGCTTACATCCCCCTCGTGAGGCGAATGCCTTCTGGGGATTCCTGCCTCTGTTTGCCGCAATTTCTCTTCCCTGCTTGCCCCCCGGGCTCCCTCTGGCTTTGCTCCGCAGATCTGCGTGCACGTTGGTTGTCAGTCCTCGGGAGGAAGGCTGGAGCCTGGGGCGAGGGTCCGGTGGCCATCCTGAGCTGCAGTGGCTGGTCAGCATAAACACAGACTTTTTATTGGCCAGCATTTAAATATATATAATAGTCTATTATTGTTTTTTTTTTTTATTTTGAAAACTGTCTCTGTATTTCTTCCCCGAAGGGGGTATGGAGATGCTGCAAGGTGCAGAAAGAAGCCGTGGGTCTGCCACAGTGTGGAGCACATTGCCACTTTAGAGAATTTCCTTCTGGTCTTTTTTCCTTTTGAGACGAATGTTTGTTATGGAGTTGGTGTCCATCACCCCTTAAAAAAAAAAAAAACAGGGACGCCTGGGGGGCTCAGTGGTTGAGTGTCTGCCTCTGGCTCAGGGTGTGATCCCGGGGTCCTGGGATCGAGTCCTGCATTGAGCTCCCCGCAGGGAGCCTGCTTCTCCCTCTGCCTGTGTCTCTGCCTCTCTCTGTGTGTCTCTCATAAGTAAATAAATAAAATCTTTAAAAAACAAAACAAAACAAAAAACGCCCAAATGTGTAAGAAATTGAAACGTAGGCTACATACAGAAAAGTTGCCAAACTGCAGGTTACCACCGAGCCGAGCGCATTTCCCACAAGGTCTAACCGGCACCCAAGTCCAGAGCGGAACAGCTGGCGCCCCCTCCTCATGCCTCTCGGGGCCAGCGCCCTCCCGGGCTTCACAGCGTTGTTCTGTCCATGTCTGCACACCTGCGTACACAGAGCCGTGTGTTACATGGTCTGTCTGGCTTCTCGTGCTGAGCGGTTTGCTGGTGAGGCTCCCTCTCCCGGTGGTTGGATGTGGCGTGCTGCGTCTTCACCACTGTGTAGTATTCCTGGGCACAGAGACCCCCCCTCTGGGAAGAAGCAGCTTTTCTCCTGCTGCTGCTGCTGGACACCTGGGCAGCAGGTGACTGGTGACTTTGGGCTGCCCTGAATGGTGCTGCTACAAGAACCTCCCTGACCGTGTGAGGGGAGTCGATATGTGTTTGGATCTCTGTCTGGGAACACACTTGTCAGATCCGATTGTTTACTGATCCTGAGCGACTTCCAAGTTGCAAAATATTCATCAGCATTACCAAAATGACGGTGCAGTATTCGGTAAGGGTGTGCAACAATAGATGTAGTCATTCTCCTGCTATTGAGCACGTCGACTGCTTCCCCCTCCACTTTTTTTTTTTTCTTTTCTACATTAAGTGACTATGGAAATCTTTGGCTAGACATTTTTTCCCCCTCTTTGGGGTTATTTTCTTACAATCGTTTCTTAGGAGGAAGCCTATTGGCTCAAGGGCATGGGCTTGGCTTTCCTCCCACGGCCCGGTTGATTGTTTTTACAATTGTGAGATGTAACTCACAGTAAGTACAGGAGAATACAGAAACACTGTATATGAGGAATAGACGGGATCATCATTGAGTGGATGCCGTGTGACCACGGTCAGCCCCCCGGAGCCCCCGCCCCCAGAGCTCCTCCCTGATCACAGCCCTGTTTATTCCCGAGCAAGGCAGCCAGCATCCCCAGACGATTTATGCTGGGTCGGCATGTTTTTGACATTTATATACATAGAACCATTGCAAACATCGTATTTTCTACGACGATAGTCGACAGTATTTGGGGAGGATTTATCCAGCATCAGGAGGTGGGGCTCCTTCATCTTCGTTGCCGTAGAGTGTTCTGCTCCACACCTGGATCGGGGCCGTTCCCTGGTTGGGGCTGTGATGAACCTCTCCGGGTCTCTTCTGCTGCTCGTGTGCCCGCGTGGAAGGTTTACACCCGGGGAAGGGATCACCACTGTCGGGGTGTGCGGCTTCCTACCACCCAGTGCGGCGGTGAAACGTTGTGCCCCAGTGCAGAGGACGAGAGTCACACCTTCGCTAACACAAGGTGTCGCCAGGCTTTCGAAGCTTCTCCACCTTCATGAATGTGGTTTGGTTTTTTTTGGCTGTTTGGATGTCCTCATTTGTGAAAATGCCATTTCAAGACCTCCCCCCATTTTGTTTTTGGGGTGTCTGTATTTTCTTCATTAATTTGTAGGCATTCATAGATTCCGAGTGAGATAGCTTTCTCTCCAAGTAGAAGGAAGATATCCACCTTGTAACATTTGTGGCTTGTGGTTTTATTCTTTGTAGAGTATATTTTTAAGAGCAGAAACTCTTCATTTGTATGTTGTAGTATTTATCAGTACATTCTGTGTGGGTAAATAGGAAGAAGTCCTTGCCTGCCTCCAGGTCATCAAATGTTTCTGTGTCTTCTGAAATATATAGTTCTTCTTTTCCTTTTAGGTCTGTGATCAACCTGGGATTGAGTTTGTGTGTGGTGTGAGGTTGGGGTTCAAGTTCACTTTTCTCCCACACACAATTTAATTTATTGGCATCTCCTCCTTTCCATACTCTGCCTCCTTTGTCATATCAAGGGCTAATTCCTAGGTCATTTTCTGAGTTTTCTGCTTTGATCCTTGGGTTCATTTGTCCAATCTTGTACCAAGATCACACTATCTCAATCACTGCAGCTGCATAATAAATTATAATTATCTGATAGAGTGAAACCCCGACTCAACAGAGTTATTTACGGCTATAACTCCAAGAATCAGCTTGTGAAGTTCCATGCAAAGAAAAAAATCTTCTGGGATTTTGATTGCAATTGCAGTGAATCTATAGATCAATTTGCAGTGTTGACTTTTTAATAAATGTTTATTTTCTACTTACTGCAGATGTATACAAATCCAGTCCATGTTTGTGTATGGATTTTATCTCCAGCGCTCTAAGCAAGCTCTCTTATCCATTACTGTATTTATACATTCTTTGGGATTTTTTTTATGTACACAATTATAGCACCTGTGAATAGCTACAGTGTTGTTTCTTTGTTTTGTTTCTAAAGTGTATCATTTTAATTTCTTTTTCCTGTCTTACTATAATGGACAAGACCACTAGTAGCCTGTTGAACAGAAGTGTTGGTAGCAGTGTTGGTCGCAGGCATCCTTGTGGTGGTCTTGATCCCGAAGGAAAAGTTCTAGTTTTCCATTTGGCAAGTTGTCTGCTGCAAGCTGTGCTCATTTTAAAAGCTTCCGATCTGTTTTGCCAGGTGACTCCAAAAGATTTGTTTCACCATAACCTTACCAGCACTGGGTATTATCTTTAGAGATTTTTTTTTTTTTTGGGAGGGGGTGGATATTGCGTTTAGATCATTATTTCTTTGATGAGCCTAAATGGTATCTCACTGTATCTTTTTTAAATGTGGATTTTCCTGATTATGCAAGAGGTAGAACATTGTCCCACATACTCATCAACCACCTGTGTTTTGTCCTATGTGTCTGTTCCTCTCTCCATTTGTTGATACATTGTTGGTGTCTCCCTAACGAATTTGAATGAGTCCTTTACATAATGAAGATAGGTGTCATTTCCCTGTCACATTTGCTACAAATGAGTTCCCCTGTATATTATATATCTTTTAATTTTTGTTATTTTTTTTTTATGTTCCTCTTCCTTATTTTTATATGGTCAAATCGGCCTCTTTTCTTTTACAATTTATTCTATTCCTCCCGAGCTTGGAAAGCTTGTCTCCCTCCTGAGGACTGATAAGTATTGAATTCTGTTTTCATCTAGCTTTTTTTATGGCTTAATATTTCATATTTAACTGTTTACTCCATCTGGAATTTGTGAGGCTGTGGGGTGTGAAGCTAGGAGTTAATTGCTCCTCACAGCTTACCAGGGGAAGGGGCCTCATTTGCACTTCCAAGTCTCAGGGCTCCGGCTTCCCCACATCTAGGCTGAGTGGGAAGAGATTAAAGGGAGGAGGGAAGTAGCATTGTGTGCAGCCAGCACTGGGACTGTGGAGCTGTAATTACCATCGGACGGTCCTGTTAGCTGCCTCTGCCTGACTTTAAGTCCAACACAGAGCTGTTAGCCCAGCTGAGGAATATCCTAGGGCAAATCTCTTAATGTAATTGGGACTCAGTTTCCTCATCTGCAAAGTAGGAGTCAGACTGGGAGTATATGTGTCAGGGTGCATCCTGCACAAAGCAAGAGTTCGGGCAGACCCGGCACGGATCCTGGCTCATCTGTGTGACCTTGGGCAAGTGACGTCACTTCTAACTCTGAGTCTCAGTTTCTCCATCTGGAAACCAAGAATGATAACACTGTAGTTCCTCCCTGGTGGGGCTTTGGGAACGTGTGCATGGTCCTTAGTCCTCCAGCAGCCAGGTCCTGCACGGTTATTGTCTTTGCTGGTGTGATCATTATTCAGAAGAAGGTGGCGAGGAGGTTTCCCGTGTGGTCTCTGGCTAGGACCCTGGCCTGGCCGTGATGGCATGTAGGGCCCCCTCTTCTCCCAGCTCTGAGGGCGTGGGGGGCATGCAGCTGTGGGGGGATGGGCACATGGAGCCCAGGCCCTCGCTTCCTGACCAAGACAGAAGGACTGGCATTGGCCTGCAGACCTCAGTCGCACTCACACACCGTGCCCGCCATACACACTGTGTCACGCATACACATAGCCACATGCACGTATCACAGACACACTCAGATATACAAACGCCTACACAGAAACACACAACTAGACGCACCACCGCAGTCACGTATAGACTCAAGGATCAGGAACACATACACTCTCATGCACAGTCAGCACCGAGGAGCAGAGACTGCACACACGGGCACATGCACATACACACATGCATGTGCACACACACACGTGTGCGCGTGTGCACACACACACTAATACACAGCACTGAGGAGCAGAGACACTAGGCCCAGCACATGTAAGCACACACACACGTGTGCACATGTGCATATGCACGTACACATATGCGTGCACACACACACACACTCATCTGACTGGCAGAGCTGCGTGCCAGGCCACATGGTTTTCAGCTCTCCCGCCTGCCCCCACCATGCCTGAGCCTCGTCCCTGCAGACCAGGGCCCCTCCCCAGGCAGCACCCCCAGCCTGTCTGAGTTGCTTCCACACCTGCTGCACTGCACGGTCATGGCCAGGCTCCTAGTCTCTGGAGCATCAGTGTTTGAGGTGCTCCTGCTGGCCCCCACCCCCCTGGCCCCTCCTCACCTCTGGGCAGTCACTTTGACAGGGGTGGGAACCTGGGGCAGAGCAAGGACACAGAGCCTGTGGGGAGAGGCCTGTGAGCCTTATCCACCCCGAGGGTAGTGAAAGCCTATCTAGCTCCCTCCAAGTGGGTCAGCACACGCTCGGTGGTGTCACCCAGGCCTGGGACCCACATGGGACCTACTCCATGTGCCTGACCCACCACCCAGAGCCTTGCAAGGGCAGGCAGAGGAGGGGTCCATTAGCTTCCATCAAGACCCTTGGCACATAGCTAACCCTGACCACCCCCGCAACCCCCACCCTCAGTGGGAAGAGGGGGGAGGCAGAGATTGGGAGGAGTGGAGCAAGGTCACTGGGGGGGGGGCAGAAGTAAGCTCAGAACCTGATGTGGGGCACCCATGTCCCCCGACTGTCCCGGGAAGGCAGCTGGGAAGGGGTCTGCTTGGGATTCTTTTTTTTTTTTTTTTTTAAAGATTTTATTTATTTATTCATGATAGTCACAGAGAGAGAGAGAGAGAAGCAGAGACACAGGCAGAGGGAGAAGCGGGCTCCATGCAGGGAGCCCGATGTGGGATTCGATCCCGGGTCTCCAGGATCGCGCCCTGGGCCAAAGGCAGGCGCCAAACCGCTGCGCCACCCAGGGATCCCATCTGCTTGGGATTCTGAGCAAGATCCCGGTAGACCTGGGGGCACCCTTTGGCCTGCCTGCCTAGCCTTCGCCGCTTGCTCCGTGGTTCTCCCCTGAGTTGGGGGACTCTCCCCCCTCCCTGCCCCCTGCCCCAATTCTACCTCCATGGGTCCACTGAGACCTGCTGGAGTTCCTGGCCCCAGTACGAGCAGCCCTGCCTAGCTCATCAGGTTGTTTGGGAGGTAACATTGGATTTGAATCACCAATGGTAAGGATCCAGCCGTGGGTAGATCTGGGAGGAAGCCTAAACAAGAGGATACCTGTGCAAAGGTCCTGAGTTGGCCACACGATGCGGGAGGAGGAGGGATGTGTTGGAGAATGGAAAGGCAGAGGAGTGGTCAAAGGACAGAGCCTGGAGGAGTGAATGGTACAGCCTGAGGTTGGCAGGTGGTGTGGGGGCCCCCAGCAGAGCCCCAGAGCACCCAGCAGCACTCCCATTTCCCAGGTGGGGTCCTGGCTCCTTAGTCAAGAGGCCAGGCCAGGTAGTCAGGAAAGTCACCCTGAGGTCAGGAGTCCTCCTGCTCCCTGGGGTCTCCCCTACCCAGGCTTGGTGGGTAGTGGGTGACGGATGGGATGGAGACTCAGGATGCCCCGCGGGTGGGGCAGGCACAGCTGTGGGGAGGCCGAGCTGCTGGCATCAGCAGGAGCCCCTCCTCCTTACCTCGCTAAACAATCATTGCACAAAATATGCAAATGGTATAATTACTGTTATTTGTTTTGCTGATATAAGTGTTTGAAATGCAAATGTCAAGTTTGGGCGCATTCACTTTCCCCACCCTCACCCTGACGTTTGCAAGTCTACGTTGAGCCCTGGAAGGAGGAGGAGGATTTGGGGCACCCCTCCCATCTCCTCCTCTAGGGCCACTGCTTCCCCACAGCTGCTGCCTCTGCAGCCTGAGGGGCACCCGGAATGGTGTGGGGGCCGGGCCCCCTTCCCAGCCATGCATGGGGACACCTGACAAGGGAGACCTCACATCCTCCTCCCCTCCTCGCTGTGTGATCTGGGGCCAGGTATACTTGGCCTCTGGGAACCTCAGTTTACCTGTCTGTGTAATGGGATCTACCAGCCTCAGGCTGTGGCATGTCTGATCCCAGAGGCAATTCTATCCATGGGTTTGGGCCTCAGTTTCCTATCTGTAAAAATCCTGCGTGGGTGTACTCCCATCCATCACATGGGGACTTAGGGTTCCTGGATGATTTTTGGGGTCCTAGTGCACGCCCAGATGTCATAGACACAAGGTGTGTGTGCATTTTCCAGGGTGAGTCTTCACCTTCGACCCTTCCAGCATAGGTGGTGTCTGAGGTTTTGGGTCTCCCTGGCCTGTGGGTTCAGACAAGCCTGGGCTGTGACCCAGGGGAATGCTCACCATCATCCCCATTCTACAGAAGGGAAACTGAGGCACGGCCTGCTGGGGCTTGTCGAAGTCTCACCCATGAGCGTGTTGCTCAGAGGCCAGCTCTGTCTGCTGCCTGGTTCCTTCCTGGCTGCTCCCTGTGCTACGAGACCAGAGCAGGCCAGCTCCTCCTTTCTGGCCTTGTGCATGCTGTTCCCCTGGAACTTCTCCTGATCCTCCTGCACCTCACAGCTCCCTAGGGCAGAGAGGCCTTGTGTGTCAGATCACCAGCTTCACCCGAACCCCGCCTGCCACAGAGCCTGCACTGTGGATGAGGAGCTTGAACCCATGCATTTCCAGCATTGCAGGTGCCATCTCAAAGCTCTCAAGCCAACTCGGTTCCAGTAAGAGCTCAGCCCCAGAGAGGAGAGGCTTCCTGCCAGGCCCTGCAGGTCAACAGGAGCTGGGGGCTTGTGTGGGGGATGGCACCAGAGAGCTGCTCTGGGTTGGGCCGATAAGGGCAAGAGAGGTGTGATCCAGAGGCAGGTGAGTTGGAGTGGCCCACGGGCTACATGCCAGCCTGGCAGTCCCCTCTGGGGTCAGCCCCTCCGGGCCGTGTGCTGGCGGCTGCAGGGCAGCACGCAGAGTGCTGGATTCAAGCTCAGGTCCGACCAGAGCAGGCGTGTGAGGAGAGTGGAGAGTGTGTATGCATGCATATGTGTGCATGCACGTGTACACATGTGTGAGCATGCACGTGTGGTCAGTGGGTCTGCGGATGGTGCTCACGGACGGTGGAAGCACCAGGCCGGACACCGAGCCCTCAGTTCCTAGAACACAGCCCACCAGCAGGCCCAGAGGGACCTCAGTGCTCCCCTGGTTCCTGCTCACACACACGGTGGCCTGGGCTCACGTCCCACCTTTGGACAGCTTTGCTGTGAAGTCTGAGAGTGGCTGGAAACCCGAGTCCTGGCCCTGCCTGTGGCCAGCTGAGACTGCAGCCACACCCTGTGGTTCTGGGGTGGTTTCCTCATGTATGATTTGGGATTCTTTGTAAAGCTGCATATTCCTGTTCCTCTGGGGCTTCGCTAGGTGAGGCTTGGATCCTTGTAGCAGCTGGGGAGGCAGTTTTCAGGGCTCCCAGGACCCCGGCGAGGAGAGCAGGCACTGGCCGGGTGGGCAGCTGGGAGAGGGCACTCCAGGCGGGTGAGCAGTGTGGGCAAAGGCCCAGGGGCGGGAGGGAAGAGGCGTCCTGATGCCTGGGCTGCGTCTCAGCCTGGAAGCCTCCTCCAGGGTCGGTGGCGGGTGCAGAGATTCTGAGCGCTCTCTTTTTTTCCAATTACCTTTTCTAAGGCAGGTTTGGCCTTATTAGCATATTCAAATGCAGCCCATTATTATTTCAATTAGCTGTTAGGTAATTAGCTCTAATTGATGAGCATTCCCCCCACCTCCCCACATATTTTTTGGTTATTTACATCCGCCTCTAAGCCACAATTTCAGGTAATTACGTGCCACTCACACAGCCATTAGCGTGTGTGCGCACACGCGTGCGCGTGCCCGCACACACACACACACACACACACACTCTCCCTCACATGGCGGGTTCATTCTCACCTTTTAATTCCCTCTCCCCACTCAGGAGCCTGGGGAGTTCTGGGGGGGCATGTGTGCAGCTGGAGCAAGGGGACCCTGCTGGCTCCTGCCCAGGTCCTCCCAAGGGTACCGCTTGGCCTGCAGGGCCACCAGAGCCCCCTTGTCCTGAAGATGCCACCTCCTCTGGGCAGCTCTCCTCCCCCCTCCCAGTGGTGGCATCATGGCACCAGGCGTCTGAACATTGTGTCTTTGCTGTGTGGCCTGGGAAGCAGATACCCTTCTCTGCCTCCACTTCCCTGTCTGTGAAATGGGGACCAGTGGGTGGGAGTGAGGGAGAGTAAGGTGGTGCATCCAGGTCCTCGGCAGGCACCCTGCTCGTGGCTGCTGGGGTGGCTCCAGGGACGGAAGGGAGGAGTGAGTGATCCAACCTATGGGCTGGTGGGGGACCCAATTGTGGGCTGGCGTGCAGGCTGCAGAGCGGGCTTCCTGGCTGATGCCCTCTGGCGTCGGTGGTCTGGTCTGGAATCCTCACCCTCTGCTCCCCAGCAAAGATGCTCTTGGGGTGGAGGTGGCGGCCTGCAGGGAGAGACCTTGCCTTTGCTTAGCCCACCTCAATGGGGGGGGGTCAAGGGAAGCAGAGCCAATCCCCCCCAACACCTGGGTCACAGCAGGGGCGGGAGGTGAGCTGGCACCGTCTGTCCTGCTGAAATCACTGACATGTGCGTCCTTGTGTGTCAGGGAGCGCAGCCTCCCCACTGTGCTTGTGGAGGTTAGCTCTTGAGCAGCGGTGCACGCAGGATGGATGTCCCCCTGGCTCTGGCACGTGGGATCTCCCCAAAGCCATGATGGCTACAGGCCCATTCCCTCCTTACCAGCTTCTCCTTCTGTCCCGATGCAGTGGCAGCTGCCTGGGTGACCGTGTGTCCTCCATTCCGTCTGGACCTGTATTATTCCTCTGGGCCCTGGAATGTGGAGAAGATGTGCATGACCCCTGCAGGCAGGAATCCAGCAGCCAGTGCTTCTCTGACGTACCAGCTCACTGGCAGGCCCTGACCCAAAGGTAAGGGGTGCTCTGGCCATCGGATGCTGTCAGCATGGGGGGAGAGCCAGTCCTGACAACCTTACACAGGTGTGCTGGGGTCACCTCACAGGCCTGGAAGGAGAGGGGGGCTGCGGAACGGCTCCCCATCCCCTAATCCCCCACATGTCCCTGTGGGGAGGGACTGCCTGTCTGATGCGGTATGTGGGCTGAGGAATGGGTTGCTGCGGTGTGTAACCAGAGGGGTCAGGGGATTGGGGCTCAGGGCCAATCCGCCAACCTCCCCTGATGAGTAGGGGTTCTGAGTGGGTTTCATCTTCCACCACCTTACAGAGGTAGGTGCGTGCTGCGTGCTTGCACTGTGTGTTGTATACCATGTGTACCACGTAAGTTACGTTAAATGGACTTACGCTGTACGTTTGAAAAACAGGGTCTAATATGAAAAAGAATGATCCAGAATACTGAATAGAGTACGTCGGTGGGGAAAGGGTCTCGAGGCAGCCGTCCCAGTGGCACACCGGATGTCCTCGTGGCCCAGCCGTGCTGTGCCTGCTGGCGTGGTATTTTCCGCAGTACTGTTGGGAGTCCCAGACATCCTCTCCTCCCCCCCATGCCTTGGAATCCGCCAGGCCACAGGTCCTTCACGCAGGTCTGGGACTGACTTTCAGTTTGCAAACCTGTCTCCAGTACAGGTGCATAACTGTGGAGGTGGCTTGTGTGGTGAAGCTCGGTTGTCCTATGGCGCGCGACCAGCAGGAGGTGCTGTCAATGACGCAGCGCATTGAAATGGGGGTGGGCGGTGGGGCGGGGGTTAGGGTTTGCATTTTTGCAATACATTGGTTGCCTGCTGCGTTCAGGCATCATGACTGTGATGCCGAGGCTCTTCCAATTCTGACCGTGAGAGGAGGATGCATCTGGGAATCACGGGGCTGTCCTTCATTACATGGAGGAGCGGAGACTACTTCTAGAACTTCCAAAGGCATCCTGCTGGGGGTCAGATGGCTCCCCAGGCTTCTCCGTGGCTTTAGCGGGAGGCGTCCAGGAGGAGACCATGAAGGGCTGTCCCGAGGATGGAGGAGAGCCCACCACAAGATGAGCAGGGTGTTCCAGGCAGAGATCCAGCCGGGGAAGGAGATCTGAGATGGGACAAGCTCTGTGCGTGTGAGGTTCAGAGGGACACCCGTGTGGCTGGAACTTGTGGGCGTGGAGGGGTGGGGCAGGCGGGGTTGGAGGGCTGAGTGGGGCCAGGTCACAGGGCCGGTTACTGTTGCTGTTCCTCCAGGTGTCCATGGGGTGCCTGCCATTTGCCAGACCCTGGACAGTGTGGTGCTAGAGACTCTCATCTCTCTAGGAGCACCAAGTCTAGAAAGGGGAGAGTGTGAGGATGCCTGGCTCATTCTGTACGATGGCCCTGTCCCTTCAGCTGACATCAAGAAAGTCTGGGGTGAGGCGCTAGTTCTGACCCATCACTACCAGTCATACCATGGGACAGTGAACAGCACCTGCCCCTCTGTAGGTCTCAGTTTCCCTGTCTGAAACATGAGTGAGGGTGTCCCCAAGGACAGTCCTGAAGAATGTCTCCTGAGGCTAAGAGTCACTGAGAGGGCAGGGTGGATGGTCTGGGGTCAGGACTGGCTCTGACTGTGGCGGTACCCAGAGACCCACACAGCAGTGTGGTGGGCCACCACCGGCCGACAGGACCCCTCAGAGGCCCAGGGCTGCAGCAGAGCACCGGTGGCCAGGGCTGGGCTGGGCGGACTTGGTGGTGCTGACCCCGGGTCATGGGCTCGGGAGTGAGGGTGCAGGATGGCACCGGCCAGCCAGAACAAGGGCTTTGGCTGAGACTCCTGGCAACAGCCCCTCTGTGTGTTTGCCTAGGACACTGTCTCGGAGGGGACAGGTCCACCTGTCCTTGGGGTGATGTTGGTGTCAGGCAGACCCCATTCTGCTGATTTTTGGTGTAGTGCTGCAGGTCACGTAGCACCTCTGATCTGTTTCTTTTCTGTAAAGTGGAGGTAGTAATCTCTCCCAGAAGGCAGGCAGTCAGTGGGACGTGCACGTTGCTCGGCCTACAGTAGGCACCAAGGAATGGTGGTGGTGTTTCCCCCCTCTGAGCAGGAGACGGCAGTCTCTGGTCTGTCATCTCAGAGAAGCACTAGTTCTTTCCCTCCTGGAGGCACCCGTCCTCCGCAGCCCAGGCTCAGGCTTACCGTCACCCCGTCACCCCGGACCCAAACGTCTCCATCCCCGCCCTCCCTTCCTCCCTCCCTCGGGGCTGCGTGTTCCGCCCATCAGCCTGCGGAGCCTGGCAGGTGGCAGACACTGAATGAGTGTTTGCTGAATGGATGGATGGATGTTTCCCGGCCTGGCCCACCTAGGTGGCAGGTGGCAGAGCAGATGGCCCGAGGCTCCTGCAGGGTCTGGCAGAGGAGTGTGGACACCACAGCAGCTCTCCAGGAACGTGGGTGCTGGGCGCAGTGTTTCCGAGATCCCCTACAGACAGAATGTTTTGTCATGCGGTGACTTGAACTTTCTCGGTTCTATTCCTGCCTGCCTCCTCCTCTGTTTCCTGGTCCTGAGGCCTCGTCCCTGGAAGTTGCTTTTGCTGAAGCAGTGACTAAGAGGCCAGAAGGAACCTTCTGTGTGTTCTGATGACCCCAGGTGACCTGCTGGCCCTGGCCCAGCCCTTGGCCAGCCCCGTGTTCAGCACCAGGGCCAGAGCCACAGCCTGGCCCTTCCTGGGCCTGTGGGTGCAGAGGGAGGCCTGCTGGGGAGACGGGGGTCTGGGGGTCTGGGCAGAGCTGGAGTCCAGCCTCCTCTGTAAGACTCCCACCCCCACTCAGGTCTGTTTTCTTCTCTGGGAAGTGGGGGGTGATGCTTCCCCAGCAGGGCTGACATGGCTTATGGGGCACTGGCCCAAGGCCACCCACCTTCCCCTCCTGCACGTCCTGCCCCTCCCCCAGCCTTCCAGCAGACACCCCACCCCTCCCCCACCTCTCCAAGAGCAGAGTTATTTATCTGCCGGATGGTGACAGGCGGCAGTGACTGGAGTTAGAGCTGCTGTCCAGAGATCAGCTGGCGGCTGCAGAGCAAACAGCCCGAGCTAATTAGCAAAAGGTCACTCCAGCTGCTGGAGCCCCCCGCTTTTGAAGTCAGGCCTCACGAGGCGGGCTGGAAGGAACCCGGGACTTTGAGTTAGTGGCTTGGTTACCAGGACAGCTTCAAACCCCTGCCCACAGCTCATTGCCTGACTGCCCAACCCACGCGTCCAAGGCTTTGCTTAGAGACTCCTGGCGCCCGGGATCCAGCCATCCGCCCCGGCCCCAGGCCGGACGGATGACTGGAGACACTCAGCCCCCAGCCTTAACCTTGCCGGCCTCCCCCATGGTGCCCGGGGGGCAGACTGTCCCCCATACAACAGCAGAAGTATGGGGCTGGGCAGGAGCCACCCACGTGCCCCCATGTTCCCTCTGACTGTTCTTACCGTTTTTCTTTAAGTAAATTCACTTTTAAAAAACTTAAATAAATACATTTATTTAAAAGGGAAGCTTTATAGCACTACTACAAATGGAAAACAAGCCTCCTTTGCCATAAATAGAATTCATAATCATAAAAATAAATTCAGTGGAAACAAAACAACGTTATTAAATTCTGGTTGGATGCCGTAGCCCAGGGGAGGCTCGGAGCCCAAGGCCTGCTGTTGCTTTATTAAAACGAGAGAACAGCGAGTGTGCAGAGGTGTTCAACACTTAGCAGCCCCAATCTGAGACTTTCTTTTTGATGTAGTCAGAAGCACTGAAAAGAATTAAAGTGAAGGTAACTTTCTAATAGGAGTCTTCAGCATTATTTTATGCTGCATCAGCTAGGGATTCAGTTTGGCTCCATGAGACAGAGACGGAGTGTCCTGAGATTGGGCCCCACTAGGGGGTTCATTTCTTTCATGTAAATAGGGTGGCAGTGGTGCACAGCCCAAGGAAGTTGTCAACCATCTGAACTCCATGTAGACTGCGTCTCTGACATGCTTAGCATCTGTCCTCATGGTCTCGAGATGGCAGCGGCACCTCCAGCCGTTGTATCTGCATCCCGGTCAGGAAAAGTGGTGGTGACGAAGAGAAAGGAATATGCTGGCTAAGTCAGCTCCTTGTTATCAGGAAGATCACAGTGGGCACTTGAGCCTGTGTTCTCGCCCGCTATGGTCCACTGCTGCCTCATGGATGGTTCTCATTAACAGGATGGTTCACCTGTTTGCTGCATGTTTACTTGGTGTCCACTGTTTTCCAGGCCATAGAGCCTGGCCGTGAGGTCACAGGCTGGCATCTGTGGGAAGAGTCACCACCCATCCCAGGACACCCTCCTGGGCCTCCTTCCTGCCCCCCACACCTAGTTCCTGCTGCTCACAGTGGGTCCAGCTCAGGGTGGACCCTGCCTTGGCTCCACTTCCCCTCTCCGAAGACCGAGGCTACCCTCACCACCTGTGTATGTAGGGGAGAGGCGGGAGGGAGCCAGGGTCAAGCTGCCTACCTCTGGGCTGCCCTGGAATGGGGGTAGCCCCTCCCTCCCCATCCTGCGTCCCTGAAGCCCCTCCTTGGCATTTTTGTCTCTCCAGTGGGCAAGCAGGCTGTAGGCCTGCATTTCTACTGCCCTTAATTTGTCTTCTCGTTTCCCCATGGACTGCATATCCCACGGCTCCTGGCCCTAATTAGCAGGAGGAGGGGGCCTCCTGCCCCACTCGGTCCCTCCTGGCCACTGGTTTCGCCTTCCAGCCTTCACTGCTTCTGACCTCCTCTCGTCATGGACCTTACTCCTGCCTCTGACCCCTGATCCCTCTGCTGGCCACCGCGGACGCCGGGTTTGAATCTGGGTTCCATTGCTAAACAGCTGTGCAGTCCGGGGCATGGCACTTCGCCTCTCTGTGTTTGTGCAATGGGGACAACAGCAGCTACTCGGGGGGTATCTCTGGTCATTGAATAAGAGGCACCCCACCTGGAGCTCTCCATCCTCCCCTCTCCTCCCTCTGGCTTCATCCCTGCACGTGTGTCCCCATGACCTGGGGGCCAACTGCCCTCCACACGCCCAACCCCAGTGACTCACTGCCTGGCTCCCCAGCCCCACCCTGAGAACCCTGAATCCAGCAGTGGAAGTGGGTCAGGGGGCATGTGGGGAGGGGGAGGGTGGGCAAGGAGGCCGGTGACTACTGTTGAAGCAATAGGAGAGGGGGAGTGGCTTGGAGCAGGCCTGGGAGGAACGGAGCAGACAGGGCTGTTTTTCATGGTAATGATGTGATGTGGAGGGACGTGGCCCAGAGCCCTGGAGAGTCGTGGCCCAGAGCCCTGGAGAGTCGTCTCTACCAGGACAGGCGGGAGGAGGGTGCAGTGGGGTGGGGGGAGGACTCATTTCCTGGGCACCTACTCTGCACGAGAGGCCTGCCCTGGTCCACAGGGACCTATAGTACTTCTAGTACTGGACCTCCTGGTACAGGGACCCTGAGTGACCACCCCAGGGTCTGCAGGTGGAGAGAGGTCACAAGTCTTGCCCAAGGGGGTCCGGGTAACCCATGCCCATCTTGCGGAAGTGTCCCTGCTCTCTGATGGAGGGGGTGGTACGTGGAGCCGCCTGCAGGGACTCCGTCTGGCTCGGCCCAAGCTGCTCCAGGCTTGCTCTCTCCCTGGACACATGGACGTCCCCAGCCCGACCACTTGGCCCTGAAATGCCTTGTGCACATCGGCAGGTGGCTCTTGCAGGCTTGCCAGCTGATGCCCTGAGACTCTTGGGGAGGGCAGGTGAGGCGGAGCCTGTGCTGCAGTCCTACTGTGCGCTCCTCACAGAGGGGGTGTCCGGGGAGCTGGGGCGCCCCCCACAAGGCCTGGCTGGGGACATGGCTTGCGTAGGTGCTGACCATCCTAGACGGGACCACGAGGGCATGCAGAGCTCAAAGGAGGAGCCAACAGGCTTCCTGCAGGTGCAGAGAGGACCATCCCCTGGTCCTTGGTTGGGGACCCAGAAGACCAGGGACATGGCCACACTCTTGACAGCAGGGCCCTGGCCATGTTTTCATTCCTCCTCCTGAGCATTTCAGCCTTTCTGAGCCTGGGTGTGAGCGCTTCTGACAGTGGGGTGCCCCAGAGGCCGGTGGGGGTTGGCCTCCCCCATTTTCGCCTCCAGGAGCATCCAGAGCTGCCCCAGAGCCTTCCAGGGTCCTGAGCACCTGCACGGCGTCAGCGTGCTGAATGCTGCCCATCCCTCCTCCCCACACTGCAGGGGCTGTGCTCCCCACCAGCAGGGCCGGCTCTAGGTCTGGCAGCCCTGACCCCCTCAAGTGCCTCCTTTCATACCCAGGGTCCAATTCGGACAAATACATGTGGGAAGATGCCCATTGTGCAGCGATGGCTCCCTTCCCAAGCCCTGCCAGCCCTCGCTCTGTCCGCTGTCCATCCTCGGCATGTGGCACCTGGCCCCCTGCCCCCAGGCTGTGTTAGCACTTTTGGAGCCCTCCGCAGCTGGGCTCCGTGTGTGGTTGGCACCAGCACCACGGACACCCACCTGCTACACATGAGAAAGCATCGTGATCCTAGCCCGTGTGTAAGACGAGGGCCACAGCCCTGATGGCTCCCAGTTATTTCAGAGGGTACCCACAGACGCAAGGGTCAGGGTTACAGACCACACCTTCCTTGAAACAGCCCCTTCTCTGCCCCTGGCATCCGCACTCCTCCTCTGGACACTCCTTCTCTTAGGTGTCCCCAACATTCCCACCCCCTTCTCACTCTGCATCCATTCCCCTGCGCTAGGGTTAGCTACATCCCCACGCAGGCAGGCCTTGGGGACACAGACCCCCAAACCTGGCATGGCTCTGACCACACTGGCCCATCGTGCCCCCACCCTTGCTTTTGCCAAACTGCCTCTCCACTGCTCCTGACTCCCATTGAGGGCAGAGCCAGCCTGCCTGCTGCCCCACTGATGTACGTGGCCTTCCTGTCACCGCTGTGCGGGAATGCACCAGCTCCGCTGGTCTGGCCTCCTGTGTGCCTCTCTCTCTGTCTCTCACTCTCACTGGGGACAGATGCACAGACATCAGAAGTGCCTGTAGCTCAGTGAAGTTCTTGTGACCTGGACACACCCATGTCCCCAGCACCCAAACTGGCCATCAGGGCATCACCAGCCTCCCTGGAGGCCCCCTTGTACCTCCTTCCCAGTTGCGACCCCCACGGACAACCAATGACCACATGGTGTTGCCCATTTTGGAACATGGAGTGAACGGTCTGTGCACGTTGGCGGCGTCCATCCATGTTGCCGCGTCAGTAGAGTTTGTGCGTCTTTCCTGCTGTGTGATGGTTTTCCATTGTGGCTGCACCGCTGGCTGTTACGTGTTGATTGTTGATGGGCATGTGGATGACGTCCAGTGAGGCCATCTCGGGTGCTGCTGTGAACACTAGATTTCCCATGCACGTTCGCATGTGCTTCGTCAGGTTCCTCTGTGTCTCTGGCTCCACCACGTTCCTCCTTTTCCCCTCACTGTGGGGTACAGACCACTGCCACCCCTTCCGCAGGCTGTGGAGGCTTCCTCCCAATTCCCCATATGCCTGCAACAGTCCCTTCTCCATCAACAGCCAGAGTGATCATACCTCCTCTGTACTAAACCTTCAGTGGCTCCCTATTGCCCTTGAGATGAGGTCCTGTCTTCAGCGGAGACTCTGCAGTGGGATCAAGGCTCCCAGCAGCCCTGTGGGTCTTCTCACCAACCCCTCCAGGTCCCAGCTCTCCCGGTCTCTCTGGTCCCTCACATGCCCTGTCTCCTCTGCTATTCATCAGGTGCTTTTGTATGGTTGTTCTCTCTTCGTTCAAGCCTCTGCAGAAACATTACCTCCCTGGGGCAGTTCTCCTGGACCCACTAGACCAGGCTGAGTCCCCGACTGACCCACGGCCACATCACACTCTTATAGGTTGAAATTCAGTCTTCCCCTCCAGACGGGGCTTCCCCTCGCAGCCCACCAGCCCTGCATCTGGCATGGGGCAGGGACCTGCTCACCGTGTGTGGCTAGGCAGGACAAAGCTGCAGTCCCCCTAGTGTAGGTGTGTGATCAGGAGCTGGAGGGGCACGCTCAGAGTCGCCCAGTGGGTCAGCAGAACAAGGGGCCACTGACACGGAGCCCGTGAGGACCTGGCTCTTCCCAGAGCAGTTGGCACATCTGCAGAGTCGTCTAGAGAACCAAGGACACAGCAGGGCCCAGAGGATGCAGCTCAGATGCGCAGCGACAGGCACTGTGGTCGGTGTGGCTCCTGCAGCCTGGCCCCATAGGCCCAGGGCACCCCCACCCCTGCCCCGGCCCCTCCCTGCATGCCCTGGGCACCCCCTTCCCTGCCCAGCACGCTTTCCCCTGTCACCCCGTCTGGGGCGGACACCTCTCCTTTTCAACCCCACGCCACACCTGCTCTCATCAGCAGGAGGAAGGCTGCCCCCTCAAACCCTGGCCCAGCCTGGACAGAGCCTCCACCCATCACCTCTGCTGGGAAGCAGGCAGTGGGACCAAGGGGGCTGAATTCTCCAATGTGATCTGTGGGCTTCCTCCTCTTGCCTTTCATCCCCCCAGAGGCCTTGCAGATTTCGTGTAGCCCTTGGTCCATGCCACGGGGAGGCCTGTCCAGCCCCCAGAAGGGGCAGTGGGCCCAGACCCCAGCCTGCTTTGGCCCCCTGGCAGGCATGCTGAGAGCTCCCTGGGCACCCAGCACTCAGGTTTGTGGCAAGAGGGAGCAGGAAGCTGTCTTCAGCCGCTCAGCCCTCCCTGGGGTGGGGCACCTGGTAGACCAGACGGCCCTTAGCCCCAGCCCTGTGTGCAAGGATTGTGTCAGCATGGGGCTGGGGCCCCGAGGTCCTCAGGGCCCCTCCCTGCTCCAGTTCCTCATGGGGACCACCCATCCCCTCCTGGGGCTGGATCCCCTCCTCCCCTGAGCCTCCCTCCCTGTCTCTGTACTTGGGTCTCTCCTTCACAGAATCGCTGGTATGGTTACTTTGATTATATAACGTGGACATTGTCTCGTTATGGGAATCAGCCGCCGCTAAATCCCGAGTTAGCTGAGCTGCACCTCCTCGGGCCCAGGAGCTGCCTCCGGCCTCTCTCCTGGCCCCCAATCCCAACCTGACCACGCATTCGAGCCTATTTTCTCGCCAACAGAGCGAGGACCAGCGTATGATCATCTGCTCCTTCGTGTCGCTGTGTCATGTGTGATAGTGTTTAGTTAAACGTCCATCGGCACCTGTAACATCAGACGTTTGATGGCAGGTGGCTGGCGCTATTGTAACTGACTCCCCGCCCTGCGGGGCCGCTGCTGGCTTCCCACGAGGAAGTGGAGACACAGATTTAGTGACTTGCCCAAGGCCGCCACTGGGCAGGTGGCAACTCTGTCTGCAAGCCCAAGCTCTCAGCCGCTCTGCTCCAGCGCCCCGGTGGGTAGTGGAGAGGCAGGCAGAAGGGAAGCAGCCACAGGGGCAGCTGCTCAGCCTCCTCCTGCCCCTCACCCCAGTCACAGTGCCACCCCCAGGGTCCTTGGGATGGGGTACAGGCAGCCCTCTGGAGAGTGGGCAAGAGAACAGGCCCTCGTCCAGGTTGTGCTGCAACCCTGCTGTGTGACCCGGGGACACTCCCTTTCCTTCTCTGGGCCTGAGTGCAAGCCCTTATAAGGCAGAGGCCAAAGTTGGGGAGTTCTCTTGATGTGGTTCCTCAGGCACCTTGCTGTGTAGGCAACCTGTCTGTCCCCGCTTGCCCTGGCACATAGGTGCTTGAAACACTGTCCACCAGATGAAGATGCTAGAGCATCATGGCCACGGGTCAGCTTGCCCATTTGCAGGAAGCCCAGTTCGGTCCATCAGACCTTTCCTCGGTGCATGGCCAAAGCCAGGTGGGGCTCAGGGTGGAGGAGGGCACTCTGAGGGAGGGACTCTGTGCTCAGTGGCCGTGACAAGAACAGCCTTTGGCCCCTCCGCCCCGGGCATCAGGCATCAGCTGAGCTGGTCCTCAGGGCCACAGAAAACAAAGCACGAACCAGAACCAGGGTTCCAACAAGCTCAGAGGGCATGTGGCACAAACGCAGACCCCTGGGCCCTACCCTTAGCCTATTGAATCAGGAGTGGAGGTGGGTCCTGGAGGTCTCTGGTTTGTAGAAGCTCACAATAATAGTGTTTCTGACAGTTTTCCTGGTTTGAGGACCCCCTGCCGGGGGCAGTGCCCTCTCTGACATCCCGCCTCTCCTTGCATACTGCTGGCGACGGCAAGCTCAGTTGTACACAGCAGCCCCTTCCCTCCCAAAACATTTAAAAATGTATTATAAAATATTCAAGATACCTCAAATATTTAAGGAATCTCTAATAAATATTTCACTAAATATGAAATATTTAATACAGCTAAAGGTATGAAGAATAATACCATGAATACCTGAATGCTGTCCCCTCCAGCTTAACATTAATCCCCATACGCTGCCTGTGACACAGGGGAGCCCCGGGAGGGCACGAGAAGGCCCGCGTCCAAGTGTCCACTGGCCCCCGAAGCTCCTGCGTGCCCCCATCAGCCTGGCTCCCCCTCACTTTCTTTCTAAACTTGTCATCATGGTAAAATACATACCACGTGAGATTCACCGCCCTCCCGTGATTAAGTGTGTGATTCAGGAGCACCGGGCGCACCGTGTCTCCAGGCCGCTCCGGCGGGCCCCCCCCCCCATCCCTGTTGGGCAGTAAGGTCTTTGCTGAAGTTTGCAATGGTGCTTCTCACCCTTTCTTTTATGCTTTGCCCTCATGTGCACAGATATTTGCAAAGACACCGTCTGGCGTGGTTTAGAGCTTTCCACCCGCGGCAGGTGCAGCGGCGGGTACTTTGGACGGCTCGCACCAGGAGAGGCATCATGCCAAGTGCACGGCTCGCGGCTCGCCCCCTCTCACTGCCCTGTAGTGCTCTGCTGTGCATGGCTGCGCCACGCTCCAATCCCTTCTCTTGGTGGACGCCTCGGGTCCAGTGCGTGTCCTTGGACACTTCTCACTGCTGCGCCAGGACACACCAGGCCCAGCCACTTGGCTCACGGGCTCCGTGCACCTCTCCCTTTGCATAATGCCACCTAGGTGATTCCCTGCAAGCCCGCATTGCTCACACTGTCATGAGCAGGCTCAAAGAACTCTCTGGGAAGGTGAAAGGTCCACCGGCAGGGCCTGGAGGAGCCTGCTCGGCAGCTGGGGGTGCGCTGAGGCCCCACCTCCAGGCCAGACACCCCCACCCGCCTTTCCTCAGACCACCTGGCTTTGCATCCGTGCTCCACCAGCTCACTAGCTCACCTTCAGGTGTGCCTGCCTGGGCCTGGTGGCCACAGGACATTAGCCTATGCACAGGGGCTCCAGGGCCAAGCTGCTGAGGTTTGAATCCTACCCCACGATTCAGCAGTTGTGCAAACTCAGCCAAGTTCATTGACAACTCTGTGCCTCTCCTGTAAAATGCATAACAACAGTACTTCATGGGATTTAACTTCATGGGATTAATCCAAGTACTAAAGAAGTTAAGAGAAGAAAAGCACCTAGTATGTGCTGTAAGAGTGTGGGCTCTGGTTATCTTAAAGTCTGGAGCCAGACCCTCTGAACACAGGCTGGGCGGTGCTGCACAGAGCCAGATTATCACTTCCTCTATTCTTTTTTTAAAATTTTATTTATTTATTCATGAGAGAGAGAGACAGAGAGAGAGAGGTTGGCAGAGACAGAAGCAGGCTCCATGCAGGGAGCCCGATGTGGGACTCAATCCCGGGACCCCAGGATCATGCCCTGGGCTGAAGGCGGCACTAAACTGCTGAGCCACCCGGGCTGCCCTCACCTCCTCTATTCTACCTGCTGTATCTCTGTTAAGTCAGCCAGAGTTCCCTTCTCAGGGGACCCCATTGACTGGCTCAACTGGCTCTTGCCTCATTCTTTTCCTTGTGGGTGACATAGCACCATGCTTCTCTGCTGACCCCTTTCCTGGCATGGTTTTCACCCTGTGTAGTTCGTTGAGGTGGATGTGACCCATTAGCTAGCTGGAGGGAATGTCGGCTCCTGGTCCTGGCCTCCAGCAGCACCTGTCTCCTGCGGGCTCTCAGAGTTCATCCAGGCTGCTGCTCACGCTGGTGAGGACAGAGCCTGTAGACCACCCCAGACAGCCCGTGGGTGCCCCGGCCCTTGGACGTGTTCTGCATCTCCCTCCATGCCCGCTGTCACTCTGCCACCCAGGCGCTGCCCTGTCTTGTGCACCCCTGATAACTGGCTCTAGTCCCTGCAGGAGGCCCTGGCCCCACGAATGTCAGACTCCTCCAGGAGCCCTTGGGGGTGAGGGAGTGAGGGGCAGTTGCCCCCTAACCTCCCAGCACCCCCCGGGCAGCCCAGGGAATGGGGTGGTGACCACTGGGGTCGAGGTGCTCTGTCCCAGAGGGAGGCTGCCTTGCCTGGAGTCCCACCCACAGCTGACCCTGGGCTGGCACTGGGGGGCCTGGAGGTAAGGGGTCCCGGCGTCTAGGCGGCGGGGAGATGGAGCCAGGAGGGATGCAGCTCCCTCTATGCACAGCAGCGAGGCGGGTGGCCGGTGCATTCCCAGGCGACAGACGGACAGAGGGACAGCCGACAGACGGAGGCCCAGAGTGAGGCAGGCAGGCGGAGTGGGGGAGGAGGCCGTGTGAACCACAGCAGGACCGCTCCCTCTGTAATGTGTGGGGCGATGAAGGATAGACTCGCGGAGGGGAGCGCGTCCTCACACCCCACTTGGGTGGTTTCCAGCGTTGTCAATTATGCTGAGAATTGAATGTCCTCCAGCTGCTCCGGCGGTCGGACTCCTGCCCGCCGTGAAACAATAATTAGACACTCGTGTGTGCGGTGTGGGTGTGTGCATGCGAAGCGCGGTGTGGGGAGGCGGCAGGTCCACGGCCATGGGGTCACACTCTGGGGACGCACACGCAGTCACACACGGCCACACCCTCTGCGGGTCTCAGGCTGTACACCCTGGCTTCCCAGCCCCCCACCCCGGGGGGGGCACCCAGCCGGTGGTCTCGCCAGAGGGTGCCCAGCCCCCTGCCCATAATGCTTCCCCGCTTCCAGGTTTTACTCACCTTGGCCCTTTGAAGCCTCCACGAGAGGCTCTATTTATAACAGCCGGCATATGGACCACGCCGGATTTCTTGCTCAGACATATGCTGGGAGGCTCGGGGCAGCTAGACGCAGCTCCAGCCCCCCGCCCCCAGTCACACACACAGGGAAAGCCTGCCCAGAGCTGTCCCTCGGCCCCTCCAGCACCCCTGGATCTCAGGGACGTGGTGTGGGTAGAAGGGGCCCCAGCACTCAAGGGGATCTGGAGTCCTTTCTAGCCCAGAGAGGGTCCCTCAACGCCTCCTCTCCCACCCCCTGAAGAATACAGACCAGTGTGCGGGTGGCGACCCCTGGGTACTGACAATAGTGCCGAAGAGAAGAGCCTGTGTCCCCACCAAGAGGAGGCACCGGCAGCCAGGGCAGGGTCAGCTGGACCACAGGCCCGGCCACACCTGTGAATGGCCAGGATGCCCCCTCCTCAGGGGACATGGGACCAGTCCACGTCCCCTTGTGGGTCTTGGCTGCCTGGGCTCCTGCAGGGACTTTCTTCTGCTTCCACATTCAGCTTGCTGACCCTATCCCTTCCCTGATGCCATCTGGCGGGGGCTCCGCTGGGTCCTCCCCATCCTTCGCTGTCAGGAGGGAGCCCCTTTGCAGTATCCATCTGGGGCCCCGAAAACCAGGGGGAGGCAGGGCCAGACTCAGATCCCTCCACTTCCCAGCCCCCCCGGCCCCATCTTGGGCAACAGGCTGTGGTTGGCTCCATGGCCCCATCCCTGAGCCCTGGCCACCACACAGCACCCCCACCTCCCAGCCCCCAGAGTGTCTCGGTGACTAACAGCAGAGCAGCCCCTTTCAGATCAATTCTGTTCCTGGTCTTGCAGCTATAATTAATGTCTGCTGTGTCATTAGATTGATTTTTTATGGACTCTGAGAGCTGGCGGGGAGAGCAGAGGGGCATCTCCCCGGGAAAAGACGCCAACCCAGCTCTCAGGCTCCCCAGGACTGGCTGCACCTCCCAGACTTCGCTTCCACTCTTCTCCACCCCTCCGTCCCCAAATCCTGGGGATAGCCAGAGGCTCACATGGCCCTGTGGGGCCCAGCATGGTGCCAAAGGGACACATGTCTCCTGCCCAGGCCCTCGGTGAGCCCACGGGGTCTGCTGATTGTTCCCATTTCCCAGAGAGAAGTCTAAGTGACTTGGTGGCGGATGGTTCACACCCCACGAGCCCTGCCTCTGGGAACTCCTGCCACATGGGGTCCTGGCTGGTCATTCACAGACCCCACTGCTTTTACTGTCGTGATGGCCCTGTGAGCGGTGTCTGTGGCTCCATTTGTCAGCAAAGTCAACCGAGCCTCAGAAGTTAAGGCAGCTGCACAAACCGCTGACCTGGAGTGCAACAAGTCCCGAGTCACATGCGGGTCAGAGCCTGTGTGTCCAGGACAGCGGGTGTGGACTGGCCTTCCCTGACCCCCACGCCACAGGCACCCCCTTTCTGGACTGGCAGTCTCACGATCTTGGCACCCCTGGAGTCTGAGGGCAAGGAGTTCCCTGTGACAGACAGGGAAGCCAAGGCGCGGGGATGCAGGGCTCACCCCTTCGTGGTCCTGCTCACGTAAGAGACCACCCGAGCCTCATAGCTTCATGGAGCGGGCATCCAGGGTGGGCTCAGCTGGGCGGCTCGCCTTCTCGTTGCAGCCAGGCGCTCTCTCTAGCAAACCCCCAGATCCTCCCACACGCCTCTGGCTTCTCCAGCACGTAGTGTCCAGAAAGTGGTTTTTGTTGGTGGTGGCTACGTGGAAGAGATGGAAACGGAGCTGCCCAGGTGGCCGAGGACTGTGCCCAGGACAGACAGGGCTTCTCTTTGGCCAGCGCTTGCTAGCCAGCGTGGTGTTAGGGCCACCCAGATTTGAGGGATGCAGAGACAGACACACATCCCGTGCAGGGGGAAGTCAGGGTTCCCACACAGAGAGCAGAAGGTGAAACTGTGCCATCCTTTAGGGACGTCCTTCCTGCCATGGCCACCACCCCGAGCCCCTCATGTCTGCAGGAATTTGGCTTTTCTCCTCAGAGTGGACATTCTGAGAGGGTCCAGGCCTTTGCCCATTTTGTGTTCCTCATGCCCCCGGCACCTGATGTGATGTCCACCTGACCACATGTGAGTGACTAGGAACGGGACCCTAGGGGACCCTGCAGGGGTCTCACAATCCTAACCTCATCCGAGGGGGCTGGGGCCTCCCAGAGGCCAACTGTAATCCACCAAACAAGATGCCTACCAGGCTGGCGTAAGCTTTCCCAGCAGATTTCTCTGCCATTTACTCTGCCTTGAGCCAACCCTGAATCATGAAAATCTAGAAGCACGAAAGACAGATCAGGGGTGACATTCACTTGATAAAGTGGCTCATGGTATTTGTCCATGCGGCTTCCGGGAGCATGTTCACCGTGGAGGGGCCCTGAGCTCTCAGACCCGGGAGTCTCGCCTGAGTTGGCAGCTGCTGCCGTCAGCAGGAAATCACCCAGAGGGGAAAGTGAGAATGGCCCAAACCCCAGACTGCAAACACGATTCCGAAATGAGACCCCACACGACAGTTCTCACCTGTGAGTAGATCAAAAATCCTTGGTGAGACACAGGCAGATCTGATTCCACAGAATATTAGAGATATAATCTGCCCCTATTATGTAGGATTTATCAAAAGAATTCAGAGATGGCTTAATATTGGGGAAATCTGTTAATATAATACACAGCATCAACTGGTTGGCCACAGTGCCATGTGGATAAATGACAAGAGACATCTGATAAAATCTAGGGTTAGTTTCCAATCTTAAAGTAACAAACAGAACTAGGGATAACTTCTCATCATGGTAAAGAAATAGGGTCTCAGCTCCACAGCCAGGATCATGCTAAATGATGAAATTTTTCATGATTCCTGTTCAAAAACTTTTATTAAAAAAAAGCAACAGTGCCCTTTATCATTGTCCAGAAATTCTGGACATAGCAATAAGACATGAAACGGAATTAAACAGGATGTCTATAGGAAAGAATTGTAGTCATTTGCTGGCAATCTGATTTGAGACCTAAGGAAATCGAAAGAACAACTGAAGGGGACCATTTGCGACCTCGGCAAAGGTACTGGGCTGGATATAAAACACACGCGCACAAATCAATTATTCTCATCTGTGCTAGCAACAACAGCTAGTCGGAAAACATAATGAAATAAATGGTCCCCACTCGCAGTGGCAACAACAGAAAAACCCCACGGGATTCCCAGGAATACATTTACAAGAAAAATTTCAGATCATTATGAAGAACTCTGTGGAGTTTCCTGGGAGACCAGAGAAAGCGGGCATCGTGGGACAGGCCGTGCCAGGATATTACAATCCCGAAGGTTCTTCCAAAATTAATTTGTAGGCTCCATGCAGGCCCTTCCGTGCCTCAGCAGCGCATTTTGAAGAGCTGAATCAAATCGTTGTAGAAGTTCACCTGGAGGAATATGCAAACGGAGCAAAGGTTCTGGAAAAGGAGGAGGGATGTCTTTGGTCCTCAATACGGGAGCTAGTTACAGAGTTACGGGGATGCAAACGGGACTGTCTAGGTGTCACGTGAGGGGTGAGGGGCCTTCGATGCAACAGAGCTGTCCCCTCACAGGCTCAACCCCCATTCACGCCCTGCTCTGGACCTGAGAAGGCCACAGAAGATGCAGTCCTTGGAGCCAGGCGCCTCCAGCCTAGGGACAGACGGGGAGGGTCAGACAGGCAGCTCTGCAGCACAGCTGTGGACTTGCAGGGGCAGACCCCAGCCCCACTCAGGAGTCCAAATAGAGAGCATCTGGTGGGGCAGCTTGGAGAAAATGCAAGAGAAGCAGGTTGACCATCACATTAACAGGCAAGGTGGGGGTGGTGAGAGGCAGGCAGGGACTGTGGGAGACACCGACTGTCTTGAGGGCACTGGGGAGCCACGTGGGGTTGCAGGGGGAGGACAGGCTTGACCAGGCTTGCCCTGTGGGAAGCACACTCCGGTCAGGGTGAGGGATGGTGCGTCACAAATCAACCGAGGGAATGGATTATTCACTATATGGTGTCAGGACAATTTGTTGCCTGTTGGTGGGGGGGAATCGATTTTACTCCTTCTTTATACCAGCGAAATACCTTCCAGGTGGGTTGAAAGTTAAATGTAAAATTCAAACCATAAAGATGTAAACAGACAGAGGTGATATCTGCTTTTAGGATGGCTCGGGGTTCCTCAAGCTACCCAGCACTGGACACCGTGTGTGTGTGTGTGTGTGTGTGTGTGTGTGTGTGTGTGTATTTTGACTTGATGACACACAAATTAAAAATGAGAGTCTGTGGCCCAGGCCGGCCCCTGGTGCTGGCTTCCCTTCCAGAAGCCTCTTTCTTGGGATGCCGGCTTGAGGCCCAGTAGGGATAAGGGCTGCAAGGAAAGGGGGTCTTGTTCTCAGAGCTCACGTGGAGCCCCAGGGCCATCAGCGGCCTCCTGACAGGTGCCCAGGAGGAGGGGGTGCCTTCCAGAGAGACAGGGCCTCTCAGGCTCTGGCAGTACCGACCATGGCAGTGGGAGTAACAGATCCCCTAGGAGGTCTAGAAGCCCTGGGGAATGCCAGGGGGGCAGGGTTCATCATGACCCCTGGTATAGCTCCAGTAACAGGGGAGAGAGCCCCATTTCTGATGCGGAGACACCTTGGTTGCTGTGGGGCCGTGCTGGCTGTTCCGCACCTAACCTTGGACTCTCGCCAGCCCCCCTCGCCAGAGCAGCTGATTCCCCCACCAGCCCAGGAACCGCTGAGACACAGCCGGCGGCACGGTCAGCCCAGGTACCCAGGACGGGTCCTGGCTCCATCCCAGCCCACGGGGCATCACTGACACCTCTTCGACTGGACTTTGCTTCGTACCTGGTTTCCCTCATTAGCGTAATATTTGAGGACTAACTGCTCAACCTCTACTCGAAAACCATGCCCAGAATCTTTGGTACGATTCATAGTGGCCAGGAGTAAAAAATCCTAGCAATGGGGACTCGAGGCAGGCCTGACGGGCATGGTCACCACATCTGGGTGCCTGGCCCCAGCTGGCGGGGTGTGGGGAGAGGGAGCTGTGTGCCCCAAGGCCCTTCCAGCCTTCTGCGTGGAGGTCCTGCCCTCCACCGGAGCTGGGAGCCAGGACGGGATCCCCAGGCTCAGAATGGGCTCCTGGAGCTCAGGACTCTCTGTCTAGGTTCCACTGGTGAGAGCACAACCGGCAAATCTCCACGTTGAGTCTCCGTCCGGCCATCCCTCAACACAACTGGAGAGATTCGGGTCAGCCTAAAGATAGAACTTCCTCGCTGCCAGGGTTATGAGGGTGTGATGGGGAACGGTGCCAGGTGTCCTTTGGACACCCAGACCCTTGCCTGGAGTCGGTGACATGCTTCCCGACGGCAGGGGGGTGGACCGGCATTCCTGGAGAGGGTCACGCGTCGTCATCCGGCCTCCCTGGAGGCCAGCCAGCCACCTTCTCCCGGTCCCTGCCAGCGCCGGAGCAGGAAACCATCGCAAAGTGATTTCTCCCTCCAACAGTGCTGTACATCATGTTTTTTAATTTAAAAAGATGCCCAGTGGAAGCATAACAGACCATTAAATGTTTGGATCCCTAATTAACTCCAGAGCAGCCGGAGCTGCGGGGCCTGCGGGAGGAGGGAGGGAGCAAGCCCGGCATCGTTACAGGGGTGGGGGGGCAGGACTCCGGCCCCCAGCCCTGCTCGTGGTGTCTGCTGCCCTGGGCACCCGAGCCCACCTTCCTGGGCCAGGTGGGAGCTGGAGCTTGTGCACACACAGCCCTGGGCCGCAGCTCAGGTTCCAGCTCCAGGGTTTCCTCTGGAGACTGAGGGGTGAGGCCGGATTCTGCATTTTTGACAAGCAGTGTGGTGGACGTGGATGCTATGTTCCCCTGCCTTACTCTGGGGAAACCTTGGCTTGCTGGCTGTCCAGGCTTCTGGAGCCTGTTTCCCTACCTGTCTTACTGGGGGGGATACCCCCCTGGACGTTGGGGAAGGGGCTCCCATGCCAGAGACACTCGCTGCATATGGGGTCCTGGAGGAAATGTGAGGGTACCGCCGTTTTGCACTCTCGCCGCTCGTCCCAGGCTCGCTAGGTGGACTGAGGCCCCTGAGGCCTGGGCTCCTGTGGACCACCCAGGGGCACCTGGCGGGTGGGTTGGGTGGGCGCTCCACACTCTTCCCAGGCCCTATCCCTTCCCCAGCAGCCTCTGCATCCTGGCGGGGTGGAGGGCGCAGTGTGGGTGACAGACTCTCTACCTTATGCCTCCCAGAGGACTAGGCCCAGGCCAGCTGAGGTCGGGGGCTTGCCAGACCGACCCTGTAGCCAAGTCCTGAGACTCCAGCCCTGCTGAGTCAGCACGGCTGGACCGCCGACTGTGGCAGCTCGTGCCAGCCTCCGAGGATAAATAGGGAACAGGAACAGAGAGGCAGGTTCAAGGTGGGCGATGAGCCCGGGGACAGCACTCACGGGGCCCTGGTGGGGCGGCACCAGGGCAGGTGGCTCACTGAAGTAGAAAACCCCACAAGGCCTGTCTAGCTGGCCTGCTCGGTCCACCCACATGGCCTTGAATGGTGCATTCCCTCTTCCATCCATCTGAGGCCAGGGGGCCGCTGGAGAAGGGAATGTAGTCATAGAGCATCCCTGTACCAGGCAACACGCTGGAAGCTTCAAATGATACGGTCATGTAATCCTCGCCATAGGGCTGCCAGGGAGCTGCCCGGGGGATCTCCGTTGGCCAGAGGATGGAGCAGGCCCAGAGAGGTTAAGTGACTCATCCAAGGTCACACAGCCAGAGTGTGGCAGAGCCAACATTCGTGTCCTGGCATTAGGGTGGGCAGGCCTGGCCCCGCATGGGCTCGGCTGGCCCTAGGCCGCGCCGTCCGCCTTGTGGTCACACCTCCCAGCCGTGCCTGTCGCGGCCCTGAAGGCTCTGCCGCAGAGCCAAGCTGCAGCCGCAGACAAACATTAGCAGTAAACATGATCTATCGGCCAAACATTGGGGCGGTAAAAAGTTACCGATCTATCACTTTCCACCCATCTCCCCCCCCCCATGCGCCTGGCCCTCGGCCCGTTTCCCTCTGGACGCGCAGAGTCTGGCCTTCAGCAGAATCCCTGGCTGGGCGCTGGCCGCCTGTCTGGGTGCAGTGACGAGCAGAGGGACGGTATTTTTAGGCAGATGCCTCCCGTCCGGCATGGCTGTGGTGATTATGCAAATCCGGCCATAAGAAGTTTAAGAGCCTGGAACCACCATATTTCTTTATTTCATTAGTGGCAGCACAGCTGCAGGGTTGAGGTGACGGAACAGACGTGGTGCCAGCCTCACGGGCACCGAGCCGTCGTCCCCTGGGCGGCAGAGGGGCTCCCCACCGTGGACAGCGTGCTTGAGCGCACTCGTGGGGGCGTCAGGAGGGTCGGGCGGGCGTGCGGTCAACAGACCCCACACGGGGCACACGAGGCCCTGGACACCTCTGTGCAGAAGAACCCTCGGAGGCACCCGGCCCAGACCCGGCCCAGCCCTTTGCTTAACGTTACAGGGAGGGAAACTGAGTCCGGGAGCAGTCCAGGCTCGGGCAGGTCCTCCCTGCTGCTGCCGATTCTCTGCACAACCCCAGGACTGAGAAGAAGGAGGGGTCCCTCCTGCAGCCCAGTTCCACCATCGCAACTGGAGCCCTCAGGAGCGGGGAGCCCAGGCTCCTGTCCTGTCCTGTCCTGCCACCACGCCCCTCCACGCCGGTCCCAGGGCTCCTGCCACGGCATCGCCTATCACTGCCCACTTCCTGGACGCCCCACACTCCCCGGACTAGGGCTGTTCCCGGATCACACGTGCCTTCTGCCTCCGCCTTCTCTGCCTGTGATGCTCCTCCGGATGCTCATGCTCCTCAACCCCTCTTCACTGCCTAACAAATTCCTTCAAATGGCACCTCCTAGTGGAAGCCTTCCCTGATTGCCCTCAATTTTGCCACACCTTCCTGGCACCACGCAGGCCTCTGTCTCGTTCCCGCCGGTCTGTGCGTGCCTCAGGGACACCCGATGTCTGGTGTAAAAAACAAGGCAGGTGTTGGACCAGATGTGTGTGTGACAACCCCATGCTTGTGTCTAAGTATTTTCTGCCACCTGGGGTGGGTGTGCTGGGGCCCCCCTCTGAGCTGTTGACAGCCGCCCCCCCAATCCAGGCAGGATGCTGCTTTAGGAGCCAGATTTCTTTCCTTCCTAGGGTCCTCTTCGTGCTCGTTCTCTCCCACCTCCCTATAATAAGGTGCTTTTGAATGGCCACCTGATGCATCGCCACCTGGGATGGGCCCCCTGGCCGCAGCCTGCCCACTGGCTCCCGTGTGAATGCACCTGCTGGGCAGGCTTACCCCTCCCATGGCTTGCCAGACAGGGCTCTTCACCAGAAGTTGCCGTGGGGTCCCCCAGTGTCCCCTCTCCAGAGCAGCTCAGCACCTAGCCCATTTTCAGTAGAATCCGGCCTCCCCATCTCCGCTCGAGGTTCCATCTGTGCCCCCAGATCTGCACACCCAGGGACCAAGGAGTGCTGGCCACCCCGGCCGGCTGTATCCACCCCCAGACCCGTGCCTGGGGACCCACTGTGAGCACCTACCCCTCCCCGCAGGCCGGGATAGGGCTAGATGCCACCGCGGCAGCCAGGTGGACCCTCGACAGGGAGCTGTGGGGTCGGTGGCTGAGTGACCTCAGGCCAGCTGACCTCAGTGACCCCTGTCAGACCCCCACAGACACACATGAATACGCATGTGGGGGCACGTGAGGGCAAACACAGGATATGTGTGGGGCGCTCAGCTTGCTGTTCTGCAAAGTGAGGACGTCAAACAGACCTGTGTTCCTAGTCCTGCTGGATGTGTCACAATCCGCAGGTCAGAGGAGGCCAGGGCTGGAGTGGCCACGGGGACGTGTGGCTGCGTGGGCAGTGTGTATCCTTGCAGCTCTCTCTCACCGGCCTGAAGAAAGCCAAGGGGGTGGTGATCTGGGGAAGGAGCAAGCGCCTTGGGGGCGGGGGGTGGTGGTGGCGGGAGGCAGGTTTTATTCCCATTTCAGAGCTGAAGTGTCCCAGGCTCCCTTCTCTGTTGAACTGCGGGGAGCCACTTGGGGCCGGAGACATCCAGCAGCTGGCAGGACGCAGGGCCCCTGCTCTAGAGACTGTGTCCCGGCGAGGGGAGACCAGCAGTGAATAGGGAAGTAAATAAGCAAGTCCCAGGCAAGGGTGTTGTTTGGATCAGGGGGGAGGGTGGCACTGTGGGGTGAGCTGTAGGGTCAGAAGCCAGAGCGCCGTGGGGAGGGAACGGGGCACAGTGGCCCTGCAGCTAGAGGGACGGGGGTGGTGTGGGCGGGTGGATGGGGCCCCATCAGGCAAGGCCTGGCAGGTCCTGGGGGAGCCTGGGTTTTCCTCCACTTGTTGAAGAACGGATGTCATCCAGGGTCGTGGGCGGGGATGCTGGACTGGCAGGATCGCTTGACAGTGCTCCACGGCCCCTGTGGCTGTGCAGGGGAGAGAGGATGCTGGGCAGCAGGAGACGAGGCGGGAGCCATGGGCATCGGCCCAACAAGAGGTGGTGTGGCTTGGACCAGTGTGGCTGCAGTAGCAGGGGCCCCAACAAGATTCCAGAAACCCTGTGAGGTGCAGTGGACACTTTTGCTTCTGGGCTGGGCATCAGGAGCAAGGGAGTGGGGGGAAAGCAGAGCACGTTCAAGGGCGGCGCATCGATTTTGGGTTTGAGGAATGTGGTGCAGGTGGGCTCGAGCTCTGAGGGAGGCATCTGTGCGTCAGGGGGCTGGACACACTGGGGGGCTTGAGACCCCCCACACCCCACTGGGAAAGTGAGCAGAGAAGTGCAGGCTGAGGTCAGAGCCTAGTGCCCGGGACTGTGGAGGGAACTGATGGGAGAGGCAGCAGCTCGGACCAGGAGTGGGAGGAGCTCCAGGAAGGGGCTGCTGGTTACCTGGGCCAGGTATGCTGTGGGGCCAGGAGAAATAACACACACTATGCCCCTCGAGCTGGCAAGACAGGTTGCCGGTGACTTCTCGGAGGGCGCAGGGTGGTGCTGTGCTGGAGCGGCTGGAGCTGGAAAACTGCTGGCAGCCCTTTCAAGAAAATCAGCCACAATGGGGGGAAGGAGATGGGGCAGTGGCTGGAGGGTATTCTGGCCGAGCGGTTCCTGTGGAAGGTTCTAGAACTATGCTGTCCAGTAGGACAGCCACTAGGCACAGTCCTAATGCCCAGTAGCCACACGGGGCCAGGGCTCATCCTGTTGGACAGCCCTGCAAGCTGGCAGGGATGGTGTGGATGGAGAGACACTGATGCTGTGGGAGGAGGAGCTGGTGAAAGGATCCCAGGCCTGTAGGGGAGCGAGCAGCAGGTACGGGTGGGATGAGGGGCAGGTGAGGGTGGAGGCTGCTGGGACACAGGCCTGTGTACCCCACTGGCCCAGCGCACATTCTGCAGGTGTCCTGGGTACAGTTGTGTAATGAGTGACCAGGTGCAGAGGACAGGTGTGTGTATGTGGAGAAATTAGCGGTAAAGGGGGCAGGGGCTGGTGTTGGAGCCACTTATAGATGACTAATCGATGAACAAGTTGGGGGGGGCGGTCCTGGGGATGGCGTGTGATCCAAGCAGAACCCTTCTAGGGGACTCGGCCACTTCCCCGGGCAGGTGTTTCTTAAGACCCGTTGGACGGCATCCTGTCCCCCATACCCTGGGGTGTTAGCTCCTATGCTCAGGGAGCCTCCTGGAAGGTTGAGGCACCTGCTGGTGCTGACACCCAGCCCCCCCCGCCAACAGGAGGAGGATGGAGCCACTCACAGTGTGACCTTGGACAAAGCCTCAGTTTCTCATCTATAGAGTGCGTTGTGGAAGGAGAACCCTGGGGTCCCTCTGACGCCAGGTCCTGGGAGCTATCAAAGGGGCAGCGGGGACCAGCCAGCAGGGTCACACCCGACTCCTAGCATATCCCTCCACCTGAGGCCAGGTGAGGTGAGAGAAGACTCCCATCCCCCATAGGCCTGGCTCCCCCGCAGCCCAGAAGTGAGAGCAAGACACCCGCCAGGCCAGAGGGAGCAGCGGGGTGGAGACATGCCCCGTCCTCAGGGCCAGGGTCCAGCGCTGCCCCGCTCAGTACACACAGGCCACTCTGGTGGAGTCGAGACCGGTCCCTAGAACCACGTGCCACTCACAGGTGCCACATTCCCGGACCATCACACTGGGATGCAGCGGTGAGGGCTGGGCTGGCGGGTCTCACAGATGCTGGCACACCACGTGTGCATGCTTCGACAGAGCCGTGTTCACTAGAGGTACATGTGTCCACATGCACTAACATGGTTCCCAACACGTGTCGATACATATTCACCCTCGCACATGCAGACCTGTGTGTGCACCCAGGACAGAGCCCAGCACACGTGTGCAAGCCCGCACGCCCACAAACCCGCATGTACTTGCAGCTCTCTGGAGCCCCCAGGTCAGCCCAGCAGCGGCACAGCCGCCACCACGGTGCCGAGTGGCCCTGGGAGGGGGGCAGGGAGAGGCTGGTAGCCAGGGGGCCCCTATCCCTCCTCCGCAGGCGCCTGCCTGTGATAAGGCTTCTTCAGGCCCTGTAATCCTCCTTAACTTGACTTTGGGTTATTTTGAGCAAGAGATTAAAGGTGATTACAATCAGCATTGCTGAGGCGCCACACTTCCTAGACAGGCCTGCTCCACGCACCTGCTTCCGGAGGCAGGAGCCAGACTGACCCACACTTCCCTCACCTGCCACCCTTTGCCTTAGAGGCACTTGCTCGTTGGGGGGAACGGGTCCCCTGTTGGAGGCGCCGGCCGTGCGGGCACGTGGTGCAGGCGGGCAGGTGTGGCATGACGGTGATGCGCTCTGTGCTCCCCACAGGACAGTGGATGGGCAGTCAGAAGCCAGGCCGTGCAGGGACCCCAGCATCCCCCGAACAGGCTTCCTCCCTTGGGCGGGGAGGCGACCCAGACCTGCCCCATCCTACCCTTGGAGCCACTTGCGAGTGGGCCCAGAGAGACCCAGTGCTTTGCGGGGCATCGCACAGCATCGGGGCCCACCCCGTCTGATCTCTATCTGTCCCCTCTCTGCAAATCAGAAATAGACTCTTCCCCAGGAGCCAGATCAAAATGGTGCTCTATGAAGTTTCCAAAGGGGAAGAAAATCCATTTCACATCATTATATTTTGTTCCCTAATTTAAGCTGCCTCAGTACAGACTAGTTGCGAACGTCAATATCCGTGAAATACACTCAGCTGGCTGCCGGCCAGGCCACAGAGCAGTTGCAGAGGCCGCTATAAATCCAAATATTAACAAGGAAACACACGCCGGTTCGTCTGTCCTGCGGGAGATCTACGAGGGGCAGAGGGTGGGTCCCGCAGACTGGAGGTCCTCCTGCAGCTGGGGCAGGCATCCTCGGGGAGCTGCGTCCAGCCACATCTCCCTGCCCACGGCGCTCCCTGGCTGGACACGGGCGGGGGAGAGGGCCCAGCCTGGGGATGCCCAGGGGCCAGCGGGGCTGGGGGCGCCAGCACCTCACATCGTGTACTTGGGAGCTGGCTGGCAGGGCTGGGAGGGCTCGGTCCTCGCCTGAGCCTGGGCAGGGGTTTGGGGGGTGCCTGGAAGATTCCTGGCAGAGGTGCTCCTTCCTTCCAGGCCTTTCTGCCAAGATCTAGGCACTGGAGGGGTGGTGACAGCCTCCAGTCCTCAGGGACCATCCAGCTGGCTAATTTGGGGACATGAGGACCAGAGAGGAGTGATGTGCCCCTGGTGAGAGGGCTCAGGCCCAGAACCTAGCCGTCCTCGGTGCCCAGCTGCCTCCCTGCACCTCCCTGCAGAGGAGCCTGAGGCGACCGGACCTGAGGGCTCTGGAAGGATTTGCATCCTGCCAGCTGAGGACCCTTGAGCCGGGGCTCAAAGCACCCTCTGCAGGCGGCCGTTGAGTGCTCCCGGGAGAGGATGTCCTGTCTTCCATCACCTGAGGGGCCCTGAGCCAGGCACACGGTTCTTGGTTCCCGGAGCCACCATCACTTTGAGCTGGGCCAAGCGGTGAGGTTTTGTCCACTCCGAGAGGAACGGAGGTAGGGCCCAGGGAGGGCTTAGGACTGGGGCTTCTCTCCACTGTCCTTCCTCAAGCACAACCCCTACTGAGCACCTCAGTCACCCTGCTTCATCCCAGCATCCCACGGGCTCCCCGAATGCGCCTCCTTGTTTGACCGGGAAGCTCGGCTGGGCCTGGCGCGGGGCCACAGCATCTCCTGACTGCTTTCCTTTTCTGTCTTGCCACAGGACCACGGAGCTGGAGGCGCAAGGTGAAGCTGTCGGGACGCTCAGGCCGATGGGGGAGGAAGCCAGGGCCTCGACAGGACGCGGGCAGATGATCAGGGGCGTCTGGCAGTGAGGGAGGCGGCCCGCTCCCAGCACCCGCGCCACGCCACCATGCGGTCTGGGACAGGACGCCCCTGAGAGCGCACGCACCCTCCCCTCCCACCCCTCGGTCCCTCTGGGGGCTGCCGCCCAGCCTCCCACCCAGTCCCCCTGGGCAGGCAAAGCGGGGTCTCCCGCGAAGGCGGTCCCCATGGCCGGGTGCCGGTGGGGCGTGCTGTGGGTGTGCATGGCGGCGGCCACCCTGCTGCACGCGGGCGGGCTGGCCCACGGCGACTGCTGGCTGATTGAGGGCGACAAGGGCTTCGTGTGGCTGGCCATCTGCAGCCAGAACCAGCCGCCGTATGAGGCCATCCCGCAGCAGATCAACAACACCATTGTGGACCTGCGGCTCAACGAGAACCGCATCCGCAGCGTGCAGTACGCCTCACTGAGCCGCTTCGGCAACCTCACGTACCTCAACCTCACCAAGAACGAGATCGCCTACATCGAGGACGGAGCCTTCTCGGGCCAGTTCAACCTGCAGGTGCTACAGCTGGGTTACAACCGGCTGCGCAACCTGACGGAGGGCGTGCTGCGTGGGCTGAGCAAGCTGGAGTACCTGTACCTGCAGGCCAACCTCATCGAGGTGGTCACGCCCAGCGCCTTCTGGGAGTGCCCCAACATCATCAACATCGACCTGTCCATGAACCGCATCCAGCGGCTGCACAGCGCCACCTTCGCCGGCCTGGCCAAGCTGTCCGTGTGCGAGCTCTACAGCAACCCGTTCTACTGCTCGTGCGAGCTCCTGGGCTTCCTGCGCTGGCTGGCGGCCTTCACCAACGCCACGCAGACCTATGACCGCATGCAGTGCGAGTCGCCGCCGCTCTACTCCGGCTACTTCCTCCTGGGCCAGGGCCGCCACGGCCAGCGCAGCATCCTCAGCAAGCTGCAGTCCGTGTGCACCGACGGATCCTACGTGGCCGAGCCGCACCCGGTGCCTGGACGTCTGCCCCCTGGCCGCTCGCCACCCCCGCCGCCACCGCCACCACCGCCAGAGCCCAGTGAGGCCCCGTGTGCCGATGACGAATGCTTCTCCGGCGACGGCACCACGCCGCTGGTGGCACTGCCCACACTGGCCCCCCAGGCCGAGGCGCGGCCACTCATGAAGGTGAAGCAGCTGACCCAGAACTCCGCCACCATCATGGTGCAGCTGCCCAGCCCGTTCACCCGCATGTACACTCTGGAGCACTTCAACAACAGCCGCTCATCCACCGTGTCCAGGCTGACCAAGCCGCAGGAGGAGATCCGCCTCACCAACCTGTACACGCTCACCAACTACACCTACTGTGTGGTGTCCACCAGCTCCGGGCTGCACCACAACCACACCTGCCTTACCATCGGCCTGCCCAAGCCGCCCAGCCCGCCGGGCCCCGTGCCTAGCCCGTCCACGGCCACCCACTACATCATGACCATCCTGGGGTGTCTCTTCGGCATGGTGCTGGTGCTTGGTGCCGTCTACTACTGCCTGCGCCGGCGGAGGCGCCAGGAGGAGAAGCACAAGAAGGCGGCTGCGGCTGGCAGCCTGAAGAAAACCATCATTGAGCTCAAGTACGGGCCCGAGATGGAGGCACCCGGCCTGGCCCCACTGTCCCAGGGCCCGCTGCTGGGCCCCGAGGCGGTGACCCGCATCCCATACTTGCCAGCGACCGCCAGCGAGGTGGAGCAGTACAAGCTGGTGGAGAGTGGCGAGACGCCCAAGGCCAGCAAGGGCAACTACATGGAGGTACGCACGGGTGACCAGGCGGAGCGCAGGGACTGCGAGCTGGGCCGGCCCGGCCCCGACAGCCAGAGCTCGGTGGCCGAAATCTCCACCATCGCCAAGGAGGTGGACAAGGTCAACCAGATCATCAACAACTGCATCGATGCGCTCAAGTCTGAGGCCACCTCCTTCCAGGGCGGCAAGTCTGGGGCCGTGTCCGCGGCCGAGCCGCAGCTGGTGCTGCTGTCGGAGCCGCTGGCCGGCAAGCACGGCTTCCTGTCCCCGGTCTACAAGGACGCCTTCGGCCACGGCCTGCAGCGGCACCATAGCGTGGAGGCGGCCACCGGCCCACCGCGCGCCAGCACCTCGTCCAGCGGCTCCGTGCGCAGCCCGCGAGCCTTCTGCGCCGAGGCCACCGGCACGCACAAGGCCGCCGCCACTGAGGCCAAGTACATCGAGAAGAGCTCACCCGCGACCGACGCCATCCTCACTGTGACGCCCGCGGCCGCTGTGCTGCGGGCTGAGGCCGAGAAGGGCCGCCACTACGGCGAGCACCGGCACTCGTACCCCGGCTCCCACCCCGCCGAGCCGCCCGCGCCCCCCGCCCCCCCGCCCCATGATAGCCTGGGTGGCCGCAAGGCCTCCATCCTGGAGCCGCTGACCCGGCCGCGCCCCCGTGACCTGGCCTACTCACAGCTGTCCCCGCAGTACCACAACCTGAGCTACTCTTCCAGCCCCGAGTACACCTGCAGGGCCTCCCAGAGCATCTGGGAGCGCTTCAGACTGAGCCGCCGGCGGCACAAGGACGACGAGGAGTTCATGGCGGCCGGCCACGCCCTGCGCAAGAAGGTTCAGTTCGCCAAAGACGAGGACCTACACGACATCCTGGACTACTGGAAGGGCGTGTCAGCGCAGCACAAGTCCTGAGCCCGCGGCCGGCGCCCGCCCCGCACCTTCCCCGGAACTCGTGACGCCCACGGGACCAAAAAGGACACAAGACCCACTGCAGCTATTCGTAACCCAGAGACTCCCACGCAATGCCACACACACACACACACACACACGTGCACACATGCACAGAGACGCACGCACACGTGCATACACATGTGCCCACATACACATGTGTGCACCCGTGCAGACGCACAGACATGCGCACATGCACATACACGTGCACACACAGACACAAACACGCTTATAGACATGCGTGTGCACACAGACATGCACACAGCCAGTGTGGAAGCCTGGGACCCGCAGAGAGAGTGGGGAGGGGGCGACGCTGCCAGTCACAACACAAGATGAGCCGCGGCCTCCACACACACACTGGGTGCGCGCACGCACACACACACACACACACACACACACACACACCAGGGACTTGAGAAAACTGTGTTTGGGGTTGGGGGTGGGGGAGGGGACTTTTTTTTCATTATCTTTCCTCTATGATTCTTCTCTGCCTTCTTTATCTTCCTCTCTGTCTTTATTTTCTTCCTTTTTTAAAAGAAAAAAAATAATAAAAGTAAAGTTCTCTTAAAGACATAAAATACCAGATGTGGGAGGTGTGGCCACGTGGCCGCCGGGCTCCCCTCCACGATTGCCTCGTCCTGGTTTGCTGTGGATTTTCTCCTCAGTCCATCATTTTGCTGCCAGCTCCGGAGGCCACCAGAGGGGCAGAGCGAATGCAGGCAGTCCGGTGGCCCCCGGGACCTGCCTGGAGCCCTGCAGGGCGTGAGGGGCATGGGGAGGGCTGTGGCTGGAAGGGGCGTGGGCTGGGAGCATGTGCTCCATCCCCGTCCCCGCTGTACACTGTCGTCGTCTCATTGTACAGAAAAATATTTCTATATTTGCAATGTTTGCTGTAAAACGAGAAAGAGACTATGTCTACTAAAAAAAAAAAAAAATCTGCAAAGGGAAAAACCCAAATGCTTGTACTGGGTTTTTACTATGGGATTTAGAGAAAGATTTGGGGTGCTTTTATATGCTGTTTAGTGGTAGTTTTATTGATTTTGGCCTTGGGTCGGGGCTGGGGTTACAAGTAGGGTCACCACTGAGCCCTCCTCCCAGGAGAATAGGAGTGACCCCTGGAGACCACGAGCAGGGCCGTGATGGGAGGGGGACCTGAGATTCCGCATCGGGCTGGAGCACGTGTGGAGGCTGTGCAGACGGGGCAGGAGGGAGCTAGGGCCATGTGTCTGAGGTGCGTGTGCCCAGGCTGGAAGCCGCGTGGGCGTGAGTGGACAGCCAGAGGTGACCGGTGACCCGGGTGGCTTTGCAGGTGAGTGGGAGCGAGCGGAAGAGGGTGGGAGGGTGAGTCAGCGTCGGGGTGAGCCAGCCTCTGAGCCCCATAGCTGGACCCATGGACTGCTGCACACGCACCCCACCCTCCCTGGTGTGAGTGGGCGAGCGAGTCAAGTGCATGTATGAGCCCCATCAGACTATTCACGTGCCAAAGAAAAGTCCCTCTCCATGGCTGGCGCCAGTGCTGCTTGCCACCGAGGCCACGGGCTCCCTCCTGCCTGACCCTCAGGAGCTAGAGCAGGGCCCTCGTGCCCAGCCCCAGCCCTGGGTCCCACAGAGCCACCTTCTCGCAGGGGGGAGAGAGGGGAGGCTCCCTCTCCCAGCCCTGGGGCTGCCCTACCCCCATCTCCCCACCACCACTGGCCTGGCGACCCAGGCCTTCCCTGCTCCTTCTTAAGGCCCCTGCCCCACCCTCTCTGCCAAGCGCAAACCCAGACTAAACTAACAAAGACCCAAGAAGGCATGAAGGGGTGATGCTGGAACTAGACCCCAGAGGCAATGGGGGCCCCGGGAGACATCGGGGCAGGGAGCAGAGATAGAAGCAGGTTTTCAGGGTCCGGCAGGTCAGCAGGAAAGGACGCAGGGCTGGGAACAGCCATGAGACCAGCAGCCTCTGCTTGTATACCTCCAGTGATAGGGAGGTCACCCCTCTCTAAATAGCTGTTTCTAGGTCCCTCCCTGAGATGGAGGGGAAACCAGTGGCTTCCCACAGGGCCTGGCTCCGATTCCCCTGCCTCAGGGGCCATATAGCACTCTGGACAGGGCCAGTCTGCCTCCCACCTGGTCCTGACCTCTGTGCTCAACGACCCCATTAGTGTTCTGCAAACGAGGCTCACGTGGGTGGGCCCTGAGTGGCCCTGCTCCAACTGGGCCCCTCCAAAGTGGGTTATCTCTGGGGACTCTGTAGGCCTCCTCCTTACTGCCTGCCCCCATAGGCCCCAGGCTGCCCCAGCCCTGGGTAGCTCCTCACTCTCTGCCAGGAGTCCTGGGAGGACAGCCCAGGGAAGCCTGGTGACTGGAGTGTGGGACCAGGGTAGTGGGGGCAGGAATGGACAAAGAGTGGGGAGATCCACAGAGGGGCCTGCCTGGCCCAAGATCACGGAGTAACGTGGGACAGTCCTGGCCGGGGGACAGAGTGGAGCCAGGCCTCAGCCAGCTGCTCGCTGTCACTGAGAAGATAAAATTGGCTATTTATAGGGAATTAGAAAACAACTGGCACAAAATGGAGGTGCGTGCCCTGGGCAGGTAGGGCAGCTGGCCAGACAGGCCAGGTGTGAGAGGGACACGTCACCACCAAGAGCACTGCCACTGAGCAGGAGCCCAAGGGGAGGGGGCAGCCAAGAAGCCCATTCCAGAAGCTCAGACCTCCCCAGGAACACCCAGGGCCAGACAGAGGTGGCCATATGTCCACTGCCAGGCCGATGCCAGGCCGATCCCCAGATGCATGTGTCACCATGCCCTTGTTTGAAAGAGGTCATAGTGGAGTCGACAAGATTAGACAGCATGAGAGGAGACACCTAATGTGTGCAGAGCTCAGTGCCAAGCACTGTTGGAGCCCAGAGAGAGATCCAACCGTGCCCCCGGCCTTGAGGAGCTCATGGCCATCAAGGCACCCAACGCAGAGGCAGGTAACCCAACTCAGGGTGGCGCGAGACCCAGGAAGCCCAATGAAGCATGGGAACCCCTGCATGGGAAGAACCTGGAAGGCTTCCTGAAAGGGGTAAGAGAACCACAGTGAGGAAAGGGTGGAGGCTACCAAATCAAGAGAGCTCAGCGTCCTCGTGGGCTCAGGACTGAGCTCTGAGTGCAGAATAAAGACCTGCAAGCTGAGCTCTGCCCTGTGTCTGGGATCAGGGCTTGGTGTCCCCGAGGCAGCCTCAAAGGGCAGCGCTTGGTTGGTCGGGTGATGGAGTTCAGAGGCCAAAACCGGAGGCTCAAGCCCAGGTTCTTTTTTTTTTTTTTTTTTTTAAGATTTTATTTATTCATTCATGAGAGACACAGAGAGCAAGAGAGGCAGAGACACAGGCAGAGGGAGAAGCAGGGTCCATGCAGGGAGCCCGTCGCAGGACTCAATTCCTGGACTCCAGGATCATGACCTGAGCCAAAGGGAGGCGCTTAACCGCCGAGCCACCCAGGTGTCTCACAAACCCAGGTTCTGCCTCTCATGACCGTGTGACCACACCAAGTCATCTGTGCATCCAGCAGGAATGCTGACACCTGCCCCTCCTCTACCATGCTGGGTCCCTGCAAAGGGCAAATGGCACATGGGGCCCTACTAGTCGCATACCAGTTCTCCCCAGGCACAACAGCGCCGCATTGCAAAGCAGCATTATTGCATCATACACCTGGGTGGTTGGCTAGGTGGTTCTGCTGACCGCGGTCAGCTCACCTGTGGACCTGGGGGTGGCTGGTGGGGACAGGGTGGCAAATGACATGGACACGGCAGGGAGAGCTGAAGAATTAGCTTCATCTGAGAACAGTGGCCAAGTGTGTGGCCAGGCACCATTGTTCTCCCTCACCAGGGCAGACCTCAGAGCAGAGACAGCAGCATGTCCAAGGCAGGTATTCCCGAGGTTCCATTCATTCTTTCGTTCAACATACAATTACAGGGCGCCTACTGTGTACGACGTGCTAGATATGGCAATGAGACCTGTCCCCTCCTTTGAGAGTGAATCAGTCACAGTCCTAACAGGAAAGAGGTGACACTCCACAATAGAATAAATCAGGGGGTGTCTACGAAGGGACAATTTCTGGGGAGAGGGTGGAGGGGACCTGCACAAGATACCAGTAGCCACTATGGAAGCACAGGGTGGCCCATGGGGATGAAGGAGAAGCCAAGGGATGAAGACTTGTGCAGAGACCCGCCAGGGACCTGGGGAGGGGCCTCCAGTGGAGGACCACCAGCCTGAGGTGACACCGTGGGAGGGAACACGGGCATGTGTCCACCTCACCTTTCTCTCTCCTGTGCAGCTCCCCCTTGGCCAAGTGGCCAGGAAACCAGGATGAAGAGAGCCCAGGGATGGAGTCCATGCAGGTCTGCCATGGAGGGAGCAGGGAAGGATGCAGGGGAAGGAGGGGGTGAATGAGAGAGGTGACCACTGACCTGCCAGCCCAGCAGCAGTGACGAGGTGCCAGGGAGGACAGAGGAGACTGTCACTGCTCTCACGGTTGAGGGAGACTTCTCAGGGAAGCCAAGACTTCAAAGGACAAACAGGAGGTAGGCTCCGGACCTCATGCGTCCCTGAGGGACAGGAAGGTGCCGCTGGGGCTCAGCAGCTGGGGCTGGGGCCGCTGGGACCAGGCAGGTTGGCTGAGCCAGGATGGGAAGGCATAAAGCAATGAGAGTCAGGCTGTGGGCAGTGGGGGGCCATTGATGGCATTTTCTAGAATAACAACCTCTACTGATTTTTTTTCTTATCTCAAAAGTAATCCTTTTATTACATAAACTTTAGAAAACAACCATAAAGAAGCAAAGAACAATCACCATCTCGCCACCCCAAGATAAGCCACGGGTCACGGTTTGGTATGTGTCTTTCTAGTTCCTCTTCTCTACAAATGCAGCAGGCCCGGGGTTTGCACACCATCACCAATTGTGCTGAGAAGCATTCCCTTGCTTTCTGTAAAGCGTGCCTCCCTCTGGAGCCTCTGTCCTCCTCGAGAGTGTAAAGGGCGTGGCTCAGAGAGATGGGAGCCATGCCAGGATGTTTGCAGGGTCTAGTAGAGACGATGATATGTGCAGGAGAGAGGGATTGCCGATCGTGGTTCAGTAAGAAGGAATGAGGCTTATTGCTTAATGGGGTGGATGGTCTTCACTAGCACCATGGACAGTTCACCCATCTGCCAGGGGTGAATATGGGGTGGGGGCTTGAGGGAGGTCTCCTTTGCTCACACCACACATCCATAGCACCTCTCCTCACTCCACTGCATGGCCTTCTTGTTTTACTTTTTGGGAGTTTTGTGGGGTTTTTTTTTGTATTTCAATTTTTCAATATGAAACGATTATAGGGCGATCGGAAGTAGTACATCGTCTCCCAGCTCCCCCACTCCCCAGTGCTAATCTCTAACTGTAGTACAGCATCAAAACCAGGAAGGTGTTTTGTCCATGGGTACGATTATGTCCACCAGGCTACAGATCCGGTTCTGTATTAATTCAGCATTAACCAGCTTTCTCATGCACTCATGTGCGTGTGTGGTCTGCAAATTTCTCCCGTTGTATATGGATTTGTGTAATCACCACCACGGTCAAGATACAGAACTACTCCTATAGTTCTCTCCCACAGGTGGCCTCCAACTCCATCCCTGTCCCCTGGCACCACTAATCTGTTCATTTCTGTCATTTTTAGAATGTTATATAAATGGGATCATACACTATGTAACCGTTGGATATTGGTTCTTTCACTGAGCATAAGGCCTTTGAGATCCATCCGGTTCACGCATGTATTTGGTATGTTCCTTCTTATTGCTGAGTAGTATTCCATTGTATAGATGATATGCAAAGTTTGTTTGACCGTTCACCTACTGGAGGATACTTGGGTTGTTTCCAATTTGGGGCTATTACAAATAAAGCTGCTATGAAAATCTGTGTATGGGTTTTGGTGTGAACTGAAATTTTCATTTCTCTGGGATAAATGTTCAGGAGTGCAATTGCCTGGCTGACTGGGAAGTGCCTGGTTCCCGTGAGGAACTGGTCACCTGTTTTCCAGAGTGGCTGTGTCACTTTATGCTTTCATTTCGATTCCCGAGATATAATTTCTCCACACCCTCGCCAACAGTTGGTATTATTGTTATTTTAAAATTTTTTATTTTGGTTGTTCTAATAATAGATAGTAACATCTCATTGTGGTTTTATTATTTTTAAAAATATATATTTTTTTATTTATTTGAGAGAGAGCGCACAGGAGAGCATAAATGGGAGTGGGGGCAGGGGCAAAGGGAGAGGGATAAGCAGACTCCTCGCTAAACAGGGAGCCCAATATGGGGCTCGATCCCAGGACCCCGGGATCACTACCCTGGGATCACGACCCGAGTAGGAGGCAGATGCTTAACCAACTGAGCCACACAGGCACCCCTCATTGTGGTTTTAATTCACATGTCCCTGATGTCATGTTGTTGAACATCTTCTTATTGCCATTAGTATCTCTTCCTTGAAGAAATACTTCCTGATCTTTGACCCATCTTATGAATTTTCTGTTTGTTTTCACTGCTGAGTTTTGAGAGTTCTTTGCACTTTCTTGAAGATTTCTGTCAAATATGTGGTTTGCAACTATTTTTTTTCCCATCTGTAACTTGTCTTTTCCTCCTCTTCACAGGGTCACCCATCACACAAAAGTTTTAAATTTTTTGAAATTATTTATTGATTCTTAAAAATTTTTATGCTTTTGGTGTCCTACTTAAGAACTCTTGCCTGAATATGTTCTCTGGGTCCTGAATATGTTCTCTGTTTTTTTTTTAGAGTATTCATAGTTTTATTTTTTTTACTGTAAACCCATAGCCTATTTTCAACTAACATTTATATAAGATATGAAGTTTAAGCCAAAGTTCCTTTGGTGGGTTTGTTTGTTTGTTTTTTGTTTTTTGTTTTTTTTTGCCTATGAATGTCCAATTGCTATCATGCTATTTGTTGAAAAGACTATCACGCCTCCATCAAATGGCTTTTGCTCCTTCCTAAAAATTCAACAGGTGTACTGTGTGGGTCTCTTTCTGGGTTCTCCATTCTGTGTTTATCCCTCTACCAGCATCACCCTGTCTCAACTGCTGCAGCTATATAGTAAACATAACACTGAATATAGTGACTCTTCTCACTTCATTCTTTTTCAAAACTGTTTTAGCTATTCTAGTACCTTTGCTTTTCCACATAAATTTTAGAATAAGCTTGTTTATCTCTATAAAAACTCTTACTTGGATTTTAACAGAAATTGTGAAAAACCTATAGATAAATTCAGGGAGAACAGCCATCATTCTTATGTTGATTCTTCCAATTCATAAACATGGTATGCTGTTCCAGTTCTTTGAATATCTTACTATTTTCGATCACTATTTTGTAATTTTCAGCATACAGATTTTGCACTTGTTTTGTTAGATTTATACCTATTTTTTCTTTTTAGAAATTATGAATGTTGCTGTTTTAAATTTCAGTTTCCACATGTTTGTTGCTAGTATTTAGTAACATGATTGATTTTTGTGTTGATCTTGTTCACTGCAACCTTGCCGACCTCACTTTTAGGAATGTCTCTTTATGAGTCTGATTTTTTTTCCTCTGAACTCTACATTATATGGCAGTAATATATCCAATCCATGCATTTTAAGTTAAGAGTTGCATTCATTATCTTTTATCATTCTTTTACTTTCAACTTATCTATATAGTTACATTTGAAGTGGACCTGGAGGCAGCATATAGCTGGGTAGCAGGTGTGTGTGTGTGTGTGTGTGGGTGTGTGTGTGTTAATCCACTCTTTCAATCTCAGTCTTTTAATTAATGTATTTAGACCATTTACATTTAAAGTAACTATTGATGTGTTAAGGTTAAGGCTGACATTTTAATATTTGTCTTCTGTTTGTTCCTTCTGTTTCTTGTTTTTCTGTTCCTGTTTCTTGCCTACCTATGGGTTACTTTAACCTTTATAATTTTTTTTCAATATGTAGTATTTTTAATATATCTCACTACATAGGTTTTTAATGCTGTATTATAAATATATCTATGTAACTTGACACAATCTACTGGTATCAAAATTTTTTTAAAAGATTTTATTTATTTATTCATGAGAAATACAGAACGAGAGAGAGAGAGAGAGAGAGGCAGAGACACAGGCAGAGGGAGAAGCAGGCTCCATGCAGGGAGACCAACACAGGGAGCCAAGGAAAATGAAGATACAGAGGAACATGTTCCAAATTAAAGTACAAGATAATACTTACAGAAAAGACCATAATGAAGTGGAGATTAGTGATTTAACTGCTAAGAAGTTCAAAATGATGGTCATAAAGATGCTCACCAAGATTAGGAGAAGAAAGGGGGATCCCTGGGTGGCTCAGTGGTTTAGCACCTGCCTTTGGCCCAGGGCGTGGTCCTGGAGTCCCGGGATCGAGTCCCACGTCGGGCTCCCTGCATGGAGCCTGCTTCTCCCTCTGCCTGTGTCTCTGCCTCTCTCTCTCTCTATCTCTCTCTCTCTATCATGAATAAATAAATAAAATCTTTAAAAAAAAAAGATTAGGAGAAGAATGGATGAACAAAGTCATAACTTCAATGAAGGGATAGAAAATATAAGAAAGTACCAAATAGAAGACATAGAACCCTGGAGTCCAAGAACTGAAATGAAAAATATAGTAAAGGGACCCAATAGCAGATGAGGCGAAGTGGAGGAAACTATCAGAAAACTCAAGGACAGAGCAGTGGAACTCACCAGATCAGAACAGATTGAAGAACAGATTGAACAACATTCCCATTAGGGGGCTTGCAGAAGGAAAAGAGAGAGAGAAAGGGACAGGAAAGATATTTGAAGAAATAATGACTGAAAATGTCTCTAAGTTGGGTAAGGAAACAGACATCCAGACAGAAGAAGCTGAAAAAGTTTGAAATAAGATGAGCCCAAAGAGACCCACACTAAGATTATAATCAAAGTGTCAAAAGTTTTTTTTTTTTTAAAGAGAGAATCTTAAAATCAGCAAGAAAAAACAACTTCTATGTACAAGGGAGCCCTTGTAAAACATTCACCAGATTTTTCAGCAGGAACTTTGCAGGCCAGAAGGCAGTGGCATCATATATTCAAGGTACTGAAAGAAAAAATGCTTCTAACCAAGAATATGCTATTCAGCAAAGTTGTTATTCAGAATTGAAGGAGGGATAGGCAAGCAAAAGCTAAAAGAATTAATCACTACTAGACCAGTCTTACAAGAAATGTTAAAGGAATTTTTTAAAGCTGAAACAAAGGGGTGCTAATTACTAACAGAAAAACATGTGAAAGCATAAGTTTCAAAATTCAGAATTAATGTGATGTTGCAAAGGTAGTGGGTTAATCACATATAAAGCTGGTATGAAGGTGAAAAGACAAAAGTTGTAAAGGATTAGCTACAATAATTTATTAAGAACACAAGATAGAAAGATGTAAATTGTGATATCAAAGACATAAAATGTGTGTGGGGGGGAGCAAAAATGTAGAGCTTTAGAATGCATTCAAACTTACACTATTATCAATTTAAAACAATTATAAGCATAAATTGTTTTACATACGTCTCATGGTATATCACAGCAAAAATCTATAGTAGATAAACAAAAAGAAAATGGTCTCTAAGCCTACTACAACAGGAAACAATCAAATCACAAAGAAAGAGAACAAGAGAAGAACAAAGGAACTATAAAACAGCCAGAAAGCAATGAACCAAATGACAATAAGTACCACCTATCAATACTTACTTTAAGTGTAAATTGATTAAATTCTCCACTAAAAAGACCTGAGTACCTGAATGGATAAAAAACAAAGAGAAGACCCCCCCCCCCAAGAACCATCTATACACTGCCTACAGGAGACTCATTTCAGATCTAAGGACACCCAGAGACTGAAAGTGAAGGGATAGAAAAAGATATTCCATATAAATGGAAACTGAAAGAAAGCTGGGGTATCTATACACAAAATAGACTTTAAAACAATGACTGTAATAAAAGCCAAAGAAGGGCACTATGTGATGATAAAGGGGTCAATCCAATAGGAGAATATAACATTTGTAAATATTCATTCACCCAACATAGGAGGAGCACATAAATATATAAAATAAATACTAAAAGACCTAAAGAGAGAAATAGACCTCTACCCAATAATAGTAGGGGACTTTGAATACGCTTACATCAAAGGATAGATCATTCAGACAGAAAGTCAATAAGGAAACATTGACTGGGAAATGTTGGCTAACATGTTAGACCAGACGGACTTGATAGGTATATATGGAACATTCTATGCAAAAACTATAGAACACACATTCTTTTCAAGTACACGTGGAACATTTTCCAAGACAGATCACATGTCGGCCAAGAAAAAGTCAATAAATTTAAAAAAATTTTTAAATCATTTCAAGAATCTTCTGACCAGGGGCACCTGGGTGGCTCAGTAGTTGACTGTCTGCTTTTGGCTCAGGGCGTAATCCTAGGGTACTGGGATCCAGTCCACATCAGACTCCCTGCAGGGAGCCTGCTTCTCCCTCTGCCTATGTCTCTGCCTCTGTCTCTCATGAATAAATAAAATCTTAAAAATAAAAAGAATCTTCTGACCATAGGGAATGAAACTAGAAATTACAAGAAAACTGGAAAAATTGCAAATATGTAGAGATTAAACAACATGCTACTGAACAACTAATGAGTCAAAGAAGAAACCAAAAAGACACCAAAGAAGACACTGAAAAATTCCTTGGTTGAATGAAAATGGAAACACAATATACCAGAAGTTACAGAATGCAACAAAAGCAGCTCTAAGAAGGACGTTCCAGAGATCCCTGGGTGGCGCAGAGGTTTGGCGCCTGCCTTTGGCCCAGGGCGTGATCCTGGAGACCCGGGATCGAATCCCACGTCGGGCTCCCGGGGCATGGAGCCTGCTTCTCCCTCTGCCTGTGTATCTGCCTCTCTCTCTCTCTCTGTGTGTGACTATCATAAATAAAAAATTAAAAAATTTAAAAAAAGAAGGACGTCCCAGTGCTAAGTGCCTACCTCAAGAAACAAGGAAAAAAATTAAACAGCCAAACTCCACATCTCAAGGAACTAGAAAAAAGAACAAATAAAGCCCAAAGTAAGTAGAAGGAAGGAAATAATAAAGACCAGAGGGGGAAGAAATGAAATAGAAACTGAAAAGACAATGGAAAAGATCGATGTAACTAACAGCTAGTTTTTTTGAAAAGACAAAACTGACAAACCCTTAGCTAGACTCACCAAGAAAAAAAGAGAAGACTCAAATAAATAAAATCAGAAATGAAATAAGATGTTATAACCAATAAGAAATACAAAGAGATGCCTGGGTGGTTCAGTGGTTGAGCATCTACCTTTGGCTCAGGGCGTGATCCCAGGGTCCCAGGATAGAGTCCCACATTGGGCTCCCTGCAAGGAGTCTGTTTCTCCCTCTGCCTGTGTCTGTCTGTCTCTCTGTCTCTCATGAATAAATAAAATATTTTAAAAAAATACAAAATGTCATAAGAGACTGCTATGGAAAATTATATGCCAACAAATTGGACAAACTAGAAGGAATGGGTAAGTTCCTAGAAACATATAGCCTATCAAGACTGGGTCATGAGGAAATACAAAATCTGAACAGACTGAGATTGTAAGGAGTAAGGAGATTGAATTTGTAATAAAATCTTCCTATTGGAAAACAAAAGTCCAAGACCATATGGCTTCACTGGTAAATTCTACCAAACATTTTTTTTTAATTAATACAAATCCTTCTCACATTCTTCAAAAAAAAAAAAAAATATATATATATATAGGGAGAACACTCCTGAACTCACTGGATAAGGGCAGCATTATTTTGATCAAAACCAGAGAAGGATGCCACAAGAAAAGACAATTACAAGCCAATATCCCTGGTGAACATAGATGCAAAAATCCTCAAAAAATATTGGCAAACTGAATTTGATACATTTAAAGGCTCATATACTATGAGCAAGGGGGATTTATTCCAGGGGTGCAAGGATGGTTCAACCTCCACAAATAAAGCAATGTGATACACCACATTAACAGAAAGAAAGAGAAAAATATTTTTATTATCTCAATATATACAGAAAAAGCATTTGACAAAATTCAACATTAATTTATGATTAAAAAAAAAAAACTCTCAACAAACCAGGTACAGAGGGAACACACCTTGACATAATAAAGTCTATATAGGACAAGTCCACAGCTAACATCACACTTACTGGTTAAAAGTTGAGAGCTTTTCCTCTAAGAATAGAACAATACAAAGATGTCCACTCTCATCACTTTCATTCAACACAGTATTGGAAGTCCTAGGGAGAAGCAATTAGGCAAGACAGAAATATGTCCAAATCAGAAAGGAAGAAGTAAAAGTGTCACTATTTATTTTTAAAATTTTGCTTACTTATGAGGGGAGGGAGCAGAGGGAAAGGGAAAAGTAGACTCTGTGCTGAGCCCAACATGGGACTCAATCTCAGGACCCTACGATCATGACCTGTACCAAAACCAAGAGTCAGACACTTAATCAACTGAGCCACCCATGTGCCCCAAAAGTGTCACTATTTGCAGATGACATGGTATTGTGTATGGAAAATCCTGAAGATACCACCCAAAACAGAATTAATTAATTCAGTAAAGTCATGGCATACAAAATAAAAGTACAAAAATTGGTTGCATTTCTATATACTAGTAATAAACTATTAGACAAGTTAAGAGGGACACCTGGGTGGCTCAGTGGTTGAGCATCTGCCTTTGGCTCAGGTTGTGTTCCTAGGGTCCTGGGATCAGGTCCTGCATCAGGCTCATTACAGGGAACCTGCTTCTCCCTCTGCCCATGTCTCTGCCTCTCTCTCTCTCTATGTGTTCTCATAAAATAAATAAATAAATAAATAAATAAATAAATAAATAAATAAATAAATAAATCCTTTAAAAAATTAAGAAAATAATTCCATTTACAATTGCACCAAAAAGGAATAACATACCTAGGAATAAATTTAATCAAGTTGATAAAAGACCTGTACAATGAAAATTATGACACTGAGGGAAGACATTGAACAAGACACAAGTAAATGGAAAGATATCCCATGCTCACAGATTGGAAGAATCAATATTGTTGAAATATCCATACTACCCAAAGCAATCTACAGATTCAATGCAATCCCTATAAAAATTTCGCAGAATTCCATTTTTTTCACAGAAATAGAACAAACATTCTTAAAATTTATATGGAACCACAAAAGATCCCAAATAGCCAAATAAATCAATACTCAGAAAGAACAAACCCAGAAGCATCATGGCCTCTGATTTCAAACTCTATTGTAAAATTAGAGGAATCAAAACAATATGGTGTTTGCATAAAATCAGACACATAGATCAATGAAGCAGAATAGAAAACCCAGAAATAAACCCATGCATACATGGTCAATTCATTTACCATAAAGAAACCAAGAATACACGATGGGAACAGGACAGTCAATTCAATAAATGGTGCTGGGAAAACAGGACAGCCTCGTGCAAAGGAACGAAACTGGACTACTATCTCACACCACACACAAAAATTAACTCAAAATGGGTTAAAGACTTGAATGTATGACCTGAAACCATAAAACTCTTAGAAAAAAACACAGGCAGTAAACTTCTTGACTTAGTCTTGGTGATGATTTTGGATTTAATGTCAAAAGCAAAGGCAACAAAAGCAAAAATAAACCAATGGGGGACTGCATCCAACTGGAAAGCTTCTGCACCAGGACTTCATCAAGAAAAAGAAAAGGCAGCCTGTGGAATGGGAGAAGATATTTACAATTCATATCTCTGAGAGGGGGCTAATATGCAAAATATATAAAAAACGTACACAACTCAGTAGCAACACAAAACAATCTGATTTAAAAATGGGGAGAGGGCAGCCCAGGTGGCTCAGCAGTTTAGTGCCACAGTCAGCCCAGGGTGTGGCCCTGGAGACCCGGGATCAAGTCCCACATCGGGCCCCCTGCATGGAGCCTGCTTCTCCCTCTGCCTGTGTCTCTGCCTCTCTCTCTCTCTCTGTGTATTCTCATGAATAAATAAATAAAATCTTTTTTTAAAAATGAGGAGAGGATCAAAATAGGCATTTTTCAAAGAAGACATCCAGATGGCCAACAGGTACGTGAAAAGATGCTCAACATCACTCATCATCAGGGAAGTGCAAATCAAAATCACCATCAATACCAACTCACACCTGTAAAAATGGCTATTATCAGAAAGACAAGAGGTAACGAGTGTTGGCGAGGATGGGCAGAAATGGAGCCCTGTGCAACGTTGGTGAGAATGCAAACTGGCACAGCCACTCTAAAACAGAATGGAGGTGCCTTACAAAATTAAAAATAGAATTACCATATGATCCAGCAATTCCACTCCTGGTATTTATCCTAAGAAAGACACTAACTTGAAAAGATGTCTGCACGCCCATGTTCACTGTGGCATTATTCACCACGGACAAGATACGAAGCAGCCTGGTGTCCACAGATGGAAGAGCAGATTTTAAAAATGTGGCATCTATACACACTGAAATATTAGCCATGACAAAAAGAAGTCTTGTCATTGGCAACGACATAGATGGGACTTGAGGGCATTATGCTAAGTGAAGTAAGGTCAGAGAAAGACAAATACTGTGTGATCTCACTTCTGTGTGGAATCAAGAACTAAACCAAACCAAGCTCACAGATATGGAGAACAGGTTGTCGGGAGCGAGCAAAGTGGGTGGAGGGAGTCCTGGGGATGGAATGTGCACATGGGATGTGTGGTGACTGTAATTAACATATTGTGTTGCATGTTTGAAAGTTGCTGGGACAGTTGATCTTTAAAGTCCTCATCACAAGAAAAAAATGTAACCTTGTGCTGCAATGGATGTTAATGAGACTCCTGGTGGTGATCATTTCACAATATATACAAATACTGAACCACCATGTTCCACACCTGGAACTAGTAAAATGCTACATCTCAATTAAAAAAAAAAAAAGAAAAATGTTTTCAGTCCACATTCTTTCATCTTTTCTTCTGGGACTCTGCTGGCACTCATGTTAGGTTTTTTATTGTTGCTCATGGATTCCTAATGATCTATTCATTTATTTCCAGTCTGTTTTCTCTCTGTTGCTCACATTGGGTTATTTCTGTAATAGGTCTTCAAGTTTACAGGTTCTTTTTTCTGTTGTCTCCAGTATCCAGTTTGTCCAATAAATCTTTAGTTTGGGTTCTTAAATTTTTCAGTTCTATAATTTCCATTTGATTTTTTAAATATCTTCTATTTATCAGCTAAGATTTTATTTTATTTTTTTAAAAGATTTTATTTTATTTATTCATAGAGACAGAGAGAGAGAGAGAGAGGCAGAGACACAGGCAGAGGGAGAAGCAGGCTCCATGCAGGGGGCCCGACGTGGGACTCAATCCCGGGTCTCCAGGATCACGCCCTGGGCTGCAGGCGGCGCTAAACCGCTGTGCCACCGGGGCTGCCCAAGATTTTCTTTTTCATACATTTCAAGAGTGTTTGTAATTGTTGAAACATTCTTTTTTTTTTTTTTTAAAGATTTTTAAATTTTATTCACGAGACACACACACACACACACACACACACAGAGGCAGAGACATAGGCAGAGGGAAAAGCAGGCTCCCTGCAGGGAACCTGATGTGGGACTCGATCCCAGGACCCCGGCATCATGCCCTGAGCCAAAAGCAGACGCTCAACGCTTCAACTGCTGGGCCCTTTGTTGAAACATTCTTTACGATTGCTGCTTTAAAATAGTTGTCAGGTAATTCCAACGTCGTAGTCACGTTGGTGTTGTTATTTGTTGGTTGTCTTTTCTCATCCAAGCTGTGATTGTTCTGATTCTGGGGATGATGAGTGGTTTTATTGTGTGCATCATTGTTGTTCTTTAAAAGTTTCTCTCTCTCTCTCTCTCTAGCATACAGAGTAGTGATATTCAGAATTCTTAATGCCTAGAATAAATATGGAACCAGCCAATAGAAAATAAAAAAAAGTCAGCCTAGATGCAGACTATAAACAACCAAGATGTCCCTGAAAGGTCATATAGCCTAATGAGCAACAGTGGAAATACATCTTCCTTCAGATATTTTCTTCCTCTGAAAATAACTATAATTAGAAGTATAGAAGGGTCATTTCTCCTGTTTGCTTTATTCTTTGCCATAGGTACATTGCTCAGATGTCCAGTGGGTGTCAGCTCCGTTTACAGTCAAGAGTGATGCTGTGATGAGCTCACGGCAGTCTTTCACGCCTAGACAGGGTTTGCCGATTTAGGTGGAGGGAGGGTGAGCCGGAAGGGCATTTTGTTGGGAGACACCAAAAAATGGTTTGTAAGTCTTTGATCTTGGACCAGTGTCTCCAAAAGTTATCCTCCACCTTCCCAAGTGCCCACATCTGAGAGATGAGAGGGATGATGGACCAGCAGTGTGACGGCTCCTCGGGGGCCCCTGTGTGCCATGTGTGCTCGGCAGAGAGCCCCCACTGTCCACTGTCCCTGGCGTCCCTGCATCCAAGGTTTGTGTGGCTCTTTGTCCCCTGGGACTAAATTTCTGAACCAGAAAGTCACCCGGTGGCTTTCCTTCTTCAACAACCCAGTGGGTGAATCTTCGGATCATTAGCCCTAGGTTTGTGCCGTGTGTCACATCTCTCCTCTCCCGGGCATCTGGAAGGGAGCGCCATCTGTGAACCGTCCGCAAGGGACCTAAGAAAGCAGCCCTTGAAGTCACCTTCTGTAGGATTGAGTCCTTTCCTGCACGTTTGCTAGAAAAAGGCTGTCGGAGCATCTGTCCTGCCTCCTGGCAAGGGAGGGGGCCCTGGTGACCCCATGTCAGCTGGTCTTGGTGCCCACGAGCTGTCCTGTGGTGGTGGGGTGTGATCTCAAAGCACCCAGGGCCTGAGGGCGGTCCTGCAGGAGGGTGGCGGGTGGGCGGCAGCGTGGGACAGCAGATGGGTGAGAGAGCCCGCAGCCCTGGGCAAGGCACCGCAGCATCTGGAGTTGGCCTCGCTCTCAGCCACACGCACAGGTGTCAGCTTCTCACGGCAGATCCCTCCCGCCCATCGCCGCCTCTCCCAGATGCCAGTGGGTTGCAATTCCCAGTGCACCTTCAAGAGCAGGGTCACCGGGATGAGCTCGGGTCCCCACTGGTGCAGTGGCCCCAGCCCACCCCTGGAGCCCATCATTCTGCCTTCCCCACAGCCTCCTCCATGCTCCCCCTGTGGGTAACCCTGCAGGGTGCACTTCCAGCTTACTCATCTACGTAGGCAGTGGACATGGCACTGCGGAGAGATGGCCCGGGGTCGCCTGAGCGTCAGATACATTTCTCCCTGTTTTCTCCACGTATAACAGCCTTACGGTCCCACGGCCTTGACGGCCAGTGGCTCCCACCAGTATGCGCTGTGCCTGCTTCTGTGTCACTGAAAGGAGTCCCAGGTGAACAGGCAGTGGCCACAGTTTTAATGTCAGTGGGACTCTTGTGTCCCCGGGGAGGGGAAGAGCCTGGCCTGGATCTCCTGGCCTCCAGGGCTGATGGCAGTGGGCGCAGGAAGCAAGAATTCCCCACGTGGAGCAGGACCACCCCTGCCGGCTCCACCCTGGCTCTGAGACCCACATCCTCTGCTTACTGGAAATCCAGCAGCAGGGAGTGGACACCAAGTGTAGTTACCACGTGCTGAGGGAGCATCACTGTCCTCTCTGGCTGTCCCCTCTGCTCCATTGTCACAGAGTTCCCCACCTCTCTCTCGGGCTGGCCGCTCAGGATGGTGTGGCACGTGCCGTAAAGCAGATCCCTTGGCCCAGAGTGATGTTTGGGGCTCCCGTGTCAGGGAATCAGACACTCCGCCTCCTTTGATTTGGTGAATCTGGTGACTTGGTGAATCACAGAGGCCCAAGGCCAACCCGGACCTGGAATGTGGACAGATCCCCATCAGACAAGTCCAAGGTGGGTGCCTGACATAGTCAACCTGCCGCTGACTGGTGGGGGGGGGGCATCGCCTCAAGAGATGGAGGCATAAGGGCAGCCCAGGTGGCTCAGCGGTTTAGCACCACCTTCAGCCCAGGGCGTGATCCTGGAGACCCGGGATCGAGTCGCACATCGGGCTCCTTGCAGTGAGCCTGCTTCTCCCTCTGCCTGTGTCTCTGCCTCTCTCTCTGTCTCTCATGAATAAATAAGTAAAATCTTCAAAAAAAGAGAGAGAGAGAGAGAGATGGGGGCACAGCAGTGGTCCGGGTGTTCACCAGGGCCACAAGGAAGAAGCAGCACCTCCAGATCCCGGTGAGCATGGCCCCTGGTGGGATTCCTGCCATGGTCCAGGGGGCGGGGTATGGGTGCCCTCCTCCCCTCCAGGACTTGCACCCACCCTGTGGCCTCTGCTGCTTGAGAACACCACCATCTGGCCTGATACAGGGGAGCCAGTTCCATAATTCCACCGCGTACGCCGGACCCTGGCCAGGACAGCTGCTGCTTCTCCAGGGGGCACCCTCCTCCAGCCCTCCGTGCGGACTGGCCGCTGCTTCGTTCCCAGGCTGCAGACAGTATGTCCACCACGGCACGTCCCCGTCTAGAAAACCACACCCCACATCCACTGATATACCGATTCCGGCGGCTCCTCGAGTGGACCATTAGTTTCTCTAGGCCTCCAGGAGACAGGCCTGCTCCCGAGGTCCCTGCCTGGGCGGTAAAGCAGTAAAGCCCGACACCTGCCAGCAGGCTGCATCTGCAAATACTCTTTATTTTATTTTATTTATTTATTTGTGAGAGACATGGGAGAGAGAGAGAGAGAGAGAGAGAGAGAGAGAGAGAGAGAGAGGCAGAGGGAGAAGCAGGCTCCATACAGGGAGCCCAACGTGGGACTCGATCCCGGGACTCCAGGATCAGGCCCTAGGCAGAAGGCGGCGCTAAACCGCTGAGCCACCCGGGCTGCCCTGCAAATGCTCTTCTTCTCTGACTTCATATTCCTTGCCGCCAGCCCAGCATCCTCCAGACCCCCCCAGGCAGATCCTGCGGCTCCTTTGCTGTGGGGGGTCCCTCCCTCACGGTGACAGAGCCAGCACGGCTCCAGACAGGCCAGGCCCGGCCCGGGAAGCAGGGTGAGTTCTGGGGTGGGTGTGTGGCCGGGGCAGAGCTGGGGGCTTCACTTGAGACAGACAAGGGGTTGCTCCCCTGGCAGCAAGAGGTCGCCTCTGTTGGCCCGGAGGGGCCCAGGGGATCTGAGGGTGCAAGGTCCTCAAGTCCATCCACCCAAGGGCCCCCCCCAGGCCTCGGGGTCTGGCACCCTCCTGGCCGGAGCCCTGACTCCTGAGGAGGAGACCGGAGAGGGCTGCAGACGAAGTCCTCTGCCCACTGCTCACACAGCCGGCCCCCCGCTCTGCCCACAGGCCTCGTGAGTCTGCCAGCTGTGCTTCTCCGACACCAGAGGTGCTGCCCAGCCTGGCCACCTGTCCCCCTGCACCCCCACCCCCCGCCGCATTCACACGCTCCACCTGGGCCCGGGAGCAGCTCCTCCTGGTCACCTGCCAGGGCTAAATTCAGCGTCCCGTCCGTAGAGTCAGCGGGGCCACCTGTCCCCCTGAACGTGTTCGTCCAGGTTCTCTGGAAGCAGAGCCTGGAGCAGGAACTCCCGGCAGCATCCAGGGAGCTCCCCGGGCAGGTGGAGGACAGAGGAGAGCAAGTGCAGCGAGGGCGCGGTTGTCCCCGGGGCCAGCTTCGGCTGCGGCTGCGGAGCTGTGTCAGGGAGCCGTCCCGCCCGGCGGCAAGGGCGCAGGGAGTCTGAGCCTGAATGTGTCGGGGAGCTGGCTCCTCCCGGGGGGACCTGGAGAGAGAGCCCCCCCAGCAGCCCCCGTGCCCGGGGCGCCGCTCCAGAGGTGGGTGGGGGCTGTGGGGCAGCCGGGCCCCAGGGATCTGGGCGGCCCCCACCCGCCCCGCCGGCCCACCCACACACCAGAACGCTGCACCAGCGTCCGTGCCCCGGGTTTGCCTTTTGGAAGTTTTGAATGCTTTTGTAGCAAAATAGAGCAATGGTTTTTCTTTCTAGATTCCACTATGAATATTCCCAACAACCCGAGGCAGAAACAACCCAGGTGACCATCCTGTGAATTTACCGTAACACAAAGCTCTGCCCTGCTGCGAAGGGGGGACAGCTTGCTGGCCCCCAGGATACCAGGAGGGCGCCCCTGCCCCACCCCGTCCCCAGCGGCCACCAGAGCCACACGGGAGCCCCAGCACAGGACCCCCTCGGACCCCGTGCGCCGGCCGCTCCCGCCCCAGCCCGGCCCGGATAGAACACAACACGACATTTTCTTTGAGATTTTAATCACTTTTACGCTGAATATCCGATACTCTGGAACGTATGTTGGCCTGGCAGGTGACGTCGGGGTCCTGGAAGATGCCTCCCGAGCCCTGGACCAGGTGTTCAGCAGCGTCCCTGAGCCACCTGCCCCGCATCCAGGGCTCAGAACACCGCCCGCCACCGAGGACTGAGGCTGGGCCCCGCGGTCGCTGCCCACCGGCCCGGCCGCCCCGTCCACACCCGCGCCGCCTTGCTTACTTGAGCTGGCAACGCGTTCAGCATCGCCTGGGTAAGCCCCCTCCATTACTCTTTCATATTTTCCGTTTTTCTTGGCTGCTCTCATGTCTATTCTTCCAGATGAACGTTAGAATCACTGCCTCGCGCTCCAGAAGTCTTGCTGGGCTTTTGTGTGAACTGCTTTACGCGCAGAGTAGCTTGGAGGAAAATCCGGTCTTTACAGCGCGAGGCCTCCCGATGTGGTGACATCACAGCCTCTCCTCCTGCTCCAAGCCGCGGTCTCTGCCCTGGTGTCAAGGACACGTGTGTGTGCCCGCGCTTCCTGTGTCCTCCTGCTTCCTGGGAGCCCCTAGTCCCGGGGGAAGAGGCATTCCCCGTGGCTACGGTCCCCACCGGCCCCAGGGATTGCCTCTCGCCTCAGACAAGACCTGCCCGTCCCTCCCGGGAGCTTGCTTGTATAGCTTCCAGGAAGAAAAGGGCTTCCTTTTCTTTGGGGCTACCCCCTCCCCAGAAAGAGGTTGAGTCTGGGGTCCGTCTGAGAAACACAATGGCAAATGAACGTGGTTACTAGCACTTTCTACCCATTGGGCACTGTTCCCTCCAAATCACACAAGAACAGGCTCGGACGACCCTCACAATTACCCGATGTGCTAGATGGGGGTGATGCTCACGGCACGTAGCATCTGCTTGAACCCCCACCCCCACCCCCTGCTGCTTATTTCAAGATTGTTCACCGTAGACACGCCTGGGTGGCTCAGTGGTTGGGCACCTGCCTTCAGCTCAGGATGTGATCCCAGGTCCTGGGATCGAGTCCCACATTGGGCATCCTGTGTAGAGCCTGCTTCTCCCTCTGCCTATGTCTCTGTCTCTCATGAATAAATGAATAAAATGTTTTTTTAAGAAAACTGTTCACCGTAAGCTCAAGACGTATAGTCTGAGAAGCTGCTTTACAGTCTTTATCTGACAATCAGAGTGGTTGGGTGGTCTTGGGATGGGCATCCACCAGCTGTTGCCTCTCCTGCATATTGGCTAGATTTTCCTGTTTCTTTTCTGAGTCGGAGAATTCTGGATCACGTCCTGCACATCTTGGGTGTCATACTGCGAGACTCTAAGCCCTGTTTAATACCCCAGAGAACGTTGCTTTAGCAGGTGGCCACCCCGGGTGTGTCCCGACCTCAAGTTCTGGCTCCTTCCATCAGCGGTGGTTCCAATATTCACTGTTTCCAAAGTCTTTCCCCTACTGGTTGACTGGGTCTATCTGGCATGTGGGCCACTGTGGGGTTGGGCTGGGATGTGGGTGGTGGTTCAGTTCCTGGGCTCTCAGACATGCTTCTGCGGGAATATGTGGAGCAGCTCGGGCCTGAGCCAGGACTTCCGTTGCTTATGCACAGAATCAGGACAATGCCCCAGAAGCCATCGCCTCAATGATTTATAGAGCCACCTTTGCCACATATTTTGTCTCCACGGGTGCATCTCTGCTCAGCTCACGGCCCTGTCCTGTCATCCAGGACGGTATCCGTCCCATCCTGGTACTTCACCAGCGTCCACCCCATGTCCTGTTAACAGGAAGGTCAGGTCCCCCCACCCAGTTCTTCAGGACTGCTTTGGCTGTTCTGGACTCTTCGGCTTTTTATGCAAGTTCTACAGTCAGTTTTTCAAGTCCCTGAAAATCTCGCCTGCGCTTCTGATGAGTCACCGCCATATAGTGTTGCTGAGGCTTGAGGACATTTATGTTTCTCTGTTCTGGCCGTTTTTATTATGGACGGATGCTCCTTTTTCTTCTAAATGCTTTTCTTTCACCTGTTGAGATGATCAAAGATTTTCATCCTTTCTTCTGTTACCGTGGAGAAGTGCATAGTAAAGCACTCTGTCATGGTAAAGCGCTCTATCAGCCCGGGGATGAAGCAAATGGGGTGATAACGTGTTATATAGATGTTTCATGCTAGTAAGATGGTTTGCAAAAAAACATTTTCAGGATTTTGCATATGTATTTATTGAAGACTGCCACTATGTATCCTTTCTCTTGCCGTCGTCATTGAGTTGGGCATAAAGATTTTCTAATCCTCACAGAAATAGCTCGGGAATGTTCTCTTTTCCGGAAGACTCTGAATAAGATTGGAATCACCTGTGCCTTGAATAAGCCTTGCTAGAACCTGCCCGGCCTAGTTTTCCTATTATGGGAAGATTTCTAAAACACCGATGAAGTTTTTGCAGCTGTTATTGTACCACTCGGGTTGCAGCTTTGTATTTTCCTGGGGACCTGTGTATTTCATGTATATGTTCAAATTTATAGCAAAAAGATGTTGGTGATACTCCTTCATTGACTTTCAAATCTGTCCTGTCATCTGCAGCCGCGTCCACTTTTCCAATCCTAATACTTTTATTTGTTTCCTATTAGAAAATTGATCGGTGTTACTAGAGGTGCCAGCTCTTAGACTTCTCAAAAATCCAGCTTTATTTTTGCCCCCCTCCCCCCCATATACCTTCACTGTCCAGTTCATCCATTTCTGGTTTTATCTTTCTGTTTTTCCCTCTGTTTTTTGGATACACTGTGTTGTTCTTATTCTAACTTTTTAAGTTAGGTTACTCATGAGCTTCTGGTTTTTTTTTTTTTTTTTTTTAATTTTTATTTATTTATGATAGTCACAGAGAGAGAGAGAGAGAGAGAGGGGCAGAGACACAGGCAGAGGGAGAAGCAGGCTCCATGCACCGGGAGCCCGACGTGGGATTCGATCCCGGGTCTCCAGGATCGCGCCCTGGGCCAAAGGCAGGCGCCAAACCGCTGCGCCACCCAGGGATCCCGAGCTTCTGGTTTTGATTTTTCTCCTAACATATGCATTCGTGATTATAAATCGCCCTCCAACTACCCAATGGTATTTCATTATTTTTTTTTGTATTTTCATTATTATTTGGTCTTCAGTATTTTTTTAAAAGATTTTTATTTATTTAGAGAGAACGTGAGCAAGGGGAGGGGCAGAGGGAGGGAACTTCATGCAGACTCCTTCCTGAGCTTGACTCCACGACCCCGAGATCACGCTCTGAGTGGAAATCAAGAGTCAGACACCCACCTGACTGTGCCACCCAAACGGCCCTAGTATTTTTTAAATTTCCTTGGTGAGACATTTTACTCATGAGTAATTACAAGTATGTGTTTAGGGGCACCTGGGTGGCTCAGTGGTTGAGCGTCTGCCTTCAGCTCAGGTTGTGATCCTGAGGTCCTGGGATCAAGTCCCACATCAAGCTCCCCGCAGGGAGTCTGCTTCTCCCCCTGCCCATGTTTCTGCCTTTCTCTCTGTGTCTCTCATGAATAAATAAATAAAATCTTTTAAAAAATCAAAGAAGTATGTGTTTAAATGTCCAGATTAAGATTTTGGGGTTGTAGGGTGTCTTTCATGGTTATTAATCCCAAATCTGTTTGTCTGCTCTTCAGAGAGCGCTTTCTCCATGCCGCAGGTCCTTCTGTCTGTTGAGAGCTGATTCATGGCAAACACGCAGTCACGCTCATAAGGTGCCCTGTGCGTGCAAGAAGAAAGCGCCTTCTCTGGGTATTGCCCGCAGAGCGCTATAAATATCTCCCAGGTCAGATTTGTTACTTCTGTTGCTCAAATCTTTGTCATCCTCCCCGAGGTTTACCTGCCGGTTCTGTTACTGAGGGAGTGTACGTGCATGGCGCAGCGGGCTGGGGCCGGTGCCACCTGTTTCCTGCAGTTCTGTGCCTTGTTTTCTCTACAGTTTCAAGTTACCCGTGCTCAAAGGCACACACAAGGTCAGGATTATTATATATTGTATTAAATTGAAACTGTATCATGCAATCGTGACTCTTCTTGTTCCTGCCAAAGCTTTCTGAACTTTGATGAGAATATTCGTTACCTTCCCTTTATTTCCAGCCTCCCTCCGTAGTAAAGTTTCGGGCGGGTCTCTCCTGAGCATCCTCAACCAGAGTATGTGCAGCTGAGTCACATGTCTTCTGATTGGAAGACTACACTGATTGTGGATTTTTTTATTTTATTTTATTTTATTATTTTATTTTATTTTATTTTATTTTATTTATTTTATTTTATTTTAATTTATTTATTCATGAGACACACAGAGAGAGGCAGAGACACAGGCCAAGGCAGAAGCAGGCTCCATGTGGGGAGCCCGACGTGGGACTCGATCCTGGGACCCCAGGATCACACCCTGAGCCAAAGGCTCAACTACTGAGCCACCAAGGCATCCCATTGTCGTGGATATTCTGATGGACTTCTTCCATTTTATTTCATTTAATGCTTTGTCCTTGTCACTTTTCCACAGATTCTATCTTTTCATTGTCTGGTTGAGAGGTTTTCCCCCTCTCCCTCCTCTCCTTCCTCTCCGTCCCTCCCTCGCTCCTTCCTTCCTCCCCTCTATTGGCTTGTCCATCAAACATGTATCCTTTCTGTGGTTATTCTTAGAAACGCACACGGATTTAACAGAACATAAAATTAACCAGTGTTGTCTCCCTCCCCAAACACCATATTTGGGAACTTGGTGATGCTTCAATGGGCACTTCGGCCCCGCTGGCCCACGCGGCCTTGCTGTGGCTGAGTCCAGTCAGTGCTTTGGGGGGTCTTCCAACCCCATGAAGTCAACGTAGCCACCATGGCTTGTGCGGCTGCATCTGTGCAGCTCACGCTGAGGTGGCTCCATCCTAGTTGATCCTGGCATCTGTCCATTCACCGTGTTCCATAGCTGCCGGTCCTCCAGCATCCCAGACCTCTTGGAGTCATGCTGCTTCTTCACTTTTGAACGACGGTTTTGTTGGGAATTTAATTCCACAGTTTTCGGCAACAGTTACATTCCCCCTGAACTTGGAGAGCAGTTTCCTTTAGCTTCTCCACATCCCTTCTCAGCTCTTAGAAGTCTGTTCCCCAGAGCATGTGGGTGGCCTGGCCCGCCTCTGGCGACACCTTCCCTGTGTCCTGCGGTCTCCCCAGGACTAGGGTCTGGACCGATTCCTGTTGGTCCTGCATCATCATTTGGAAACAGGGTCTATCCTCAGCTCTGGGAAACTCTCAGCCACGACCCCTTCCAGAGGTTTCCAAATCCATATCAGGACAGACCAGCATTCCCCACTCGCACCGCACCCCCTGCGTGCCCGGCCCCCGCTCTGCTCCAGGGCTCCTTCTTCAGGCTGCTTTCCCCTCCACCACTTTCTCATCCCTGCCGCCCCCAGCCGTGTTTATCTGCGGTGCACTCTTTCTAAGGATTTAAAATTTTGCTCACGTGCATATTTGTCCTATTTTGTTCCTTTCTTACTCAGTTTTTATATCCTCTCACCCTTTTGCGTTCACTTCCTTATTTTGCGTCTTTAAACATGTTTGTTTTACCCCCTGCTTTTGCTAAGTCCAATATCCAGAGTCTTTACCGACTTAGTTCGGTTCGTTATCTGGGGAGGTCGTTTGCACGTTGCCTTCCTTTCTTGTAGGTTTTGTGATTTAAGAAAACATTTCCTGCGTATGTGTGTTTTACATAAATCTATAAATAAATATGTTTGACCTTGACCCTGGGAATTCTCTGAGGTCTGGGATGAGAAATGTGTGTTTGCTTCGGGCAGACACCTGGGGCAGTACAGTTCGCTTCGAATGATAATTCCTGCCTAGGCATTCTCTGGATCGTGCAGAGTGTAAAATTCAGTTTCCAAACCCGTATCAGGACTAATCAGAGCCACACATTCCCCAGGGAGTTTTAAAAAAGCCAAACTTGGGGCACATGGGTGGCTCAGTGGTTGAGTGTCTGCCTTCAGCTCAGGGTGTGATCCCAGGGTCCTGGGATCAAATCCTGCATCAGGTTCCCCTCAGGGAGCCTGCTTCTCCCTCTGCCTATGTCTCTGTCTCTGTCTCTGTCTCTCTCTGTGTCTCTCATGAACAAATAAATACAATCTTAAAAAAAAAAAAAAAAACTTTCCGTAGGACTAGAGCTGAGACAATTTCCTCGCCAAGGGTGGAAATATTCTCTACTTCACTATGAGAGTATGGCCTGTCCTGAGTCCCGGGATGAAGCTGGGGGGGTCTCTGACCCCACTCACTTGTGTCCCCAGGCCGGGCACAGAAGAATGGTACAGCTGCCTTTGCCCTGGGGCCCCTGCAGCTTCAGCACCTGCCCTAACACCCCGACTCAGCTTCCTCTCTTCATTCACACTTGCCTGCTCCCAGGCAGGATCTACCTGAGACGGCTCTGTGGGGAGCAACCCCAGGACCTCAGGTCCTCCACTTCTCAAACCTTGGCTCACATCAGAATCTCCTGGAGCACTTGTGACACCAGATTGCTGGGTCCCCCCAGCAGTTTCTGATTCCAGCCATCGGGGTGTCGCCCAAGGTTTGCAGGTGGCACCAAGCGGTGCAGGGGTCATGCGGGGCGCACGTCCACCCTGGTACCTGGAGCACTGCAGGACGGCGCTCCCTCACGCACACCGGGGTTGCCACACTGTGGGTTTCAATGAAGCGGCCTCGCTGCCTCCGACGTGGTGCTCCCGGGGAGCAGCGCGAGAACCACGGGGGGCGGGGGGGGGGGTGCTTCCCTGAGACGCACGCCCTGCTCGCCATCAGCGTCGATGTGGCTTCAGGAGCCTTAGAGTTTACACACCTGACAACGTGGCTTTTACCTAAGTTCTATCTTCATTTCTTCCTGTTTTCCTTTCAGGTGTGTTTGACGTCTAAATTCTTGGCTTTTATTATTTCTCATTAAATAATGGGAATGTTTGATGCTGTTTTCCTTCTGGCGGTCTCGCTGAATCTCCTGCTTAAATACCAACCATTCCCTCCGTTCTGACAGAGTTAAGTGTTTGATTTCCTCCTTGACTGGACTTGTTTAGGAGAATATTTTACAAGCTTTGTCATAAAATGCTTATTAATTACAAGTCACGCTGCATTGCAGTTGGAGGGTGTGGTATCATAAATATTGATTTTTTTTTAGTTGTGTTTCAATATAGTATCAATCTTTCTAAAGGTTGTGTGGGACCTAAAAGGCGTGTTCTCGTTTGAATGAAAAACAATTTGGAACGTATTTGTGTCTTAAGTAAATCCTGTTAACAATGTGCTCAGATTTCCTCTAACTTTTCTTATGTTTGCCTCCTTGAGCTTGATGCCTGGAAATTTCCAGACCTTGGTGAAGGCGAGGGCAGGTGAAGGGGCCTGGCGGTGCTGGTGGTGGTGGAGGGGGTTCAGAGAGGAAGCCATGGGGCGTGGGGGGATGGTGGAGGTGTGTGAGGCTGCTGCCCATGGAGCCTCTCCAGCTGCACTCCGACCACATTCACAGGCTCCCTGGCTGGCCTTCCCCCACCCCCACCCACCCCACCCCTCTGCTGCTGGACCCCCCCACCCCTCCAGGCCTGTCTATGCTCTCTGAGCCCCGGGGCACCCTCCCAGTCCTCCCACCTCTCTGCATGCTTCCTGCCCACTCTGCTTAAACTCTGTGTGGTCTCTCCAATGGGATCCAGATCAGAACTCAAGAAATGAGGCCAAATGAACCTAAAGTGCAGGATGGAGAATGGATAACGGACAAAGGGCAGGGCCACACCGGGTAGAAAAGAACAGCAACAGGAAAATCAGCGAAACCAAAACCCAGTTCTTTCATTTTATTGAAAAGATCAACGAAATGAATGCATCTTTAGCCTGCAGAGGTGGGGAAATCATCCAAGACCAAGATCACCAGCCCGAGGCCCGGGTCCAGGACTGTTTCTCACAAGCCTGCGCTCACGCATCCTGCCACCGGAGGCCCAGGTCCGTGTGTGGCTCACTCGGGCCGTGGTCCCACGTCCAGCGAGGAGCAAGCCTCCAGGCCCAGCGGCCTCCCTGGCACGTCCCACCACGGCGGCGCCCAGCACGCACGGCACCTGCAGGAGCAGAGGAGTGGCCGCACTTGGCTCGTGAGGCCAGCCTGACAGACGCCAACATCAGGTAAAAAAGCCACAAGAAGTGGACGTTTCATGCCTCATTTACACAGGCCCAAAACACTTCTTAAAGAGTAGCAAATTGAACCCAGAAATGCCTAGAACGGATGGTACGTCGTGAGCAGTAGGGTTATTCCAGGAATGAAAGGTTGGTTCAACATTAACACAACAACAAAGGGGGCTGAGGGCGGAGGCAGTGTGAGGCCAGGGGTGGGGGTCCTGTCCTGGGCGCCTCGATCCCTGACAGTCTCAGCTCCATGCGTCTACCCGGTTCTCGGAGCGAGCGTGGGAGAAAGGCCCCCTCTGGCCTCCCGCCCGCAGAGGGCAGAGCTGCTGTGCAACCTCGCCAGGCCCCCCAGGAGCAGCCAGTAGCCGAGCCCACCCGGCCTGGAGGCGGGACGTGGGGAGGGGCGTGCTGCCCCCCAGGCCAGAGTGGCCACGAGAGTGGCCAGGACAGCTGCACGGCGTCAGCCTCCTTTCTTGCCGGGAAAACACAAATTACAGCTGCAGTGAGATACCACCCGTGAGCGTGGCTGGAAAGGTGAGCAGGTGCCGCACGTCACTGGGGATGTGGAGCCACCAGGACGCTTGCTGTCCGTGGAGTGCAGGTGGCTGCACCCTGTGGGCGCTGCTCGGCGGCATCCCCCGTACCTTGACTTGGCCGTTCTGCTGCTGGCGTGCGCCCTCGGAAATGCTCCATCCGCTCTCTCAACGGCACGGGCCAGAGGTCTACACGGCGTCCTCACCTCGGAGCCCGGCACCGGAAACAACCCCACCTCCTGCCACCGAGGCATGGAGGAGCCGCCGCCCACCCACACCGCGGGGCCGTCTGTGGTAATGACGGAGGGCGACGGGACCCAGGCGCACCGCGGGGTCGCCGCAGAGCCCACGCGCCACAAAGGGAGCCCCGGCAGCGCTCTGGTTTCTGGGGCGTGGCGGAGCTGTGTCTACGTGACACGGTGTCTAGCAGGTGTGCGGTGGCATTAGGTCTAAAAGCACTATGTACGTATTTTAATTAAAAAATCCTTTCTGCTAGAAAATGTGAACCATCGTCTGAGCCGTCAGTGAGTCAGTCACTGGCCACCGGCCACTGTGACAAATGCGTGAGTAATGAAGTCGTTGGAAACGCTGTGAGAGTCACCGAGTGTGACTCAGAGACACCAAGGGAACAGGTGCCGTTGGGAAAGCGGTGCCGGCAGGCGGGCTCAGCGCAGGGTCGCCGCACACCCTCCGTCTGAAAACCACAACATCGGCACAGTCCCGGGTCGGGGGAGCCTGGCCGGGATCTCCCTGCTGTCACCAGGTGAGGGACGTGTTAACCGCCGCGTGTCCGCGGGTGGAGTCACCACAGCGCACACCGTGAGCTCCCGCGACCATGGCACATCCTGACGAAGCCAGAGGAAACAGAAGAGCCATGGATGGCCTCTTGCGGGAAGACGTGAGCACTCATTTAGAAGGGGACCAGGGAGGACGTCCCGGGGGCTCAGCGGCTGAGCATCCGCCTTCGGCTCAGAGCATGATCCCAGGATCCAGGATCGAGTCCTGCATCGGGCTCCCTGTGAGGAGCCCGCTTCTCCCTCTGCCTGTGTCTCTGACTCTCTCACGAATAAGTAAATCTTTTTAAAAAAGGAGATGAGGGAATGTTCTGGAATGTTCTGCACGTTGTTGGGGGTTTGGGTTACACATGTGTCATTTGTCACCGAAGGTTTTTACATCTCATTTGTTCCTTTTACGTCAAAGGAAAACCAACCCCAGCATAGGGTGCAGCTGATCTTACAGATGCTGAAGCATCGATGCCGGTGACTCCCTCCGAGATGCGTTAAGAAGATGGATGGATGGATGGATGGACAGTACGTGACAAAGCAGATGTGCCGAAACATTGATTCAACGGGATGAGTGTATGTGTTTCCTGTACAATTCTTTCATCTCTGCTAAATGTTTTCCTGTAATAAGAAGCTTGGGGGAAGGAAAGCGCTCGCAGCATCGTGGTTGGATGTGTCATGGGCATGACGCTGAGTGGAAGGAGCCAGGCTCCGAGAAACACGCACTGTCTGGTTTTGTTTATATAAAGTTCGGAAGTGGGCCCGCTTCTCGGGGGCAGAGGCACCCTGAGGCAGGTGTCAGGGTCAGAGGATGCCTCGGAGGATGTTTCATGCTGGGTGCTGAGGGCCTGGAAAATCCAGCAAGTTGCACCTTATGCTTCGTGCATGTTTATTCATATTTTTATGCTTTAGTAAAAATTTACATTAGGAAAACGCTTAGGAAAACGGGGATGGACCCAGAGGTCCTCACCCCAGAGAAAGCTTCCACCTGTCAGCTGCCCATACCCCATCTCCCTCAGGCCCTACAAATGTTGTCTTTAAAATATAACAACAGGGCAGCCCGGGTGGCTCAGCGGTTTAGTGCTGCCTTCAGCCCTGGGCCTGATCCTGGAGACCCGGGATCGAGTCCCACGTCGGGCTCCCTGCATGGAGCCTGCTTCTCCCTCTGCCTGTGTCTCTGCCTCTCTCTCTCTGTGTCTCTCATGAATAAATAAATAAAATACAACCAACAAGTTATTGTAATAAACCAGAAGCCCCTGCCCCCACACCCGACATCTTGTGGCCACTGTTGTCACAGTGCAGGTCGCCCGGTAATTAAGACGGCTCTGCTGGGGCACCTCTACGGCCGGGGGAGGAGCGAGCCCCAGGCGCACCTGCCCGTTCACGGGAACCTGATTTATGATGGTGTGGGCGGAGGAGGACCGCTCGGGGAAGAGGAGGCCCCGTAACAAATGCTGCCGAGACAATTAGTTATTCGTGTGGAAAAAATGAAATTGGATTTCTGTCTCACACCATAAATAAAAGTCACTTGCAGGAGACAGTGTGGGGCTCGTGCTCGTGGTCTCCCCGGGGTCGGGGCGGGCCGAGCGCAGAAGGAGAGACACATACATTGAACTGCAAGAGCATCAAGAACTTTATCGGAAAATAAGATAAAGAGAAGAACGAGTCAAAGTGGGAGGAGCCATTTCCACGAATAAACTGGTGAGGGGTCAGTTTGGAGCGTGTTCAGAAACGGCTGGGTGAAGGCCGCAGCCCGTCGGCACGGCGAGTCGGCGGGAAGGCGCATGTCCCGGGGTGCGAGGGGGCCCATGAGCCGCCCTCCCGGGCTGCCGCGTGGGGGGCGGCGTGGCTGGCGGGGCGCGGAAGGCGCGCGGGGGAATAGCGGGGCGGCCTTCTGCTCCTCGTTAGACCCTGAGGGAACGCGTGGTCCCGAGCGCAAGGAGACACACTCTGGGGCATCCCGGGCACGGGAACTGACAGGTGAACGGACACACGTGTGCTTGGAGCGTCTGCACCAGGGAGTTCGGCCCAGACGTGGAAGGCTGTGACCACAGGGCACGGAGGGTCCGGGCAGACCTTAGCGACGCCACCTGGGTGGGCCACACGCCGTGAGTGCTGTTTCGAGGTGCGTGTGACCCCAGAGGAGCATGGTGGGACCCGGCTAGGGGCCCTGGGGAGCTGGGGGCGGAGGTGGTGGACGCTGACCCGGAGGCGCTCCAGCTCCATGCGGCGGCATTGGGAGGGTCCCACTGTGCCCGCGGCACACACCAGATGACCCCACGGTCATATTACATGAATGAATTAATGAGATCCAGAAATGGAAGGTTTCCCGTGCCCGTGTGTCACAGACCCGTCTGGGCCCGACCGACAGCGATGATCGATGCCGCCCTCCGCTAACCAGGCGCACTGGCCACGACATCCACGCCGGCTCTACTTAGGCGGCCTTCAGCGCTTTCCAGCAGAGCTTGCCCATCCGTGAGCTCCCGCCGTCGCTGCGCCCTCAGCCCGCTGGACCATGCCTTTGGGGTAGAGCCTGGGGTGGGTGCGCCGTCTGGATGCCCACATGCCCGGGCTCTTCGCCCCTTCACTGCCAACTGCACCTGCTCCGAATACAGGACCGCAGCTCCCATTCGTCTGCATCTGGCCGCGCTGTCATTTGGCGTCCGGTCTTGAAGGGCAGAGACGTGCCACGTGCTTGCTTCCTCTGTCGAGAGTCTACCTTCTGGCTTGGACACCCCAGAGACTCCTCTGAAGCTCCCCCGCGGGTTCCTCCAGCTGGAAGCAGTGCCAGGGCTCCCTCCACCTGCCCGCTTCTCCCTCGGGAGACCCTGCCCAGCGCGCCTTCCCTGGTCACCCATCCCTAGGGTTGGTCCTGGGTCATGTGTCATAGGTTATAAACGCGGCTCTGGGAGCCCCATACTGGGCCCAGGTCGGTCAGAGGCTATGCTGGGGTGGAGGGGGGCAGCCCGTCACATGCAGGGACCTGTGTGTGACCTCGTATCCCCTCTTGAACTGGGGCTGGGGATAAAGACACAGGTGATGGGCACCATTGCAGAGAAGCGAGCTCCGTCCTGTGTCTCCGCCACCCTGCAGGGCTGTGTGCTTGGATGGTTGTTGCCGCCCCGGATGAGCTGTCATGTAAGCCCGCTCCCCTCCGAGCGGGATCTTTGTCTCCAGGGGAGAGGCGTCTCACTGCTCTCTGCGTGGCGTCTAATATTGCATTTCTGACAAATCTATTAAGCATATTTCCCTAAATATTTAAGCACTTGCACAATTAATGAATCCCAACTAGAAAAATTAACCAATAAAATTTCCCAGATATTTAGATATTGATTATAAACTTTAATCAAATGCTTCTAAATGTTTAATTAAGATCACAAGCTAAATATGTCAGATTTGCTTAAATTGCTTTAAGCACCTTTACAACCAGGTACAACCTACATGTTATGGGCCAAGTGTTTGTGTCTCCCCCAAATTCTCGTGCTGAGGGCCTGACCCCCAACGTGACTGGAGAAGGACCTCCAAGAGGTGGGGCCCTGACCCCATGACCCTGGTCCCAGAGATCCCGCGTGTCTGTCGCTGAGGCAGGCCCGTCCATGCTGGCTGGTGGAGCAGCCCCAAAAGATGGAGACGTGGGTACCCAATCGTGTGCTTCTGTCAGAGGCATGTTGTCCTGTCTGCAGGGTGACCCCCAGTGAGAGAAAAGCCTTACGTTTCTCACTCTGAACCCTGCTGCCCGCGGTGCCTCTGCTCTGCTGCTCTCATGCTGCCTAGAGCTGTCTTTCCATGGTTGCTGGGACTTTCCAGAAACACGGGGAAGACATAGGGCTCCTCCATAGCCTCGCCTGCAGGATCTGGGTTCTTCTTGAGCCCACTTCTTTCCCGTGTCCATCCCATGAAGCACCACCAGAAGCTGTTTTGTCCACATCAAGGGCCACTGTCTGCTGCCCGGGGACCAGAAACGCCTCTTCATCCGTCCTTAGCAAGCAGCATCCCCAGGAGGGAGGGGACCCTCTTCCTCCTCAGGGTGGCCGTGTGTCCTGGGCTTTGCAGACTGACGCCCCCAGTCATCCACTCATGTGTGGCCTGTGTGTGTCTTGGGCTGAGGTCCACCTGGTGGATCCGGTGGACCAGGTGGCACCCGGTGCGGTGAGCCTGTCCTGCTGGCACATGCCCAACACCCCTGCAAACACCCGGCCTCCAGGGACACGAGGGTCAGCGTCCTGGGGCAAGCACCAAGGAGTAGAGCACCTGCTGCTCCAGGGCCTCAGGCGGTGGCACCCGTGACTCCCTGCCTGATGGCAGCGTTGCTAAGCCTGCGGTGTTTGGCACCGGTGTGAAAACACAGCTCCTCCGCTAACGGTTGTTCTGTCGACGGCAGGTTCTACCTTCTTCTCAGTGCCCCACGCCTGGCTGCCCCTCGAGGGCATGGTTGGCGTCGCAGCCTCAGTTTCTTCTCTGCCACATGGGATGACGCCTTGGGTGGGTAAACCAGGAGCCGGTCACTTGGCTGCACCTGCCCCAAACGTCTTTGCCCTCTGAGCCCCAGGCTCCTGCAGGACATGCGAGTCACCGTGGGGCCGGGAAGCCTCGGCAGCATTCTTGGGCATCGCTGAGAAATAATCACGACGAGAGGGGAACCACAATGTCTCGACCAAAGAGACCCGATAAACACAACACCCCGTGGTGCTCTGCAGCCGTCGGGGTGACCGGGGGCCTCTGCCAAGGAGGGGGATGGCACAGGGCAGCATGTGCGTCGTTGTCGTGCGGGGGCGAGGAGGTGGTTGTACGCACGCGCACAAAGGTACACAGAAGCATCACATGTGCAAGTGTGCACACACATGCCACATGCGGGTGCACCCATGCACACGCACGCTCAAGGGGAAAGGTCCGCAGACACGCCACCCAGAGGGCACAGCCACTATTTCTGGGTGGCGGAGCAAGAAGTATGTTCTTTTCTTGAGACTTTGCTACATTTTCCAAATTGTAAAACATTTGGAAAATGGTATGAAGAAGACAAAACGAAAACAAAACAACAAAACAAAACAAACAAACAAAAAAGAAGACAAAACATTCCCCAGATGTGTTTGTTTCTTGAGCAGGAGACACTGGCACTGCCTCCTGCCAGGGTTCTGGGTGCGAGGGTCATGTTCCCAGAGCCTGGCTCCGGCGCGGTGGCTGTCGGGCCCGGGCTTCCTGGATGCGGCCGCAGGAAGGGTGCAGGGCTGGCGTCTCTGGCCACTTGGCCCCATCCCCCCCACCCCCTCCCCCACAGACCAGCTCCGAAGGGGTTAAGATGCGCCACCAATGCAAATCAGGTTTAATTAATCCTTTTCATCAGTTGCAAATATACCTTCTGAACCCTATTAAAAACATGAATATGCAAATGCAGACCTTTTTAAATTCTCATTTTCAAGGACTTGGTGTTGGGGTTTGATTAGTGAATTCCGTTAACAGCCTGTAAACCTGGTGCAAAATTTAATTTCCATTTTAAGTTAAAAAAAAAAAGAAAAAAGTCATGAAGGCTGTTGGTAATTGAGCTAATTATGGTGTTATACTAACGAGACCACACAGGGAACCCTGGCAGATAGAAGGGGCAGTGGCCGGGCAGGCACAGAGGCTCCCGGTGCCCTCTGGGCCATCCCCTGTGGCCGTAAGTCCATTTTCTGGATGTGGAGGCTGAGGCTCACGGTGGGGAGGAAGCTGGAAGTCCTGCAGGCTGGGGCAGAGACAGTGTCAGGGGGGCCACTTGGTGTCCAGGCCACCGCGCGGCGGCTGGGCTCTGGGGGAGGAGTGTCCTGGAGGGAGTGGACCTACCTTGAACCCCCGCCAGGCACCCTGGGCCCCTGTGCATGGGGGACATGGCTCATGGCTTCCTGGCTCTGCTGAGTCCCTACGGACTCCCAGGTGACCTGCTGGGGCAGCCACTTGTCTTATTAATTAAATACACAGACAATTTGACAGCCCCTGTCACAAGGACAGTGAGTGTGGAATGACCTGTGGTGGACAAGACAAGGTCCTGTCCCAACGGAGGCAGGCGGTGTGCACAAGAGAAGACGCCGGCTTTCCCAGATGCCGTGGACAGCCAAGTGAATGTCTCGCTATTTACATTGATGACACATTGAAGTGACATTTTGGAGTCGTTGGTTTAAATATAATATATTAAACTCAATCTCGCTTGTTTCTTCTTACTTTTTAAATGTGGCTCCTGGACAATTTCAAAGCACATGCGTGTGGTTTTTGTGTTATTTCTGCTGGCCTGTTCTGTGGGTTCCCGAGAAGGCAGTAGCCTGATGTAAAATGTGTGTGCTGTGGGTTCTATAACATACGTGCTACCGTTCTGTTGTCCGTAAAATACGCAGGAAGAAGATGCCACCAGGAGCCCTAACGCAGGTCCGGGAGATGCATCCGTCAGCTCGGCCGCTGTAACAAATATCTCGTGGGGGGTGGGGCTTAAACAGGGTGTCTCTCACATCCTGCAGCCTGCAGGTCTAAGGTCCAGGTGTGTGCGGGGCTGGGTCCTCCATGGCATGTAGACGCCAAGTTCTCCCCGTGTCCTCGCATGGTCATCCCCCGTGTGTGTCTCCTCCTCCTGGGACTTGAACCTGTGGATTTGGGGAACACAAAAGGTGTTCACGGAGGTGGGTCAGGTGAGACGTGGGGACAGCAAGGGCGATCAGACTGGCGGGTCCGAGGCACCCGAGGAGTCTGAGTCTCAGAAACAGTCACCAAGTAGAGACCCCCCCAAAAAAACTGCCATGAATTCTTGGAAAGGTACATTTGGGAGATCTGGAGCCAAACATAAGGTGGGGACCAGAACCACAAGAAGACGGTTTACAGGCAGGACGTGCATGTTACTCTGCACCCGGGACTTAGTGTCGCTTCTGGTTTGATTTGTTTTGGCTTATGTTTGTGTTTGAAAACAATGACCAAAATGGTTCAGAACTATGACAGTTCTGAGGAATGCTGTCAGTTTTACTTTAAGATGAGACTCTGGTGTTTCTGTCCATTATCGTTTTCAGTAAAACCTCAAGTGTGTTAGGAACAACCACAACACAGCCCCGGTGAAATCCATCAGTAGATGCTTTCATGGAAAATCTCCAAGACGATTAGGTGAGAACGACAAGGCTGCAGAATAATCCACCGTGATTGTGCAAACCACACACGCCACCCAAATCCGAACCGTGTACTTCTGTGTCTGTGTGTCCACGTGTCTGTGTGGGAGTCCATCCATGATGGAAGGTGGGGGGACGGGCCATAGGGGGGCTTTTCTTTACGTTGAAAATACGTTCAGCAAGACGGGTTGCGGCTCGGGCCAGATGGCGCCTGCACGCGGGCCCGCTCGCCCTCAGCGGCCCTCGTGCTGTGTGACTTCGGGCGATGCCCTGTCCCTCTCTGGCCTGGAGCAGGAATTCCTGCGGTTTGGCAGCCACCTGTCCTCACCGAGAGCACATGCATGTACACAGCACACACGGCACACGTACACATGTGCACATAGCCATGTGGGTGCACACACACGCCCAAGCACTCACGCACACGCGCATGGCACAGAGCGCCGCGCGTACGCACGCCTGGACCTTGCTTGGCTCTGGTGTCTTGGCGACAGTCAACCGCGAGGGAAACGGGCCAGGTCAGATGCAGGGGCGGGAGTCTTGCAGAACTTGGCCCAGGAGGGGGCGGGGCATGTGGCCCGAGGCAAGTACCTGCGCCTTCCGGACCCCGCCTCCTCCGGGACAAGACCCCCGGTCACTTTGGGATGGGGAGGAACTCAGGGGCACCCGGAGCCCCCAGCAGCCCAGGTAAAGGCAGATTCCGACTGGGTCTGGCGGCCGCAGGGGGCAAGCGGTGGGTGGAGACACTGAACAGCCCTGCGGCAGCCTGCGGCGGGTGCGGAGGGTGGGGTCCCGGGGAGGCCCCAGCAGGCGGCGCTGTCCTCCCTGGAGCCTCGGGGAAGCTGGAAGGAGCCCGGTCTCACTCAAATCCTGTTACATCCTGGCAATTAGAGTTTATCGCTGTGGCACTAATCCCTTAAAATTAGTCATTAGCGGCTTAAGAACCATTTAGTGTCGGGTGCCCACTAATGAGCCCGCGGCAGCGGGGATGTGCCAGAACCAGAACTCTCGTGTCCGTGCGGCTGGGACCTGGGTGGGACCCCACGGGGTGCGGGTGGCCCCAAGGGTCCTGCTCCACGTCCAGCGCAGGTGCCGAGTCATCCCGGGGGTGGGGGTGTCGTGGGAACTGCCTCACCTGCACCTGCCTGCTTCTTCCTGGAAAGCTCTGAGCACAGCCACGTCCACCGCCCGCTGGCGGCGTCGGGGCTGGGGGGGCGCTGGAAGGGGCCGTGGGGACCCTCTCTGCGGAGGGAGGAGGCTGGGCACTGTGGCAGGGGTGAGGGCCGTGTCTGGGCATCTGGACCCGAGGGGGGGCCTTGGCTGGATTTTAGCTGCCGGGCGCCCACCCCATCCTCCTACAGGAGCAGGGACAGCGGGCGCCCCGGCTCTGCCAATCAGAGACCCAGCCAGGCCCCCTAACTCCAGATGTGATGAAAGCCTCAGGACCGGGCTAGGAGCCATTCTGGATGGAGGTGGTAGTGGAATCCTGCAGCCGGGGGGCCCCACGGTGTGTGTCGGGCGCAGGTAGGCAGTGGCCACGGGGTCATATGACCACCGGTTGGAGTAGGGGCTGTGGCAAGATGCAGCCCAATTCCTCAGGGCTGACTCAGATCCTTCCAGAACATTCCTCTTTTGCCCAGATTGGAGTTGTAACCAACAACATCTCCTGGTGAGCACCCCGCTGGGGGCCCCTGCACCCTGGTGCCCATGATCCAGGACACCCCTGGCCTTCCCGCCTGCCTCTCTAGGTCCTACCTGCCCTGGAGGGTGGCTGCCTGCATGCAGGGATGGTGCTGGTGAGTGGACACCACCCACCCACAAGGGCCTCAGCCCCCACCCCACCCACGCTGCCCTGGTTTCTGATGGCGCAGGACAAGAGGTCAGGGACCCAGAACAGAGCCCGGCACACAACGGCTGCTCGCGATGATCTGAGCGGGTGAATCCACCCTGATGTCTGTCCACAGCCCAACTGGCTGGGGAGGTCTTTGCTGCAAAAGGCTGGACGTCCAGGAGCTTCCTCCCAATTCTTCGAGGAGCTGCTCCGTGGGGCTCCACCAGCCTCCAGGATAGGGAGCGGCGTTTTAAACTGAGTGCTGTCCGTGAGACAGGACCTGGGGGGGGGGGACCTGGAGCTCCCCTCGGGCTGTGGAAAGCCCTTGCGCTGGGCCAGCGTCCCTCTTCTCACTGGCTTGTGGCTCTGGAAGCCATGTCACCACACCAAGCCCGCTTTCTCATCTGCAAAGTGGGAACAGCACTTATGCCCTCCCTGGCCATACTGTGATCGAAGGAGCTAGGGGGCTCTGGTTTCTAGCACAGAGCCTGGTGGACCTGTGGCTGACCCAAGGGCCTGGCTGGTCCGTGTCTCTGTCTGAGGTACACGTCTGTAGTCCAAGCTCCAGAGCTGAATGGCCACAACCTGAGTGCACAGCGAGTCTCCTTCAGCTTTGCTGGGTGTGGGTACCCAGAGATGCAGGGGCCAGGGGGCTAGGGTTGGGGTTTAGGGTGCGTGCCTAGAGGTGACTGATACACAAGGCACTCTCCCCTGGGCACCAGGGAGCTGGTGTCCTGGCTCCCACCCCCACTGCCAACAGCCTTGGGACCCACCACTTGGCAGAGCCGGCTTGGTGAGGCTGCGCCCCGTTGGCTGCTCCTCCAGCCTCTGCTGGGCTCAGATAGCGGGCTCACTGCACGATGTGATCACCGCGGGCGTGGTGAGGCTGCCGGGCCATGGGCTGGCACCACCGATGCAGACGCACGGGGTGACTGACGTCAGGACTCATTTTCTCCATGACTGGGGACAGGCCTGCAGTGCTGAGCTGTGCATGTCAATGAGGTGGCGCTCCGGCTTCCAACGCCAGGGACTCCATCTTCTGTCCTGCCAGCCTCTTGTGCTGGGGGGCTGGACCACCACCCCAGGCCCCCCGAGCCCCCTCTCAGGCCCAAGCTACAAGCACAGAGGCCAGAGGTCCTCCAGCACTTGCAATGTGGGTCCTTCCCATGCAGGCAGCCCCTGTGCCCGTGCCCCCAACCTGGTGTGCAAGAACCTCAGCCCTGGGTGCCCTGGTATGTACACGCTGCCAGTCCCGACAGTACCAAATGTAGGAGCTCGTGACTGTGGACACACCGGCCTCTCCTGCAGGGGCATGCGATTTTGGGAGACCCCCACTCCCACGAAAGGCCCAGCCAGCCCTTGATGCCAGCACCTATGCAGGAGGCTTGGAGCTGTCTTGCTGGCTACAGAGTGCAAGTCATCAGTCCATTTGGCAGGGAAGTGACCTGAGTCTGGAGTTGGGGAGGTGCCTTGGCCACTCTGTTCCACCTGAGCACCTGCTCCCTTTCCTCTGCTGGCAATGGCTCCTGGGCTGCCATCCACTGTCCCCTGGTGTCCAGGGGCTGCCCTGGGGCCAAACTGAGGGTCAGCAGAGTGAGCCCGTCAGCTCAGAACACACAGGGAGCCGGGTAGGGTGGCCAAGGAGTAAAATTTATTTCTTGAGGAGCAGGGACTTCGGAGAGCAGTCCCCTGAGACAGTCGGGTTTGAGCGGCGTGGGGGTGGAGGTGCACATTGTGGAGGGTACTGGAAGCAGGCCCTGACAGCACAGCCCCCAAGGCCTTGGCCGGCCCGGAGCGGCAGCAGGTCCTGGGGGAGGGGAAGGGCAGCAGGTCCTGGGGGAGGGGAAGGGCGGAGCAAGTGGTTCCTGAACAGCTCTGTCCCTGCTGGCAACAGGTGCTCTCACAGGCATCCTGGGTGCAGGGTGCAGGTCGCAGGTCACCGGGGAGGAGGGGGGCAGCATATGGTCTGAGGAGGCTGGGTTGTGTGTGTGGGGTAGCCGGCCCTGGGGCTGGCCCCTGCCGGGTGCCCACTGCCACCATGGAGGCAGAGGCGATGGCCGCCACTGGGGCGCACAGCTGCGGCTAGGCCACGGTCTGCCGGCTGAAGAGGTCGAGCGTGAGGGCGCTGAGGAAGGCTGGGATGCTGTCCTGGTGCAGCAGGTGCAGCTCGATGAGCTCCTGTATCGTGCGTGAGAATGCCGTCTCCAGCAGCTGCATCTTGGTGCCCGAGGTTCCTGTGGCCTGCAGGGTGGGCGGGAGACAGGGAGAATGGCAGTGAGCATGATGGTGGCCTAGGGGCTCGCCCCTCCCCTCCCCCGGGTCCCCAGTGGCAGGACAGGTAACAGTGGAGACCCTGTTGGAGGAACACTGGGCCAAGGTGCCCCCATGCCCAGCAAGGCCAGGTGTCTCCCTGGGTGCTAGCCCTTCCCAGTGGGCAGGGGTCCCACCCACATTTCTTAAATCTAGAGGACAGGACGTGGGGTGTGCACTCAGTCTTCAGCTCCTCCCGGTTGGCCTGTCCAGCCCTCCTCATCCTCAGACCTTGGCAGCCACAAGGACAGCGGCCCACATGCTTCCCACCCGTGCTGCGAGGTCGCAAGGTACTCTGGGGCGGGGTCCAACACCCCCTCCTGTGGCACAGGGAACAGCAAGGGGCCGGAGTCGTCCCAGGGAGCTGACCTACGCCCAGGCGGATGGCCGCACCAGAACCTCATGCCCGCTGCGCAGTCCTGCACAGACACATCCCGGGGGAGGCACAGAGCCGTTTCCAGAGTTCACATCCCACGTCTTCCCCATCACATGGCATTGGCCACAGTTGGAAGGGGTTCCCATTAAAGGCACTGCTGGGAAGCTAACCCCACTGAATAGGCCTCAGTTTCCTGGTCTGTGCAGAGAGGAAGCAAGAGTCCGAAGTTCTCTGGCCTGCAGGTTCTGGGACCCCGGGAGGGGCCAAGCACAGTAAGGGCTGCAGGAAATGGCTGTGGGGTGCTGGGGGGCCAGGCAGTCCTGTAGTACCCAAGGGGGAGGTGTGGTCCCGGCTTCAGGCACTGGGGAGGATGACAAGTCTATCCCACAGTGACTGGCACCAGCCTCCAAATGCCTCAGCTCCAAGCACAGTGTGACACAGGGCAGAGCTCCCCAAAACCAGCTGGCCATTCCCCTGGTTCACATGGCAGGTCTGGGCAGAGCCGAGCCTGGGCCACAGGGACCACAGGGGTCACAGGAGCAACAGGGGCCAGGACCCCAGGCCGGGTACTCCCGGGAGGGGGTTGGAGGACAGCCAGAGGTTCTGGGCTAGGGGCATGGATGGAGGCCGGAAGGTGCCTGAGCACTTAGTGGGGGGCTCACGGTGCTCCCTCCTGCCCCCGAAGATGTGAGAGGGTGCCTGGGAGACCCCAGAGGCCGGGGGAGGCTGCCCGACCCTGGATGGCACCCTGCCTACCCGGACGTGGGCCTCACCTGCCAGTGAGCTCAAGGCAGGAAAGCCTGGAATCCGTGCTAGCTGGCCTGCCCCCTCCAGCAGTCTAGGACGAGGCCCTGTAAGTGCCCCCTGCGGCAGCAGGGCATGGGAAGGTGCTCAGGGCTCTTGGCTGCGGGGATATGGGGTGAGCTGGGGGCACAGGCCACAGAAGACGGAGGTGTTTGCCAGACAGGCTGTGGCCCCTGCAACCCTGGTCAGCAAGGTGGGCAGCACTGGTGGGGCAGCTTCATGCCAGGAGCTGAGTGGGGTCCCTGAGGGTTGGCATCCCCAAAAGAACAATTTCCCTCTCACTCTGCATATGCAACCTGGTCAGCTCAGGGTGGGGAGGGCTGGGGATGCAGGCTGGAGGGGACATGCCTACAGGGACGTCCCTAGTGGCACACGCACACTCCTGATGGCGAGAAGAGCCCTCCTTCCTGGACAGCTCTCACCAGACCCACCTGTTCCCAGGTGCTGGCTTAGGGGGTGTCTGTTGAACCAAGATTTCTTGCAACAAGGACCAGAAAGCTGAGAACCACTGTCCAGGGGGCTGGGACGTGTCCTGTGCACCTGGCACTGTGGCCCCAGGGCCAGGCAGGAGGTGGCACGCTGCTTTGGGCCACAGAAGCCCCACAGAACACTCACTCTCGGCACACACCGCTGATGGCAGGTCCATTTCCACAACCCTCGCATCTCCTACAATCTGGCGACAACAGGACGAACGCCCCAGTTACAATGTGGGCAAATGATCTGAAAGAGTGTTTCTCCAGAGGAGACACTTAAATGAGCACGTGAAACCACACATAGCATCATCGGTGTTTAGGGATGGGCAAGTGGAAGTCACAGGAGACGCTTCTTCACACCCACAAGGACGGCCGGTGTCCAAGACAGGTGGCAGCAAGTGCCGGCGAGGGTGCAGAGCAGCAAGCAGGACCCACGCTCAGCTGCTGGGAATGGAAGTGGCGCACCTGCTGGAGAGAACGTTCTGGAGGTTCTCTGAGAAGTTAAACATAAGACCTGGTAGTTGCACTCCTGGGTGTAGACCCCAGAGGAATGAGAGCCTCGGTCCACACAGACCCCCAGATGCAAGTGTCCCCATTTCTATAGCAAAAAAGTGGGAACACGGTCACCGGAGGAGCGGGTAAATGAACTGTGGGGTGCCCACCGATGGAATACCGCTCACCCACTAAAAGAACGAGGCTCTGACACCTGTTACACCACAGATGACCCTTGAACATGTGCTAACCAGACTCGGGACACCACACGTACACGCAGTCACTTATTCGGAGCGTGCAGAATGGTAAGTGTCCAGGATGGAAAGTGGGTCCGTGGCTGTAGGGCCTGCGCTGGTGGCAGGGTGCCAGGGTCCTTTGTGCGGTGATGAAAAGTTCTAGTATTAGGTCATGGTGGTAGTGGCACAGCTCGGAATACACCAGATACACGGAAGAGAACTCCCTGGATGAACTGTGCAGTGTGGGAATTACATCCCACGGAGTGTGCCCACTGAAATGAACCCCCTCTGCCCGCAGCCCAGTGGCTGCCACCTCTTTCCTGGAGCTGTAGGAGGCTGCCTGGCAGCACTCAGGCCTGGGTCCTGGCAGCCTGCTCTGTCCTCACACCGGGCTCACCCCTGCACACAGTGGGCCTCAGGCCCAGCCCAGCCTGGCGGGCGTAGACCACACATCTGCCTGCAGGCACCCCTCGCGCAGCTCCCTACCCGGACAGGAGGCCCTATGTGCCTGTGAAGGGGAGGTGGGCTCCCTCGGAGGCCCCAGGAAGAAAGTAGTTCACCCCACAAGCCCTCTAAGTGGCCTTTAGAGCTCGCAGTGTCCATGTCTGACTGGCTCCCGTCTGGTGTACTGCACAGACATTCCTCTGCTGCCTCCCTAGGGTGCCCACCCCTCCCTGGGCAGCCGACCTTGTTCCCTTGCCCATTCCTACATTCAGCCTTGTCATAGTTCAACACAAACCATTTTTAAACAAAAGGAAGAGAAACCACTCTGACCTTTTACCAAGAAAATCCTCTCATTTCTGCCTTCTGCTCAATTCTGAATTTCTTCCCCTAAATGTCAGAGGGGCTGATTCTCCTGCAGCTATGGGGGGGGGGGGGAGGAGCAGACTCAGGGCACAGGCTGGGGGTGGGGTGGTAGTGAGGGAGGCCATGGCGCTCTCCCAGCTCAGCGGCTGAGGGGCCACTAACCTCTAAACTAGGGACCTTTCACGCTGCACTGTGGTCCTGGCTGGGACCCCTGCCCATCTGGGAGGTGGTCTTCAGCCAGCTTGGACTTCAGAACCGTGTTGTCTGCATGCCTCCCAGACCCCTGGGGGCTGTGGGATCCTCACCACACTGTATGCATCAGACGCCCCTCCCCTCGCACGTTCCCACATCAAAGCCACTTCTCCAGGCACAACTTAACACCAGCCAGCATGAGGCCCATCTGGGACAGCTCGGTCCACACATCCAGCATTCAGAAGGCATCTACTCTGTGCTGGGCCCTGTGTAGTTCCAGGAGGACAAGGCCACAGGGACATTGCTGTGCCCTAGGGCTGTGGGCAAGCTGGAAGGAGGCATGACCAGGGCCACTCTTTCATCTTAACCCAAATCAAGGAAAAGCCGAGGATTCGTGACCCTCCAGCCTCCGCTGGCTGCTGTGCCTGCCCATTCCATCGGAAGGACCGTGTCCTCACTCAGAGGCAGTGTAGCTGCCAGAATGTGCCCCTGGATTACACTGTGCTGATCAATCTCTGCTAGGCTCCACCGTGTTCAAATACCACCCAGTCCCCAGGTACCTTGTAAATCACTCTAATTAGGGGCTGTTCACTTAAAATTAGAGAGCAATTTTTTAAAAAGCAAATTGCCCAGTAAGACGTGTTGGCTGTGGCTGGAAATATTTATGGGCTGATGGCTGTGACTCTGCCTTCTCTGCCCCCAGCGTCTGGGAGTGACAGGCTGTGGTGTGGCTGGCAGGCACCCTGTGGCGAGTGAGGCACTGTGCCATAAGACCTGCGCTGCCCACTGGTTGGCCATCAGGTGCTCTAGCGGCCCAAACCTCAGTCTGGCCTCGCCCCAGGGCCGCCTCCTCCCTCTAGACGGCAGAACTGGGCCTGCCTTGAACGGTTCGGCCCGGACCCAGATGACCAGGTCCATCTGCCGCAGTGCGTGTCTGTGGAGAAGGGCTAGTGCAGGGGAGCTCTGCGGCTGTGGGTCGGCATGAGATGAAGTGTGCGGTGCCTACAGGATGCCTGCTCCAAAGGGGCTTATTAAATGTAGTCTAGCCATCCCTCCAGCCTGGCCTCCCAGCTGGCAGGTGCATCCTGTGAGATGCTCCCAAGAGCAGAGATAAGAACTCCCGGTTGGTAGTCCCCTCCCGAGCCCAACTGCAGGGGGTGGTGAGGCTTGCAGGAAGGGCACAAGGGGATGCCCTTCCAGGGCAATATCACCTTTTGCAGAGGGCACCGAAGATAATCCCATAAATGGAGAAAGAAGAGGAACCCAGAGATGAACCCATGGCAAGGTGTGGATCCTCAAATCCTGATCTGAACAGACGAGACTTTAATAGCAAAATGACATTATAAGACAGAGTGCGAATGCTACTCTCTCAAGACACGGGGAGCTGAGTATCGTTTCTATGAGACCGTGGCATTGCGGCTTGTCAGGACAAGGCCCCACCGCCTCCTGTGGAAGTGGCTGATGCCAGCTGGAGGGAAATGCAAGATGACCTGGAGCATCCTGGGATCTGAAAACAGGGTGGTACAGGTCCCAGTGTCTTGGGATCCCTGGCTCAATGTGTGAGAGACACGTGAGATCACGTGACATGCTTCTGTGATCCATGGGTCGAGTGAGACGAAACACACCATGACGGCTGGCAGGGTGCTCAGGGCAGAACCGTGGGGGACAGGAACACTGGGTGCCCTGCTGGAGACGAGGGGGGGCCTGCCAGGCATTGACGCTCTACCTCAAGAGACCAGAGGAAGAAAGGAAGGGTCGACATGGAGGGGGATAAATGAAAGTGAAAACAGGAGAGTTACTGAAATGAGATGCTGGTCCTTTGAAAAGCAGCAAAAAAATAAAAATAAAAAATAAAAAAAAATCAACAGAGATAGGAAGAGAAAAGACAGAAATTGTCAATATCAGAAATAAGATCCTGGAGCTATTACGAGAATAGTAAGAAAACACTACAAAAAACCATTCATGCCCATAAATTTGACAGCTGGGAACAGAGGAATCCTTCGAAGACCATGGGGCACCAAAGCTCAGTCAAGATGAAGTAGATAACCTGGTAGTCCTATAGCTATTAAAGAACTCGAATTTGTAATTTAAAAAGCTCCTCAAAAAGAAATCTCTGGTCCCAGATGGTTTCACTGGAGAATTTTATCAGATGTTTAAACAAGAATTAACACCCATTTTACTCAATCTCTTCCAGAAAACAGAGCAGACGAGTATTTCCTTGCACAGAAGTATATTCACTCAATACCAAAACCAACAAAGATGCCCACATGCACAGCAGAAAAGTCCAAACAGGTAGTTCCCATGAACTTGGGTGCAAAAACCCTCAACAAATCTCAGCTAATTTAATCCAGCAATGTATAAGATAGATAGCTACACCAAGACCAAGTACAACTCATTTCTATGTAGGGCTAGTGCATGTTTGACAGGCTGGAGAGGGGGCCACGGAAAAGCCTCTGAGAGAATTCACGTCCATTCCTGATTAAAACCCCCAGCAGACTGGGAGCGGCACCTGCAGCCACCTCACGGAACGGACAGCGTGGTCTGGGTTCTGGGGATGGCACAGTTATGCCAGTGATGCAACAGAGCTCCTCGAAGGAGCCACACAAACAGCCCCAATCGATCTTTCAATACAAGTGCAACAGCTGACCCACGGAAGGAGGGTGGTGGCCTCTTCCACAGACGGTTCTGGGGCAGCTGGACATCTCCAGGTAAAAATAACAAAGAATTTTGACTTAAACCTCACACCTCATATAAAATTTAACTCAGAATCTATCATGGACTTAAATGTAAGACATTTAAAAAAAACCTTAAAACACACTGAAGGAACATTTCAGGATCTAAGAGCAGGCAAGGAATTCTCAGACTTGACACCAAAGCACAATTCATAAAATAGAACAAAGATGGACAAACTGGACAGACCTCATGAAAACTGCCACTGTTTGCTTCAGACAGACCCTGAGAACAGGAGAGGACAAGACCGCCTGGGAGATGTTCGTGAGTTGCACAAGTGACCCAGGGCTGGCGTTCACGTGTCCTGGCCCTTCCTGCGAGGTCAGTACACAGGTGTGATTTGCTCATGGCTGTCCCGACACTGGAACAGGGCCCAGGAACACCAGGCTCAGTGAGGGGCCAATGAGGTTGAGCCAGGCCACCTCTTCTGCATAGCACCGGCCACAGATGTAACAGCTCATTTATCTCAGCGACTCTCTGATATCATCTCTGTTCTATTCCCAGGACATGCGGGCAAGAGGTGGCTGTAGTCAGGACAGCAGCCCCATGTGGCCCTGGGGCTTCACCTCGCCCACGCATGCTCAGATGTCCAGAGGCCGGCCCTCCGCTCCCTACTGGCTCCCCAGCTCCAGGTGGGAAGCTGGTGGCTATAAGGCCGGGGGGAGGCAGGCTGATTGGTGGCTGTCTTCCATGGCATGAAGACTCAGGTTCAGATCTGTGGGCAGCAGGTACCTAATTGGACACAGCTCGAGGCAACCCTGCTTGCTGTGAAGCCCAGCTGTTCCCATCTCAGCCTTGTCCTCGGCGCTGCCCCCGGGCCTTCATGTAGGAGGGAGAGGTGGGAAGAGATGGGAGCTGGGGATGGCTGTGCAGTGTCGTTAGTGGGGGCAGAGCAGATCGGGCTAGTTCAGGCAGATCCAAACTGCAGCCGAGTCCTGGCCAGGGTGGCAAGGGGGTGGCTCTGTGGGGACAACATAGGGCAGTCCCCACAGGCAAGTGTGCAATGATGCCTGTGGTGTGCCAGGCACTGAGATTTGCTCAGAGCTCTCGCCCACACCCCCTTCCCGCCACCACTCAGGTGTACCCTAGGCCCTCAGGGGTAAACAGTGCCCCCACACTCAGATGCTACCTGCCTGAGGCCTCTCCACTGGCCCCTCCACTGGGGCAGCCTCCTCCCACAGGTCTGACATCCGGGCCCCACAGCTGGCTAGACCTAGCTTCTGACCTCGGCTTGACACAAGAAAACTGCAATCCTGGGTGCTCTGGCAAACCTTGAGTCCTGTGTGTACACCAGGCTGAGGACACAAAGAGGTCCCTGGCTCAAGGGAATGCATGCAGTGGTGACCAGCTGTAGCCCAGTCTACAGGGGACAGGGGCTGCACTCCCGGCATGGGGGAAGGGTCTTCCACCATGAGAGTGGGGCCTTCTCCCTCTGGGGGACGAGACCTGCGCACCAGGGCTGCACACACACACCTGCTCTCAGAGCCGCTGAGGGTGATTCTCTATGGGATCAGGCTGTGAGGATACCAGAGCACTCCTGGCTTCAGGGGAGGATCTGGCTTCTGAAGCTGAGGATCTGCGGTGCACTCACACGTGACATGGGGAGAGTGGCATAGCCACGCTCGTCAGGAAAGCACCTTAAATGTCCGTGCTGGAGAAAGCCCCATGAGCTTGCACCGTGGTCACTCGTGCTCGTTCTTGTTCACTCTCACACACAGAAAAAAGGTGACTGCAAACAATGGACCCTAACAGTGGTCAGCTCAGAGAACAGAGATGAAACGTGGTTCCTATGGTTTTCTGCACTTCCCAGATTTTTCTGTGACTGCACGTTATATCTGTAATCAGAAAAAAAATTCCCATCTGAATCTCATCTAGGGGAGCTGCAGACTTCTGAGAACAGGTGAATAAGCTATCCTGGCCACAGACCTGTGCACACGTGTAGACCTCGCCTGCTGACCGAGGCCCATGCAACACCCATCTGTGGTGGGGACGCCCTGTTTCTGGTACTGGGGCCCATGGCATACCAGCCACCGTGCCTGTCACTACCTGTTGGTCTGTAGGGCTAACGTCAGCTCGGCTCCCCCTCCTAGCACCACCCCACCTGGGCACACTCCAAGGTGCCCTGGGCCGTGGGGACACACCCAGCGTGGCAGTGGGTTGTGGTGGGTTGTGGCCCACCTGTGCTCTGCATGGGGCGATGGGGTTCTTCCTCCACTGGCCACTAGAATGGGTTTCCAGCCCACACCCGGCTGTTCCTACTGCCTAGAAGATGCTGTCCCAGCCCCTGACCTCGAGTCTGCCAGCTGGTCCAGGCCACCACCATCCTCTGTGTTCAGTCTCTCTCCCCGTCCACAGTGAGTGCCTCCTTACCCACTGCTGCCCCCCAAGGACGCCCCTGAACGCCCTGCATGTCCATGGGTCCAGTGTACTGTGTCCCGCAGGGAGGGCGGGCAGGTGGCGGGTGGGATGAGGCCATCCTTCTTGGGGCTGCTGACGTGGAGCAGGCCCGGGCAGATGCTGCTGTGCGAGCCAATAGGCAGAGGAATGCGGTGGCAAGTGGGTCAGGGTGAGGTGGGCAGAATGCTGAGAAGGCGGTCCTGGCATGAAGTTCCAGAGAACTAGCTGGCAAAGAGCATGTCCAGCACGGGGCGGGGGTGGGGGGATAGCTCACCCAATTATCCCTGCTTAATTGTGCTGAGAAAACGTCTAAATGCTGCCTGTTCTAATTATACTGGCGTTGCTGGAATCACTGTCCCGGCGAGGGCGACCTCTCCCAATCGTGATTTGCAGGGAGGGCGAGGCCAGGCACCCCAACAGTTGCAGATCGATCTCAAGCCCACAGTTATTATTATTACTCTATTTATATAGCTCTGCAGCTTTCCTATGGCGCTCTAGTTTACGCAGCTGTTCCCGCAGCCTCACGAGGGAGGAGCAGGAGGGCGCACGTGGCTGACGAGGACCCAGGGTCACTTCCAGCAGGCCTCATCCACCACAGGTGGGTGCCAGGAGCCCACAGGTCATGGGCGCAGGACCAAGCTCCACCTAGCTTCTCCCCTCCTGGCCCAGGCCTCCTTCCAGGCCCTGTGGACAGAGTGGGCCCGGGGGTGGGGCAGAGGCCACTGCCAGGGCGGTAATGTGCAGGGGGCAGGGGGTGTCCTGGGAGAGACTGGGTCGGCCGGCCCTCCTCCACCAGATGGGCCGGATCACATGTCCCATGGCAGCCCTCAAGTGCAATGATGCAGACGGTACAAGAACCTGTAGGAAGCCGCCCATCTGCCCCATTCAGACAGGCTGGGCCATGCGGAGGAATCTGGTGTGGAGCTCACCGTGTAAGAGGATCGTCTGAAGAATGACTGAGCCAGAAACTGCTGTGTGACTGTGGTACTTCACCTCATGGCTCTGAACTGACTTCTCTCAGCATAATGGGGCCCGTGGTGTCTGTGTTCCCACCTTGGGCAGTGACATGCTCACATTACAACAGTCTGATGAAGAAAGCTGCCACATCATGAGCCATCCAAGTGAAAGGGAACTGAAGGCACCCTCTGGTCAATGGCTTGCGAGGAACTGAGCTTCACCTGTACCCACAAGAGTGAGCTTGGGAGCTGGTCCCTCCCCAAGAGACTTTACATGGCCGCAGTCTGAAGGAGGGCCCAGCTGAGCGCAGCCCAACCTCTGACCTTTGAGAGCCACCTGCCACCAGGCATGAGGTGACTGCTTACTCTGTGACAGATTGCCAACACAGGAGGACAGAAAAAAAATCTCTGAAAAATAGTGGGCCCAAACACCTGAAATGTGATGAAAACTATAAGCCGGCAGGTCCAAGAAGTCTAATGAGCCCCGAGCACAAGAGGGACACGTAGGAAACAACACCAAAGTACATCATAATCTAACTGCTCAAAACTGATAAATCTTGAAAGCATCCAGAGGAAACTAGACACATGACCACAAAGTACTCCTCTGTGGATGGTAGGGATGGGGGGACCGTGGAGGCTGTGTGCTGGCCCAGCAACACCTGTGAGGTACAGAAAGAACAACAAAATCCAAACCAGTGAACCTGGAATTCCACCCAGTGAAAATGTCATTCAGAATGTGAAAACTGTCTTGGGCACAAGAAGTGGCAGGATGACGAAGCTGGGAATACAGGCTAACGTGGAAAGGAGGGAGAGGGCCTTGTGCCTTCAGCGAATAACGCCATCACTCAAATCTCTGAAGGGTGATTGAGTGCTTGCACAATTATAACTGTGTTGTGAGGCTCGTCTACATGCATAGCTTGTGCTTCACAGGGAGGACTCGGCAGGACGCCAAGAGCCAGGACAGTGGGGTGTACGCAGACAGGACAGGAATGATGGGGCTCTCACGCCCCATGTCCCATGAAGGCTGAGATAAGACACACACGGTAAATCCTGCAGCAACCACAAAATAACACAAAGAATTATAGCTAATCAGTCAATGAAAGAGATACACAAATTTGTACAACATGTTCAGCTAATCCAGAAGAAGGTAGAGAGAGAGATGCACAAAGGACAAGACACAGAGAAGAAACCGTGGGCTGACAGGCTCGAATCTGTGTAGATGTGAGTGGTCCAAAGGCCCCAGTGGACAGGCAGGACTGCAGACTGCACACAGATGCAAGATTCAGCCACATGTGGCTCGTCAGGAACACGGCAAACACGAGGACACGAGTGGTTCAACAGTGAAAGGATGAGATCTGCCATACACACAGAAGCCAGAAACCGGAGCGGCTGTGTGGACATTAGACGGTAGATTTCAGAGCAAAGAGGATCAGGAGAGATAAAGGTCATTTTGAAATGATAAAGGGACTAATTTATACATGGAATGAGAAATGAGAGAAATACAAGAAGGAACAGACAAATCCAGAATTACAGTCGGAGACGTCAACACCTGTCATTCTTTAAATGATAGAAAAGATAGAAAATCAGCAAGATTTTGATAGATGCAAGATACAAGATTTGATAGTATTATCAAAGAATCTGACGTAACTGACGTTTAAAGCACACACTCCAGCAGGATACACATGATTTTTCAAGTACTGGACCTTAAAACAAATTTCAGTGACTTTAAAAAGGATTCATATCATGCAAAGTGTGATGACATCAATGAAATTAAGTCAGAAACGAATAGCAGAAAGGTATCTGGAAATTTTCACAATATTTAGGAAATTGGTAATCTACTTCTAAGAAACCTCAGAGAAAAAAACCAAAGGGGAAATGAAATCACTAAGCATCTGAACTGAATGAAGATGAAAATTCTTGTGGAATGACCAAAGCAGACTTGGGGAAAATTTTTAGCATTGAATGTCTACATGAGAAAAGAAGAATGTGCTCCACTCAACAACTCCAGCTTCCACCTTAAGAAACTAAAATATAGGGCGGCCCCGGTGGCGCAGGGCGTGATCCTGGAGACCCTGGATCGAGTCCCACATCAGGCTCTCTGTATGGTGCCTGCTTCTCCCTCTGCCTGTGTCTCTGCCTCTCTCTCTCTCTCTGTCTCTATGAATAAATAAATAAAATCTTAAAAAAAAAAAAAGCTAAAATATAAAGGGCAAATTAGCCCAAACAGGAGCAGAAGTCAGGAAACAAAGATCAAAGAAGAAATCCATGATACAGAAAGCAGAAAAACAACAGAAAAAAATACAACCCAAAGTGGTGTGAGAAGATTCATGAAGCTGACACACTCTGGCCACGCTAATTAAGAATAAAAGGGAGAAGACACTTGGTGGTGTCATAGAACAGAGGAGTTACAGCTGGGTCCCACAGATATCGAAGAGACGACAGGAAACATGGTGAGCAGCCGCACACTGATAGGTCTGAGGACTCAGCTGACACGGATCAATTCTCCACAAGACACAAATACCAAAGCTCACCACAAAGGAGATGGATAATCTGAACAGTCCTGCATCTTCTTTTTTTTTTTTTTTAAGATTTTATTTATTTATTCATTCATGAGAGACACAGGGAGAGATAGGCAGAGACACAGGCAGAAGGAGAAGCAGGCTCCATGCAGGGAGCCTGATGCGGGACTCGATCCCGGGTCTCGAGGATCACGCCCTGGGCTGAAGGCGGCGCTAAACCGCTGAGCCACCCAGGCTTCCCAGTCCTGCATCTTCTATGGAAAACATTCTTGAAGAACTCTCCAAGGCTGGAGGTATCCTGGTGAATCCTATGAAACACTCAAGGAAGAAATATCAATTCAACATAAACTCAAAGAAAACAGAAGAGGATGGATGCTTTCCAACACCCGCTGTGCACCTGGCATCACGATGATACCAAAGTCAGACAGTGGCGTTACAAGGAAAAAGCCAAACTACAGACCAGTAATCCTCAGGAATACAGATGTAAAAATCCCAAACAAACAGTAAGTAATGTGTGTCCAATAACAGACACAGAGGATGACCCATCATGACCAAGTGGGGTCTTGACCCCAGAAACACAAGGCTGGTTTTCCATTAGAAAAGCAATCACAGTAATTCCTTGTATTAACAAAGTGAAGAAGAAAAGACAAATGATTCTCTCAATAGATGCAAAAAAGCAAGGACCAAAGCCACCATGCATTCCTCAAAACAATTCCCAGCAAACCGAGGATTGGAAGAGAGCTTCCTCAGCCTGACAGATGGCGTCCGGGGATAACCCATAGCTCACACCATACTCTATGGCCCGAGATCGAACGCTTGCCCCTCTGACTGCAAACAAGGATGTTCACTCTCCCCACTTCTGCTCAGCATCATTCTGGAAGCTCTAGCTAGTGACATAAAGTGAGAGAAAGGAACAAAACCATCCAGTTTGGACAGGTAGCAGTGCAACTGTCTTTACTCACAGACAACATCGTGGTCTGTGTCGAAAATCCAATCCAATGTATTAAAAAGCTACTAGAGCTAATATGTGAGGTTAGCAAGGTTGCAAAATAAAAGATTGATACACAAAAACAGACTGCTTTTACATACTAGTGACAAGTTCTTTACAATAGTGTCAAAATATGAAATACTTAGGATAAATATAACAAACCTAAAAGTGCAGAGAGAAATTGTTCTCGACCTCGTGTTGTTAGGATTTCTAGTCTCCCCTGAATGATTGAGGAGCTCAGTGTGATCCTGAAGGGAACCCTATCTGACCTGTATTGTACACGCTTATCAGAGAAGCCTAAAATCAATACGGAAATGCGCAGAATCAAGAATACCCCAAAAAACTCTAAAGATCAAAGCTCGAGGAGGACACTAACCTGATCTGAGAGAAGTCGTGGTGGGGGCGTGGTCCTGGCACACAGATCTCCACCTGCATGCCTCCCAGCATACCCAGTGTGCAACGTTCTGCTGTGGAAGCCACCCTCCCCTCTCCCAGAAGGACAATTGTGTGCCCACCCTGCAAGCCTGGCCCTCCTCTGCGTGCCCGTGACATTTGGGAGAAACTGCCACGGGGTCTCCACGGCAGGTGGCACAGCATCTGTTTCCATCAGCAGCAGGGGCATGGTAAATCTACAGTAACCCAGTAGCTGAGGGCTCTGCAGCAGTAAGGGGCCTCCACTCATGGTCTTGTGCCGCTGACAGAGCAACCTGTGCAGGCCGGGGGGCTTCTTTCCTGCTGGGCCTGAGCTGCCTCCCTCTGCCATCGCCGCTGGACACCAACTCCAGGTCCCACAGTTGGCCAGGGGCACAAAGAGGGCGAACCCTGGGCCTGACTGTAGGGAGAGGATGGTCCCAAGGTCAGCAAAGCCAGATAAGGGGGAGCCATTTGGCTGGGGGAGTCTGGCGTGTGTGCAGGACGGTCTGCATCGTGCATGTCAACACTGGCCCAAGCTGCAGGCTCTGGCCTCCACTGGCTAGACTGGACTGCTCTTGTAAGCCCTTGCATCCCAGGTGGCCATGGGCGTGACTGCTGGCCACTGGCACTGTCACGGTGCTGCGCACCAGGCATGTCTTGCTCTGGGTTAAAAATATCTCTGTGACTTCCAGAAAGTTCCATCTTCACAGTCACGCTGACGTGAAGAGCAGCCAGATGAGCTCTTAGCTGGGCTTCGTGGCTCCTCTGGCTGGCGTGTGGCAGACACAGGCCCTGATGGGTGGAAGCTGCTACGGCCACCCCCGCCAGCAAACCGGATGGAAGTGGTTTGCAGCCTGGCAGTTGTGGGAACAGGAATCCGCTGTTTGTCTGTGTAGCCCCTGAGCAGCTCTGCCAGGCCCTAGCCCTCCTGTGGTTGTGAGTGTCCGAGATGAAAGCAGTCTCCATCCTGATGGCTGGAGGCCATTTTTCTCCTGAGCTTCCAGGCCAACTGCTTTGACAGCAGACTGATTTCTGTCTGGGTGTGGAGAGCACATGGGGTGGCCCAGCCCAGGGCGGGCCTCACACGGCCCCTGGCCCCCCAACCTCCCAGCCCCCAGCAAGGTGCCCCTCCCCCGAGGGGGTCCAGAGAAGAGAGGCTGGCAGGAGATTTGGAGGGGCTGGGTGACTGGAAGGCAGGCAGATCCCATCAGGCCTCCTTCCTGCTTAAGGAGGGACCAATGCTTATGGGCAGGGTCCCGCTGAGGGAGGGGACCCCACCTCTCCCATGTGTGCCTGAGTGGGGGTTGTCTGTCCCTGCTGGGGACTGCAGATACTCCTGGCTGAGGCCTCGGGTGCCCCATGGTGCCCAGCCTTCACATTCCTGCCACCGTCCTATGCCCACTACCCCCCTCACCCCTTTGGCATTGGTATCATCTGCAAATTGCCTTGTTTTTCATCTTTGGCAAGGCTGAAAATCTGATCATGAAAGGAGATTTTCTTTTTTCTTTTTTAATTAGTACTTGGTAATATCACCAAGCTGTGAGTTTATGGCTTTGTAGATCTTGTGTTTTTGACACTAATTACTCACAAAGGCTTTTTAAGCTGCATTTCAACTCTGCAACTGCCATGGCGGTAATTAAGCAAAAGAGGAAGAGGCAACAGATTCCACATGTCACACCCAGCCCTTCAGACCTGTGGTCCGGAGCGTCCATGGCCCCTGCAGAAACCTGGCCCTTCCTGAGGTGATCTGTCTTCAGGCCTCCAGCCCCTGGCAATCCTGGCAAGGTACCTGGGCTCTGCTCCATACTCAGGGCCATGTTCCAGATTCCCAGTCGTGAGAAAGGACCTGGAAGCACATGAGTTCAGGGATCCCATATGGGAAGGGTGCCTGTTCCATAGCCGATTGTCTCCTGGAGCCTCCTGGGAGGGCCTGGCCCCAATGAGGACACATTGCCCAGCTCCTTGGTCTTCCTTTCCCATGACCCTGAAGCCACTCACTCTTCAGTGCTTGTAGAGCACCTATTACGTGCCCCCTGCCCTTCTCTGCCCAGGGCTTCTGCTCACCTCCTATCTCCTGCCAAGGTACTGGGATGGGAGGCTGTGCACACCCCCACCCTGCCTCTGGCTCAGTGGAAAAGCCCACCTGGGAGAGGCTTGAACCTCTCAAGTGAAGGTGAGCCCCCCCAGCAAGCCTGCTAGTAAGTATGTGGCAGGGGCTCCAAAATCACACAGTGCCCAGGCATCCCATCCTCATGCTCCAGAGCAGTACACTGAGCCCCCCAGGAACCTCCTGGCAGGCAGGGCGGCTGGAAAAGCAGGAGCTAGTCACCTTGTGCCAGGACCTGCTGCCGCGGACTGGTGCCTCCCTCTTTCCTCTGTAATCCCTGTAGAACCCACAGCTTCTGGGATAATGATAAATCAACTGAACAGAGCAGCAACCTTCCCTGTTCCTAAGACCAGGGCAGAGCCTGCCCTGTGTGGCAGGGCTGCACCTGGGAAAGGCTCCTGGGTGGGCTCGCTGAGCAGACAGACTTTATGGGTCTGCCCAGCTGATTGCGCTGGGCCCTCCTTAAATACAATTGGTTAGTCACACTTCACTGTTCTTTATTGCAATCCTATTTTTTTTTTTTTTTGCAATCCTATTTTGAGATACAATTAAAACATCTCATTGCCAAAGTGCATGGTCCTACCAGGTTTTTCCCCCTCTTTCGAAGGAGTCAAAAACAAAGATGGGGGTAGTGATTCAGGCACCATTCTTGTTCCCAGGATGGCGGGTCTGGTCAGGACTGGTACCCGAGGAGACCCTGCTTTCAGAAGATGCTGCCCCAATGGCATATTGTGCAGGTTGTGAGGCTGCCTCTCCCAGACCAGGCCGGGGCCATGTCTCAGGGATGTAAGAACCTCCCCTTCGCTCCGCACTTTTGCCTATTAATGCCATTGCCATCCCGCTGTCACTGCAGAGGGACACTTTGGGTTTGGTTTCTGCAAACACACACACCCGATGGGAAACTGGGTCTGAGACATCAGTGAGCCGAAGCCACCACTAGAATATTCATGCAAATCACCACAGCTCACTTTGGTCGAAAGGAAAACTAAAAAAAGAGCTAGCAATTTTGGATGCACCTGGGCTGGTGTCCCTGTGCCTGGCCCATGCTGGCCGCACTCAGGTCATATCCTGTTATGAGGCTGTGTGTCTCCTGCTGTGGGCCATGTTGTCACAAACTCTGGGAGGCGGTGCTTGTATACACTTCTGCAGGACCCCTGTGACCTACAGGGTGACCCTGTGACAAGACAGGCCTGAGCCTGCAATCAGCCTGCCAGCTGGCGGGATGCTGGGAGGAATCCAGCAAGAGGCGCATGGGCGCACAACAGGCAGACCGTGAGAGGAGCCTGCTCTCACGGGGCAGGGGGGTGCTGTGAGGGGCTCATGGAGCCCGTGGAGTGCTGGGGACCACAGGGGCAGGTGGGAGCTAAGCTTGGAGCTGTCACATGTGGGACCTTCTCATTAGGTTAGGGGCCGCAGTCTGGCTGGGGGGCAACCCGTCTCCAAACATTTCCCTTTGGCCTGATGCAAGAGGGGCTGGGGTGACATGGGAGCCCAGGGCTACCCCCAAGATGACCTGATGTGACTTAGCATGTGCTAGGCACTGTGCAGAGTCCTCATGACTCACCCCATCTTGCTTTCCAGGCTTTGGAGAGGGCATGCACTGGAGGTGAGAGGCTCTGCTAGAACCACCTCCCTGGGCTGTGCCTCCCACCCCACTTTGAAAAGGGGCAGGGCAGTCACCCTGCATGCTACCGTCAGGATGCATGGCCAGTGAACTGAGAGTGGGCAGGGCGTCACAGTCACTGTCACCTCCATTGAGAGTCTGTGTGCAGGACAGGGGAGTGGGTCACAGTGATACTCAGGGCTCGCCTTGTTCATACTGGGCTCAGGCTGCTGCCACTGTTACAGGTGCTGCACAGGTGGGTTGCAGGGGCTGACCAAAATTGGGGTGGGGGGCCTTGGACAGGGGTCTCCTGCTTTCCACCATCCCTCCTTGGAGACTCGCTGGCTGCTGGGCAGTGTGCTGGGTGAGGGTTGGGAGGCTCACTGCTTAGTCCCAGCCCATGGGAGGCAGGGACTTGCAATCCAGAGTGAAACATGATCCAGCACAGCTGTGCCCAGAATACTGATGCAGAGGAGGCCATGGCTCTGACCTTGGCCAATTAGGGAGCCCTCCTGGCTCCTCCACTGCCTGAGGCTGAGAAGTCAGCAACCCAGGAACAATGGTGAGAACCCAACTGACTGGCCCCTCTTCCTCTGGTTCATAGAAGGGAGCACACTGACTAGCACAACAGCTTCTCCGTCCCTGCATGAGTGCCAGCCAGCAAGTGAGCCGGGTGGGGTGGGGGGTTCGAATGCCTCGGGCCAGGTGCACAAAGCCCTGCTGGCCACCCACCCTGGCTCTCTCCACAGGGCCTGCGGAGAGTGCGGTTGGTGCTGGGCAATGGCTCTGACCACAGAGTCATGCACACATGCTCAGCCCTGCCGTGAAAGGGCAGGCAGGGGCCTCTCCCTGTGGCTCAACTCTGGGGGACCTATTCTAAGGCATCACCACCTAGAACTGTTGGAGGAGCTAAGTGGCAGCTGTGCCATGACAGACCAGGGAAAGGGCGGGGAACGGCTGGTCTTCAGGCTCTCTCCTGCCACAGGGGTCCCATCTGCCCTCCAGGGAGCACATCCAGGGCGAGAGGTGATTTGCCCTCACTGGGCAGTGTCTTATCACCAGGGTGGAGACTACCCAGGGAGTGCCAAGACCCAAGGACACCCAGCAAACAAATCCTTCGCACCAAGGTGTTCCCAAACCAAAGGGTAATAGGGGACCAACAGAGCATCCAGCCCAGAAAGAGGACAGAAGTGGCCACCAGGATAGTGGGGTCATTGGAACCAAGGTCTCTCCCTTCCCCACCCCTCCCCTCCAGATAAAGAGCCAGCTGAGTGCACAGGGTCCTGGGCTCCCTCACTGCCTGTCCAGCCCTGGGGAAGGAGATGCTGTGTGTGCACCTGCATTATTCAACACCTGAGCAGGTCAGCCCCTCACTCTGCAGCCAAGTGCAAGGCACGCATGCTGCTTCCCTGCTCCCAGACAATAAAAGGCAAAGGGAGGAAGTCCTTTTCTTTGCAAAAAATGCTCGGACTGATGCAATTTGCGTGTGCAAAATGTGTGACGTGCATTTTCCAGCTCATCAGCACCTTAGCCTGCACGAAGCTGCTATTTGCTTTCAGACTCGTTTCACGAGGCTTGAGTTATATTATGGGATTTTCTTCATCCTGCAATAGGAGATTTCATGTCCTGCTGATAACTCTGCATTTTCATTGACCACATTCATTGCAAAAAAAAATTTCAAAACATATTCTGCAGCCATTTGCTCTTTGGCCCTAAGAATGGAATACAAGTAATCTGCTCACATCCGGCAGGTATCTTCCGGTGATTTAATTTCAGAAATGACTTTCTAAAGGGCTCAAAAAATCCTGCCTGTTCTGGGAAAGGGAAATAGCTCTTCTCTTCTTCCACTGAGCAAGCACCCAATTTTTCTCAGGACACACCCAAATATGCTGGAGCTGTGGGACCATGGGAGCCATGGGGCAGCAAACCAGGTGTGCAGGGATGGGGCACAGCCCAGGAGGGACCGGGGAGCCCAGTGCCCCTGCCAACAGAGGGACAGTGTCCCAGTGGCTGTCATCCAGCAGCCCCACGCCCAAGGCAGGAAGGCATTGCTTTATAGCCACTTCCCAAGGGAGACCTTGTTCCATGGTTTTTTTTTTTTTTTTAAAGATTTTATTTATTTATTCATGATAGTCACACAGAGAGAGAGAGAGAGGCAGAGACACAGGCAGAGGGAGAAGCAGGCTCCATGCAGGGAGCCCGATGTGGGATTCGATCCCGGGTCTCCAGGATCGCGCCCTGGGCCAAAGGCAGGCGCCAAACCGCTGCGCCACCCAGAGATCCCTGTTCCATGGGTTTTGATCCAGAATGTTGTTTATAAATGTGAGGAAATGTTTTAAAATTTACCTAACATAAAAATTGGGAGTTTCCAGCTACTCTGTACCCTGGAAACTTACCCTGCCTGATGCTCCTCAGAGGCTGGGGCTGGTTACTGTCATGACTATGCTTTCATGGAGACATCTCTTATAGGCAGGCCATCAGGGTGGGGAGATGAAGGGAGGTATCACAGATGTTCGAGCCTGAGACTCTGGCCTGGCCTTGACAGGGGCTGTGCACCCTGGGGACCAGAGCAGAGCACAGAGGCCGGGCCCAGCCTGGAACATGGTCAGGTCAGGGAAGGAGGAAGATTTCACTAAATTCTGGGTCCAGCAAGGACAAGGCCAGGGCTTGCAGTGACCTTATGCCCACAGTATCCTGGGTGGTATGTCGCCGCAGCAGAAACCCAAGCCACCCATGGGGCACTGGCCTAGGTCTCCATGGGACACACTTCATCAGTAATACAAAATAATGTTTACTGTTTACAGCCAGGTACTCTAGAAAAACATGAAGCTACAAGCCACTTATCCATCACCGTCCCTGGGAACTATACCGCAAAAGCAGTGATACTGCTGTGTGTGCCAAGCATGAATGCACACAGTGTACATATGTGCAGCATATCCACAGCCACACCTATATTACACACTGGTGCCAATGCGATGCAATGCTGCATTTCCCCAGTAGTGCTGGGTGTTGCTCACATACAGAAGTCACTGAAAGTGCGACCACACACGTGAGGATGTTCCTCTGTGGGACTCATCTGCACTTTTTCCTGTTCCTCATTGAGATGTAATCACAGTTGTGCAGAGTTGTCCTGAGAGCCCTGCAGAAGCTGGATGTCCTCCCCTGCTACATTATCAGCACAATGTATGTCCAGGCAGCCAAGGAAGGTCATGGAGGCTCCGGGCTGCCAGGTGGGGGGTCTGGGACCTCATGGGGTCCACACCCCTCTTTGCCCCTCGATGCTGCACTGACAAGAGCCAGACAGCCACCAGGGCAGTGCTGTGAAGACTTGGGTGGGTTTGCACAACACCAAGAACACTGCTGACCTGGGCCAGATGGCAGGCAGGCATAAACTCGATGTGTGTGTGGGGGGGTCCTGCATCCTGCCAGGCAAGCACCCTGAGAGGTCCTGATGGGGAAAGGGAGATGGGCCCTGACTTGGGACAATATGGCTTTGGGGGCCTGGTTTGTGTGAACAGCATAAGCCTGTGCCACGCTGGCCACTGAGGCTGCTGTCCGTGGACACAGAGTGTGAGAGTAGTGCTTATAAAAACAAAGGCTCATGCGGGGCTGGGCCTTCAAGGCAAACAATGACCCTCCAAGCAGAAACAGCCATGCTTTGATTTGGAAAACACTGGTTAATTTTCCAGCAGAGTGTGTGACCTTAAGGGGATCTAATTTCCTGAACAACCTAGCAAGGCACTGGTTCTCTCACACTCCCGCTCGCCTTTACCTGAATGCTGCCCACGCAGTGGCTGGGCTGATGTGTCCCTGGAGTCTCATATCTAGTCCCAAATGCATTGGGCAGGCCTCCCTCCCAGGGAGAGCCGCTCCTGGATGAGAGCCCTCAGGATTTCCAAGCTACTGTCCTTGGTGCTGGGTGTTAGGGTGGGGGGTCGCCACCAGGGGAGAGCTCAGGCCTCAGGCCACTCAGAGGAGGCTGCTCTGGAAGCCTGTGTCCTGAGTGAAACATAGTGGCAGGCATAGGCTGGCCCAAGGCAGACCCTGCTGGCAGCGGGGTCATGGGCTGTCCACTTCTGCTGGGGCTAAGGGGCCTAAGGGACACAGGGGGAGGACCACCTGTCACAAGCATCCTGGTCAACACCGGGCACCAGCTCTGGGACATCTATGGACAGTGACTGCCCCCTCCCACCCTGCCTTTCCGGGAGGAGGACAGGCCCCTGGCAGCTCTGGTAAACTGTCCCCTGAATCCCAGGCTTCTCGGGCTGGCAGGACCAGAGGCAGGCCAGCACTGGATGGCCTCTATAGGCACCCAATGCACAGAAGGGTGCAGCCTGTAGGTGGGGAGCATGTGGGCTGGTGCCTACCTAGTTGGTGTCAGACACCCGGCATGTGCAAGTGCCCACCAGGTGCCACTGTCGCCACTGCCACACCAAATAACTTGTGTGAGGGGAATATGCTCAAAGTGCTCCAGGATAAGATCACTAATTTGAAAACTTGAAGGAAAAGAATGATTTCCTGGCAAGTCACAAATTAGCAAAGGCAGCTAGCTGGACCAGCGAGCAGAGCCCTGCATGAAGAGAGGTGCCTTGATGCCACCCTGTACTCACAGGTATCCCCAGTGCTTTCAGCCCATCTACACCCTAGGAAATGGAGGGAACCTACCCATTTTATAAGGCCTGAATGCCTCCTGGCAACAGACAGGGTCAGGTCAAGTGGGTGCAGCTGGGCCCCGTGTAGGGGTGCTGCATGGGGGTCCGGGTGGGATGTGGCCGAGGCATGGCTGGGATGGGACCTGGAGAGGCATTCCTGAAACCTCTGGGCAGTGGGTGGGCACCCCTAGTCCTGCAGCGAGACCTTATGTCCACTGGCCTGGGAGGGTCCACCAGGGCCAACTAAGATACCCTGAGGTGCCACAGTCCTAGGTGCCCCCAGCCCGGGACCTCCAGTAGAGAAGGGCTGAGGGCCACAGACTGGGCTCCAGGGGTAGATGTGGGGGCAGCTTAGCGGGCCACCCTAGCCAGCTGGGAGCCGACATTTGAGAGCAGTCCAGGTGACACTATGTGATTTAAAAGTTAATTAAACTGAGTGGTACAAAGTCTAACAGCCCCAGGTGTTTATTTCCAAAGAGCATTTGGAAGGAAAAGGGGAAATCTAATAAAAAGCTTTGTGAGGTATTGCATTAGAAAGTAATCATGTCGCTAAATCACCCTCGTCTGCAGCGGGCCTCCTGACAACTGGGTCCTGTCCTTGTCATCCCCCACGTGACCCTTCCCAGCCCAGGTGGCCAGGCCCTGAGCTATAGGGTGGTGGCTGCCAGGCCTGCCCCAGCAGTGCCCTCCAAAGGTGGCTGTATGTGTGAGCTCGCTCACCTGTGCATGCATTCTTTCATTCACCCACACACTCACCTGTGCACACATTCACCCACTCGCTCATCTGTGCACAAATTCATTCACCTACTTGCTCATCTCTGCATATATTCACTCATTCACCCACTCGCTCACCTATGCACACACTCATTCACCCACTCGCTCACCTATGCACACATTCACCCACTTGCTCACCTGTGTACTCACCCATTTACTCATCTCTGTACGCATTTACTCATTCACCCACTCACTCTTCATTCACCAACTTGATTACCTGTGCACACACTCATTCACCCACTCGCTCATCTCTGCATTCACTCATTCACTCACTCACTTATCCATGCATGCATTCACTCATTTGCTCACTTGCTCACTGGTTCCTCTGTGCATGCACCTGTTCACACACTCATTTGCTCACTCTCACATCTGTGTCCTGAGTACCGGCCAGATCACAGCAGGAGGTGGAAGGGAACATGAGACCCTACTGTGGCAGCCCAGGGCAGGATCTGTCAATGATGTACAAGAAAGCCCATTCCTGGGGAAGCTGCATTTGGGCTGAGACTCCAAGGATGTGCAGGGTCAGAGGGGTAAGTAGGTGGGGGGATTCCAGGCTCACAGGGGCCCTGTGATACAAGGGACCTCACGTGCTGTTGGGTCCTGCTGATGGTGGTGACCCTGTGTAGGCATCACCATCTCACAGGGCCATTGTCATGTTGTCACTGGGCTGAAACATGCCTCCCTGGACATACGGTCTGTCCACAGACAGTACAGAAACAACAGGAAGACTAGACTTCCTGAAGTCCAGCCTGGGGCTAAGTGCAGGTGCCATTTGGGGTACTGGCCAGTTGTGGGAAGCCCCAGGATTCTAGGGAAGGAGAGCAAGATGCAATATATGGCCGGAATTCATCCAACAAATGCTGAAGCATCCCATTCCAGGCACCCTTGGTGCAGGTCCTTCTCTGGTCTACAGAATCACCCTCCTTCTCAAGCTGGGCACAGGAGGGGTCCCTCCCCTGTGGTCCCTGGGCACCCCATCCTGGCTGCCCTCCCATCTATGGCATGGCTGAGCAGGTGGGGAAAGCACCTAGTTTGGCCTCCTCTGCTGGAGCTGGCCCAAAGTCCCTGTTTCCACAATTTGTTAGGGAAAAGAACATCTTTCCCCCCTGGCTCCTGTTTGCTCTGCGGAAACCTGGTCCACAATTAATAGTGTTTACACGAGGCACCAAGAACATTCACCCACTCCCTCCACATCGCTCAGCAGTGGGCTACCTCATAGCACCTCTGTGCTTACTCAACTCCCATGTCCTCTGGGTCCCAACACTTCTGAGCCCCCCCCCGCCCCGAAGGATGGGTAGTGCCAACCATGACCCTTGTGTCAGGCTCTGAACCCACTGGGCCAGGACTGCTCAGGATCAGAGTGCCACCCACCACCTTACTTGTGGTGGCATCTGCTGGTATATGGAGGCCCCATCGTCTACCATCCCTTCAGCCCTCCACTTGGGCAAGTGGCTCCTGCCCTTTTCTCAACAGAAACCAAAAGAACAGAGACACAAGCCTATGGCATTCCAGACAGACTCCTACCTGATGGGATGTGGGGTGGCACCTACAGGAACACCATGGACTCCTTCAGGTCTGGGTGTACAATAGGATCTGGAAACTCTCAGTATTGGACAGCCCCCACCCAGGAAGGAGGCCGACCACCTCTTCCTGCAGCCCAGCCCGTGCTGGAGACTCCCAGAACAGGTGCAGAGAGGGCCCTCTACCAGAAGACAGTCAGCACCCACCAGGAAGGAAACTACTCTGCTAAAAGCATCACTGACCCACGCTCAGAGAGGGCCCACTGTACCCTTGATGGTTGGGGACTCGGAAGCAGATGTGAACAGTGGGGCCTTGGCTGGGCCCACTGAGGGCTGCCTCCTCCCCTTCGGGGCCTCTCACCACATTGTGCTTGAGACCCGAGCTCTGGGAAGATGAGGGTCTCAGGAGAGATGGGGGCAGGAGCATGGGCTCCCTGACTCCGAGGACCCCTTCTGTCCACTGGTCCCCACAGCACTGGTTTCTCCAGTATCGCTCCCTAGGGTAACTCATCCATAAGCCGTCTTCTTTCCCACGTGACACATGGGAGGTACGAAAGTTAACTTACAAGTTTCCCAGCTGAGTGCTCCAGCTCCTCCTGACACTCCCTCTTGGTGGGGGCAGCCCAGCATGGGTGGGTCCCACACCCTCAGTGTCCTGGCAGTGCCTTGCGAGGAAGCCAAGCTGATGTTGTTCCCCATTGCCCCCTAATCACCGGGCAGATCTCTGTCCTGTGCAAACATGGGCTCCCCTTAGGGGTTTTGTGTGCTGATTTTTTAAAGCAAAGAACAGGCCATGCTTCTGGGTGCCACCCTGAGTCTCTGCTTCACGGTGGGCAGGGAAACATACAGGCTCAGCTGTTACTGCTGGCCCAAGACCCTGCAGGGAAAGAGAGAGGAACCAGAAGTCCCAGCTGGCCAGGAAGAAGGTGAGGGAAGCCCCAGAGAGGATGCATTGATGGGCTGACGGCCATGCCAGAGGCCAGGCCTTACCCTGGAGCCAGGCTGGGATTGTCCCATGACACTGGAGGCCTGGTTGGAGTTGCCACCAGAGGTGCCACCCTGCCACCCCTCCACGGGCTCTCAGACGCCCAGCTGCACCTCCCCTGCACTGAGCCCAGAAACATGGTTGGTGTTGGGGACCCACAGTTTTGGGGTTCGAGGAAGGCCCTAGGTTCGGGCTCCCAGTCCACCAACACAGACCCGCAGAGGCAGCACCTCCTTTTGCTCGGCACCTGCCCAGGGCCAGGGCGTGTCAGAGGGCCTGCTGGGGCTGGATGCCCTACACACGTTAATTATGGTAACCAACAATGTTTTGAAAAATGTATGTTTCTATGTGATTGCTTTTTTTAATTGGTTGGTTTAACATCTGAAATTTGATTTAATTTCAACTTGATTTTCCTCACCATGGGGTCAGGCTTAGAGCTGGGGAAGTCATTACTGGAGGGCCTGTCTTTATCAGCGGGGATTCCGGAGAACGTACACCCGTTCTCTGGGCACCGCAGTCAGTGTGCTGGCACCAATGGGGGCAGGAGGAGGGATCTGCCCCCACAGTTTTCCCCTCCTCCATAGCCTGGGCTCCTGGGACAGTGGGAGGCTGGGCAGCTACAGCCCCAGGCCAGACCCACACACCCTTCCCACCTGCTCTCGAGCTGACCAGGGATGCTGGCTTCAAGAGGACTGGGGTTCAGCCACTGGCTGGCCTGAAGCAGCTCTGGACAGGCGCAGGTGCTGACCACCTCATAGACAGCCTGTCCTGTGCAAGAGCAGCCTGCCAGCCCAGGGGTCTGGGAGGCTGGGGTGGCTGTGGTGGTCTAGGGCAGGAATGGAAGGTGAAGTGTGCAGCTGGCCTGGTGCTGAGGGTGACGCATTCCCTGTGGCAGGCAGCCTGGCCCCAGACCCTCTAGGGCCAGTGACCCCTCTCTGAGCCTATGTCCCTTCCTAACACAACAGAGACAGTGTCCACCTCAGAGCCCGCTGGGAGCTCAGAATGAGGCATGCATCCAAAGAGCCTAGGAGCACTGCTGGTCAGGTATGTGTGTTCAGTGGTGGCTCCATCACTCCACTGGCACTACCCCAAGGCCACCAGAGGGCAACCTTTAGCTCCACTGCCCTTGACACAGCCCAACACCATGGACAGAAATGCCATGCCCTACATTCTCCAGCCACCTGTTCCCAACACATGTTCCATGCTTCCCTGTCTCAAGTCTTTCTGTGTGCTGGGTCCTCTGCCTATGTAACCTGCTCCTAGCAAGGCCCTTCTCATCCTTCAAGGGTCACCTCACAATCTGCTGGTCCTGTGAAACCTCCCAGGGCCTTTAGATGGAATGAGCCATCTCCTCATCCATTCATTCTTTATCCACCCACCCACCCACCCACGTACCATCTGTCCATCCACTCACCCACCCATCCACCATCCATCCACCTACCATCTGTCCATCCATCCATCCATCCATCCACCCATCCACCCACCATCTGTCCATCCAACAATCCACCCATCTGTCCATCCATCCATTTACCCACCATCTGTCTACCCACTCACCATCCATCCACTCATTTGTCCATCCACCCATCTACCCACCATCTATTCATCTGTCCATCCACTTACCCATTCATCCATCATCCATCCATCCATCCATCCATCATTTGTCCATCCATCCATCCACCATCTGATCATCCATCCATCTACTCATCCACCCACCCACCACCCACCCATCTTTTTTTTTTCCACCCATCTTTTGATCCACCATTTGTCCATCCATCCATCCACACACCATCTGTTCATCCATCTACTCACCTACTCATCAGTCCACCATTTGTCCGTCCGTCCATCCATCCATCCATCCATCCATGCACCCATCTGTCCATCTATTCACTCACTGTCTGCCCATACATCCATCCACTCACCCATTCATCCACCATCCGTCCGTCCGTCCATCCATCCATCCATCCATCCATCCATCCATCTACCCATGATCTGCTGGCTGTTCATCCATCCACTAATCTACTGCCATCTGTCCATCTACTCACCCATCCACCTATCGTCTGGCCATCTGTTCATTTACCCACCTGCCTGCCCATCCATCTACCCACTCACCTATTGACCTATCTACCCAACTTATTGTCTATTACCGGGCAAGCACCATTCTAGATGCTAAAGATACAACTGGAAATAAATTAAACAAAGTTACTGTTCTTGCAGAGCTTATGCATTCTAAATAAAAATACAATGTCAAAAAAGAAAGTGGGGGGCCTAGATAGAGACAGTGGTTGCTCTTCCAGACAGGATGGTCATATAAGGTCTGTTCACAAGGTGACCTTTGAGCAGAGCCCTGAATGAGGCAAGAGAATGAGCCACATGGCTCTGAGGGACCTCAGGAAGTAGGAGAGGCAGATGCAAGGGTTCTGAGGCAGCACACATATGGTGCATCCAGGGGGAACCTAGTGGCCAGCAGCCTTTGATGGTAGTGGGGGAAGATATTGAGAAGAGCTAGGGCTGGAGGGGCAGGCACACAGAGGTGCCCCTTCTTCCTCCCTAGGTTTGCTCCTGCCCTACTGGGCCAGCGCTGAGATTGAGGGCAGGCTCAGCCACACTCACTGTGCCTCCAGAGGAGCGGCACGCACAGCACGCATGTAGTGGAAGGTGGGCTCAGAAACCAAATGATAAAGACATGTGATGGTGGGGCTGCCTCTCTGCGGTCCCCAGCAGCCCAGAGCAGAATCTGACTGACCAGTGGCTCTCCCACTGAGCTCCAGCTGCTGCCTGGCCAGTGCTCTTCCCAAGGGCTTTGCCTATACTTGGCTCCTACGTGGACCCCGCCCTCCATCTCTGACCTCTGTGTCCCCCACTGGTGAGATGCACAGGTGAGATGTGCAGTGGCTGGGCTTTGTGCAGCAGGGGAAACACTCTCAGATGATCCAAATGGGCCTATTAACGGCTCTTGAGACTTGGGGGCACCAGAAAGGCTGTCTTTGGTGGTGCCACATGCCCACCGCTCACCAAACCCATGTCTCCCTGGTCCCCACTCCATGCCCACTATGGAAGCTGGCCTGGACACTCTACAGATTCCTGCCTGGGCCCCTGGCCCCAATGGCACCTGGCTGCTGGCTCCCACTGTGGCTCTGGCACCCAGAGGCTGCCCTCTTCCCTGCCCAGTGGGCCCTGAGTTGCTGTAAATGGTGCATCTTGCAGAGGCCAGCTCTAGTAGCATGCGTCCCATCCCATCACTAAGGACTCAGGCTAGCCCCTGCTCCTCTCACTGGTTTTGTTTCCTGGAGGCCATCTGGTTGCCTGTCTGGTTCTCAGCCATGTAGCCACTGCCCAGTGGGCCTGGCAAAGACACACAGCTGCCTAAGTATCTGTAGCCTCTGGCCCTGTGTTCCCCTGGAGCCTTTGAGCCTGATGGAAAAGAGGAGCTCCCCTAACCTCCAGAGGCCTTGTGGGGACACCCCTCACACTACACTCTCTTGGTGATGAACCGTCCACAGAACACCCAAGTGGACAGCAGGGTCACCCGTTTGCCCATGCGCATCTGGCCCCCATCCTCATTTCAGGCCCACCCCTAAGGCTCCTGGTTCCCCGTTGTGCTTGCCTCTGAGGCCGGCCTCCTGCCTTCCATCTTAGCTGGCCCAGCCCATCCTGATGGCACTCACCACCCTCTGCCCAGCTTGGGTGCTGCCTGGCTGCCCCCTGCCCTCAGCAGCCCCGTCAGCCTGCCTCCCTGACCCTGCCACCCCCATCGCCCTGCGCTGTCCACTTGATCTCCTTGGAGCTGAGGCACTGCCTGGGAGCCAATCGTCCAGTGGCCTCACATATGCTCCCCACAGCCCATCTCGACATAGGACTGTGATGCCCCTGCTATGGCAGGCGCTCAAAATGTTTAAGGGAGTAAGTCATCACTAAGGAAAGGGGAAGGGTTCCCATGGCTCAGAAAACCCAACACGCACCTGCTAACGTCCTTACGTCCCTCAGCCCCATCCTGAGCCAGTCCAGCAAGAACTCACTACCCCTATAGCTGCTGTTTGGGAGCAGAGCTCAGAGAAGGAAGAGCCCAGCTCAGCACCTGTGAGCTGTGCCCATAGCCACTACCCAGAGCCAGCAAGCCCTGCCCATGCGAATGGCACACATGCCATGGTAGCCACAGAGTGCACACAACCAGAATGTCCAACAACAGATGATGGATAAAGAAGACGTGGTCACACTTGCTGCCATGTCACTCATCCATAAAAAAGCACGGTGCTCATACTTGTGACATGCAGACCAACCCTGACAACATGGCGTGAGTGAGAGAAGCCAGACACACAGGAGCACATGTTGTGGGCTTCCACCGACATAAAATGTCCAGAAGAGGCAGAGAGGTTGGTGGGCGCCGGGGGGGCTGGGGGAAGGGGATAGGGAGGGTCACGAATGGACACTCCCCATGGGCAATGGCTGCACACCACTGCAAATACTCTAACGACAGTCCCCGGGTCGTAGACTTTAAGAAAGTCTTGTAAGTAAAGTTTTATTGGCACACAACTGTGGTCAATTACACATTCATCCACAGCTGCCTTACCTGAAACCAGCACAGCCTTACCAAACAGTCACGACAGAGACCCTGTGGCCCCCAAAGCCCCAAATATCCACTAGCTGGTCCTTCACCAGCTAGTGGATATTTTGTCAACCCCCACCCTCACTCTCCAAGGGAAGAGCCCTTCCTTCCCTGAGATGCCTCCTACAGGAAGACCCCTAAGGCGGGTGAACGTTCCTTAAATCCCCAATGTAAACAGACTCCGAGCCCCAGCACAGCAATCAGTTTGGGAAGATGGGGCATGTCAGGTGTGCATCAGGGTATACCCTGTCATGAGACCTCAGGCTGGCTCAAGAACCTCCCCATACCCCTGGGTTCCAGTTCCCAGGAGAACTGCCAGCTGTCACTAAGCACACGTGGTTGGGACGGGCAAAGAAGAGTAAATGTGCCACAGAAACAGCTCAGAAGCACTTTAGGTGGACCCTGAGCAGGAGGGACACAGCCTCTGCACCCTGGCACCAGCAGCCTTACCATGACTACAAGGAGCACCCTGGCAGGCAGTCTGCATGCACTTGTGGCATATTCTCTGTTCCCCCATAAGGCATGTTCACCTACCGTCTACAGAAGGGGTGCAGGGCAGGGAGGCAGGATAGGGTGTCTAGGGCCATACAAGAACTCCATGGAAGACAGAAGCCAGACCTTCCAGGATCTTCTCTCCTGCAGGTGACAGCAGGCCTGCTTCTCTTCCACCACTCCAGTGCCGAGGCTGAGGCTCCATGCAGTAAACTGAGGCAGTTGCCTGGATTGGAGGCAGGACTGGGACTTGGGGCATCTCCCCACCTCTCTGTGCCACCTGGGTTAACATGACATGGGCCACCATGGCCAACTTCCTGGGGAGACCTGCCCTGTGTTGCCATGTCCCAGAGGCCACACCAGAGGGACAAGGTGGGTGAGTGAGGGGCCAAGGGCATAAGATGTCACTCATGTGAGATGGAGCCCCAGGTTGGCATCAGAATGTTCCAGACCAGCATGGGCCAGGGCCACAGAACAAGCGACTGGGGTGCCTGGTGGCCAAAGCTGTCAGGGGACATGCCCATGGTCGGGGGACAGAGCCTTCTAAGCACCTGTCAGCAAAGAGTGGTGACAGGGAGGGCTGGCCTTGGGCACCAGATGTGACAGTGAGAAGGGGAGAGGCCCCCACGGCGAGACAGCTTGCTCCAGGCCACCGTGGGGCCTCCAAGTGGCAGGTGCCCCACTCTGTGGCTGGGCTGTGGAAGTCTCAGGACACCCTGGCTCCATGCCCTCTCTGTTCTCATGAAAAACTGCTCTCATACTGATTGGTGTGGTGTGGGCAAGGAGGGGCCTGGCAGGAAGCCACATCTCCTAACTGCTCAGCGAGGAGTGGAGACCTTCCCTGAGCCAGGCATTCGGTGTTCACATCAGTGAGGAAGCCGGTCCTTCACGAGGAAGCCGGTCCCCCTGGCAACCAGAGACTGTTCGCCAGGCTCCCTGAGGATGGCCCTCCACAAACTTTGATGTGAACTAATTAAGTTTGCACAGTTAATCAGAACTGGCGGCCTCGGAGACTTGGCTTCCACAAACGCAGAGACGGAGACACTCCATAGGGAGACGGGGCCATGGCTCAATACCACGTCAGTCCTCCTGCCTGCATGGCCCTTCAGACACAGAGGCCCAGGCACACGCGCAACATATGCTCTCATGGCTCCTTGAGCTGGACACTGGCTTCTAACGACCCATGAGTGCCCCGGGACCGGGGATCCAGGTAAACAGCACAATAGTGCCTCCTTCAGGGACCCCTGTGGTGGGGTCAGGAGCACCCACCTGGTCTCAGGGGACTTGCTCAGTCACCTACACCAAAGCAGGATCCTGGTGTATGGCCTCCACCCTATGACTCCCAGGTACCCAGTGCGCCTCCAGAAGGGGCCCTGAAGGTGGTTCTTCCTGCCATCCCAGCTGAACCTTGTCCCCGGCACCACGGTAGAGAACAGAAGTAAAGGATGGTCGTGGGAAAGAGTCCCTCTTTGAGGGCCAAGGGACAGGTTTTGAGCACAGGCCAGCTGTCCGCTCCGGATGTGAACTGGTGCAGAGGAGCCCCAGTCACTGAGTGAAGATGGATTTCCATGTATGTAGAAAGGCGATGCCCAGATAAGAATCTCATGATTAGGACACCATCTTTTGTAATAAGGAGCGACCCTTGCTGGAAGAACTCCTCTGGGTCTACATCCTTGGTGTGCTGTCCTGTTCTGCAGCTCTGCATCTGCTTGAAGACGCAGGGGTGGGCCGAAGTGTCTTTCCTGGTTCTCCTAAGTCAGGGTCACAACCGCTTTGTGGCCCGAGGGGGTGGGCAGTGCCAGAACTGGAATCAAAGCCCACCCCTTGCAGGCCTGAATTAGCCAGAACCTTCCAGATCTGCATGGTTCCTCGCTCAGGCTCCCTTCCCTCCCTCATGCTTGGCAGCTCTGAAGGCAGTCTGGGCTTTCCTGGCCTCTGACCCTGTGCCATGACCTCCCACATTTGTCCTTCAACAGCCAAAGCCGAAGGTAACTTGTTGGCAAGGCCTCCCTGTGTCACTGGCACCTCCCAGGCGACTGCTCCATATGATACACTCAGGACCCATCTCCACCCTGGTGCACCCCTGTGCTTGCACAAACAGCCTGCAGAAGTGCTGACGGCCATGCTGGTGGAGCAGACAGCTGAACCAGCATTCTGTGCAGGGATCGCGCGGAGGAGAGAGGAGTTGGGGTTTGCCGTACAGATGGCTCGCGGTGCCTGTGATGAAGGAGTAGCCCGCATGGCAGTGTGTTGGGGACGCCTCATGTGCACACGGGACTCCGGGGTGACAAGGCCTGGACCAAAAGGTCTTGAAAACAGTGACTGGCAACAGTGGCCTGACATCTATCTCATGTGGCAATGAGGGCCTCAGGGAAAAAAAACATGTCAAACTGGTTTGGCGGTGGCTGCTATGGGCTGATATGTACCCTCCCAGATTCACATGCTAAAACCTAACCCCAGTGCAGAGGTGCCAGGAGGCCATGAAGTGGGTCAGTGCCCCTCCAGAGACCCCGGCGGAGCCTCCTCACCCCTCCTATCATCAAGGGCCCTTCCCCAGCCTCAGTGGTTTCTGCATGCCACCACCTAGCTATGCAGACAAGGGACCTCAGGGTGTCCTCTGCCTTCTAGCAGCAGTGATTTCCCTCTGCTAGCTGCAGCCCTGCCCTCAGGCTTGGGGGCACAGCTGGTGCCTCTCCCTGACAGTCTGCAAGTCCCAGCCTTGCTCTGGAGGCCAGGAGCCCTGGCAGGACTGGCACGTGCTGGTGCCAGGCAGCCGGAGACCAGGCAGCAGGGGTGTGTGGTTGATGGAGACCTTGCTCTGCGTGCTGCTCCAACGTCCCTTCCTAGTCCACCCTTCGTCACTGGGGCTTAAACACCATACTGAAAAAGGTGACCAAACGTAACCCTGTCCTGACCTGGGCTGCGTCCTTTACCTCCTGGCAGCAGAGGGGGGCTCAGTGAAGGAATCCCAGTAAGTCAGTCACCAGGGTAGGAACCTGCATGGCCCATGCCTGCGGCTGCTGTGCTGGACTCTTGCTCATTGACTGCCATGTCCTGCAGACGCATACTGGGCACCATCAGGCCACCCCTTTGCGGGTCGCAGAAGCCAAGGGTGAGTGGCTGACTTGGGAGGTGAAGCGGCCACCTGGCTGACTGGCCAACAGGTAGCTGGCTTGAGGGCTGGCAGCAAATTATTAGAGTGGCACCCCACACACCCTGGCAGTGCCCATGTGCAGCCCACTATGGGTTAACTGTCAGAGGCCCTGCTGATCTTCCACCAGCAGAGTGATACCAGTGGGCCCGGATACCACACTGCCATGCAGGACAAGCACCCTCCTGTCCCGTGCACGGTCAGCCCAAGCAGGCATGGCCGTGCCACCTCACTCCTGATCATGATGCACGTGTGCCCACGGTTCCATAGCACAGACCTCCGAAATCCAGGGTCCTGGAGTTCCAGCCACCAGAGCCTCGGCCTTGCCTGGACACATGTCCTGGGATACTGCTGGGAAGGCCAGGGAATGCACGGCCACATGGCTGAGGGCTTGGTATCACCATGGGCAGCACTCACTGCCCTGGGTGTCCATCCCCTGAAATCCCAGCCATGAGGAGCTGCACGTGAGCACTGTTAGCTTATGACCAGGTTTCCACGCTGTTGGGTTCTGTGGCAGTTGCTCCTCGCTGCTGGGAAGGGCAGCTGCACCTGAGGTCCGGGTAGCACACCCCACCCCCATTCCTAGAGGGCTATCTTCCCCCCTCTTCCAACCTGAACGGCCCTAGTCAGGCTCCATGCCCTACCATGGGATGGGGAGCCCTGGGGTGCCTGCATCCAGCTGCACACTCGGGGTCCCCACCCTGAGGAGCTCATGTTCCTGGTGTCCCTGCAAGGCCCACTCCAATGTCCCATCTCCCCAGAGCTCCAGGGCACCTTGTGTGGGATCCCATGAAGGCTGGAATTTGGAGGGAGGCACATGCAGACCCAGAAGATCACCAGCTGTTCACCTGCCCCTGCCTCCTGCCAGACTGACAGCTGCTGAGTCCCTAGCACCAGGTGTGAAGGCTGGGAGCATGAGATACGTGGGGACTTGCCCGGGTAGAGGAAGCACGCTGGCAGGAACAGATGGTATAGGCGACGCTCACCTGGAAAGGCGTCAGGTGCTGGAGAAGTGCTGTGAGCCAGTGGGGATGTGGTGGGGGGATGGGGGGAGAGGCAAGGGCATGTGGCAGGCCCTGAAGGGCAGAACCCGACAGACATGAGTGGAGAGTCTATGTGTCGCTTAAGTGTCTGCTTTCCAGGGAATGCTGGTAGCTGTGAAGGGGGAGGTCGTGGGTTGGCCAGTCTGGACTGTTGGAGGTGACCATGAGGTGGGAGTGCCAGTGTGTGGAGAGACTGGGGCGGACAGGGAAGCCACTCCTGTGGAGACACGGGGGCGGCCACACCTGCAACCTGCAAAGTCACAAGGAGAAGGCAGTGTTCTATCTCCAACACGTGTCCTCCAAGCGCTCCCCGCAAGGCCCAAACAGTGCATTTTTCCACTCTAGGCTGCCCCGGGAGTGACTTGCTCATGGCAGAGAAGGGTGGCTGTGTTCATTCAGGGTCTGATGTGCCTCTGTGCCACTTGACACTGGTGGCCATGGCACTGGGTACATTCCATAGGGTTCCGCTGACGTGATAGACAGACTGCGCAGAGTCAGGATGTCACAACACCCCTAGGGACAGGTGGTGCCCGGCAGGCTCTCCTCTCCTCTGCATGTGCTGACCAGTCTCTCCTCCCAGAACAAGGCTTATGCTCATCTCTGGCGTCCTTCTGGGGGCAGGGTCCTCCCTTTCTCCTCTGTCTCCAGTAAGTCAAGCAGGAACAGCAGACAGACAGTGGCAGCGATGACAACCAGTGCCAGGCCTTATGTGTGCCCAGGTGTGGCCCAGGTTGGAGGGCGCTGTGATGAAGTGGTGAATGAACAAAACGTCAAAGCCTATGGTGAATCCCGCCAGCCACAGGTGGGGACTGTGTCCCAGGAAAGAAAGCCATCATCTATCCTGGCGGGAATGGCCCTGGCCTCCAATCCACAATTCTGCTCATCCCCAGGTCAGAGGTCAGGAGAGGAAGGACCCCACCCAGTCACCTCACGGATATAGAGGCCCAAAGGGATATGGAGCCAGGATGAGTGCCTTGGGTAGGGGGACTGTGCCAATCCTGGCTCAGTGCCTTCTGCTTCCCTGCTCCTCCTTTGTGGCTTTAAGGACTAAGGAGAAACAGCATGCAGGGAACAGAAGTCGCAGCCCAACACGGGCCAGGGCACCCCTTGGGCTCTCTGGGGCCGGGGGCCTCCTGCAGCAGAGAGAACCAACCACAACTGCAGTCACTCAGAAGCGGGAAGCTGCGACTCCAGAGGGGTCAGCAGGGTGTCCAAACACCTTAGGAAGCCCGTCAGGAGTACATGTGGGGGGGAGAACAGGGAGGCACCTGTGGCAGATGCTCGAAGTTCAGGGATGGATGAGGTCTGGGGGGCACACGGGACTGAGTTTGGGGCCAGTTCACTCCTCTCTGAACACCCATAGGTGGGGGCACATAAGGGGCAGTGGGGACGGAGCTGGGACCTGGAAGGGCTCCCATGTCACTCCAGCCATTAGTGGGTGGAGGACAGCAGCTGGCATTGACCGTACCCATGGGAGGCACTCTCAGTGTGGGGGTTCAGGTGACTGCCCTGTCACATAGCAAGGGCCCCTGTGTCCAGTGGGCCAGGATGCAGTGTTGGGGGGCTGACCTGACTGGGGAGGGCAGGCTCTGAGGGAGAGAAGCTCCCCAACCACATGGCCAGGGCACATCTCTGGGGGTAGGGAGTGGGAGACAGAGGAGGCAGGAGGGCCAGCCCTTTGATCCTGATGACCCAACAGTGTCCACATAGCGTGGGGGCCATATGTGGTTCCCTTAAAACTAAGAGGGGTATTGAACTGCTTCACAAATCAACATCACCCAGGGATGGTGGCACTTATCGACTGCCTGGTGGGCTTGGGCATCGAGCTGGGAGGGAAGATATCTCAGGACACCACCTGCTACCTGCTCCGGCAGAGGGGGAGGCCCAGGCAAGACGAGGCGCAGAGCACTCCGGACCCTGCAGCCCCTAGGAACATGTAACCTGTACCAGGGCTGCTGCATGGCTCCAGGCACCTGCACCCAGCGGGCTCCAGCAGGGCCACCCCAAGGGAGACCACACCCCGTTCTCCTTGGCTACATGCTGTGCTCTTGTGTCTGCGCATGTGCAGGAAGCTGTGGGGCAGGCATGGCTGCAGTCAGCAGCGAGCCCGGGGATGAGTGGTGTGGCCTTTATGCTGACCTGGATGCTCAGGCTACTGTAAACCAGCACTGCAGTGCCCTCCCCAGAGGTAGAGCCACCTCGGTTAGCCGCTCTCCACCCCAAGTGCTCTGGGGGACACCGTGTGCCGGCCCAATACTTTGTCCTCACCCATCACCATGGCACCATGCCCTGCTGCCCCTCTTCACCTCTTTGACCCCGCCTGCTGTCACACACTGGGTACTGAACCCAGGAGCAAACACCAAAATCTGCAGACGCTCACAGCAGTTGATGGTATGGAACCTGCAAACTGCTTCAGAATAATTAAGGGAGGGACTTAGTTGGGCACAAGGGGATTCTCAATGTTGTTTTACCTTCTTAAAGATATTTAAAATTGTCCCCAGCAAAAAGTGAAAACAGCAACATAGGAAACCAAAGGCCACTACTCCCCTCACCTGTCAATCACACAGGGGGCCAGGGGATGACATGCTGATGCTCCCAGGAGGTGAGGCCCTTGGCTCATAGCCCTGGCCTCACACACAGGGACCCTCATGGCACCTGCGCAGGGGAAGAAAGCACATGTGAGGGGAGTCTGGCCCCACGGCGTCCTGCTCTGGGGCTTTAGCACACCCGGGCCCATGTTGCTTCTGGGAAGGGAAGGAGACCTGTGGCCTGTGCCTAGGGATCCATGTGGAAACAGACCACCTCTGCTGTACAGTTTCAGGGATTACTGGAGTCCCCAGAGCCCATCCTGCTGTGGGCTACGTGCTCTTATTGAAACATAACTGGGGACTTCTACTGGGACACCGGGACTAGACTTGCCTTCATGCTGGAGGCATGGCAACACACACAAAATACACACAGTGACTGTTCGTGGATGCCGGGTAAGCGGCCCAGCAGTGTCTGAGAAAGGAAACCTGTGAGGGGAGCCCCCAAGGCTCAAGGAAGTGCAGGGCCCCTCACTGGGTGGGTGGCGGCTCAGCAGAGCTAAGGGGGTCTGGGCTCAGAGCGGAGGGGCCAGGCCCGCGCGGGATGAAGTCCATGGAGCAGCAGGCTCCAGGTGCACAGGGGACCCCACCGGCCAGAGACAAGGTTCTAGCAGGCGCCCAGGCATTCACCAGAGACTCCGGGATGGTGAGGTCTCAGCAGCAGAGTCCAACCAGCCCGAGAATAAAGCAAACTAGACGAGCCCTGACCAAGCCTAAAAACAAGGCTCTGAAGAACCAGCTGACTTAGTTGGCCACAGGAAATGGCCAACGTTGCTCAAAGGAAGACACTCAACAATGTCATCTTCAGGACTCTCATCGGGGTGGGAAGTTCTGAAGCACACACAAAAGGCAACCGTGTCCTCAACCAACAGAAACACCAGCCAACAGAACAGGTCCAGAGATGGAGGAATGGGCACCCGAGGACCCGAACACTGCAGTGATGAGGATGCGCAAGGATTTACAGGAAAACGTGAACACACTGAAGGAGTCGGTGCCTATGCTGTCCTGCAGTTGCCGTATGGGACCACAGAGATGGCAACAGTGACGGGTCCCTTCCAAGATGGGGCTTCCCCATGGCGAGCTGGTGGAGCTTCCTGCCCAGGACTGTGCACACCCGCAGGGCAGACCCTGAGCCAGTGGGCCCAGCTGCGGTGCTCTCAGGTTCTGGGCCCTCAGATGCCCTGACGTAACAGGGGCCTGTGGCTCTAAGGTGCTACCTCAGGAGTGATCTGTTACAGACCAACAGCTCACTAAAATGAGGAGTACAGGAAGGTATAAAGAGCAGGAGCCAGGGGCTCACCTGGCTGTGAGCGCAGACTGCACATTCCACTTGCCACCCCTCCCACTCAAACCCCTGCTCACCCTGTACTCCCAAATGTCGGCTTAAGGTTTCAGCCTCCTGTCTTAAAAATTCTTGAATGAGTACCTGCCGCTCAGAATAAAAGGCCAATACTCTGCCCTAGCTGTCAGGGTGCTGTGTGCTCCAGGCCCTGCTCCTCACCAGCCTCTCCTTAGACCACAGTCCTCCAAAATCCCTGGTGTCTAGCCCCACAGCCTTGTTTCAGTTCTGAGGAAACCTGGGCCTCCTTGACCACTGGGCCTTTGCATAAGTTGCTGGAATTGAGACCATCTCTTCCCTGTGCACTGTGCTGCCTCACACTGTCAGAGCCTACTGATTGCTAGGAGATGGCCCATTTCCTTGGGGAGAAGTTGTTGTCCCAATAAGTCATGAGGCTTTCTTGTAACCAAGAATGCAGTACTGACTGTACGCTAAGCCAGCCAGCTCTTTACTCATGTTTGTGAATTATCTTCCCGATGTTGGGAAGTCTTTCCTTATCCTGAGCTGAAGGCTGTGTCCTGGCATCCCTGCCCCCATCTGATCCTCCCTCCAGATCCCCCAAACAAGCCAGCCGCCCCCACCCCCAGGAGAACCCAGCAAACACCAGAAAGCTGGCTCTGGCTTGGGTGCCATCCAGATAAGTACAGGTCTGGATTCTCCCCCCAGGCCCCAGGGGGCAGGTGTGTCTGGGCAGAGAGGGTCTGGGGCCACAGTGCCCTCCACGCAATTGCATGGACACTGTGGGTCACCCTGATTCCCGCGTCTGCTCAGCTGAAGAAATGAGAGAGGTTTTGAAGTTAGTATGTATTCAAACCAACCCCATTTGAAATCCCCATTTGAAAAAAGGCAAATTCAAATTAAAGTGTCTATCTAGACTTCATTGTTACAGCAGGAGATTGGAATGCTCTGTGAGTAGGCTTCTTCCGACAGGAGCCTGTGCGTGGTCTCAACTGCCTGTCAGGGGAGGAAGTGAAGGAGAAACAGTGCAGCTTCCCCTCCCTCCCTCAGGCCTCCCACGTGGGAGCCCTGCTAGTTCTCCACTTCCTGGCAGGGCTACACAGATGCCTGGCTTGCCCTCCATCCTCCCTGAGCCAGGCCTTAAGCCGGAGACCACAGTCCACACAGAGCAGGGGCGAGGCCAGGAGGGAGGACAGGTTCCCCCAGTGACCTTGGTGGCCCGAGGAGTGGTGGGGGACCACTGTGGCTCCATGCAGGGCAGTCTGGTGTGGCCTTAGGTTACTGGTACTCCTTCCCGGGTGGCCACATTCTGAGTGCCAGGGCTCTGTCCCAGCCCGCAGAAGCCCCCACCCCAGAGTGGCCAGCAGCTCACTGGCTGGCAGCCTGGTGGCCGGCGCACACACACCACACCTCAGCCTTTGCAACGTAAAGGGCAGCTCCTGGGCCTGGCACCTCAGCTGGCAAGGCTCCCCCACCAGGAGGCAGAGACAGAAGGCCAGACACACCCAGCGAAGTCCAAGTGCCCATGAGGACCTTTTTCTCCTCTGCTTTAAAAATCAGAGAAAACAGAGCAAACCCCTTTCTTTCCCTATTACTCAGCTCAGGAAAGGACTCCAACTCTGAGTTCTAGGATCTGACTTGAAAGTCACTACCCGTCCCGGGACCCCTGCCTCCTCATGCATCTATGAGGGGTAAGACCAGGCAAAGTCCTAGCACCCCAGAGTCTTGAGCGTTTTGTAAGTTGACGTGGAGTCACAGTGGCAGGAAGGGTGTAGAGGTCTTGACTCTCGGACCGGGCTGGGTGCTTCCTGGATAGTTAGGCCCGGAGGCCATGCTGGAGGAGAGTCCACCTGCACCTGTGCTGTACGCCAGCAGCCAGCCATGCACTGTGGTCAATCACCTGCTCTACAAGGTCAACCTTGGGGAGACTATCAACGGGACAGGACTAAGTGGCTTGGCCACCAAGAGGCAGGGCTGGCTGGCCTGATCCTCCATCGATCTCCGTGGGCAGCCAGGGAACCAAGGGACACAGCATCCCTTGGCCATCCAGACTTAGCAGCAGCTACTTGGGAGGGCAGGAGCGTCTGCCCATCTGCCTGGCAGGGGCGGATCTCAGACTTCACTAGACTTCAGCCATTGTGCTTTCAAGCCTGAACCCCATGCTTGGGTGCCACGGTTCTGCCAGCACTCCAGCCCACAGGGAGGCCCGCACATTGCTTCAGGGGATGTGCCTTGGGTCCTCCCTCACACCTGCCTGCGTGTCACATCACTCACAATGGAGCTTATTTCAATCCCAACGCACATCAGAGAAAGACCTGGTCAAGTCAAGGGGCACCGCAGGGGCAGGCTGGCAGGGCAGGGAGTTAGGGGTGGGTGTGGGAGGGCAGGTGTGGAGCATGGGTGGTGACAGGACAGCAGCCAGAGCAGGACATTCTTGTGTTCAGGTGAGAGCACCGGTGACGCTGGTGCCTGCAAGCCTATCCCTCACCCAGCTCTCTCCTATTTCAGGGCACCTCTGCCTCAGGATCAGAGACCCCTGCACAGGAAGACAACAGAGTGAATAGCAGCTTGCCTTAGCCAGAAGCCACACGGGGTGGCAGGCCCCCTCCTCCCACCACCGAAACACCATCAAACTGTCAGCCCCACCATAAGGGTTTGGAACACATGGCAGGGTAGGGGTTCATAGCAGGACAGAGGCAAGGAGGGATCTTCCTATGCAGCCTCAGAGAGACATGGGCCCAGTTTCCAACCAGCCCGGTTTCTCCTAACACGAGGCCCCAGTGTGTGCACAAAGCCCCCTGCCAAGGAGTGGGTCCTAGGATGGGATCCTGTTCAGGGTGCCACGGGCAGTGTGCCTACCTGTCCAATGTCTGGACCTGGCCCTTGGCCCTCAGTCACCATCTAAGGGCCTCTACTCTTGGTTTACCCCCAAGCACTCACCCTCTGTCCCGACTGCTGAGTGGAGAGGAAAGGCACTTCTCATGGGCCTGGGAGCTCATACCCACAGCTGCGAGTGCCAGGCAGGCCAGGTATGCTCAGACGAGAAAACCCCCAGGAATCCACACCATTGGCATCCCAGGATCCGTGAGGGGGTATATTCTCGGTCACGCCTCATAAGTAGAACGGTCCCCAGGGCACGGGGCAGCTCCTGCTCCCGAAGCCCCTCTTCTTCCTCCTCCAGCCAAGAGCTGTTGCTGTGGCAACCAGAAGGCCCGCCAACCCTGTGCCAGCAAGATGATGCCAAGTGGACATCACCCCATGGCGTAAGCTTCTCTCCTCACCCTGGCCTTGTTTAAACCCTTTCTCTTGCTCGGCCCAACCACCCACCTCTGGAGGAAGCAGTTCTAGCTCTCTCCAACCTGGCCTCTGACCTCTGTCCCACCATTGCTGACCCACAGCAACTGCTCCCACGTGAGACCACCTCTGTGGTGGGCAGCCCTGCCCTCTGTGCGACAGTGTCCACAGTGTGCACAGTGATGTCTGTGCCCATCAGATACGGGTCCCCAGGGACTGGTGCCCACAGGGCCCAATGAGGAAGGTGTACATGAGGGCAGCGGAAGGAGCCTGTGCTCTGTGGGTGATGGCCAGTTGGCAGACCCTCCCCACTTATTTACAAGGCTGCCCTATAAGCAGGCAAGGTGGCAGGCATAGGCAGCAAAGCAGAAAGCTCCCTTCAGTCGGTGGCATGGCCTGTGTCAACAAGCCCCAGTCGGCTGCCAGGTCTGCAGGGGTCACGCCATGCAAGGGGCATGGGGATAGAATGGCCACAAGGGCAGGGGTGGGGGCTGACGGCAGCCAGGGGTGCAGGGCAAGCCAGGGGGACCCAGTGAGTTTGGCCTGAACCTCTCTCCGCTGAAGAACTGATGAGCTGGGGCAGGACCCTGTTCTGCTCATCCCCGGGGCCCAACAAGTCGGCATCTGCTGGAAGATGACCCGAGGGGCAGGACCTGGGTCTGTGGGGGGGTGCGGGGAGGCTGACTGGGCCAGGCCCCTCCTGTATGCAGGCCAGTACGTCCCCAGCAGGCAGGTTCCAGGGGAAGTACCAGGAGGGGTCCTGCCCCATACGCTCACCGAGGGAGAGAGCTCCAGGTGTCATGACTATGTGTCAGGAACATGGTACAAGAGTCCTCTGAAATACCCTTGGGCCACTCTTCCCTGGGAAAGGAAGGGAGCTGCTTGCAGGTACCCACCACACCTCAGCCCTCGGCCCCTCCCTGCTTTCCCATGCTCTGATTTCTCATGAGAGAGCACCCCTTGTGAGGCCCTGGGAGATGCACTGGCCCTTGTGTGCACATGCTTGCGTGGGACTGTGTGTGGTGGCATGAGATCTTGGGGCCAGGCACCAGGTACCACACCGCCCACAGTGCCAGGTTCCTCCATACATACAGTCCAAGTCCCCTGTCGTGATGACACAGGAGGCTGACTTGGTCATTGGGTACACACAGAGGGAGGTGGGCTCACAGAGGCAAAGGCACATGAATGTCCCACACAGCTCGGGGAGGCACGGTGACAGTCACACTCAGTGCCTCTGACCCCAAGCCCCGCACCTTTCCACAACATCCCTGCAGCCCCAGGAGTCACCTCCATCTAGCAGATGCTCACCCACCGCTGGCTCTGGGCCCACACCAGATACTAAGGGGGGTGATTGATGGCCAGTTCCCCCAGGACAGATGCACCCCGTAGGAGCAGATGTACCTCCCAGGATGACCTACAGCAAAATGTGAGCCTGGGCCATCATGGACAGGCTTGCTGGCCTGCACACACCCTGCCACCTGACCTCAGTCTCTGCTGCTCCAGGGACCCTTCTGAGCCTGCTTCCTTTTCCAGGTGCGCGGGTGGTGTGGCTGTCAGTAGAGACGCTCATCAGGGTCAGGCTGGGAGGCACATCCTAGAGGAGCCCAGACAGGTCCTGCTTCTCAGGGAGGGCATGCCTGAGCAGGACTGTGAAGGCTGGTTGATCTGGACACATGAAAGGGAAGGAGCGAGCCTCATCCCTGAGCGCTGGTCAGTGCCAGACAGGGGCAAAGTGACCCTCGGAAAGCACCGGGGCAAGGCTTGGGGAGGGGCTCGGCACCAACGTGCCTGTAAGCCCCAATGGCAGAGCCCAGAAGGGAGTGGTGGCCCCACATGAGTCAGACTTCTCCCGGGGCCACCTGAATCCACACAAGCAATTATGGGGTTTACAGGTGCTGCTCACCCCCCTCAAGGAGCACCATGAAACAGAGAGCACCTGATGGTCCCCGGAGCCCTCACTACAGTAAGAGGAGTAACTCTAGAACTTTCTGAGAACACGTGAGAGTCAGGTAGGTGACTGCACAGGGTATGCTCACAGGCTTTCAGTTTATACACACCCCTCTGCCCTGCTCCACATAGCAGCCCCCACCAGTGGATGCTATCATGTGCCCCTGTACAGACCGAGACCCAGGTCCAACAGGTGAGACCCAAGCATGGCTCCGCTGCACCCGAGCCGCTCTGTGATGCTAGAAGCTGGTCCTGCCTTGCCAGCTGGCCCCAGTGGGATTCCCAGGGCTGGGTAAGGAGGATACCCATGGCGTCCTGCAGCAACCCTGTCCACAGCTGTGTCCCAAGGGGCGCTGACAAGAGACATAGCCACCATCCTTACCATCCTCGTCCCCTTTGTACAACAGGGGCCTCGCCCCGCTGGTTTTCAGGAGGGGGAGCAGGAGAACTCATAAACCACAGCCAGGAAACTAGGGCTCTGGGCAGTCCTGGAAACTCACACGCACCTGCACTGCCACCAGCACATGGGAGACCCAGTTCTCCCCAAGGGCGGGGGTGGGGGGACGTGAGGGTGGTTAGGTCCCTGCTGGGCCAGGCCCAGCCAGAGTTCCTCCCGTCCTCTTCTTCAGAGTGGCGGCCCCCAGAGCACACAGCTCCCACCCACGCGGCCAGGCTGCTGGGCGCCATGTCTTTTCCTTGTGCAGAGAGCGTGGGGCGAGCCCAAACCCTCAATTATGCTGGCGCACATCTGCAGAGCCCGCTCAACTGGAACAGTGCTCAGCTATTTCTAACTCTGCCTTCGGCCCCCTTCCTGCCTGAAAAATCATCTTTGGGAAAATAAAATAAACCAAAAAGGCCAAGAGGGTACAGTTCACCATGATACCCTTCAGCCTGATTTCACTGCCACTGTGTGAGTCTGCCATCAGCCGCCAGGTGGCAGGGCCCCAGTGCGGTGTGGGGGCCGGCAGTCATCCCATCTCTCAAGCAGGTCTCTGTCCTGTGGCATCTCCTATTTAGGACAGCTAGCCCGCAGGGGAGCCTCCCTTGCTGCCCCAATGAAGGCTTGACTCACTGGCTCTCCTGACCCCAGGGTGAATTCAGACCAAGTTCGCCACTGAGTCCTACAAGGTACAGTGACCCAGCCAAGGGTGGGAGGGCTCTAGGATAGCTCATGTCCCCTCTCAGGTGCCTGGGCTGGGCCAGGGGGTGCCTCTGCCTGAGTCCCCAGAAGAATATCTGCAGAGGGTTGGTCTGCTTTCTATTTCACTTCTTGCACTTTCTCCCCATCTGTCCTCATCAAGCACTCTGCACATGCCAGGCCCTGAGCAGGTAGATGGAGAGCAGACAGGGTGGGACGGTGCCTCCTGTCACTAACCAATAAGCAGGCTAAGGGGACAGGTGACTCACCAGCAGTCACCAGCAGTCCCTAGTTAGAGATGTCCTGATAGGTCTGGCAGCTCCAGACGTGCCTGCTTTGGGGCTCCCGATGGCCTGGCAGGACTTATCCCAGGAGCAGCTCAGAGGCTGGGTGCTGGCTGTGTCTGGGAAGCCTCTGGCTGAGCAGGTGAACTGAATGCATGCACACCTCCAGAAAGTCAGCAGAGACTGCCATGCTTCAGGGCCAGCTGCTCCCCATAGCCCAGCACTTTCTGTGGGTGGAGGCGCAGAGGCAGCAAGGGGCTCCGCAGCACACAAGCACCAACCACCTCTTCAGGGCCCTGCCCAGGAAGGGCAGCTGATGCTGTTGGAGTGGCAATGGAAGGTTCTGACTGCAACTTGGGAGGGTGGGGTGTGCCTGTGGATGGACCCATCACCAGACCCCTCCCATTGGGTTGCCTATGAGCTCTGACGAAGGGCCCATGCAGATGTGCACAGTCCCTAAGCAGGTGCCTGAGTGTGTGCAAGCAGCGGGTGGGGGAGGCTTCCATGGGCGAGTGAAGGAGCCGAGGGGTGGCCCTGGGGGTGAGGGCAGGGGGACTGGGGCTGGCAGGTCCTTACTGCCGTGTCAGGGAGCCCAGGAGGCAGGTTTGTGTCCCCTGGAGGGATGGGGACCATAGCTTGGCAGGGCATGGTAGGCTTCACCTGCAGACCTGAGGGGAAGCCCCTTAGGGAGACCCACAAAGGGGTACAGTGTTGGGTGTGGGGTGGAGGTGGCAGGAACAGAGCCCATGCCGGGATGCTGGGGACATACAGCCTTGCCCTGAAGGAAGAGACACAAGCTGAGGGTGGCAAGGGTGGCCCCTAGCTGGCATCAGATCCCCATCTCTTTGCTCTACCCCACACAGCTTCCAGTCCTTTCTCAAGAGGTAGGATAAGAAGGGCAAAAATCTCACCCACCTGTTCATGCCCACGGGGGACCAGGCACCAAGGGGGTGATGAGACTACAGACAACAGAGCCACCAGTGTCCTCGGCAAAGCTAGGTTCCAAGGCAGGCTGGCTGGTTCGTGTGTACTGGGACCAAGGGACAGGGAAGCAGGCAGCCATCTGTCCAGAGCCATGCCTGCTGGTCAGCAAGGCACTGGGTGGGCTCCCGACTGGCAGGCACCCATGGGAGGCACCAGGAGAGAAGATCCTGTCCCACGTGCCCTGCTAGGGGGGCACAGGCACACTCCTAAGCTGGGGACAGGGTGCATGTCCCTGGGGATTCCTGGCTCCTGGGCAGGGGCCTGAGGGAGGTGGGCTGTCTGGGTACCCAGACATATGGTAGTTCCTGTCCCTGAAAAAAACTCATGTAAAGGAATAAAAGTCCCATACATAACAACCAAGCAACAGAAAACAACATGTGTCCTGAGAGATGTTCACTGAAAATGGGTCCCGCTTGTGAGGAACATGGAAAGCCTTACTGGAGGAGGTGTCTATGAGCAGATATGGGCCTTGTTGCTGGGGTGTGACAATCTGCAGGTGGACGAGCAGGGGCAGGGCCCAAGTGCCAGTGTGCAGGGTGAGGCAACCCATAGGCAAAGGCAGAGATGGGGATCCTGTGGGGGCCCTGATGAGCAGCTTCTGTCTACTAATGGTTCACTGCTCCAAAATGAAATTCTGACAAACCCTGAAATCTGGGGGCCTCAGGGATGCTGCTGGAGCCCCTGGGTCAGGTGCTCCGGTGGCATCAGGATCCTGGGCTCCCTTAGGCCTGACACTCAACTCAAATGACAAGACCAAAGCTCAGAGTGGCCTCCAGCTGGGGAAGGGCAGTGTGAGGCTCCGAGTTGAGCACCCTGGCTGAGGGATGCCTTGCCTGTCTATGCGGTACCTCTGCTTTTCTAGACAGCTCTCTGCACGGCCTCCGAGGACAAGTGAGCACTATGCTTTGCATTTTACAATCATGGAGGTCCCTCCATGCTTCCTATGACAACCTGACCACAGAGCCTACCCCATTCAGCGGCACGCATCCAAAAGGTGGTGGGGCCGCAAGCACATTTGTCTCCTGACACTGCGCACAAACCATCCCCCCCCCCCCCCCGCCCGACACACACACCTAGGCAGGGGGTGGAGGCCCAGCCATGACGGCAAGGGCCAGGGTGCCTGCTGGACGGAGTGGAAGGCTGAGCCATTAGCCCTCCCATCATCCTTTGTGGCTGTGTTGCTCCTAGCATATCTGTCCCTCATGCCTAGAGCCAGGCCCATAGCTGGGAAGCAGAGGGTCACAAGACACGCAGTTGAAGGAGAAGCTGGGGTGTGGGGTACACACCACAGGGCAAGGGTGGGGAGACAAAGCAGGGTACCAGTCCAGGACCCCACAGGGGACTCTCCAGACGGGAAGGTGTACCAATATCCAGGAATGGTGCTGGGGTGAGCTGAGGACATTGAGCATAGGGGAGAGCTGAAGGTAAGGGGGAAGAACAGAGCCCTGGGGGTTGGGGGGGATGGCAGAGGGTCTGGGGAGGGAGGATGGCAGAGGGCCCAGTGCGGGGGACAGCAGAAGGTTGGAGGGGACAGCAGAGGCTCTGGTGAAGAGATGGCAGAGAGTTGGGGGGGAAGGGAGAGAGTTGGGGAGGACCGGAGAGAGCGAGGGGGGCAGCAGAGGGTCTGGGGGTCTGATGGTGCCTTCGGCCTGTCTCCACTCTGCGGTGGCTGTCCAGAGTAAACACGGTATGTAGGAATTGTATGTCTTCGTTAATTAAAGTTTTTTTTTTTTTTTTTTTTTTAATATGTGGTATCTCTACAAGGTATGGAATAGTGACCAGCAATCCTGAGTTCTCCCAAAGCCCAGGCAATCACACAGGAGTGCAGAAGTACATTTCTGACATTTTTTTTTTTGTTCATTTCTGACAGTTTATGTAGAGACTTTACAGGTTTTAATGTTTCACTTCTACGAGGTTTAAAGAGTTTCAAGACACACATATAAAAATGGACACACATGATCCAAGAAGGCTGGAAGTTGGGAGGAAATGCTGGGAGACACTGGGGGGCAGATGCCAGGCTGAGGTGCCACTCTGAACTCAGGAGGGAAGGAGGATGGGAGGGAGGTGGGGGCCCAGTGCAGGCCTCCTTGCTCCCTGCGGCCTGGCGCATCCAGGCTTGGCCAGTGTTCCATGAGCAAGTGGCCAGGCGGTCACAGGTTCGCCTGAAGTTTACAATGAAATGAGGCAGAAAACATTTTGTGTCCTATTGTATTCTATTTGATGCATATGCAGACCACACGGGCTAAAGCCTTTTTATAGAAAAAGAAAAGTGGTTGCTTTGTTTTTACACATGTGGGCAGCAACAGGTGGTTGCCCCACTCCACACCATGGCAACAAGAAGTGGTGGCCTGTCTGCCCACCCCGGCCACCCGCAGCCGTGCCACCACACCCTTCCTGAAGCAGCGGAGTGCCACACCGGGCCATGGCACCGTCTTCATGAGAGGTCAGACTAGTGGGGCAGTGGCGGGGCCAGCCCTCTTCACGCAGATTCTGGCTCAGGCTGCCAGTCTCCTCTAGGCCTCCCAGCAGACACAGTCAACCCCCAGCCTGGCCACTGGGACCCACTGGACCCACCCCCTCACAGGCAGGTACTTCATTTCCAGTGACCGTCCTAGCCCTGAAACCTGGAGGGCACCCTGGCCTCGACACTGGTACAACTCCACAGGCCACATGCTGCCTCCAACTCCAGGGGGCCTCCTCCATGAAAGCCCCCATCCTGCCTGGCACCACGCAGTGGCAGCATCTCCAGAGGGAGTCTGAAGCCAACCCTGGCCGTGATTCCCGCACTCCTGTGTGCCTGGGGTCCCGGCCCCAGCCTCGCCGGCAAGCCTTACTACCCTCCTCACAGAGGAGCAGCGCTCCTCTCCCGTCTTTCTGCTGCACGGCACACTGAGGCTGCCTCACAGGCCCAACACAGACCCTCACCCCGTTACTTCAGCCGTCCCCTGGGCACGGCTGCTGCTGGATGCCCCAGGGCTTCACTGCCCTGTGCCCTGCAGCAATGGGGCTGAAGTAGCAACAGGGGGATGGCAGACACCCAGAGGCAGCCAGATCAAGGCTGAGTGCTTCTTGCAAGAGGCCGCCAGGCTGTGGGCAAAGCTGGGGTGGCTGAGGGCCACCCAGCGGGCCACACATACCTGAGGTGGGGCTGCTCCCGCACCCACACCATCGTCCACCAGCGCGAAGGGAGGTGCGGTGTGTCTCAGCAAAGGGTGGTGCGGTGTGTCTCAGTAGGTCCTACCTTGAAGATGAGGCAGTCGGCCTTGTGTTCCGCATACATGGACGTCAGCCGGTACTGGTTCTCTGTGGTGATGTCGATCTGGTAGCCCGTGAGTGCATAGCAGACTTTCCGGAACTCCTGGATCTTCGTTTGAAAGACCTCCTTGAGCCGCTGGTTCTTAAGCTCGGCGCTCTCCACCTGCTTCCTCAGCTCTGATGGGGGAGAAGGGAGAGAGTGAGCCCCATAGAGGGATGGGACTCGGGGTGGCAGCAAGGCCCAGGGTCAGAATCACTGGCAGAAGGCTGAGGAGGAGACAGGTTCCTACCCGGGATGGACATGCCCCTGTGTCAGCAAGCCCTGATGTATGCACGTGGGCAAAAAAGAGAACAGGCCAAGGAACAGCTTGCATGTCTGTGGACGAAGTGATTCATTTAATAAAAACAGTAACTCCACGGAGAGCAGGGACCCGGCAAACCAGACCTCTTCCTAGCCCTGAGTCTTGGATTTGATCCTCGGCCTGGTCCTTTTCTGAAGGACAACAAGGGGCAACATGGAAGCTGGCCCAGGTCTGGGCAGGGGGTACGGGGATCAGGTCTGCATGCACCAACCAACTGCCCAAGCTGCAGCCAGGTTCTCGCTGGTGGTTGGATGCCCACCCGCATGGGCCAGCAGCACCAAGTGGGCCAAAGGCCTGGAGAGGAAATGCTGTAGAGATTGCTGATCCTGTTCCCCGGGGGTTCCCCGCCACCCAGAGACAAGGCCCCTAGTTAAAGATAGGCCTCTGGGTACTGCTCTGGCAGGACCGTTCAGGGCAGAGGCCCCCCTGGCCTGCCCATCACTACCATCTCGGTTTATGGCTGTATAGGAGAAACCCGCTGTGCCAAGTGCAAAGCCATTGGGAGGCTTCACAGCAATTACCACAGATCCTTTACCCAAGGTGACTTCCTAGTAATTAAACCTCGGTCATCCCCCCATTAATTAGCGAGGCTGGCTCTGCTCAAGCACAAGTGCAGCTTCTGAAGCCAGGAGCTTCTTGGTGGTCCCATCTGGAGCTGATGATGGGGAGCCCTCCAGGGCCTGCGGATGGCCTGGGCAGCACAGGATCCCCGGTGGCCGAGGGCATGGTGAGAAAACCCCAGGCCTCAGAGCGGGTTGGCCCAGCTTGGAGCCCTGCCCACCGCGACAGGGGCAGGAGCTCCTCGTCCTCAGGCTGAAGTGCAGGCCCTGTGGCACATCCTGGGCTGGTAACCAGGACAGGCCCAGGCCAGCAACCACCAGGTTCCTAGCAGGGCTTAGAGCAGGCAGGGTCATGTCGGCTAGCTTAAGATGAGCAGATGCAGTCAGGGTGACTTCCTGGAGGAGGTGAAGGGGACAGGGAGCCTGCCTTCCAGGGAAACCCACTGGAGACCTTCCGCCAGCTCTGCCCTTTCTGACCTACGGCCTTGAGCCCATCACCCTCCAGCTCCTGGGGGTCTCAGGCACATAGCAGCATCCAGAGGCGTCACAAGGATCAAGCTGGATCCTGTGGGGCCACAGCGAAGTGCTGTGTGGGTTCAAGGCCATATCACCAATGGTGGGGGCTCTACTAGCTGCGCATCAACACACTCCACAGCTGCCACAGGGCTACACAGAGGGCGCAGGTTCTGTGCATACAAGGGCTATGGGACTGACTATGTGGCTGAGGGCAGCTGGCACAGGGAGGACAGCCCCACAGCCCCTCATAGGCATCTGAATACGGATCCTAGGTCTTGTCTGCACTGCCTGCATCTCTGCGGGCAGCCTGGGGCCGGCCGCGTTCTCGCGCTTGGTGCCAGAGCAGAGCTCCTTCTGGCCTCTCTGCCAGCACGTCCATCCTCCTGGCCACCTGCCCTGCCCTCACCTGCCCCTTATCCATCACACAGTCTGATGGTCCTGGCTGGGCCCTGGCGGACGTTGTTATTCTGGAGCAGAGAGCCTCTCCATCAGAACACAGGCACAGAGCCCTTGATGAATCGAGTCATCAGACTATGAAATCAAAGGGGTAATTGGCGGCTCTGACCCTATGCTCCTCCCTGTGTCTCTCAGCCAGCCCACTGAGGATGGATCCGCCAGCAGGAGGAAAACCCGTTCCAGGAGGCAAAATTCACTGACCAAGGATCTGAGGTGATATTTCACCCCTGTCAGAGACTGCACTGCCTTTAATGGATCTCAGATGTCCACTGGGAAAAATTAAATTTTGGTAATAATGCAGCTCGACCTTGGAGAAGGTAACAGCCCCTTTGCCCACAGATATCAAAATGCTGCCCTTTCCACAGTCCGTAGACTCTGACAAGTAGACGGGGCTCAGGTAATGAGGAAGTGAGCCCAGACACCTGCCATCCTCCAGAAGGGGAAAGTTCTATGTACCTGCTGTGAGCTTGGTGCCAGGACCCCACACCAGGTGCCACATATACCTTACCCAGCATAGTATAGTCTGAGCAGCACCACAAGGCAAGTCTTACATCACCCTTCAGTGGGCAGGAGCAGGGGATCTTGGGTGGGGGCAGCTTCTTCAAGGCCACATGGCCCATCATGGGTATCAAGAGAGCTCTGACCTCAGGCTGTCTGGTGAAGTAGGGCAAGAGGCTACAGCTTTCAGGTGAAGTCACCTTAACACAGCGTGTTCAGGAGGGACAGCATGAGTCCTGGTTGTGATTCAGGGCATCACAAAGTCGGTGCTCTGACCTCCCCCTTATTCCACCATTCAATTGCTTATATAAACGTGAATGAATAATTCACATGATGGTTTGGATTAAATAAATAAAAGATGTGCCTTTTGCCTTGGAAATGCCACTGCTCTGATGCAGCCTCTTCTCAGAGTGAGCTGAAGCTTCCTCTGGGCAGGGTTGGGTGGCCTGTGCATGTGGCGCTCACAAGATGCTCCCTTGGGCCCCACTGACCAAGGGCCAGAGACCCCCTTGGGTCTTTGGTGACTACAATCCTGCATGTACCTGCAGGTACCCCATCAGTTGCCCCCAAGGCCGGGCCTGCTGGTGGGGACCACACGTGGGCAGGACCAGCAGAGCAGACAAGTGGCCTCATTGGGTCTGGGGAGAGATCCCAGACTGCTCACCCCAGACCTCACTTGCTGTGTGCCAGCATCCCAGGCATCACCAGACACTTGGGATGAAGACCTCGTGCCCAGCCTCCTCCACCTCAGGCCCACACTCTGGTGGAGGATACATCCAGCCCTGATTCAACCGCAGCCTTCTCCTGTTCCCCAGTGCCCTCAACCCTGTCCTCCAGCTGCACACACCAGGGGAATATGCCCTCCCACCACTGTCTTTCCTCTCTGGGCCGCCCTTGCTCCTCCTCTCCTCGGCAGCCCCTTGCAAAGCTTTGTAGGAGTCCTTGGTGAGGGACAAGGAAGGCCGATGAACAAGTGGGCACCCAAGACAGAACATGGTCACCCAGAGCCCAGACGTGGAGGGTGGGCAGGGATGCTGGGGGCCAGGGATGGATGCCAAGGTCAAGGGGCCAGGCCACCTGCTCTCTTACATGGTGTGCAGCCCCAGTCAGGCCCGTTGGTGGCCTCTAGCCATGTCCACAGGGGCCACTGGATGGCTCTGACCTCCATCCCCTCCTAATCTATACCCAATACCAGGCTCCTCCCAGAGTCACAGAAGGCAGCCGAGAAAGCCTGTGGGTACAGATCAAAAATAAAACACTTTCCATCTCTCCCTTATATAAAGGCTTGAAGAAGAGTGCGTGTTACCCCTGAGAGCAGAGACGTCAGGATAAAGGAGTGGGCACAGAGCTCTGGAGAGCCAGTTCAGTCTGAAATTCAGGGGTTTGATCCTAGAGGGATGGGGAGAGCAGGTGAGAAGCAGACAGGTGGAAGGCTGGACTCTCCCTACAGAAAGCCTCTCCAGGGTCTCAGCTTGCGGCCGCATGGCCAGCAGAACCTGACTGGGTCTCTACTAAAAGTGCATGCAATCCTGTGCTTCAATTCCCTTCTTATCAGTTTGCTGGGTAGAGTGCAGGGCACTGGGTGGGCAGGGCTGTGCCCCACGGGACTGCTGACCCAGGCTCGGGATGGAGGCTGGGCCCCCAGACCTCGCAGACAACTGGTGCATAGCCCTTTGCTTGAAGCAAACGTCCCTCATGTGCCGGGGCCTGAGTGTGCCAGCGAGGTGGCTGGGTCTGACCCTGCACTGTTGCCCAATCCAAGCTGGCCAGCCCAGCCTTGAGACTATTCTGTGGGACAGACACACCTCCACCCCAGCACCTTTCAAGGCAACGGCTCCCTGTTAATGTGCTTCCCTGACCCGCATCTCAGAGGATTCTCACAGCAGAACAGGTGCTGTCTGCTGGTCAGCATCCTGGCCACTCCAGTGGGAAGTCAGCCCCTTCACAGCAGAAGCAGCTGGTGGGGGAAGGGTGGAGCCCCACATGGGGCAAAGCGGGAACTTTGATGTGAGGTTGCTAGGGTCCCAGGCCTTTCACCTTGGTTATTAGCAAGCTCAGCCTGGCCATGGTGGCCCAGTCAGGCCCTCTGTTCCTTGGATTCCAGTCCTGTGTGAGATGGCCCAAGTCCTCTGGACAGAATTCTGAGCTCTGAAGCTCCGTGGTGAGAATTAAAACCCTCTTTGAGGCGCTTGGGTGGCTCAGTGGGTTAAGTGTCCAACTCTTGATTTGGGCTCAGGTCATGATCTCAGGGTTGCAGTCTTGAGCCTGCGTTGGGCTCCATGCTATCCACAGAGTCTACTCAAGATTTTCCCTCTTTCTGCCTCTCCCCCCACCTCATGCATGCTCTCTCTCTAAAATAGTAAGGAACATCTAAAAAAAAAACCCATGAAACCCTCTCCTGTGGCTATTGGGCCTTTGCCTAGTGGCCAGCCCCAGTCTTTCCAGTTGCACCTGACTGGCTTTATTTCATGCCCCAAAGCACTACTCTCCTCCTCACCTCAGGGCCTTTGCACACCCCTGGGGCAGCTCCTCCTGTTTCCTAGCTGACTTCCACACATCTCAGCTTCAAAACCACAGCTCTGGAGTAGATCTAGTCTCCTGCCATGTCTTCAGTGTACACGACAGCATCCACTGTAACACGACAGAGCATTTTAAAAAGCTCCTTTGTGTCACAGTTATCACACCAGCAGACTCTTAAGCTCAGCATAGGTGAGGACTAAGTCTTTTTGTCGCATGGCGTCCCTAGTGCACCTCAAGAAGCCTAGAGCACAGGAAATGCCATTCCTCCATAAATCCTAAATCATAACACCTAGAAAGTCAGTGTGAACAAAAGTAATCCCATGTACGGGGCTTCCCTGCGGACGCAGTGGATGGAACACATGCGCCTGCCCTTGTACGAACATGTTCACCTGAGCTCCCTGCTGCCACAACTGTGGGATGGAGGGGAGGCAGCAGCAAACCAGAGGGGTAGGCACAGTCTCAGAAGACGAGAAGCAGATGCAGAGAGGGACACGGCTCGGCAGACCTGGGGGCATGGGGAGACCAGCTGGAACTGGGGCTGAGGGACCGTCCAGAGGCGCATGTCTTTTTCCTGGCCCCTCAAGGGGTGACTGGGCCTCAGCACTGCTGCAGCAAATGCTGGCACCCGGCCCCACAATGCCCGTGCTGGATGCCCCAGGGCTTCACTGCCCTGCGCCCTGCAGCAATGGGGCTGAGGTAGCAACAGGGGGATGGCAGACGCCCAGAGGCGGCCAGATCAAGGCCCGTGGCCAGGCTCACACCCAGGGGAAGGGCTGGAGGGCCCCCTGGCCCACATCAGCACCCAACTTCCTGAGAAGCTAAGGGGTGGGGTGTTAACTAGCACCCATGCCTGTGGTGCACATGCACCTGCACAGGGAGGCGGAAGCAGGGAAAGAAGATCCTACTCCACATGCCTTAGGAGTGTGCCTGTGCACCCTTAGCAGGGCTCAGCAGGAATAAGTCACAGTGTGCTGGTGGACATAGTGGGGTCTGAAGCAGCCTTTCTTCCCCGCCCTGGGCTCAAGCTCCCCTGTGTCCAGCACACCAGCCCCAGGGGGGATGCCCTGTGGCCCCCTGCCTACTGCACACCCACAAGAAGCTCCTGAGAGGCTGGCTCAGCACAACAGCCTGGAGGGGAGGAGGCGTCCAGAGCAGCAGCAACAGTGGGCAACCCCTGGAGGCGATGCCATCACAGATGCACAGGGAAGTGTTCGAAGAGAAAGCTAAAGTCAAGAAGGGGCTCCCCAGTGGGGCCAGGTTCCAAACAACCCAAGATGGGGGATAGCAGAGAAGAGATAACAGCAGAGTTTCTGGGAGCCTGGAATCCAGCTCAGCAATTTGACAGCTCTTCAATTTGAATAGAAGGGGGAAGGGAAATAACTGAGGAGACCCCCCCCCCTTCCCCGGAGGAGATCCCGGAGGGAAGGACTGTCTCCAGGCTGGGCAGGCATAGCAGGACTGCACGTGGAGCACTGCAGGGAGAAGATGAGCACTCAATAATCCCCTGCCCTGCGAATGGCCCTGTGACCCTCCCTCCCTTGGACAGAGGCCTGGGGGAAGGCAGAGGAGAGGAGGGTGCACAGGGCAGGGGAGCCAGGCACCTGGGCTCAGGTCGCTGTTGGCTGAGCCGTCAAAGGTACGCAGCCCTGCTCCTGCAGTAGTATTTTGTTTAGGAGCTGGAAGTGGCTTTAGAAATTTTCCTTCAGGGACTCAGGACAGAGCCATTTTTCTTGCTGAAAAGTGAATAAAAAACACTTAGCCAATGCTAAGAATTTCAGGCTTAACCAACAACAAACAGCATTAATATCTCCCCATTAGAAACAGCAGCCCTCGGAGCCCAGGCTGCATCAGGCAGCTGTTTCTAATGCTGGTGCATGCCAGGGCTGCTCCAAGGGCACTGTGGGAAAGGTAGCGGGGGAGGCCAAGACCAGCCTGAGTGGAAGGAGGTGGTAGGGTGAGGCCCAGGGGCAGTGTAGTGTGTCCTCCACTTTTCTGAGAGGCTGGACAGCTGGCTTCCAGCTCTGCTCCAGGCCATGAGGCTGGTACATGTGCCCTGGACCTTGGACCCAGTGCCCTCATCCCTGGGTGTCCCCGGCACCACACCTCTACAGCCTGGAGGGGTCTATGGGGCAGAGATGGCAGCTGGCACGCCCTTGGGCATCACACAGGTGCATGGCAGTGGACAGCAAAGGCAGGGCTGCCAATCACCCACCTCCCAAAGCTCACTGACCTCGGATCCACAGCCTACTCTCTCAGCATGTCCCTGTGGAGGCCGAATGGCGGCCCTGGCTCCCAGGTGGGGAGGATGAAGCCCAGAAAAGGGGTAGGACCACTGTGCAGTGCTGGCCCCCACTGACCGGGACTGGTCTGTCTCTGGGATGATGCTCCCTGCTGGCTGCCCCTGGCCAACTTAAATGGCCAGGGGCCTGGGCAAGGCCCTGTGGAGCATGAGGGGCAGGGAAAACAGTGTGTAGCAGCCCCTTTGGCCCCCATAAGACACCAGCAGCGAGGCCAGACATTCCAGAGCCAGGCCACCTGGCTCCCAGGTTTTGAGTCCTCCCAAGGTCTGGGAGGCATATCCGGCTCCAGTCTTGGCTGTGGATGTGAGGATGGGTGAGAGGCAAGGGCAGTGTCATCCTCTGCTATGAACAGGCTCTGGGTCTGGGGGTCAAGCTACTGAGTTTGGTTTCTGCTTCCATGGATTCAAGAAGCTGGTGGCAGAGCTGAGGGAGATGCCTACTCGGTGTCCAGAGACAAACACATGGTGGGGACAGCGGTCCCACAGGTGGGAATCAAGCTGTGGGATGGCACCGGGAGGCCACACAGGAACAGCTATTTGATGTGGACGCACAGGGTTTGGAAAAACTAGGGTGTAACATATGTCTTTACATATCTGAAGGGCACATAGGATGCAAGCAAACATGTTCTGGGTAGGTCCCTGCAGCTGAACAAAGACCAGGGAGGGGACACCAGGGTGACGCCAAGGGCCCTGGTGCTGAGCCCACGCCTGACCTCAGATGGACAAGTGCCCTGCACCCATGCATGTTGAGATGTTAGCGGCCTGAGGGTGGTGCTGCAGGTGCCCTATCCATGCTCCTCACCACACAAGACCAGCTTGGGGGCTGAGGAACCTGGCTAGACCTGAGGTGTCCCTGTGGGAAGTGCCCCCAGGCCTCCCCAGCAGGTGCACAGGGCGGTGCAGGCTCAGCTCCGGCCCAAAGCTGGGCCACACTTCCGGGGCTAAATTATTCATGTCTTGTGACTTCTAACTATTTGTTTTACATTTTAAAATATTTCAATAATTAAGCATCAGATATTGATGCGATTTTATTAGTGACTGTGGGAGCCAACACTACAGGGCTGTGACCGTGGGTCTGGGTCTGGGTCCTGGCTGACCATATGGAATAGGGAGGAAACACGTCTGCTGGCTGGACCGCTGTCCCAGGCAGGCCTTCTGTGGGTGCCAAGCCTTGGGGATGTGTGCAGAACAGGGCCGCCACTCTGACGCGGTATAGCATCCCAACAGGCTCCTTCTCAAGGCTGCCTTCCCATCCCAAATCCAAATTGCAGGAGAGGGGCCTGGGAGCCTGGCAGGCATGAGGGGCATGCAGGCAGTGTGGAGATGCCAGCCAGGGGGCTCCAGGTGCCCACTCTGACTCCCTGCACAGCACTCAGGGAGGTCTTTCCACAGAAGGACAAGGCAGACAGCACTGTTCCCAGCTGTGGGCTCCAGCGACCAGTGGATGGGCCCCTTCCACCCACTACACGCAGCCTTTAGCCTTCCTAAGGAATGAATGGTTTGCTTAAGCTGCCTTGTAGCCGGAGGGCCCCTGGGACAAGGTCTCTCCATTATGAGCCCATGTTCCCCTGCTGGGCCGGAAATTGCACGTTTTACACAAGAGAGAAGACATTCGCCCTGGAATTATATGCAGATGAGCAGTGTGTGTGCCTACTGCCGGCTGCCTGGCAGACGCCCGCCCTGGGTAAGCTTGGTGCCAGCTTTCAAACAGGGGCATCTCTGTGTGATTAACGGCTCACTTCACAAGCAGCTTGTCACCTTGCACAAAAATGATCTGAAAAGACACCAGCAATTACAGCCCACCAGATTATGGGGTGGGAGAGTCCCGGGGTGACAGGCGGGAGCTCATGTGATATCATATTCCCGGGAAGGCTCCCTCCCCCACCACTGAGAACAGAGAGCAGTCGAAGCCCCAGAGGATGCCCACCCCCCTCACCAGGAGCCTGGCTCCCCACCCTGCTGCCTCTTTTGGGAATGGAGGACCAGCTGAGCCTTGGTGGAAGGCCATGGCCGGCCCCTTGTCTGGGCAGCTGACAGATGTGGGGTCAGACCCAGAGAAGGTCAGTGCCTTGTTCACTGTCACTCAGCCAGGGTGTGGAGAAGCCAGATGTTCATGCCAACACTTTAGGGTGGGATGGGTCCCCCAAAGGCCACCAGGCAGCACCAGCACTGCTGTGAGGTGCCACCTTGGGTGCAAAGTCTGCCTCAGTTGCTTAAGCCTTCCAGCCAGGCCACCAGCATGGGCCCCCCCCCCCAGGATCCCAGTGTCCCAGTATCCCTGCTTAAACTCACAATCCTCTGACTTTATTTCACTTGTTTGATTGTTTAGGGTACATTTCTTCCAACTCAAGCACACACCCCATAAAGGCAGGGTCCTGGGCTCCAGAAGGACCAGCTGGCCTGCATGCTGAGGTCTGTGAAATGTGCACCCTCTGGAGACTTCTTGCCCTCCACGTTCACTGGCTTATCTTAAGCTTTGTGAATACCCAAGAAGCATCACCCTATCTCCCTTTAATGGGCAGGGAACCAGGGATCAGTTAGAAACAAACTGCCTGAGGCATGTACTCACATACTCGCATGTGCACACAGGCATATGTGCACACACACATGCTCGCACATGCACACACTCATGCATGCACATACATGTACTCACACACACCTGCCAGAGGCAGAAACCATCCAGAGAAGAAAAATACACAACAGCTACATCACATCACAACCCCCCCGAGATGCAAACCAGAGAACACCATTGCTGAACAAAAGTTTCCGGCAACTTCTTGCCACATGCGTCCCAGTAGGTGGCCTGCTGGGCTCAAGGGGCAGTAGCAGCCTAGGCCACCAGGTGGGACGGCCTGCGGGTGAAGGCAGCAAGATGCCAGCAGCCGCAGCAGGCTCGCTCCCACTCCATTCTGCACATTGTGTGCCTAATTTCCAACAGTGGGCTCACAGAAGCCAAGTCCCTGGAAGGCGAGCTTCCTCTCGGAAGAGGGAAGAGCCTCTCAGAGCTCATCTTTTATTGACGGAGTCATTTTCAAGTCAATCTGTCTGCTTTGGGCAAGACAAGACTTTAAATCTTTCTTTCTCTCCCTGCTTTTGAGATGTGGCAGTCTATTAAAACCTGCTAATGTATGCGGCCAGGCTGACAAGGGAAGAGGATCGAGCACTGGCTCAGCAGCTGGAGCCACCCAGAGACACAAGGGTCTATCTGCAGGAGGAAAGGCTAGGGGAGGCAGAGGGCAGGTAGGGGGCATCGAGTTAGCTCTCTGGGGACACAAGAGGGTGAGGATACAGGCTGCCCTCAGGGCCAGGCTCCCTGGAAGGTGGGGTGTGGGGTGAGGAGCATGCCAGAGGCACAAATGCACATTCCTAAGAGGGAAGGAGTGCTCTGGGGCGGCAAGCACCTCACTGTCAGGGGGAGAAGCAGCAGGTGGAGAAGCAGCCAGGACTATAGTCCAGTCCATCTCAACTCTGCTAGGCACAGCAGGGGCAGGGTTCTCCCTGACAACAGGTGCCTCATAGAGCACCTTCCCACTGTCAGAACCCAGAATGAAGTGCTCGCCCTTTCCTGGGTCCAGCCACGGGAGCCTGGAGGTGTAAGGGACTGGCCACAGCAACCACAAGTGCTTGGGAGTGCAGGGAACTGGTCACAGCTGCCACAGGTACCTGGGGGTACAGGGGACTGGCCAGAGTAGCTGCAGGTGCTTGGGGGTACAGGGGACTAGCCACAGCCGCCACAGGTACCTGGGGATGCAGGGGACTGGCCACAGCAGCCACATGTGCTTGGGGGTACAGGGGACTGATCACAGTGGCTGCAGGTGCTTAGATGTACAGGTGACCACCACAGCAGCCTGAGTACAACCTTCCTGTACCACAACAGCAGCAGTAGGATGTGAGCTCTCACAGTCAGTGGCCTCAGGGACAGGGACTTCAGAAAGGCTGGTGAGTTATTTACTCAGTTAACAAATATGTGTGAAAAATGAACTGTGCCTGGTATCATTCTAGGCTTAGGACACATGGTGTGGACAACATAAAAGCCCCAGGTCTAAGAGAGTTGTTTCCATAGAGGGCACAGATAAAAATATATACAAGAAGGGCAGGGTGGTCTCCAGAGGTAGTAGACACTATGGAAAACCAGAAAGCAGGGTTGAAAAGGGGCTGCAGTGTGGTGGCTGGTCACAGTATACCTCCGGGAAGCAGGGAACAAGTTGAGCACAAGGCAGGCAGGAGACAGCCAGTGGTAGGAGGCACCTTGGACCTTTTAAAAAAAGTGACATTTTGCTCTACATCAGATACTAAAACATACCTTAAAGTTACAATTATTAAAAAAAAATACAGTAGAGGTAAATGAAATAAACAAAAAACACAAATATAGATCCTGTTATGTATCAGAACCTCACAATGACAGAGGCATGTCATAAACCTGTGGAGCAAGGAGTGATTATGTGATAAATGGGAGTTGGGCAACTGCTCAGTGATTTGGGAGGAGGTTGATTTAGACCCTGACCCTCACTCGATACACCAAGATAAGTTCCAAGTAGATCTTTAAATGTGAAAAATAAGCAAAAAAAATTTCCAGAAGAAAACAGAATTATTTATCAAATCACAAAAGGACTTTCTAAGCTTAAAAGCAATGGAATTAATAGAAGAGATTCCAAAAACAGTTAAAACTTTCAATATAAAATAATCAAATAAGAAACTAGAAGCTTCTACACAAATTGAGTAAGAAGACAATCAAGCAGCATGGATTTGGGGAGACCACTGTGGAAGGAGCAGATAAGACATTCTTCCTTGTTAGTGAGCAAAGGAATGCGCATTAAAACGAGGTACCATTTTTATCTAACATTTTAAAAAATTGTGCAGTAAAACTGACATTTTTTGGTGTACAGATCTGCAAGGCCGCCATATCCAATATTCAGGACAGCTCTGTCACCCAACAACTATCTGCCACATCTGCGACACCTGCAACCTCGCCTGTTTCTTGCCCTCTGGGGTGTCCCACTTCAGGAAGCCTGCAGTGCAGAGCCCATGGAGTGGTTCCTTCCCCAGCCCCAAATCCCTGAGGCCCCTCCACACACCCAGCTGGTCAACAGGTGGTCACTCTGACGCGGAACAGAGTTCCACCAGCAGACATACCACTTGTTCTCCACTCACCCGTTAAAGGACATTGGGGCTGTTAATGGTTTTTGGTGACTATGTGTGACGCTGCTAGAAACACTTGCGAGTTCCAGTTCCAGGAAAGATGAAGGTGCTCAGGCTGGAGGGAGTGTCCAGAGAGGCTGCAGGGGGCTGAGGACGGCACCAGAGTGCCAGTGGCACCAACCCCAGTACCCTCAGTGCAGAAGTCCCCGCGCCAGCCTGGGGCAGGGGGTGTCTTCTCATCCAGAGTGCGGTGCATCTCCCCCTCTGGTTGGAGCTCCTCTGACTTCTTGCCTCAATGCTCTGTAGTGCTCAGCGTTAAGGATCCTTTACAGTTTGCTGGACTCACACTTGGGAATTTCATTTGCTCAGAGTGATAGAAATGGCATTCTATTTCTGATTTCAGTGTCATGCATCTGCTGCTTGTATGTAACATACAACATACGTGCTTATTACACACATATACATCTCATATCGCATAAAGTGTGTTCAGCAAGGCTGCAGGACACAAGATCAACGGGACCACAGAAAATCCATGCTGAACTCATTCACCAGTTTTCATGTTTGTTTTTGCGTGTGGGGATTTTATACACAGCAGTCACCTGCAGGGGACTCTGCTGCCCCCTCCCTCCCTGTCCCTGTGCCTACTCTTCCCTGGTTGCCCAGACTGGGGCTTCTGGCCACGTCCACTCAGGGGGCCAGACCACCTCTGCCTTATTTCTGGTGCTGGGGAAGCAGGGCCTGTGGCCACTGGATCTGGTGTTTGGTGGGGGAGTGCTTGTGGACACTGTCAGGTTGATGCAGCCCCTCTCTATTTACTATGCTCAGTTTTCCTGAGTGTTGAATTTCATCCATTGGTTGGATCACACTGATGCGGTGGGTGACATCAACTGACATTTGAGTCCTGGAATAAATACAGCCCGGGTGGCTCAGCGGTTTAGCCCCGCCTTCAGCCCAGGGTGTGGTCCTGGAGACCGGGTATCCAGTCCCATGTCAGGCTCCTACATGGAGCCTGCTTCTCCCTCTGCCTGTGTCTCTGCCTCTCTCTGTGTCTCTCATGAATAAATAAAATCTTTTCTTTAAAAAAGAATAAATACAAAAATAAGTTCCTATAGGTCTTGTTTTCTGTCTTGTCACTGGTTTTCAAATTAGGGTCATAACTGCTTCATAAAAGAAGTTAAAAAGTGCTCCGTCTTCACTTTTCTTGAAGAGATTGTACAGAATTGGTGTTAATTGTTCTCTGCTTGGCGAAGTTTACGAGTGAAAGCTCCCAGGCCTGCAGATTTCTTTTTTGGGAGCTTCCTGAACTGGACTGTTGGGGCTCCCTGCTTCAAAGTGGGTGAGCTTTACAGTCCGCAGTCTGAGTTTACCAAAGTTGGTTGCTGCTGTTTCTTCGGATCCCAGTGCCTCTGCCACCCATGGGGGGCGAGAGGCATGGAAGCCTGGGCTGGATGCAGTGAGCACTGGTTGCAGACAGAGGGAGAGAAGTCCTCTGTGTGCTAGCCCAAGAAGGAGATGGGAGGAAAACTTTTCCTACTCTTATCCTCTTGTCGTCTGGGTCCTTGGCAATGAATCCCGTAGCCGCACCCCATGGCACTGGCCTTCACACTGATGCAGTTGTGAGGAGTGCACAGCAGAGGAGGGAAAGCAGAGCCCTGGGTTTCTGGCCAGGGGATTCAGAGAACCAGGAAATGAGGGGGATCCGGAGAGAGGACCTCAGGGCATGCCTGGCACCCACACAAAGCACCACACAAAGCTGAGCAAGTGTGGAAGCACAGCTCTCAGAGGGCATGGGGACTGCCCACTTGATCCACCTGTGTGGACCACCTGCTGAAACCAACTGACTGGGATTAACATTCCCCACAGGACCTGCAGAAAACATCCAGAATTAAGCAGCATCTGAAGAACCAAGAAAATACTAACCTGCTGGGAAACACATGGCCAAGAAGTGCCACCCCAGGATGCCAGAGATGGTAAAATCCAAGCAAGACTCTACAGATGCCCAATGCGGACTTTGCGTGTCATCATCCACTCAGAAAAAGTATCTACCACTGCAACTGGCTGGAGAGAGCATGCCAGTGTATAGGTCCCCTGTCCCCAGACACTGATGCTCTCTTGTCCCTTGATTTTAACTTACAAACACCACTATCTGCGATCTGAGTTTCTGACGCTCTCTCACACCGAGGACAGGTTATCTGAATAACTGCAGATGGCTCATCAGAAGTGTGGAGGCCAGAGGTAGAGAGGCAATGTTGATTGACAGAGCCCCCGACCCAGAATTAGCAAGACTGAGAGCAAGACAGGGGTTACATGGAGGGAACCCCAGGAACCTGGCACCAGCACACTTACTCTGAAAGAAATGCCCCAGGAATGGACAGCAGGGGGGAATCTTGGAATTTCAGGAATGAAGAGAAAGCAACAGGAATTCTAAATGTCTAGGTCAAAATTCTGAACCGTTTTTTCCCTTTTATGCTCTTTAAAATATGTGTGACAGCGCAAAGCAAAAATTCTAACATTTCAGGGCAGAAGCGCTCTCAGTGTTTGTGGAGGAAATGACCCATGACCGCTACTACCCTGGAGGAAGGTGGGTGGGGAAGCTTGTCACGGGAAGATCTTGACATTTCAAGAGGTAAAATAGCAGGTACAAGTGCACTGTGAGAAGTGAAGTGTATGTATTGTAATCCCTAGAGAAGTTACTTTAAAAAAGTATTCAAAGAGATACAATGAATTTAAAAAACCCTGAGATATATCAAAATGGGACACTAAAAAATGTTCAAATAATCTGTAAATAGGTAGAAACGGGGAACCAGGAATAAAACGCAGAGAGGGCAAGCAAAACTAATCATAAATGGCAGGCTTAACTCCAAATGCATTAAAACATTACATTAAATATAAATGGTCTAAACATACTGATTAAAAGAGAGAATAAACCTCCCTATCAGGTGCACACAGAACATTTACTAAGATAGCTCAGGTACTGGCCATCAGACAAATCTTGAATTAAAAAACAAATTATATAAAGTGTGTTCCCTAAATTTAATGGAATTAAACAAATCAGTAACAGAAAGCCATCTGGAAAATCCCCAGACATTTTGAAATTAAAAACACACTTTTAAATAACATGTGAATCACAGAGGAAATTTAATTTAATTCAATTTAATTTCCTCTTAAAGGAAATTTGAAAAAATTTTGAACTAAACAAAAATGAAACTACAACATACTTAAATTTGTGGATGCAGCTTAAGTAGTACTCAGATGGAAACTTATAGCATTAAATGTTCATTTTAAAAAACAAAACAAAACAAAACAAAAGATCTCAAATAAGCAATCTCACTTTCCAGCTTAAGAAACCAAACAAAGGGGATCCCTGGGTGGCGCAGCGGTTTGGCGCCTGCCTTTGGCCCAGGGCGCGATCCTGGAGACCCGGGATCGAATCCCACATCAGGCTCCCGGTGCACGGAGCCTGCTTCTCCCTCTGCCTGTGTCTCTGCCTCTCTCTCTCTCTCTCTGTGACTATCATAAATAAATGAAAATTAAAAAAAAAAAAAAAAGAAACCAAACAAAGGGCAAGACAAAGCTAGAACAAGCAGAACAAAGGAAGTAACAAGGCGATGAGCAAAAACCAATAAAATTGAAAACAGAGGAACCATACTCAAAAATCAATGAAACCAAAAGGTAGGTCTTTGAAAGACTAATTAATGGATAAATCTCTATTAAAGCTGACAAAGAAAAAAAAATTACCAAAATTGGGAAGGAAAGAGAGGGTAATTGCTACAAACTTAATAGAGATCATAACATTAGTAAAAGAGGGGCGCCTGGGTGGCTCATTTGGTCAAGTGTCTGCCTTTGGCTCAGGTCATGATCTCAGGGTCCTGGAACTGAGCCCCACGTGTGTGTGTGTGTGGGGGGGGGGGTCTTGCTCAGCAGAGAGTCTGCTTCTCCCTTTGCCCATCCTCCCCTCTCCCTCTGCTCATGTTTTCTCTCCCACTTTCTCTCTTAAATAAAAAAAATCTTAAAAAAATAATAAAAATAAAATTAGTGAAAGAATAGTACAAATAATTCCTGTGATAAATTTTACAACTTAGACATAAAGGACCAATTCCTACAAAAACTCACAAACTACCACAATTCACCGGAGAAAAACCAGATAATGTGACATTCCTATGGTCTTAGTCCACAGAGGCTACTGTTAGAGAACGCCAAAGACTGGGTGGCTTATCAGCATGAGCTAGTTGAGATGAAGGTGCCAGCAGATGCGGGGGTCTGGTGAGGGTCCAGTTACTGGCTCACGACAGTGTCTTCTCACTGTATCCTTACATGGTGGAAGAGGTGAGGGAGTGCTCTGGGTCTCTTCTGATGGCAGTGGTCCTATCCACGGGGGCCCCACATGTATGACCTTGTCACCTCCCCAAAACCCATCTCCTAACACCATTGCACTGGGGATGAGGGTCTCAATATATAAATTGTGTGTGTTGGGGGGAACACTACACATAAAATGGAAGAATATACCATAGCCTAGGGGAATTTATTCCAGGAATACAAGGCTGGTTTGAAATCAAAGCAATCAAATTGCTTTCATAAGCAATCCTCCATGCTGACAGTCTAAGGAATTAAGTACATATCTCATCCAGAGAAGGATGTATGAAATTCAATATCCAACATGGTAAGCACTCTCAGCATATGTAGAGGGGACTTCTTCAACTTGACAAAAGGCATCTACACATAGCTTGCAGCTCCGGCAGTGGGGACAGACTGAATGCCCCCCAGAGAGGAGGAACAAGCCCGGCATGCCATCACTCACCAGCATTCAGCACTGCGCTGAAGTGCCAGCCAGGGAGGATGGCAAGAACACGAGGCACCCAAGTTTTACAGGAAAATATAAAACAGCCCCTACTCACAAATGCCACAACTGCAAAGAACAAAATGAACAAAATTAAAACAAGACCCTCCTGAAATCGATAGGTGAGTTTTGTGAGGTTACACAAGACCAACCATACTTTTAAAAAAAGCAAGATCAAGGGCAGCCCCGGTGGCTCAGCGGTTTACCGCCGCCTTGGGTCCAGGGCCTGATCCTGGAGACCCGGGATCGAGTCCCACGTCAGGCTCCCTGCACGGAGCCTGCTTCTCCCTCTGCCTGTGTCTGTGCCTTCTCTCTCTCATAAATAAAAAAAATCTTAAAAAAAAAAAAAAGATCAATCAGAAACAGTAATCACTCACACACACACACACACACACACACACACACCCCTCCAAGAATTAAAAAAACAAGGAAACACTTTAACACTTAAACACTTTTCTAACAAAGCACGTCATGGGTGTCTTCTGTGCAGGGAATAAGGAACCAACTGCTGATGAAAGAAACCCAAGGAAGCCTGAGTCAGGGGAGACCCATCGTGTTCTGGGTAGAAACACTCACCACCTACAGGTACCGTTCACCCCAAACTGATCTGCAGATGTAATAGAATGCCCATAAAAGTGTTGGCAGGATTTCTATAGATAAAGACAAGCTGAATGAGATATTTATATGGAAGGGCAATGGGACGGGAACTGGCAAGGTGCTCATGAAGAGGAGGTGCAAGTTTCAGGATTTATGGCACGGATGATGTGTGACAGCAATGAAGGAACAGATGAGTAGGGCAGAGAGACGGAAGACAGGGTGCAGGAGGTTGTCCACATAACTCAGCCGGCAGGTGTGACCCCAGGCGAGGGTCACTCCATGGAGACACAATATGCTTTTCCCAGCTAACCCTGGAACATCAGATGTTCACATGGACCCCCCTCGAAAATCACCTCAACTTAAACCTCACATCATATGCAAAACTCAACTCTAAACTGGTCCCAGATTTAACTGTGTCAATAGAAAACTCTTGGTAGGAAACATGAGAAAAAGTGTCTTGACCTTGGGTCAGCAGGGTGCTCCAGTCATATGCCCGTGAAAGGAAAATACACCATCCAAGCGCAAATGAAAAATGTTTGTTCGGAGAAGGACACTGCTAGGAAATGAAACCCCCTGAACTCAATACAAAGAAAACAATCCAATAAAGGGAGAAACTGGAACAGAGACCTACCCCAGAGGATGCAGGGACAGCCAGGATGCCGCAGGCACTCTTCTTCTAACAGTGGGGAAGTGTCAGGTAGGGCAGGAGACACTGCACTGCACACACAGGAGAATCACCCCTGTAGCAGTGGTGCCTGAGGGGACACACGGCCAGGGGCCACATGCCGACACTGTGGGACAGTGGCTAGTTTTTAGGAAACCCAGGGACCCAGCAGTTCCTGCCAGGAACGTGCCCCAAGAGAATGGGCTAATGCTCCCACAGGCCCCTGCGTGGTGGTTTCCTGTCTCCAGCAGTTCAGTATCCACAGTATCCAGGGTATCTGGGTGCATCTGACCCCGTTCTGTAAGCTCAGGTTCGATGTCTGCTATTTAAAGGCCTCTGTGGTGTTTTTCAGATCCATCCTGAGTATGTGCTACTCAGGCACTGGCCAGCAGCTTCAGACCCAGGCCCTCCCTCTCTTCTTGCCTGCCACCAGGCCTGGTGGGTGAAGGCTGTTCTGCAGGGTGGGTGGGTCAGGAAAGCTCCCAGTGCCCACCTTGGGGGACAATGGGAGAGCTCATTTGGGGTGGGGGGTCAGAGGTGGCTGGAGAGACCCCATGTTGCTCCCTGGATTCTCTGAGCATGTTGGGTCTTCTTTCTCTACCCAGATTGCTCCTTGCCAGCATCATGCAAGGCAGCGCTTGCTGCGGCCCCACACAGGGTTGGGCCCACGTGGTGTGGGCGGGGGGCAGCTCAGGTGACCCCCACCTGGAACACTGGCCCTTCTCCCCTCCTACTTGGCCCACAAAGCTCAGCTGAGGCCCTCTGCCCTGGCCTGGGGAAGCTGCCCAGCTGCCACAGTCTGCGCTTCCCTCGGCCCTCTGCACCAAGAATCTCCTCTGAGCCCCCTGATTCCCCAGTTCTTCTCTCCCTCTGTCCTAAGGGCAGGGACAGGCCCTGCTGACACCTGTAGGTCCAGCAGGCACCCAGCATTGCCAGCTAATGGGAGGTGTGCCCCAGCCTGGGGAGCCACGGCGAGCCCACCCTGTCCCCTCTGTGCTGGCACCATACCTTCACATATGTATGAGCCAGTGGACGTGTGGGGTGGCTGGCTACCTTGCCCGAGGGCACGGGCGTGGCAGAAATTCAGACAGCCTGTGCCTCCTGGAGCCACCCACTGCTCCCAGTACCTACATAGTCCATCTTTGGCCCACGACCCGTGGCCTTCCCACACCCTGCCAGCTGAGCCAGCACTGGCTGAAGCAGGGAGGAGGCTCTTTACGATTCCACAGAGAGGATGTAGTGGCTAAGGGAAAAAGAAAGCTGCTTTTTGTGCTCCAGTCCACTCCCCCAGGCAGAGCGGGTGGGCTCCAAGGAGGAGCGCTAGACACCCCCTACCCTGCCCCAACCAGGGACACATTGGGATCGGCTGCACCCACACAGCCAGGCAGTGATAAACTCCATCACTTTGACTGTGGTGCTGTCAAGATTTAGTTATCTCAATATTAACGAATCACCTAATTAAGCTGTAATTAATAATCTCCCTGGCCCAGCCCGGGTTGGCAGGGGGCCTCGCAAGGAGCCAAGAGTGGGGGTGGGGGATTTATGGTTCCGCCCACCCAAGGGGCTGGGCCCTTGCTGTGGGGCCTTCAGCAATTCTTTTGTCAAAGATGCACAAGAACCTCAGCGCAGCTCTCCCCTCAGAAGCCCAAGAGCAGCTGGCAAGGGTGGGTGGCTGCTCCCCTTCCCTGTCCTGGCTAGCCAGAGGGGACCTCCTCTTCCTGTTCTGCAAAGCAGCTCTCCTTAGGAGGCCCAGCCCCCGCTGCCTGCCATGGGGTACCTGATCTACCTGTGAGCTGTGTGCAGCAGACGAGGACCCGTCTGGACCGTCAGCACCCTCTCTGTCACCTGCAAAGGAACTGGCCACATTCCTACAAGGTCTGTCGGCCTGTGCCAACCCTGGGGTACCTGAGGGCGGGGTGCCCCTGTCTGTCTTCTGCTTCATCTCTGGCCTTCCGTTGGAGGCCAGACCAGGGCAAGCTTGGCTGCTCACTCAGAGGTGGCAGGGCAGGCTGGCCTACAAGACCCGGGGGCATTTGTTGGTGGCTGGAAGGCCCTTGGGGCCTCACTCTCTGGGGCATGTCTTTGGGGTACCCAGACACTCTGGTCAGGGGCACACAAGTGCTGAGGCTTCTGCAACGGGTAGGGGTGAGAGGTCACAGGTCACAGCCCAGCAGCCTAGCCCCATGCTGCTGCAGCCACGTGCACCAGAGATGACTCAGGAGGCCCGGGGAGGGCATGTGTGCTGACAGCCCTGAGCCTTGCAGGCATAAAGAAATGACCTTGGCCTCTGGAGAGGCCAGCATCTGATCCCCATGCTCCATCTGTGTGCCCATCATCCATTCAGCAATGCTGTTGCCAGCTGTCTACCTGGGCACTTAAGTGCCATCCATGAGGCACCTGGCTATTCTAACATGCCCCCTTAGGGCTGAGGCTACTGACTGGGGCTGGGATCCCACGACGACACTTGCCACATGGCCTCACCTGTTTCTTTTGCAAACACAAGACAAACATCTGGTGAGAGGCCGTGAGCAACCACACGTTGCAAACCCAGTGGAGGTTCTCATCTCCCACTGAGCTTCCTGGACCTCCTCCTGCTCTGGCAACGGTATGGTCACCTCGTGCCCTGAGGAGGGATGTGGTGACCCCCTGCTTCCCACGCACACTCCCAGTCAGCTAGCCAGCCACTGGGTCCAGCACAGGACCTCTTGGCACTGGGCAGCCCCCCACCCCAGGTCCATGAGCTTCCCAAGTGAGGCTCTGGCCTCCATCTCCGAGGACCAGCCCCAGTGCCTCGGTGGAGCTGGCACTCACTCATCTTCACAAGCCTGACTTGCACACATTTGGGTTTTGTTTTTTTGCCAACTCTACACGCACAGGACTTAGAGAATCCAGTGGCAGAGACAAGGGTGTCTCCTATTCCCTTGGGGCATCGACTCCACCAACAGGCTGGTTACTTCAGTACGAAGCCAGCTTGTGGAGGAACCACAACAGTGTCGGGGGTCCTGGGTCAGACAGCTTAGTCAGCACCTACTGCCCTCTGCCTTCTCCCAGGATGTGATGCCGGGAGACCCCACACTGTCCTGACTGCAGCCACTCGGGCCAGACCAGGCAGGACACCAGGATTTTCTCCCCCACACGTTCTACTTCCCTTGCTTTCCTCTTTTCCCAGTGGCTTTGCTTTCTGGGTACTCATGACCAATATGGCAAAGCTCCCTGCAGGGTGCCCACGTTGGAGTACCCTGACCGTTCAGTGAGAGTCATAAGCTGCAAGTCAGGCACACAGGTGAGGAAAGCTCTGGTCTACACCATCTCTCAAGACACTGGACACTACATTCTGCAACCTCATCTATCTGAAGCAGTTCCAGAACCTTCTGACCAGTCTCAACCTGCTCTGGCTGCTCCCGGACAGACTGTCCTGGGTCCTCCTTATCCTCCGGAGCTGGCGCTTGGGCTCCCGCATACACATCTTCCTCCCTGGTTCCTGCCCTCGTTCATAGGAGCATATCCTCCACTGGCTTTGTGAGAGAAGAGATATGGAGGCAGGATTTTCTGGATGTTACACATCAGAAACGGAACAGAACTCCTCCCTCAGATGAGCCTGGGTGTGGGGCTCGCAGTGAGCGGCCATCAGGTCCTTCAGGCCCCAGGAGCCTGGCCCTTGGCAGTGGCTTTCTCGCTCCCCAGCTGTGGCTGAGAACAGTGTAGCCTATTTTCTCCCTCTCCGGGAGCTACAGGTCCCCTTTTCCCTGCGTTCAGAAGTCTCAGGATGACACGTCCCAGCATGCCCTCCCCCACCAGCCACGAGTGCTCTGGGCCCCCACCGTCTCCTGAAGCCACCAGACCAACCACAGATGCCCCACACCCCTCCTGCCTTCATTTGGCCTTCTGCTCTCCTGCTCACATATAGCCTCCCAATGTTCTAAGTTTTCTGTTGAGAGCTTCACTTTACTTTTGGTGTTTTTAACTTCCAAAAGGTCATGTGTTTCCTCTTTGAAGCATTTTTTAAAGTAACACATCCTCCTTTGTCTCTGAAGACATTCGTGTACAATCCCTCAAAGGTTTCTGCCAACTTGTGCTGTTGTCGCCCTTGGGGCCTGATAGTCCTGGGGCTCTGCTTCAAGGTGGAGAGGGCTCTCTGGGTCCCACTGGGGACATGCCTGGCAGTCTGGGAGGCCTCCTGTGTCAGATTCCTTGACGGGACAACACCCAGAGGGTGTTGTGGTGGGTGAGGGGAGGGAAGGGTGGGCTGGGGGTGTGGGCAGGTCTTAGGCATCCCTGGCTACTGCCTCTGTGTTGGTTCCAGTGTTTCTGTCCGGGGACGCCCTGTGGGCCTGACATGGAGCCCAACATCCTGGGTCCCTAACAAGTTCCTGGGGAGGCACTGCTAGCATGGGGCCTGCTCTTTGGGACTCAGGCTCTAAGAGAATGACCTTGGTTTTGTTCCCTCTTTCCATCGTTGATGGGGAAGAGGCCTCTGCCTCCTGCATGGTGCTAGGTGGAAGATCCGGGAGTCAAGACCTCTTACTATACCCTCCGCAGGGCCCTCACCCTCCCACCCCCGGGGTTTAGGGGGCTCCTGGCTCCACCGATGCCCATCCTCCAGCCACCCACCCACCACCTTTCCCGATTCCCAGTTTGCTGCAGGAGCCTCCGTTGGTTTATGTCTCCCTTAAAAATGAAGAAACAAAACCCTCCAACCTCCTATAGTGTGCCCGCTGGCCTCAGGCGCTTTGAGAAAGACTTACCCCAGGTCAGGCCGAAGGGAAAAGTAAACAGGACAGGGAGGGGGCTGCATCTAAGATCCCCTACATGTGGAGGACAAGTTCCAGGCAGGACTTGGCATAGCGAAGGGAGACGAGGTGGCTAGCACCCTGTCCCCCCATGGGAATAAGAGGACCCACGTGAAAAGGACGTCGGGAGGGTCTTCACTCAGGAAGAGCAACTCAGGAATGCAGGAGGGAAATGTCAAGGAAACAGCCACCTTGCCCTCCAACTCGGATGGCCCAGTGACCTTGCCAGAACTAGGCCAGGAAGGGACAGGCAGGAGCACCTCTCCAGAGCACCCCACCCCCACCGCCCCAGCTTGGCTTCTTCACGGCCCTCCCCCTGCACAGTGACCCCGGGCAAGCTGGCCCAGCCTGCCCAGACACTCCCACCTTTGCTGGGGCCACTTTTCCCTGGGCTGGCAGGGCAGTTCCAGCACAGGGCTGGTGGGAACAGCAGTGCTCAGGGACTGTTACCCTGGTTTACAGGGCTGCAGGGTATGGGAGAAGCCTGTATTGGAAAAGGCAGCTTCCCCATCTGCACTCACCCTATGCCGCAGCTGGCCTCTGCGTGCAGGCTCTGGGTTCTGTGAAAGGTACTTAGACCCGTGAAAGATGGTCTCCATTTCCACGGACTGCTGGATCGCTTCATGATTAATGGGACCCGTATAAACCGAAAAATGGCATTAATCTGTGTGAGGGGGGCTGGAAAGAGTTCAGCTACTCGCTTCCATGCTGCTGGAGTCACTTCCTGCCATGACCTGTAGCCCACAGGGTGCTCAGTCCCGGGCCCTCCTGGGGGCCCCTGCCCATGAGATGGCAGACAGATGCAGGGGTGAGGGGCCTACCTGCCACCTCCTTGGATGAAGGCAGACCTGCAGCAGCCTCCAGGTTGGCAGGGACCGGGCCGCCACGCTCCAGGGCGCGCACAAGCTCCCGTAGCTGCTCGCACTCCTCCTGCAGCCGGGCCTGGTCTTCGCGGAGCCGCTGCTTTGCCACGCTGGCTGGGTTCATGCTCATGTGCAGCACTTTGGTTCTGCTCTGGTCGTAGTTGCCCTGCAGGACCACAGGGCAGGTCAGCAGGGCCTGGACCGAAGCTGTGAGGCTTTTGTGATGGACGGGGGTGCCTTAACACCTGAGCATGAGGCCAGGGACTGTTGCCCCCTCCCCAGGTCTCTGTGCCCTGATCAATAAGGAGATGGTGCCATCACTCTCCTCAAGGAGTGGTAAGGAATGGCTGGGGGAGAAAACCTGGAAAAACCCACTAGAAGGCCCTTCAGAATGCTGCAGGTGCTTGGGACACACGAGTCCCTCTGTCATCTTACACAACAATTGTAGAAGTAAACCATGTGGGACATCTTCAAAGCACTATACTTTCAAACACTACTGTCCAATATTCTCATGGCTGGGGGCCCTTGCTCCCAACGCTCTGCTGCTCAAGGTCCACAGATTTAAGATACAACACAAAACTTAGAGAAAGATTGTTTAGAGAGTTCAGAGTCCCCCCAGGGCAATGCCCCATGTCCCCATAAGGACCACTGCAAGGGCCCTGGCTGCCAATGACTTACCAATGTGGACACTGACCTTGCTCACCTAGTGAACCTACCTGCAAATGCAACCACTTGTATCTATTTTAAACTAAACACATGTTCACGTGGATGCCCACCTCCATACCTGGTTATTGGTCTAGCATCCACATGCAGCAGGTAAGTACAGGCCCTTGTGCCTCTGGTTTCAGCTCTCGACTTCCTGCTACTGAGGTCAGCCCCAGTCCCACTTTGAGGCATTGTTCCAAGCATGTGAAGGTGATTCTCTCACACTAGGGAGTCCACCGTAGGCCCTGACCTGGTTGGTGAATGATGTTGAAATTATGTACACTATCAATGTTCACCGTGCACTGTTAGATGCAGTGGGTTTTGACAAAGGTACAGTCATGTGTCCTGGCCCTGGCTCCATTCTCACCACCTCCATAGTTTTGGTTTTTCCAGAATATCATTAGCTGGAGTCTTCTCAAATGGGCTTCTTTCACTTAGCACTATCCACTAAAGGCTCCAACATATCCAACACATGGCTCGCTAGCTCATTTCTTTTTAGTGCTAACATTCCCTCATACAGACGCACCAGTTTGTGAATCTGTTTACTTCTGAGGGACACCTTGGCTGCTTCCAGTTTGGGCAATTATGGATAAAACTGGGGAAAAGGCCCGTCTGTCCCAGGGAAACAAGGTCAGCTCTGCAGTGCTGCCAGAGACCAAGTGAGGCCCGACATCTATGCCGTGCTCAGCAGGTGTGTGGGGAATGAACCAAAATGTCAGACTGTCCCGGGGCCCTGACAAGTCATGTAGCCTGTGGCAGGCGAGCACGGAGGCGGGACCACCTGGCAGATGCCACGATGCAGCAGTGATGACCAGTAAATGGTGTGGGGTCAACGGGATGCCCAGATCACCAAGACCTCACACACACACACACACACCCATGCCTAAAGGATGGCAAATTTATAAGCAAAGGTAAAACCACAAACAGTGTTAGAAGAAAATATAAGAGAACATCATGTCCTTGGGGCAGACAGAAGTTCCTGAAGCAGGTTCCAAGGTGTTGGCCAAATGTGAACACATCAGCACGCTGGACTCAGAGAAAATAAGACCTTCCATTCGTGGAGAGTGAAAAGGCACCTGGCAGAGGGGGACATTTAAAATATGAAACCTGACATGGGACTCATGCCCTGAATACATAAAGAACTCACACAAACAAACAAGACAAAATCAGGATAATTCAATTTTTAAAATGGGCAAAAAATGTGAACACTTCATAGAAGTGTCTAAAAAGCCAACAAAGCAGGAAACAAAGCTCAAATTAATCGTCAGAGGGATGCCAATATAAACAGCAGTGAGATACTCGTGTTCTTCCCGAGACGCCCTGCCAACACCCAACAGATAGAAGACACCGGGCATCAAGGGTAGAGCGTGGCCAGAGCTCGTACTGCTGAGAGCAGGAACTGGCACGGCTGCCCTGAGAAACCCACTCGGCAGTGTGTCTTCTTGGGGAGAGTGTGTGCATCCTATGGCCAGTGACCTGGAGTCTTATACAAATGTCCACCGGGAATCAGCACTGTCCATGGCCCACAGCACACCCCACAGTTCAGGCCCATCGAACACTGTGTGTGGTCCCCACGTGGAAGACCACACGTCTATGGGAATGCACATCTGCAGGCACAAAACACATGACAAGTTTGACACAATGGAGCACACGCTGTAGTAGCACATCCCACAGAAGCAGGCCACACTGCTCTTTGCCTCGGAGGTCACGGGGTCCACTTAGGGCTGGGGCCAAACGAGGACTCTGAGGTGTTCGTGATGCTGTTCCCTGCTCTGGATGCTGGTTACTAGCATGGCCCGTTAAGGAAAACTCACTTCTGGTGTCCTGCCCTCTGGCTGTGATGGAAAGGTGCACCTGGACATAGGACTCTCCAGACACTCACAGGGAAGTAATACTCAATTCTACTGAGATTCATTCATGCTCAGGAGAGAGGACAGGTACCCGTGCACACCCAAGAACACATACGCATGTATGTGCAGACAGGTGTGCACTCATATGAACACACATGTGTGCACTAGATACATGTAAAACCCACGTCTGCGTACACGAATGCAGACACGTGTATACACACATGCTCACAGTACACAGGCACATCCAGTGCATTGCATACACATATACACACATGTACACACATGTATGTCGACGGACACACATACACACACGTACACACACAGATGGGCACATAATGTACAGACTTAGATACACACGTATGAAGGTCAGAGAACCCCAAGGGGAAGGGGGGCTGGAGACCCTTGCCCTGGTGTTGCTGGGCCTCCCTCACCTGTGGGGTCTGACTGAGACCTCAATGACCCCGTGCCAGTCTCAGGGGGTGGGGTCCTACCTCTTGTCCCTCGTGTTCTCAGATCTGCTGAGAGCAGCCCCAGTTTGTGGACAAGCATGGAGGCTGTCTGAACAACTTGCTCCTCCTCAAGCAAGTAGAGGCAGGGTAGGAGCAGGTCAGAGCTCCTCACTCCCCCCAACCCCACCCCCCACCCCCCTGCTCAGGAAGCTTTCCTGACACCCTGTGCCCTGCATGGAGAAGATGGCTACTGAGGACTCAGGCATCAGGAGACGTCCCACCTGGAAGACACTGCTGCCTCTGTGATTGGGAGGCATGTTTGCGGGGTCATAGCAAGGACCACACATCTCTGGCTGTCACTCTGTGGCCTCCCTGACAAGGATGGGGCCACCACAGGGCAAGGGAGAGAGTGGGCCGTCTCAAAGGCCTCAGGGTCTGCCAGTGCAGAGAACAGCCACTATGTTGAGGAAGGCCCAAGATCCACTGGGGCAGGCCTGGGGTCTCCCTCCCGCCAGGTGCCTTGGGAGGCCAGTGTCCCCTGCGCAGACGAGCAGGAGGCTCCTGGCCTGAGACTCCAGCCCATCTCTGTAAGGGGGAACCCCAGGCCAGTGGAACAACCACAGCCTATCTTCCTTTCCACTCGATAGGCAGTGATGTGCCCTCTTCTCTCCAACAATCCCATCTCCCACTGCCTTTGTGACTCCTGCCCACATGTTTCTCTTCTCACTTCCAGGGAGAATGGATTGGGGGGGGGGGGGGCAGCCCTTACTCAGGTCATCCCACTCCCTCAGGAAGGAGGCTGGCTGTGGATACATTAAGTGTGACAGGACCAGCATGGGAGCTTGGGCTGCCAGGTGAGATCCTGCCGTGTTACTGAAGCATACCACAGCCTGGGGAGGGGCCAGCTGCCAGCTCAGAACCCTTGAGTGTGTCTTGAAAGGGGAGGAAAAAGGGGATGGCGGAAGGAGCAGTAGGAAAGTAAAATACCTTCCAGGTAATGGGCACAGGGGAAGGTGGCCCACAAGGGGACAGGGGAGAGAGCGGGGAGCAGAGATGCCGGCTTCAGCCAGAGCTGCAGGTCAGCAGCCATGACCCCGCTGGCCCCTGTCCTCTGGCGTCACCTCGAAGAGAGGGCAGGAGCAAGAGAGACAGAAGAGAGAGAAAGGAAGAGAGAGACAGAGAAGCCACCTGCAGTCAGTGGAAGGCGGGGGTGGCTGCCCTGAGGAGCCTGCTGGGGAAGGCTCGGGGCTCCTTACTGGTTTCTGAGGACCCTGTAAAAACCTCAAGGGATAAAGAGACATCCTATAGCTCCAGCTGAATCACAGACTCTGGGGCTGGATTACTCCCTCCAATTTTAACAGTCTAAGAAAGATAACCGAGTGTGTGAAATCCATCTGCCCCATGCAGCCGGGCAGAGGCCCGGTGGCAGCAGACAGGCTGGCAGCTTGCTTCCTGGGCCTCTGTGGGCTGGGGGCAAGGGGCACACATGGAGGGAGTGCAAGGGCCAGGGAGCAGATGCGGCAGGATTCACGGTCACATGCCTCCACCCACCAGCCTGCTTCGCATCTGTGCTGGGCACCCAGGAATGAGCTGTGAGCCACACCATAACACAGACCCGACTCTCACCACTCACGTGTCCCCAAATGCCACTCTTCCTTCAACCATTCAAAAATATAAGCACAAAGACAGGTCAGGCCTGGGCCCCCTGCTTCCCTTGGCCAGAGCAGACACTCTCCTGGGCCCCAGACAGGATGCTATCACCGACACACTGGGGGGCCACGCAGGGAGGCAGGTGCAGGGTGAGTCAGGAGACCTGTGCCTGGACAGCAAGGATCCTGTCATGAAGATGCCAAATCCACATGGGCAGGATGGAGAACCGCTGTTCCCTCCTAGGATCACAGGTTAACGAGTGGCCTGTTTTCTAGGGGGAGGTCTTCCCCTTGATGGGAACTGAAGGTACAGAAAACGTGTGCAAGGGGGTTTCAGGGGCCCAGCAGGGCTTAGCCAGATGAGAGCAGATAGGGAGGAACCCAAGCGGGGAAATTCTTACAGGCTGGATGAGGGTTTGATGAGTCGGATAAATGACTGTGATCCACAGGGTCAACTTGAGCAGTCTAGGGGTAGCGAGGCCTCCACCCCTGGTGTTTACCATGAGGATGGCTCTGTGGGGTGGGTGCCCAAGCCCATTAGGCTATAGCAAGTTATCTCCCCAGTTTGGGGATGAGCTACAAAAGCTCCTGCTCCACACAAGTCTGACCACAGAGAGCAGGATCATTACCTGCCCTGGACGGTGATCACTGGCCAGCCACTGTGTCCTAGCTGGGATGACCTCTGACCTGGCCCTCCCTGAGAAGCCCGGAAAGGCTGACTGAAGAGCGCAGTGACTAAGGCCATTGCCATGTGGGAACACAGATTCCCCCGTGGCCTGGACTTCACCTCAAGTGGGGCATCTGTGTCACAGGGAGGGCACCCGCAGGTACCTGCGGCCAGCGCCAGGGTGAATTTTGCTGCTGGCCATACCACTCACCACAGTCTTGAGGTGCCTCACCTGGGAAATATGGGTAACGCACCCCTCACAAACGTCGAGGACCGACAGAGTGACATATGTTGAAGTCCCCTGTAGACTTAAGTTCTGTGCTGATGTGAACTATTTCTTCAGTGTGGGGGGCAGTGGCTGAAGCACGTAAACACTGAGCAAAGGAGAGAGTAGGTCTCTGGGGCATCTCAGGAGAGAGGCCACCTGTGAGCTGATGTGGGGGCTGCAGCTGGACTCCCAGGGCGTAGGTGGGACTGGCCTCTGCCCATTCCCTCCATCCTGTGTGGAGCTGTGAAGACCTGGTGGGACAGATTGGGCCACATCCCTGACTCTGCTAGAGAATGACAGCCCAGGGAGCTGGGAGGCCTTGCTGAGAGGGCCTGGGGCATGGATGGGGGCTATTGCCCACACCCCCAGGTTCGTCCCTGCACTGTGACGGGTCTATAGAGGCTGGGGATGGCCCAGCACAGCCAGCCATCCACTGTCCAGCCTGCCCCCAGTACTGCTTGGCTGGGGAGGGGGGCAGGCAGCATGGAGCCTGCCAGCCCTGGGTCTTAGGGAGCAAGCACCCCAACCAGGCAGAAATCAGGCTGTGAGGATGTCACGTGCCCTGTGAGTGCAGCCTGTGGCAAATCAATCCTGGGCATCTGAGCCCACCTGGCTTCTTTCCTCTTCATGGTCAAACTGACAAGCGAGCCTGAAGGCATAGTCTGCTGGCGCCATTCTGACTATGCTCTGTTTCTGCCTGAGGATTAGCATCCAACGCTGGTGCTCCATTTCTGGGACCAATGCGAGGACATGACAGAAACGCACCCACGGGCATAACCGGCTCCTTCTTCCCACAGTTGGGGGCAGGTTGCTCCTCGGGAGGTGTTCCCAAGTGTGAAGATCCACTGTGGGCCTGGTCCCCTCTCCAGACAAGCAGCTGCAGCAGGAAGGTTCTGGATTGTGTCTGGGGCCCATTGCTCCCTGAATCCTCCCTGTGCAGCCCCCTCAGCCTGTAGGTGTGCACATCCAGCCTGCCCTCTTCTGACATACCAGAGACTGCATGCAGACACCGACAGAGCCTCCCTGGCTCTTCCAGCCTCCTGGTGGGTCCACCTGGTGATAGCTGGAGATAGTGTCCAGAGAAGAGTAGCACAGACTCACTCAGATGCCACAAGAACAAGGTGGCTGCTGTTTTAAGCCACTAAGCTTTGGGGGTGTTTGTAACAAAGCAACAGGGAACTGATGCTGCCTCTAGAGGAGGCTACGAGGGGAACAAGATGGGCAGCCTGGCCCCCATCAGGTGGGTGGCAGTCTCCTCGGAAGGCCCCGGGGCCATGTCTCTGGGATTCTGCCAAGGGGTTATGTTCCCACCTGGTCACCACAGTGACAGTGGGAGGACCCACAGCCAGTTGGGGCAAAGGCAGGTGCCAGCCCTAGGCGGGTAGCCCCAGGCCCTCCCACTGTTGTGGGGGTCAGGACCCACATCCTAGCACAAGGGACAAGGTGCTGCCCCACGCAGAAGCCCTGGGTCAAGGTGCAGGCCCTGCTCTGCCCGACTTGTGATCATGTTCCGTCCCTTACAAAACCCTCATTTTGGGGAAAGAGGTAGACAGCGGGTCAGGGGACAGAGGCCTGGGGCCCTGAGGCCTGAGGCAGGCGAGGCTCCTTCCCTTGGGCCAACTGGTCCCAGGAGAGGACTGGTGGGTCACTGTTATGTTTTCTGGAGATGGTTACTGTGTGGGCCAGCAATCCTTTTCTGCAAATGGGCAGAAAGTAAATACTTAGGTTTGTGGGCCACCCAGCCTCTGTTGCCACCATTGAACGGGGTCAAATACAGATATACGTAAACAGATGGGCATCACTAGGTTTGCCAAAACCAGCAGCCAGCTGAACCTAGCTCTGGTTTGCTGACCTTGGGTGGGAAGAATCTGAGGGGGAAAGTAGGAGGAGGAGAAGGAAGAGGAGGAGGAGGAGGAAGGTCCTCCCATGGGGATGAGCTGTGTGATGTGTGGCAGGCGGCACCAAGGCCAGTCTGGAAGCCAGCTTCCAGGGTGCCAGGTGCCAGGATGGAGGAGAAGTAGCCTAAGCCCCTTCCTGTCCCCAGCCCACTGAGCCAAGCCGAAGCACACGGAAAACAATGGTGAGCAGACAGCGCTGGCAGGGATGGAAGTTGGAAATAAGCATCCACGGACTGGAGGACAGCATGTGACAATGACCATGCCCCAGCTGGAGTACACGTGCCCTTCGTCTCCATCACCCCAATCCCAGCTGCTTCTAACATTCACATGGCATTGCAAGGGACTCTGAATAATCCTGAAAAGCCAGCAGTCCTGCAGAGGAGGATGGCAGGAAGACCCACCCACTCATACTACAAGGTGCTGGCGACCAAGGCAGAGTGGTCCTGGCCCTTGGACAGATGGTGAAGTCACCCAAGGAGACCCTTGCGTTGTGTCTACAGCCAAAGATTTTCTGCCAGGTGCCAAGACCACTCAGTAGGGAAGAGTCCTTTGGTATGCAGGGCTGGCATCATTGGACATCCACAGCAGAAGTGTGCAGCTGGACCCCTATCTCACACCATATGTAAAAATGGACTCAACCATGTAAGAGTATGAGCTAAAACTACAAGTCTCAGAAGAAAATGTGAGTGCAGGCCTCCAAGACACTGGATTCGGCCACACATTCTTGGATAGGATGCTAAAAACAAAGAAAAAAAGAAAATGTATAAAGCAAATGTCATCACAGTGAAAACCTTTGTGCTTCAAAGGATACCATCAAGAAGAGGGAAAGACAACAGGAGAATGGGAGAAAACATCTGTGAGTTGCACATCTAGTATACACTAGTACCCAGAACGGTGACTCGATAGTGACAAGACCCAGATAACAGATTCAAAGATAGGCAGGGATCTGGCTACACACTCCACCAAGGAAGAGACAAAAACTAGTAAGTCTGATAAGATGCCCAAAGCTGATGTCCTCACTCATCAGGGAAATGGAAACCAAAGTCCCCACCAGGTAACGAATGTTGGCATGGGCGGAGAGGACGAAGAGCCCCCGTGGACGGCTGGTGTGGACATAAAATGGTGCAGCCACCATGGTAAAGGCCTCCACCTCCATGAGAAATAAAATCTGTGCCCACGAAGAAACGTTCACAGCAGCATTATTCCTAACAGAGCAAAGGCGGAAAAAACTCAGACATCCATCGGCTGGTAAGTGAGTGAACAAATGTGAGGAGTCCACACAGTGGCACCCACAACAACACACATGGTCCCTGGACACATGACGCTCAGTAAGAGAAGCCCCCCACAGAGGAACACATACAACAGGAACCCCCAGACAGATGGCATGTTGACCGGTGGCTGCCACAGGGCAGGAGACAGAGGAGTGGCAGTGGAGGGCCTGGGACGGGTTTCTGAGCTGCTGAAAGTGGTATGCTATCAGTGAGTACAGCAAAACCACCAAATTGCTCTTCATTTTGAACAGCTTAAGTATGTAGTTTGTAAATTGTATTCCCATAAAGCTGTTTCAAAAAAGAAGAAAGGAAAGCGCTGGGATGGAGAGCTGGAACCCAGAAGGGAGAGCAGGTCTGGGCTGGGTAAGGGAACGTGTGCTGGGTGCGGTGCAGGCCCCATGGTGTGCCTGTTTCCTGTTGAGCCTGCCAGGAGGCCGCCCAACTTCCACGCCAGCCTGCAGCCAGCCAGAGGAGTGGGGGGAGCACCCCTCTCTGGCCGGGCATCCCTCAGCTGTCCAGCCAAGTCCGGACCCTGATGGCAGCAACCACAGGCTATCCATCCCCAGGGCCTCAGGATGCACCCCTGCCTGGCTGCCAGGCCGCAACACCTCAGCCTCCAGGGCACCTCCATGCCTCCGTGGCTGATCAGACACCCTTGAGTGATGCTCCCAGACCTCATGTTCTCATACCAGTTCCTGTGTACGGCCCCCCCCCCCGCCCAAGAGCTATGCTCTCAGGGCTCCTGCAGTCTCCACAGCTGCCCGGACGTGCTACCCCGAGACCCTACACACTGCCAGGCCCCCATCCTGAGGGCATAGCTCTGCTTTCTGGTTCTGCTGACTGCCCTCCCTAAAGAGATATCCAGCAGGAGCCAGGCCAGTCTGCTCAGGCCTGTTTCATCTGGGTCTTTGGCACACATCTGCTTGGGGTACCTGGCACATGCAGAACAGGGCTGAGACCGCATGGTGGGGCACAGGGCAGCCTGGGTCCTAGCAGAATTTTAGGAGTTGCTTCTTAGCCGCACTCCCCTGCTGCTCAACTGGCCAGGTGCTGGAGCATTCACAGTGAGACCTGGTCAGTCAGGAGGAAGCTGGGATGGGGGTGCACAGGCTGAGTACCTGAGATAAAGTGTCAATGCCTTGAGGCCTAGGCTTGCTGTAAGTGCCTACTACTTGGAACCTTCCACACTGGGCTCAGAAAGCCAAAGGCTGGAAGAGGTGAGGGGAAATGAAGCTGGCTGGTACAGGTGGGATCCCCCACTGGGAGTCTGTGTGGAATTGGGGAGCACAGAGACCAGGTGGCCAGGTGCTGTCTTCCCAGGGGCCAGAGTGGACTGGCTCCCATGGCAGCCACCCATAGGCCCAGCCAAACTAGACACGGGTACCGTGGTCATCCTAGGATATTATGCAGCCCCCATCCTTCTCTGCATCCCCCCACACCCTAACAGAGCACCCACTGGGCAGGTAGAGGCAGACCCACGTGTCAGGACCATGTGGCTGGGCAGCGTGCCCATAGGGCTCTGCCTGCTACACCGCCCCCTCTTGGTACAAGGAGGTCATCCTTCTGCTTCTATGTGGGCAGTGTGGTTTGTTGGACACCAGGGAGGCCCGGAGTGAGTTCCACAGATGCTCCCAGCAGGCGGGGGCCCCCTGAGGAAGGACAAGGCTTCATTGCGTCCCCCAGACCAGTGAAGGGAAGCCGGTGCCTCACCCACAGTGCCTGCTCCATAAGGACCCACTGAGAGGAGTCAGTGACCCCGCAGTGCCAAGAGCTGCTCCTGAGCTCCCTCCCCTCTTAGGGCTGCATGTATCGCACAACACGCCACGCCTTGTGTAACCACTTTGTTGCTGGCCTCTTGCCCAGGGGTGAGGGCAGGCTCCTGGGCGTGGCAGAGGAGTGCCTGTTGAATGGTCCTAATCACTAATATCTAAGCCAGGAGCTGTCCCCATGAGCAGGAACACCGTGCCATCGGGGGCTGGCACGTCTGATGTGCAGACAGAGCGGACAACTCTGCTGAAACCTGCTGCGAGGTGGTGGCTCTGAGGAAGAAAGGGTTAATGGCTGTAATCTACTAACAATTTGTCGCCTTGTTTGATTCACAGCTGAGACACTGGCGGTACTGACAAGAATCTCAAAAGGAAAAGTTTTGGGCTTCCTTAGACGTGATGCTGCAATTCCTAACCACACGTGCCTGTGTCACTCACAGCGGGAGCTGGTGCTTCTGCTGAAGAATGACCTAGTCGAGGCAAAAGATCAGGGCCAGGCATGGGGTGGCCAGAGCCACGGTGGGCATCTGCCCCCCATTTCTCGGAAGACCAGCAGTGCGTCAGATGAGGCTGGGCCACAGTGTGTGCCCCACTCGCCCCCCAGAGCCTGGAGACTCACGCCTCGGCTCCACAGCATGGATTCTCTTCTTTTGCCCTGACTCCATGCCAGCTTGGAAGAATGGCCGCTTCCCTCTGCATCCAGGCCCACTGCACCAGCGTCCTAATCCCACAGGGAGGGGGGTGGCCGGCAGCAGCTGTGGCCCATCTACCCTCAACCTGAGCTAGCCCTTTCCCATCTGCAGAAGAAAGAGGGGCAGGAGCCGCCATCCCTGAGGACTTTCTGGGCCAAGTGCTCACAAGCCTGCACAGGGAGCAAAACCCTGGAGCCGCTGCACGTGCTGCGGATGGCCAGGCGAGGAACCGGCTGCCCCTCGGCCCATGGCCGAGAGGAAGGGAGCCTGTCACCCGGGCCTGACGTGCATACCGAGAGGCCCTGCTGGAAGAAGTGGAGACGCAGGGAGAATTAAACAGCACAAATAGGTGCTGGTCCTCATGCATATTTATAAATCATTTGGCCTCAAAGCTCAATCAATATCTCTCCCAACTGAAGGAAGCACAGCTTGGGTAGGAGAGTGGAGGGCCGCAGGGGTACCCGCTGGGTCCCAGGTCAGGGCCAGGGCCAGACTTCCTAGATGGGGAACACAGCTCCCTTCCCTGGCTTCCCTGGCTTCTGCTGTTTGCTGAGCCTCAGCCTGTAGGATGTGTTCTGAGCAGGCCCAGGGCTGGTGCTCCCTTTGCTCAGGAGCTATGTGACCTTGGGCAGGTCCTTCAGGTGCTGGTCTTTCGTCCCTCTGCCTCATGGGCAGTGGGAGCAAGCCAGGTTCTCAATGAGTGCTTAGTGAGCTCCCAGGGATGCTCCCTGGCTCTGAGGCCTTGGGCAGGCCTTGTCCTCCAGAGTAGGACCTCATGGGATGCTGTACTAGCCACAGGTGAACAGTGTGGGAGCAGTAGCTGGGCTCACACAGAGCAGCACAGTCTGCCTGCCCCTGGCCCAACACGGCCAAGGCCTGGTCCCCATCTCCATTCCCCTTGTCCCCCAGGACAGAAGCTAGGCACTCAGCATTCCCTGTGGCCAAGGCTCCCTTGGAAAGCAAACACATGTATGTGACCTGCCACCTCTCAGCAGGCTGTCCTGATTGATGACAGGTGTTTGTGTGCACACTGTGTCCAGTGCCATGTGGCCAGCTCTGAAGGGACAACCCACTGCAGCCATGGAAGGACCTGGGTCACCGGTCTAAGGCCTTGTGGCTCCAGGAACACAGCAGAGGGAAGACAAAGCCTGGGGGAATAGGACCTGCCCAGGCCAGCGCACACCAGAAAGGCCCTTCTCACACCACTCTCTAGGTGACCACAATGCCCGCCTCCAACCCAGTGCCAAGAGAATGCAATAGGACAGGTTTATCCATCTACAAGCAAGTGACAAAGGTGAGTAAGGCAGGCTATGGATGTGGCTGGCCAGGGGAAGACCATGAGGGACAGTGGGGCTCAGAGGGAACCCTTGTCCAGCCAGACTGGATGCTGGTCTTCCTTGGATGTCACACCCAGAGGGAGGTCACCGTGCTAAATCTCGTGCCAGCCCCAGCTCAGAGACCACCCCATGGTGCTGGTCTGGAGCTCTGGCAGGGGGGTGTGAAGTTTCCAAGAAGCGGCAGGCAGGACTGGCAAGGAGGGCTCTGGTGGCCTTGGGCACTGGAGCAAGCTGCTACCTGAGGCTCCTAGCATCCAGGATGTGGGCCAAGACTGGGGTGGCTCCAGGGTTGCTCCAGGGGGAAGGGTAACATTGAGGGCATCACCACCGGCACATGAACACTTCCTTCCTCCTAGAGATGAGTGGCCAGATGAGGGGCCGAGTCACAGTGCCCAGCAGGGGTGTCCATCCCTCCCTCGTGCCCACACAACCAACAGCTTGGTCACAGGATTTAGAGGAAAGATGCTGCCATCCCAGGATGCAGGGATGGAGCTCCCGCAGCCCTGACCACAGAGGCCTGGCCTGGCTTGTTGGCTGGCCTCTCCTCTGGGTTCTAGGAGAAGCCCCAGGAGGTGGCACTTCCCTGTACTGGATCTGAGACGAAACCAAGTCATGCTCTCTCTGAGCCTCAGTTTGCTGGTCTACCAAATGGGGATGCTACTACTGCTCACTGACCCAAGTGTGCAGGGAGACATGTAAGCAGTCTTAAACCAAACCAGTTTTGCTGAGTACACAATTAGAGTCCACCAGGACTGCCGGCGTGAAAACCAGAGTCAATTCTGACAGGTATCACTCATGTCTGCCAGATGCAGCCCAGACCACCACTTCTCCAGAAGAGCCCTTGGGCTGTCAAAATGCCACGTGTCCAAGGGCCCAAAGCCTTCCCAGAGCCATTGGCAAACTGGGCAGGGGCAGAGGAGCAGTGGCACAGGACAGGGTCTCCCTGGTGGCCATCAGCACTGGCCTCATCCACTTTCCCTGTAAGGAGGCTCAGATGCCACAAGAATGTCAGAGCTGGAGGTCACATACTGGAATCCCTTCACACTTGGGACACCCATCTTGTACTACACATCCACACACTGTAGAGTGCTATGGGGTGTCCTCATGTTCTAGAGGGACTGCCCTTGTGGCCCTGCTCTTGTGCCTTCCCTGCCGCGGTTGTTTGTGTAGAAACAAATGCTGACAAAACCGCTCCCCTTCTGAATTTGGGTTTCTACCATGGGTACCCGCGACTCCTGTCAACTCAACAAAAGATGGAGAGGTTTAGTGGCTGGACCTTGGGAGGGGAGAGAAGAGAGTGCTGGTGAGTTCTGCACAAATATGACAGGGTCCCCACCAGACAGACCTGTGTCTGAGCTGGGCACCAGGCAGCAGACCTTCGTGTCCCGCTGGCCTGAAGCTCTGCCAGCTACCAGGCAAGCGCCCTGGACATTCCGAGGCTGTGCTGTGTGGAGCTGAGGACTACAACTCAGGTCAGGAGGGGGAACAGGGCCAGGAGAATGCAGACGGCAGAGGCCAGTCAGTGTGTCAACCCGTCTGTCTGCCATCCTCACCCTGCCACACAGGCCTCTGTGGCCTGCATGCTGTCCCTGACTTGAGGCTCTATTCAGCAAACAGAGGACAGTAAGCATGGCAATTACAGCACATGGCATCACCCTGACTTCCAGAGTCCTCCCAAGGGGGACTGGTCCTGAGAGGTTCGTGAGCAGTCTACAGGGAGGTAGGAAAGACAGTCTGTGTCAGGAGGGCTGGATGACGGCCATGCAGGCCCCCAGCCCGGTGCCCTCTGCCAGCACCCTTCTCCAGACCCTGGGCCCCTGCAGTCAGCTGCTGCCAAAAGGGGGCTGCCCTACAGGCCCCCCTCTTTGGGGGTAGTGGCATTGGCAAAATTCTGGGTGGAGAGCAGCAGATGTGGGTGAGTGGTCACTGACTATGATGGACCCTAGCTCAGCTGCCCAGTAGACAAGCCCACCTCATGCTCTGGTCCACAGGCTGGGCCCTCCCAAAGCTTCATCACATGAGGGCAGGGACATCGAAGAGGCCACGAGATGCCAGCCAGCCACCACCTGGGCACCCAGGCCTGTTTCCTGGGAGGACAGGGATGGACAGGCTTCCTTCTGCAGGCGCTCGTCCTGCAGGTCCAAAGGCTGCTGTTTCAGACACCCGTCCCCTTGCCATTCCACAACAATGTCACTGTGTAGGCGATCCAGGTTCCCACGTAGCTGGGCTGACGAACAGAAGCTCTTGAAGTCAGGCAGTGCTGGCTGCCCCGATCTTCCTATCACAGACAGCAAGCAGCAGCCACAGCTAAAATCCCGCCGCCTGAGCTGGTAAGAGCAGCAGAGGCAGGACAAGCGGGCAGGAGGCACGCTGGGCCTCTGAGGGCAAAGCAGCCCCAGCGCTCGCTGCCCTGGGCACTAAGCAGAGATGTCAGGCGTTCTGCTTCTCTGCTCAAGGGCCCTGAATCACACGTATTGGGAAATGCTAAACAAAGGCATTTGGGTTTTTTTCATTGTGGTAAAACATGCATAAAATAAAATTAGCCATCTTAACCATTCCTGTGTCCAGTTGAGGGCACCAAGTGCATTCCTGCTGCTGGGCTGCCGTCCCCCGATCTGGCTCCAGAACGTTCCGTCCCAGTAACACACTAACCCCACCTACTCCCCCAGCCCTGGCCCCACCATCTACTCTCTGTGTCTGTGGATCTGAGACCTCGTATGCGTGGGGTCCCCATGTGGGTCCTTCTGCATCTGGTTTGGTGTCTACAAGGCCCACCCATGTTGGAGCAGGTGCCAGAACTCCCTTTCTTTCTCACACTGAGTGATGCCCCGCTGTATGGACAGACCGCATGCTGTTGGCACTCACCCGTGATGGACCCCACTATGCTGCTGTGAACACGGGGTGTACGTGTCTGTTAGAGTCCCAGGAGCAGGACCGTGGGATCATGTGGTTAAACAAAGCAGCTTTTTAAAATCAGCTACAGCATCTGTTGTGGGGCATCAACAAGTACCCTCATGGGGTGGCTCTTCTAGAATTCAGCACGTTGTCTGTAAGCCACCTCCACAAGACTCCCTTCCTAGAAGAGGAATTATGTAACTTCTTTGTTGGGCTGCTGAGAGGCTCAACTTCAACATGCCTCCAATGCCATGCCATTTGTGGTCTGTTTCATCCTGGCATCGTGTTATTAGCAGCCAGGAATTCTTTGTACGGTCCTGGGATCTTATCTAAAGGAAACATATGTGATGGCACCTGGGTAGCTTGGTCGGTTGAGTGTCTGCCTTAGGCTCAGGTCATGATCTCAGGGTCCTGGGATAGGGTCCCATGTCAGGCTCCCTGCTCAGTGGGGAGCCTGCTTTTCCTCTCCTCCCTGCTCCTGCTCTCCCTCACTATCTCTGTCACTACCTCCATTTTCCTCTCTCAAATAAATAAATAAATAAATATTTTTAAAAAATAAAAAAGGGAATAAATGTGACTACAGAAAATAGTCAAGGTGATCCTCATGAACCAAAGAAGTTAAATTCTCCAAGCAACCTTGGAGAATTCTTCAAACTCTTCCAGAACCTTCCATGGAGAGTCCCAAGTACCCTGGGTCACTGGCATTCTTCCCTTAACTATTTCAGAACTTTCTGTGGAGAGTCCCAAAAATCCTGGAGGGCTGATGTTCCTTGTCCTCTGTGCCACAGGAGGAAACCACAAGCATGTGGTCCTGCCAGGTCCTTGAGTGGCTATTCCCCAAGTCCCTCCCAATGGTCTGCTCCCTTTTCTGCATGTCACCATCTGAATGCTTTCCTCAGGTATACACATGAGGAAAGTGTCTCCTCATGTCAGTGTCTCCCCTGGCTGCCTCAGCCTCTACTGTCCCCCACGTTAGAGCAGCTGAGCAAGGTGGGCAGGCTCACAGAGGGGCTGCCACCCCACACCCAGCAACCAGGCTGGCCAAATGACCTCCGCTCAGCCCACAGAGTCCACCCTTCCTTATGGCCAAGGTGGTTGTACTAGGAAGGTATGGGGCCTGGCCACACGTTCAGAAGGAATGAGAAGGAATAGGAAACACCAGCCCGATTCCAGCAGAGCCCCTGAGTCACAGGGAGGCCAGCCAGCGGATGGGGCTGACGAGGTGGAGGACCAAGTGGAGACACAGCAAGGAAACTAGCAAGGGGCTGGAACAGGCCGTATCTGAAGCCCCTTTGCACTGGGATTTCTGATAACTGCAACCCCAAACACCCTCACTCATAAAACGGGATTCTTGAAAGCATAACCCACTGGGCTGCCATCCTCCTCCCAAGCAGCCACATCTTCTATCACCACAAATGTTCCCAAAGAAAGCCTGTGGGGCAGGACACCTGAGTGGCTCAGCAGTTGGGCACCTGCCTTTGGCCCAGGGCGTGATCCTGGATTCCCGGTTCGAGTCCTACATTGGGCTCCTTGCATGGAGCCTGCTTCTCCCTCTGCCTGTCTCTCCCCGCCAACCCCCCCCTTCTCTCTGTGTCTCTCATGAATAAATAAATAAAATCTTAAAAAAACAAAACAAAAAGAAAGCCTGTGAGGCCAGAGATGCCCCAACACAGCAGGGGAGAGTCACGCACTCCCTGCTCTGCAGATAAGACCCTTGCTCCCTAAGTGCAGGTGCAAGCTGGCTGTGAACAGGCAAGAATGACAGCCGCCAAAGGAGAAAGGGTTTCTGTCACCAGGAGACACCCCCAAAGGCCCTCTCTGCAGTAATTCTCTCTCTGGTGGAGCAGAGGGGAGGGCAGACACCCATATGGAAAGCCCCTGTGCCACCCCCTCCCCCTGCCTCTGGAGCACCTGACTCCTGCCAGAGGGTGGGGCAGGCTGGCCCCAGGGCCCACAGTGCACCTTCCCTCCGTGGCAGGTGCCCAATCTCCCACCACAGGGACAGTGAGGGGTTTTTCTGAAGGTGGCCCCATTCCTGTGGACTGGCCAGAAGGTGCTGTAGATAAGGGAGGAGGAGAGTCTGCACAGGGCTCCACAGGGGCAGAGGCACTGAGGGTCCTCCTCCCAGCCACCTGGCCTGGCTCCAGGGCACAGGGGATGGCCTACCACCCAGGCCAACACCCAGCATGCCTGCCTATGCGAAGGACAGGGGCACGATCCCTACAGGGGCAGGAGCAGGAGAGCAGGCTCACCCATGGCACCAACCTCAGAGCCCCCATCTGGTGGGGGCCCAGACCTCCACCAGCATCGAAGGAACAGGAACAAGTTGGGACACAAAGCCAGGGTGCTGGCAGGATCGAACTGGGTACTGGCCTCATGGGGAAGAAGGTGACAGCCTATTAAAAGGGCCTGTGGTGGCCACCACCCACCGGGATGGAACTCTGGTGTGTGGGGTGGGGCCAGGTGTCCTGCTAGTCCTGGGACACTCACAAAGGACAGGAAGCTCAGGTCCTGCTTCTGGCTGTCCCACCTCTCTGGTCTTGGATATACCTGTATCCGGCATCAGGGCAACAGGTGTCTCCTGGCTCTGCCCCCGGGGCTCGGGGCTGCACGTGGCTGAGCAGGGCTCGGGACCCCTGGGCAGTGCTGAGACAAGGGTTCTACCTCCATCTGCCTACCTCACACTGCGGCTGCGAGACTCCAGGCCCACTCCAGGAAAAATTCAACTTGCCTACAGATGACACACATTATGTTTCATCACCCCCAACCTCTAGGCTTGTAGAGGGCTGGGTACCTGGCATGCTGGTCTACAAGCGTGGTGAGGAATGGGTGGAGGGGAAGAGGGGTCAGCATGCGGTTTGAGTGGTGAGGCTCCTGGGGCCACAGACGGCACTTATGCCCCTGCTCCCAGTCCAGCCAGCCCCGCACCGCAAGAGTCACAAGGTGGAAAGGCCCCGAGGAGTGGCTCCAGGGGCCCTTGGGGACACCGTGAAGCCCTGTGTGCACCCAGGGTGGGGTGGGGGTGTCTGAGGCCCTGCGGAGACGTCTGCTGGCACCGGCTCATGGGATGAGAAGGGGCTTATTATTCAAGACACATCATTCTCCTCATAAAAAAATCAAAAGAAATCAGTGCCTGTGGAAATGTCTCCACACAAGTGCACATCAGCAAGCTGGCTTTTTTTAGTCCTCGGCGTTAATAAACATGAGCAGCCAGGCGCCACATTGGGGAAAAGAGGCTTGGGCTCTTTCCTGAAGCGTCTTGTTTTACACGTCCGTCCGGGAGCGCGGGCCCAGGGCACATGCCTGCTTGCTCCCTCAGAGTGTGAAGGGGCACACGCAGCCGCCAGGAGGCAGGTCACAAACCTCCCAAGCAGAGCCCAGAGTCCGCATGTGCATACGCACCACAGTGACACTGAAGGACAGACCCCTAACCTGGAGAGAAATTTGACAAGAATGTACAAGATGACCACATATGTGTAAGGCATTCGAGTGGAGCAGAGAGAGGACCCCACAGATGCAGGCACAGCAGCTCCTGATGGCTCGCCTCTAGAGGTTTTCCCCATCTTCCATGAAACCTGCCAATTTCTACACTGGTTGGAAAAGCTAGATAAATTCGTTCCAGAGAGCACACATAGACAGGAGGTGCCAGGAAAATCCTACTGGAGAAGCTGGAAAAGTCACGGCGGTGGGAGGCCAGGACACATCAGCACAGGAAACCACCCAGACACAGCAACACGTGGGCATCATGGGCAGACAGGGAGGCGGCTCACACCAGTGAGGACAGGCTTTGCTGTAAGTGTCCAGGGGCTACCGGTGGGAGCCCATTAGGGAACAGGCTGATGACAAGCTTCATACCTTGTAAAACACCAGACCAAATCCAAATGTATCAGCCACAGATTTACATGTAAGAAACAAAACCAACCAGCACAGAGGAACTCCTGTACAATCTGAGCCAAAGAAATATGGATAAAGGCACCTATGTAAGAATGCAAAAAAGGCCTCAAGCAAAGTCAAAAGACAGACAATCTCCAGTGGAAAATATATTCACAACTTCAAACAAAAACACAACTCCTTGATATACAATCTCCAAGAAATCAACAGGACCAATAACCCATTTGAAAAAAAGGCCAAGGACATGAATGCATATGAACATACAAGGCCCCTTATATTCTCCTCACCCACGTGGAGAATAAAGGACAGACTCCCAGGTTGCGGGCGACGCCGTCCCACGCTGGGGGCAGCAGTTACAGACTGACCGCCATGAGGCTCCATCTGACAGCATCCACCAAAATAAGCGCAGGTACCCTTTGAGCCCATCATCTCCCTTCCAGAAGTGTATCCTACACACACTTGCACACACAGGACACACGCCAGAGCCATGTTTCTGGGCATAAAAGGGGAAGCCAATGACTGCGCGGCCATCAACAGGCAACCAGTTCATTAAGGTACGGCATATCACAGGGACACAGCACGTGGCCATAAGAAAACCAATGCGATGTCCCAGATGTTACATGATAAAACAAGGTGCAGAATGACTCGAAAACAGATCATCTTTTCAGTTAAAAGGCGGGGGGAGCCACTAAGAATTTGTTAGAAAACCATCAGTCAAAGAAGTTACTATAGGAGAGGAACCCCATCAAATGCTGTAGGTACCAATCCTCCCAACCACGGCAGGGCTCAGGGGCCAAGCCACTCACCCCTAGCTTCCTCCAGAGCCCACCCACGCTGCCTGCTGCTGCACCTGCCCGAGTGTGCCCCACTTGTTTATGCCCTGAGAGTGTGGGTTGGGAGCCAGGCCCGAGGTTGGCGTGTGCAGGTGACCCAGGCAAGGCCGCGGCCCACAGAACTTGTGGTCCAGACCACTGACCCACAAACAAGTCGTGGATGTGGCGTGAAGGCACTGCCTGAGCTGGCCCTGAGGGATGAACAGGGATGGTGGGCAGAGGTGGGGGTCTCCAGATAGCAAGTCATAGGAACGGGGGTATAGGCCATGGCCAGGGTTGCTGAGGGGAAAGCCAGCTGAGTGGTGGTGGGGCCCTGTGTTCATCACATGGGACCCCAAGCTGTCAGGGCAGGAACGGGAGCCAGTGGGGCAGAAAGCCTGGACCTCTGCTGGGGGGATAGAGGTGGCAGCATGTGAGGATCCTGGGACTCAGGGGACCTGAGACAGGTCACCAGCTTCTGTGACCTCAGGCTCCCTCATTGGCTTGTGGGGAAGGATGACCCCCTCTCCTCAGTGACTGTGAGGCCCTCGGTGTGTACAGTTGATGAGGAGTCTAACTGGGTGTTAGGGGAAGGGATAAGGTGTGTTTCTAGGGCAGCAGAGACCAATGCCCACCTGCCTCGGATCAGCTGTGGCCATTCCTGGCCATTGTTAGTCTACACCCTGCATTCCAGTCACCCTCTCTGGGGCTCACCCTACACCCAGGCATCTCCAGCATATGGCCTGTGGGGTCTGGCCCCTCCAGGAAGCAACGCCCAGATAGCACTGCTAAAGTGTGACTGCCAGTCAGGGGCATGACATGCCTGAGGGCGTGGTCAGTAGCCAGAGGGCCTACATGGGGACAGTCAGGGGCAAGAGGGTCCTGAGAAGCAGAGGTCAGGCCTGCCCTGGGCTATGGGCTCCCTGGCAGGTGAGGGCAGATCGGAGCAGGTGGGGGTAGGGAGGCAGAGGAGGTCTGTCCCCAGGGCCCAGGCCAGGCCAGGGGAACCTGCAGGTCAGTGGGGAGAGGGCAGTGTGGTGTGAAGACTGCAGGTCCCTCCCCGCTGCCCATACTCAGGAAGAGGGAAGGAGGTAGAGGCCGAGAGGGTCTGAGTAGACAGTGCTACTTGCCTGCTGACGCAAGGACGTCTCCACGGGCACTGTGAGCTTTCAGCTCACAGGCAACCCAGCAATTTTCTACCCACTCCATTTCCAAAAAAGATACTTATCGTAAATGTCACTGGGCTGCAGTCTGGTCCCTTTCCTGAGCGGCACTGCCGGCTGGCTCTGGGCAGCCCCCCACAGCCCGGGAAGCAGGCGCGCAGGAGGGCTGGGGGTGAGTGGGCCCTCCACCCACTGCTGACAGTCACCTGCCTGAATGAGCAGCGTGATCATGCACCACCGAGGGGCAGTGGGACGTGGGCTCAACTCCCAGAGATGAATTCTACTTGATTACATGCATGCTGAAGCATTTACAGAGAAGGGTGCAGATGTTTGCAATTTGCTTTAAAATGCATCAAAAAAACGTAAAAGCACTGATGGATGGCAGAGGGGTGGGCATCGTAGGGCCCCCCCAGTACAACGCTCATGCCAGGATGTGGGTGGTGGGCGAGTGGGTCTTCACTGTGGAATTCGTCTGGCTTTGCTGTACGTGTGAGAATGCTCACAAAGTGCTGGGGCAAGTCCAGTGGACCTGAGAGGGCACCAGAGCGCAAGCCAGCGGCCAGGCTATGCTCTGCATGCTCAAGTGTCCAGCCCGGGCCGGGGCTGCCATGCATCCGATCCCCTCTTGACTGCACCTCCGGAGCTTCGTGTGGCCCACTTGCTGTCACAGTCTCCAAATGTGGCCCATCAGAAACACAAATGTGGAAAAGCATGTTTGTTGTCATCAAGGTAAAGCACAGGACAGTGGTGTCACTACTGATAGTACTGGCTAGTGTGTGAGGCACCCGGCTAAGAGCTGTCACCACAGTTGCTAAAATGGCCTGACACTAGGGCCACAGGCATGAAGGCCACAGCAACCAGCCACGCTAGTGCCACCCACCAGGAAGAGGGACAAATCAGAGGTCAGGGCAAATGAGACAAGTCCTGCTGCCACTCGGCAATCATTCTTTTGGCTCTGGAAAACTGAGGCCAGTGGAGAGGTGTGAAGGGCAGAGGTGGGGTGGGGTGGGCGGGATCTAAGGCAGGAAGGAGCATGGGGCTCCAGCAGGGAGGGCCAGGCCATGGGTGCAGGCCTGGGTCCAGGGAGCACACCTTTTGCCACACAGCCACCAGCCTCTGGCTCCTGCAGCTACATGGGGAGCACAGAGCTCCCCCTGCCTCTGGGCCCAGACATCCCCGCAATTTGTTCTCCCAGTGCTGGAAAACTCTGAATGTGTCCAACCCCTTCTGCCTCTACAAAAGATGTCTGTGAACTACTACTCATGTGCTGGCTAACTGTGGGCCTCAGTTTCCCCATCTCTAAAGAGAGGCATGCAGGAGACAGCAGCAGCCCCCCTCCTGGGCTGGGGCACCGGGGGCCAGCCCCCCTCCCTACCTGGCAGGCCTACACACCACCCCGTTGAGGCACCCAGAGAGTGTGGAGCAGCAGGCACACACCGGGCTCGGGGCGGTAACTGGAGCTGTTTCCTCACCAACCAGCTGTGAACTAATTACAAGAAGTTCTAACTAGTGGCGCTCCCTCTCCAAGCATATGTTCCCAATTAAGTCAAACTGCAGCTGATTTTAATCAATCTTCCTTGAAGCGGCCCAACTTGAAGCTTCTCCTCAGAGGGAAGAGGGGAGAGAGGAGGATGTCTGCACAGGAATGCCCTGGAAGCACCGTGCTGGCACCAAGGCCCTGCCTGGCCGGCTGCGGCTGGATGGTGCTCCTCAGCTCAGCCCAGAGGAAGAGTGGGGCTCACCGGGCAGCAGGAGGGCATCACGTGTGCTCCTGTTGCTCCCTAGGCCCTGGCACAGCGGTGAAGAGGGGAGGTCTTTGCCCTCACAATGGAGAAGTCAGGAGGTGTCAAGAGATGGATGAGAGCCAAGTGTGCGCAGACGTGGCATTTCCACTCCCCAGGTGCCCCCCCACATGGGTGTTGTTATCCTTAAGTTAGAAAGGACCCACCGGGGAGTCAGACAGCAAAGCTCAACACACCTAAGGGACCAGACAGGGTTCCAGCTGAAGACCCCACACTGCCTTCCTGTTTCCATGCCTCCAAGCCACCTTCAGACCCATCTCGCTGCTGCCTGGACCTCAGCCAGACACAAGTTCTTCCTGTCCATGCTGTGTAACTGTCACGACCACTTATCTTGACCTGACTTGCCCCCTTCATTCCTGTCTGCCCTTGGGGGTCAGGGTTCCAGGGCAGAGCCCTTGCATTCCTGTGTCCTTAGCAGGGCCTGGCTCACAGGCGCTTTTCATGAGCTGGATGAGTGGATGGCGTTTGGGTCAGAAAGAACTGTTGCTGCCACAGCAAATGTCCAAACACCTTGGAACAGTCTGCTCAGCCCTGGGGTGCCACCCTCTGCTTGCCCACAGCACCACATAACAGGCCCGGGTTGGAGGGGAGCTGAGGCTGGGCACCTGGGAATGGCTGTTGGGCTATCAGCAACGCAGCCCCACGACCATGAGGACAATAGGCACAGCTCAGGAAACAGGAAACTGGACTCAAAGCCCAGCTCTGCCCCTCTTGCTGCGTGCTCTCAGCCAAACAACTGCCCCTCCCTGAGTGGACATTTCCTCATCAGGGAAACAGAGTAGCAGGACCTCCCGGAGAGGTCTGCAGAGCACAGCGACAACAGCGGCCAAGGCCGGTGCTAAACAGGACCTCTACGATGAACAGTCAGGAAGTGGGGATCTCTGGCACCCCAGCATCGCACCGATCCTTCTGAGACAAGCCCCACTCTAGGTGCAGAGAAGGCCCTCTTGGATTTGGGTGGGAAGCAAGAACATGGGGAGATGCTGTCATGGACCCCCCCTCAAGGCCAGGGATGGCACTGCTGCAGGATCAGCAAACGTCCCCAGGTCTGGCTGTAGGACACTCACTGGAGCAGAGGAGGCCATGGTGTGGCTAGCTAGAAGCCTCCACTGCCCACTCCTCTGTGCTTCAGCCCTACTACTCCCACCCCAAGACTGCAGCCAAGACTCAGGAGTATGATCATCATGCATACACCTCAGCCCCTAGCATGATGGACCCCTGGGCCCACACGCCCCACCCCCCTCAGCTGGGCTGTGGCACTCTGACCAGCTCTCCACCCCTCCCTCAGGTAAGGACATGGGCAACCACCTCGCCCATGGGCAGGAGCCCAGCCCCTTGGCCATGAGCAGCTCCAGAACTTGCTGCAAGGCCTCTGCCCCACCCGAGGGGCAGCATGGAACTCAAAGTATCTCTACCCAGGAACACTTGAGATGGGAAGAGCACCAGACGTCATATCTCCCAGGATGCTGGTGGTCAACATCCATTAGCAACAGTGCTCACCCGCACCTCACCTAAGTGACCCCTCTAAGAGCCACAGCAGGCTCCCTGGGAAAGGCCTGGAGGCCCAGAGGCAGGAAGAAAGGCAATGAAATATTTTAGCAGGACTCCCTGCACCCCAATCATCCACAGGGGGCCTGGGCAGCCATCAGCTCCAATGGCAGGCTGTGCCCTACTGAACACGAAGGAGACACCCGCCAACCCTGCTTTGACAGGGCCCCACTGATGGGCCGCGGGGGTCGATCTGCCAACAGCTCAGCTTTCCCTTCTGAGGACTGCGGCCCAATTAAACCAGTACAGGTCCTAGAGCTGAACACTGCCAGCCGCAGCTCACGGCACCTCACTTCATCAGAGTTGTCACTTCTCCCGTCTCCAAGAATCCATAATAAAAAAGAGATTTGATTTGCCTCTAATAGGTGTCAAGATAAAATCAATGGCCTGTCCAAAATCTGGGTAATCACAAACCTGCAGGTTTCTTGCCATGGAACAATTTAGACAGGAGGATAAAAATGAAAAACAAAGTAAAAGTAAAACAGTGTGAGTAGCAGTATGACTTCATGACTGCAGGCAGGTGGGGATGGGCCTGGAGACAAACCAAAACCAAGCAGAGAAGATCTGGTGAGGCTGCTCACCTACACCACTCATGGGCTATGGCCGGTGCAGGGACAGGGGAGACAAACTGACAGAACATGGGACTAGGGCCTTGGGCTGGTGATGTGCAGCCCAAAGGCAGGACATGCTCCCTACTGGGTAAAGATGGGACATCTGTAGGTGCAGAGAGAAGCCAGGAGGATAGGATGCGCCTGCAAGAAGAATGCAGAGTTCTGGGAGAAGCCTCCACCAATGGCCACCTGTGAGCACGTACCTGTAGGGTGAACCGTTCAAGCTGCATTTCCAGCGTCTTCTTGTCTTCTTCCAGACGACTGCGCTCCCCTTCCAGCTCCTCGATCTTCAACCTGCAGGAAGAGCCAGACCATCAGGACATACACCACAGATTACCCATCCATTTCAACAGGGAGGGCTTGGCAGGGGGTCTTCAATGGCCACAACTCGAGGCGGGCAGGGGAAACACTAGCCAGAGGCAGGACGGGGGGAGCCAGCACATGTCCTGTGCCTGTTGGTCCCAGGAGGTGTGACCACATGTTGTAGAGGACACAGAAGCACAGCCCAAAGAAATGTGGCTGGGGAGGGAAGCAGGCTCTGGGGGACCCTGCAGAGTCCCTCCTCCCTCACAGGCCCAGAGGCCATGCAAAGGCCAGTAGCTGACACAAGCGTGGGGCAGGCTTCAGCTTGCTGTAAGAAAGGGCCTATTTTTGTCTTCATTTCATTAATTTTTTGAAAGGCACTATACTCACGTGATTTAAAAACTAAAAAGGTGTCCAGGAAGCTGTGCTGGGCACGCACACAGGCTGAGGAGCAGGGCCTTTCTCACCAGCAGCCAGAATGGAAAACTCACATCTCATAGATTATTCAGGAAGGGCTGGGCTCAGGAGCATGAGATCATTATCTCTAGACTAGGCCTAGCAAATCACATAAGATCTAAAAGGACCAAACTCTTTCTAAGAAACCTAATTGCATCTCTGAAAAGGCTCAAGAAGATTTATATGAATACAAAAATATTCAGAATCCAACAAGCCAAAATTCAGTGTCTGCCAACTAATCAAGGCCTAGCAGAGGCATTAAAAGAAGTAGGAAAATATGACCCATAATGAGGAGAATACTCAATCAATTGAAACCTACCAAGAACAGCAGACAGTAAGCAGCATCCAAGGACATTAAAGCAGTTACTGAAAGTGTTGGGCCATGGAGCTATGATCCACTGTTAGGCAGCTCAGCACAGGGAAGTAGAGTGTGAGACACCCCCATTCCTGGAGAGGAAGCCCCAGCACCTAAGGTGACATTGGTCACCATTGGACGGGCTAATGATGGAGTGGACTCTGTAGGAGAAAAATTTACACACCTGAAGACTACAGGAAAAAAAAAATCCAACACACAAAACCATCCAAAATAAAAGAGAGAAGAGAAGGAATATTTAAGACTGAAAGATCGTCCCTGAGCTGTGGGTGACTTCACGGAGCATAACGTCCACATGAGCAGAGCACCCGAAGGAAAGGACAGGTGGGGACAGGAAGACAAAACACCATAGGAAAGTGCCAAATTTGATGAAAAGTATACACAGACCCAAGAAGCTTGACCCCAAGCACAAGATCCATAAAGACAAACAGCCACAGTGCTAGTGAGAAAGAGAAATCTTTGAAATACTGAAATAAAAAAAATACCAAGGTAGAATTCTATTCCCAGTGAAAATATTCACAAACAAAAGCAAAATAAAGGTGTTCTCAGGCAAACGAAACCTACAAGAACTCATCCCCAGCAGATCTGCTTCATGAAGAAGGTCAAGGGAAGCCCTTCCAGCAGCAGGACAGGGATACCACATGGAGACTTGGATCCACGCAAAGGAGTGAGGAGTAGTGGAGAGCATGGCTACGTGGGCAAACAGACAGTTTTCAATTTCATCTACATCTTCTAGGGATACTTAAATTACTAGCTTCTTTTTTTTTTTTTTAAGATTTATTTATTTATTTATTCAGAGAGAGCGAGAGAGAGGCAGAGACACAGGCAGAGGGAGAAGCAGGCTCCATGAAGCCACGAAGCCCGACGTGGGACTCGATCCCGGGTCTCCAGGGTCACACCCCAGGCTGCACTAAACTGCTGCACCACCGGGGCTGCCCAAATTACTAGCTTCTATTTGCAGTTGACATACAGTTGACAAACACTATCACACGAGTTTCTTGTGTACAACACCATGATTCCATAGATGTCACGAAATGCTCACCATGGTGTATTGTCACCACGTGTCACCACACAAAGTTACTACAGTGTCGCAGGCTCCACTCCCTGTGCTATATGTTAACCCCTGAGACCTACCTGTTTTATAAGGGCTGCTCTGTACCTCTTAACCCCTCCACCCTGCCTTCTGGTAGCCAGCACTTTGTTCTCTCATCTGTCTGTGTCTGTTTTGTTTCATTTGTTCACTCATTTTGTCTTTAAGACTCCATATTAGTAAAAGGATAAAGTATTTTTCTTTCTCTGACTTAGTTAACTGAGCATAATAGCCTCTAGGTCCATCCATGTTGTCATAAATGGTAAGATCTCATTTTTTATGGCTAAATAATATTCCATAGTGCATATGTGTGTGTGTGTGTATCTATAGATAGATAGATAGATACACACTGCATCTTCTAGACAAGATACAAAAGCAAATTACTATTTTTTTTGAAGAGACTGAATGTTTCAACAGAACTAACACAAGTGTACTGGGGTAGACCCAGGTAGAGGTATAAGTAAAATGTGTGACACACACAGCAGAAGCTTGAGGGGAAAATCAGATACACGGTGATGAGGCTGCATATGTGGGACGGTATAGCATCTCTTGGAGGAAGATTGAGATAAGTGAAAGATGTATACCATAACCCCCAAAACAACTCCTAAAATAACAAAGAGTGACAACTAATAAGTGAAGAAAGGAAACGAAATGATGAAACACACTCAATGAATTAGAAGCCAGAAAAACAGGAGAATAGGGAATGCAGAGGAAGAGATGGGACGAGGAGAAGAGAGTGAGACCCAGTTGTACCAGCCGCCACATGACACGGCCTACACACCCGCCTGAACACAGGCTATCAAAGTGGATAGAACAGAGACCCCCAACTATGCACTTACAAAACAGCTCTCTTGATATAAAGAGGCAAACCTACCTCAGACACTAACACGGGGAAGACCAACAGAGAAAGCTGGAGACATTGTTATTATCAAAGTGAATTTCAGAGCTAAGAATGGCATCCACAAGGCAAATTCATGATGACAAAGAAGGTCAACTATCCTCAACACTTATTTGCTAACGATAGAGCTTCAACAGAGATGCAGCAAAACCTGAAATGTGAGTTAGAAATGTTGAGTTTAAGCAACAAAGTCCACAATTACAGCCAGAGATTTCAATAGCACTGTCTCCATAACTCATAGGACAAGGAGCAAAAAACCTAGAAGGATAAAGTAGACATGAACAACATGATCAGGCATCTTGACTCCAGTGTCCTGTGGGAACACTGACCACAACAGCAGAGGGCACAGTCTTCCATAGGCATATGCACATATTTACCAACACAGACAGAGACTGGTCCATAAAGGAGGCTCAACATGTTGAAAAGGATTTTAGAGTTCAAAATACCTTCTGTGACCCTAAGGGAATGAGTTAGAAATTAGTAACTGGAAATCCTAATTTACAGTAGCATCCAAGAACATAGAGCTTGTGGAGATCGGTCTGGAAAAGCCACCAGAGGCCTGCCCTCTGAAAATTACATGCGGGTCCACTGAGAGAAAGGGAATTAATGTCAGCCCAAACACATGGAGATACACGTGGTCGTGACTGCAAGGCCCGCCTGCTGAGATTTCACCTCTCCCCACACTGTTTGAAAGAATCCAAGCCATCCAGTCAAATCCCACACACTTCACTGTGCATACAGATTTTAAAAGTCATGTGGAAATGTAATGGGCCCAGAATGCTTAAAACAACATTGGGGAAAAAGTTGGAGAGCTAACTACCTAGTCTCTAGGGCTGTCATAAAGCCTTAGTGACCAAAACAGCCCTGGCCTGTAGTCACACTGAGGAAACAAAACAGCACCCAGAAATAAACACCTATACAGGGACAGCATAGCATGTTCTGATTAATATTCCAAGGCAATTCAGTGTAGAAAGGAAATCTTTTTTTTTTTTTTTAAGATTTATTTATTTATTTGAGTGAGAGAGAGAGAGAGAGAGAGAGAGAGCGAGCTTGCACATGAGTGGTCAGAGGGGCAGGGGAAGAGGGAGAAGCAGACTTTCCGCTGAGCACAGAGCCAGTTGCAGAGTTCAATTCCAGGACCCTGGGATCATGACCTGGGCCAAAAATCAAGAGTCAGACCTTAATCAACTGACTCACCCCCCCATGTGCCTAGAAAACATGTCTTTTTATTTATTTTTTTTTATTTTTATTTTTTTAAAATTTTAATTTATTTATGATAGTCACACACACACACACAGAGAGAGAGAGAGAGAGGCAGAGACATAGGCAGAGGGAGAAGCAGGCTCCATGCACCAGGAGCCCAATGTGGGATTCGATCCCGGGTCTCCAGGATCGCGCCCTGGGCCAAAGGCAGGCGCTAAACCGCTGCACCACCCAGGGATCCCGAAAGGATGTCTTTTTAACAAATGGTGCTGGAACAGCTGAGTATTCATAAAAAAAAACAAAAACGACAACAAAAAAAAAAACTTCAAATTCTGTTATGTGTAGAATATAAAAAAATAGCTCAAAATAGAAATATAAACCTCCACGTAAGTTGGAAAATTATAAAACTGACAAAGAATGTAGAGGAAAACCTGTGAATCCGGGATAGGCAAAAGTTTCACAGCTACAATATCCAAATACTAACAAATAAAAGAAAAAACATTGATACAGATTTCTCTTTAAAAGCCTCACAAAGGCAGTGAAATAAGCCACAGAACAGGAGATGCCTGCAAAGCAAGTATCTGACAGAGGACCTGCACCCAGAATCGATAAAGAAAGCTCCAGACTTAGCAAGGAGCAAACCATCAAATAAAAACTGGACGCAAGCTGGAACACTTTGCCAAACAAGATACTAGATGATGACAAGCAGAGACGCTCAACGAACGTCATCACTCGTTAAGGAAACAAAGTCCAAACCACAAGCAGACGTCACCACACACCAATTATGATTACAATGTAAAGGCTGTGGGGATGCTGGGAGGTGCAGCCACTTTGCAGAGAGCCGGATTCCAAAATAACTGAAACATACAACTACCAGCCATTCCCCAAGTCAGTGGTTACTGGAGGGAAAACAAAGTACATCTCTACACAAGGACTTTATCTGTAGCATAAAGCAGCTTTGTCTATGACAGCCTAACGCTGGGGAAAGCGAACGCCAGTCACCAAGTGCACACAGAGACAAACAGCAGTGTGTCTACACCAGGAAACAGGACCCGGCAATACAAAGGAGTACACAGTGATCTCTCAAAACAGTAGGCCAGACACAGAAGAGTGGACACTGCAGGAGTCCATTCCTCTCCAACTTTATCAAATGCCAACCAATCTACTTGAGTGAAGCAGGTCAGAGGCTGCCTGAGGTGTGGAAGCAAGGGAGGGTTCCAGTCACTAGGGAGAGAATGTCGGGGGTAAGGGACAGGTCTGCCACCTGGAGCGTGCTGTTGGACACCGGCATGTGTGCGCACACATCTGTGAGAACATCAAACTGTATACTCTGAATTACATGCAACTTGTCACAGCTCAGTTACACCTCAATAAAGCTGTAAAAACACCTGCCAAGGTCCACTGGCTCATAGCTCGGTGAGTGCTGCCACAACCTCCCCCCCCCGCCCCGTGGTGGGCCAGACATGCACCATCCTCGCACATGGGACTTGGGCCCTGTGGTCAGGCTCCAGTGTCCATGCCTTTCCTGCTGGGTCAGGGCTTCTAGAGGGACGGACATGGAGGCGTCCCCAGGAGTGTGGGGCAGGTCCAGCACCTGAGGCTGCCTCAGGGAAGACACCTTCTGTGGGAAAGACTCCCACATCTTGGGAGCAGGCTGAGTGAGAAGGCCTGCTGGGCCCCTGTTAAAATAGGATGTTATAGATTCTGAAGGTTGGTGAGCAAATGTTCTCGAGGGCTAAATTCAAATAAGCACAGGCATGCGGCTGCAGGCATTATCAATAAAATGGCTTGCTGTAATCCATGCCACTGTCAAGAGAACAAATCCACATAAATAACAGTCGTTCACGCATCTGAAAACAGAGCACCTTCCTTCCCCAGTTGCCCTCTTCAGGGAAACTTGTTCCCTTGTGGAGGGAGAATGAACCCGTGTGAGTTCAAAGGCTCACAAGGCTGCTCTGCCTTCAAGCAGTTCAAAGAAAGCATCTGTGGTGTGAGTTCTTGAAACTGAGTGATTCCAAGCTTTTTAGACACAGAGGGTGCTATACAAACCAGATGACATCCCGGATCACCTCCTGAGAAGACTATGCCAGTCAAAGCAGGTGTGTGCATGCAGGAATCAGCTAGAAGGCAGGTGCTGGCTGTTTTCACTACACTACAAGCAATGGTGATGGAGGCGGGTGCCAATAGTGAGACCCCAGGATGGCCTGGAGGGGGGACCACTAACAGTGCTGGAGGATAGTCAGAAAAGCATATGGACCATAATGCACTTGTCCAGGCTGAGCACCTGCTGATCCCACACCATGTGCACTGCCTGCTGCCTCCTCCTCCACTATAGGCCCTGACCACTGGCTCATGGACTCACTGGACTATGCTGCTACTCCATCACCACTGACTTCTCTGTCCCGTGCATCAGACGTCTGCCCGCATTTCCAGCACAGAACAAAGTGCTGGGCTCACACAGGCAAAGATGACCATGTCTGTACATGACCAATGCAGGAATCCTGCAGTATAGGCCAGAGCAGAGAGGCTGATGGCCCAGCTTTGGGGTCTTTCATACCAGAAGGGGATGTCCTACTGTGTACTGAATGTCTCCCCAAACCCTTACACTGAAGCCCTAACTGCCGTGTAATGGAGTGTGGAGGTAACCAGAGTTCAACGAGATCATGAGCATGGGACCCTGTGATGGGGTAAGTGTCCTGGTAAGGGAGATGCCCGAGAGCTTATACACACTGTCTCCTGCCGTAAGGACTTGGTAGGACAGCACAGTCTGCAGCCAGGAAGAGTCCTCACCAGAAACAGCCTCGTGGCACCCTGGCCTCAAGCTTACAGCCTCTAAGGGAGAGAAAATAAACGTCCATTGCTCAAGCCACCTGGGCTGTGGCAACTGCTATGGCAGCCCGAGCATGGAGGCAGTTCCTGAGGAGTAAAGGCCACTGTTACCCCATGTGGGCCCCTGCCCATGTGGACGCGGCTTCAGAGCTGGTGATAGGCACAGGCTGCAGCCAAGAATCTGGGCACTCAGGATGACTCTGGTGAGGACTCCTGTGGAAACAAAGAGCATGTTCTGGAAAGTGGAGAAAAGGTGAGCCTCACCACAGAGTGTGGGGAGTTTGGCTGAACCTTGTTTTTCTGTCCTGTGGAAGGCAGCACTGGCACGCGGCTGTTCTATTGAGGGGATTTCTATGCAGAGTTTGGAAAGAATGGCTTGCAATAGTGTGAATGAGGGATGTGCGTCCAGAAGGAAACATCAGGGGATCCCTGGGTGGCTCAGCGGCTTAGCGCCTGCCTTTGTCCCAGGGCGCGATCCTGGAGTACTGGGATTGAGTCCCACATCGGGCTCCCGGCATGGAGCCTGCTTCTCCCTCCTCCTGTGTCTCTGCCTCTCTCTCTCTCTCTATGTCTGTCATAAATAAATAAATAAATCTTAAAAAAAAAAAGAAGGAAACATCAGTGTTAGGAACCTCAGGTCTCGTGTGATGAGGAGGCCTCACCTCTGTGGTTTTCCTCCCAAGAGCCCAGAACCTAGGTCTCCTCATGAGGCACGTCAGACAAGCCCAGCCCAGGGATGGCCAAGGCCACCTGGCCAGTGCTGTCAAGGCTACAAGAAACAGAGAGACCAGGACACTGCCCAGAGCAGAGGAGGCAGGGGCAACCAAAACCAAGGTGGGGCCTGGACTGGACATCGGCAGGCAGATGAAGTGTGCAAAGAAGGGGCACCGAGAGCAGACAGCACATGCCCATGCAAGCATATCCAGCAGCGGGAAATGTCCAAGAGAAGGGGACAAGTGGGCGCTCTCTGTACTGTTTCTGCAAGCCTCCTGTGAATCAAAATCGAATCCAAAATGAACAGCTAGCAGGAAAGAAGGTTATGGTATCACCCTACACAAGATACTTAACATTTCTTATTTCCTTCATCCACAAAATTGGGATAGTAATAGTCCCTACTGTTTTTTTACAGCTTGTTTTAAGAATTAAATGTGCCAGTGCTTGTTACGTACTAAGTGCTCACGCAAGAAAGAAAATGAAAGAAGGATGGCAGGAGGAAGGCAACAAGTGGAAGGGGCTATGTCGACATCGGGTGCAGGCGAGTCAGGGCAGGTTACCATCCAGAAAGGGGCCACACAGACATAGACGTGCGGGCACACCCCAGAGACCCGCAGGAAAGCGAATCGAGTGTGTACTTTGGTTCCCAAGCACGTAAAAGCCAGGTTTACCATCCACTGCGGTCTGAGTCTGCAGTAGCATCAGGTTCTATGGAAGTGCGCTTGCCTTAATGAAACTAACAGTGCTCACCATCTGAGCTGCAGTAGTCATGATCACTTATGGCCAATTATAGTAAAAGTAATAATCACAAAGTCTGAACTCTTGCAAGAATTACTAAAATGTGACACAGGCATGAAGCAAACACAGACTGCTGGAAATGTGCCTGTAGAGGGGTTAACTCACCAGGACACAATAATCCTAAGTATACTTGCTGCTAAAAGCAGAATGTCAAAATATGCAACACAACAATGGGTGGAGTTGGAGGGAGGTAAAGGAGTGAGAGTGCAACTGGAGCCTTCACACTTCCTCTCAGCAGCAAGCAGACACTGCAAGCAGAAAGGGCCACCCAGGGACACCTGGGTGGCTCAGCGGTTGAGCGTCTGCCTTTGGCTCAGGGTGTGATCCTGGAGTCCTGGGATGTAGTCCCACATTGGGCTCCCTGCATGGAGCCTGCATCTCCCTCTGCCTGTGTCTCTGCCTCTCTCTGTGTGTATCTCTCATGAATAAATAAATAAAATCTAAAAAAAAAAAAAAAGGAAGGAAGGAAGGAAGGAAGGAAGGAAGGAAGGAAGGAAGGAAGGAAGGAAGGAAGGAAGGAAGAAGGAAGGAAGGAAGGGTGGGCCACCCAAAACGTCCACCAGGCAGGCCTAATGGAAATGGGTACAACGCAGTACCCCATGATGACAGAGTCCTTCTCAAGGACAGGTAAACATTCTCCAAGATAGATCATATTCCTGTGGCATTTAACAAACCTAAACACATTTTTAAAAATTGAAATTATACAAACTATATTCAGAGACTATAATGGGTTAAACCAGGTGTCAGTAACAGACAGGTAGCAGGAAAATCTCCAAACACCTGAAAATCTAACATTGCACATCTAAATAACACATTGTTTAGAGAAACAACTGATGAGATTATAAAGTAGCATTACCTGAATGAAACGAGAACATGACATACAAAACTGTGTGATGTAGCTAAAGCAATGCTTGGGGAAAAATTTGTAGCTGTGAATGTTTATAATTAGAAAACAAGATTTCGAATCAATAGTCTAAGGCTCCACCTTAAGAAACTAGAAAGAAAAGGAAAAAAATATATCCAGAGCTAGCAGAAGGAAGGATATATAAAGAGCAGGAATCAGTGAAACTCAAAACAGAAAAATGAAAAAAACCAAACACTAGTTCTGTGAAGAGGCCAATTAAACTGTGAACCACCACAAGACTGGCCAAAAAAAAAAAAAAAAGAAGAAGAAGAAAAAGAAAAGAAAAAACAGGACAGGAGCGAGAGGCTTCACTGCAGATCCTACAGATAAACAAGAAAGGCGCTGTGTGCACTACTGCACACACACAACCTTGACAATTTACGTAGATGCACCGATTCTACAATCTACCCAAATTCTCCCCAGATAAAGTACATAGCCTGTGAATTTCTAGGGCTAGTAAAGACATCACACTGTCAAAAACCTCACACAACAGAAATATCCAAGCTTAGATGGTTTACTAGGTGCAAATGTTTAAAGAAGTGATGCCAATTTGACACCATCTCTTCCAGAAAACAAAGAAGGGGATGCTTCCCAACTCATTTCAGGGGGTCAGCATTATGCTATACAAAACAGACAAGAACAGTACCAGAGAGCTACAGGCCAGCATCCCTCACGAATATGGACACAAACTCATCAACAAGACATTAGCGAGCTTGAATCCAGCAATATGTAAAAAGGGTAGTACATTACAACAAAGGAGGGCTCATCTCAGGGTGTCAGATTGGTTCAATATTGAAAAATAAATCAATATCATCCTTCATACCAACCATCTAAAGAAGGAACACCACATGATAATATCAATCAATTCAAGGAAAAAGAAAGGACCTGAAAAAATTTAGTATCCCTTCATGATAAATCAAGAATAGAAGAGAACTTCTTCATCCTGATAAGACACTTAACAAAAACCCTATGGTTCATATCATTGCCAGTGGCTTATGACTGAATACTCCCCCAGCCCCAAGACCAAGAATAAGGCAAAGGTGTCTGCCTTTATCACCCCATTGTCAATATTGTACTGAAGTCCCAAACAGCACAAAGCAAAGACCACAGGCATACCAGTGAAGATGTAAAACTGACCAAATTTATAGACAACAGAATATCTATGTTAGAAAGTCCCAAGGAACTGAACAAAAGAACCCTCATAGAACTGATAAGAAAATGAAATAAGGTGCAGGACACGAAGTGAGTAACTGAAAAAAAAAAAAAAATCAATCATGTCTGAATAAAAGCAACACACAATACTAAACCAAAATAAAGCAAAATTTAGAACTGACATAAAAAGACATACTTAGGTCCAAATCTAATAAAAACTGGAAAGATAGGATGTTACTTCTAATTTTTTTTTGGAAATAAAAAGGACTGCCAGACAAGACTGTGGGTGACTATACAGATTGGATAAGCTAGACTAATTCCTAGCAATTCACAAACTACCAAAATGACACAAGAAGAAACAGAAATCTGAGAGGACCAGTAACTAACAAGGAAATAGAAGCAGCGATAGAACAGCAGCAAAGAAAAGTGCAGGATCAGATGGCTTCACAGTAAATTCTACCAACATTCATAAGTGAATTAACACCAATCCTTCTCAAATTCTTCCAAAAAGTTAAAGAAGAGGTCCCCCTTCCAAATTCACTCTATAAGACCAGCATTATGGTGGTACTGTAGCCAGAGAAAGACACTGAGAGAAAACTACAAGCCAATAACCCTTGCTGAATAGGGTAAGAATCCTCAATGAGACACTAGCAGACAAAATCCAGCACCATATTGGAAAGATCATACACCATGACCAAGTGGGATTTGTACTAGGAATGCAAGATTGTCTCAACATATGAACATCAATCAATGAAATATACCACTTTGGTGGATGAAGAAAAACCCCAGATGCAGGGAAGGCATCTGACAATCATCAATACTCAGCCAGCTAAGACCAGACAGGAATCTCAACATGGCAAAGGGCACTTTTTAAAAAACCCACAGCTATTACCAATCTCAAGGGTACAAGATTGAAACGTTTTTCCTTAAGATCAGAACTAAGATGAGGATCCCTGCTCTTACCACTTCCATTCGATATACTACTGGAAATTCTAGCCATAGCAGTTAGGAAATAAAAAGAAATATAAGGTTTCCATATTAGAAAGGAAGAAAGAAAATTATATTTGCAACTGCCACAATCTAGAAACCCTAAAAAATCTGCAAAACAAGCACATATTCATTAGAGTTAATAAATGAATTCAGGAAGCTGCAAGCTTCAGTATGTAAAACTCAGTTTTATTTCTGTCTACTAGTAATGAACAATCTGAAAAGGAAATTAAGAAAACAATTTCACTTACAACAACATCAGAAAGAACAAAACACTTAGTAATTAATTTTACTCAGGGACATAAAGGGGCATGTACTGAAAATTGCTAAACATTGCTAAAAGAAATGAAAGAAGAGGTACCTGGCTGGCTCAGCCAGAAGAGCATGTGACTCTGATCTTGGGGTTGTAAGTTCGAGCCCCACACTGTGGTAGAAATTACTTAAAAATAAAATTTTACAAAAAAATAAAAGAAAATCAAAATAAATGGAAGGCATCCCATGTTCACAGATAGGAAGACTTTAATGTGGTTAAGATGTCGGAAGAGTTCAAATAATCCTGAAAAAGAAGAATGAAGCTGGAATATTCATACTTCTTGATCTCAAAACTTAGAAAGCAATAGTCATCAGAAAGGGAGTGGGTTGCCTCCCTCTTTTTGTAACTCCCGGATATGCTCCCCAACTGACCATATGGACCCATAGGTATGGACATCTCTACGCCCCTACTCAGCAGGAAGAAGTTACGGAGGATAAGACCTTCCATCTTCAACAACCTTAAAGATTTAAGGGTCAAAACTGCTTAGGGGGGAAAAGATGGGGAACCTCTTAGAGGGCTAGCTGAGGACAAAGCAGAAACTGATATTCCACAAACAATCCCCATCCAGGGTGGGATAATGTGTGACATTCCTCAGGAAGTTTCCATTGTCTTAAGGTTAATGCCTTGCTAGAGGGAAAAACAACATTTACCTTGACATTGGCAAGGCAAAACCAATCTCAGAAGGTTACATATTATGGGATTCCATTCATCAGACATTCCTGACAAAAATAGACAAGGCATCCATGGTTGCCAAGGAGTCCACCATGTGGAGGTGGGTGGTTACAACAAGAGGGCACAAGGGGGATTTTGAGGTGATGAAATTACTTTGTACTCCAACTAGGGGGCAATTAAAATTCATAGAATGGCACCCCTCATGAAATAAGGCAATTTTACTATATAATAATTTTTAAAGTAAAATATTAAAAAACCTCCCAGTAACGTTTTGTACCTTATCTGTACCTTACTGTGATGGTGAATGTACGTGTGCACATCTATCAAATGTTCTACACCACTGGGCGTGTGGGGGGGTAATTTTATTGCTCACCTTCTTTAGAATTGAAGGTACATGCTAATAATAAAAGTAGACTGGCTTTTATTTAGTTTCATTATTGTTTAAACCTTTTCCAAAAAGAAAGCAAAGTCTTAGTCCCATGCTTGGGTAGACAACTGTATGACCCTGCCCCTGGTATTCCACCAGTCGTAACACGGTATTTTTTATTTTACTTTTTTAAAAGATTTTATTTATTTATTTATTCATGAGAGACAGACAGAGAGAGAGAGGCAGGGACAGAGGCAGAGGGAGAAGCAGGCTCCCTACAGGGAACCCAATGCGGGACTGGATCCCAGGACCCAGGGATCAAGACCCGAGCCAAAGGCAGATGCTGAACCACTGAGCCACCCAGGTGTCTAACACTGTATTTTTTAAAGGGATGCTTTCTACTGTAGGTGAACTATCCTCAGTAGAACACTAGTTTCTAAATCCCTCTTTGCAGGGGCCTAGGTGGCTGTCAGGCATCTACCTTCAGCTCAGGTCATGATCCTGGAGTCCTGGGACTGAGCCTCACATCTGGCTCCCTGCTCATCAGAGAGGCTGCTTTTCCCTCTCCTTCTCCCTCTGCCCCCACCCCCCTCCACCTTCTCTCTCTCTTTCTCAAATAAATAAAAACTTTTTAATAAAATAAAATAAATCCCTCTTTGGACTGTTTGTTTGTAGAATTCTGTAGACTAGTGCAGAGAAGGCACAGGTATAGAGCCTGGCCCATGGAAAGTACTGAATCAAGGCTAGCTGCTTTGACGACAACGATTACCACCACTATTAGAGCAAGGAGCTGTCATCACTTTCAAAAGCACGATGCATCAGAATCCTAGACACAGCCAGATTTCCATGGTCTAAATATTGCCAGGCTTTTGAGACCCATCACGGACAACAGTTAATGCAGAGTGTTCATTGTAGTTTGTTCTGAATGGCTGAAAACTTGAAACAACTCAAGCTCCAAAAGTAGATTAATTAACTATGTTTTGGAATAGACTATCCATTAACATTTACAAAGAGCTTGCAAAAATATGGGAAAGTGTTAGGTTATAAAGTGGAGAAACAGGGTTTGAATGATGTGCTTCACTGTTTATAAAACATACACAAATGGAAAAAACACCAAGATTCCAGTGAGAGATTGTGGCTTCTATACATACATGTAAGTGCAATTTCTCTGAAAATCTCACTAACACAAGAGTAAAAGCTTTCCTTACTCTTTTTTCCTGTACTTTGTACTCCCAAGAGGACAAAGAAAATAAAAGAAGGGACAACATCAAAAGACCATTAGAAGCTGGACAGCAGATGGAAGAGTAGTAAATAACTCAAAAATCTAAATCCTAGAGCGGCAATGGAAAAGCCAAGAAATTTCCACAGTCTCAGGAATGGGTAACCAGCAGTCACTTCTGGAAATGGTGAAGGTAGGGCTCAAACTGGAAGATTGTTTGGAGGTGTGGTGGGTTTTTTTTTGTTTGTTTCGTTTTTTCTTTTTCTTTTCTTTTTCTTTTTTTTACTTTTCAGGAAATAATTACAGGAACTTGCAAAAAAAGTACAAGGAGGACCACCTGTTCTTCACCTCATCTGCAACAACCTGAAACAAGTATAGTTCAGTATCAAACCCAAGAAGGCTGAGATGGTGTGGCCTCCAGAGTTCCCTACTCGCTAGCCTGCATAAGATCCCAGCATACATGCAGATCTACGTAACCACCAAGGACAAGATGCAGAACTGGATCAACACAGAAGGCTGCTCATGCCATCCTCTATCCTCTTCGAGACACACACACCCCTTTCCCAAACCCTGACAACCTCCTCTTTTTTCCAGAAGAGATCGAATAAAATTGATGCAAATTACTCTTTTAAGTGTTTAGAATTTTCCAGGGATACACGTGGGCCAGGAAATAACTTTTTGGGAAGCATTTTAGTTATGAACTCAATTTGTTAATGCTTGTAAGACTATGCAGATAATATATTTCATGTTGGTTGAGTTTCATGAGTCTGTGGTTTTTAAGGAACTGGTCCGTTGCTCTTAAGGTAATGATCCCAAGGGATCATCACATCTTCCTGCTATACTGGTCCTCACCCTATAGCCCTTTTTGTCCACAGCTACTTTCTTTGCTCTCATGTATATTTTATCTGATATTAGTTAATGCAGCCACATTTGAAAAAATGAACATGTGAGTGATACCCCATCTTTCACCTTTCCCCTGTCAACCCACATAGGTGGCTGTGGCTGCTCGGAGCCTCTTGTTGCCAGAATAGGATAGGTCCTGTGTTTTTATCCACCTGTCAGTCTCTATCTTTGAACTGGTGCATTTAGATCATTTCCATTAAAAGTATTACTGATTTGCTAATGCTTAAAGCCGCCATCATATTATTTGTTTCCTGATTATGCCTCTGTTTCTTATGTTTTGCCTTCCAATGGGCTCCCTGGACCGTTTTAAGACTCCTTTGTATTTTACTGACAGTGGTTTTGAGTGCAGCACACTGTACAGCTGTCCTTGGGGTTACCTCAGACACTCAAACATACATCTGCCCCCCAGTCAGCAGTGTGACTGTATGCCGTGTTGAGGAGCAGAGGCAGGGCTCCCCCCACCTCTGCACCCTGGCCTGTCATCCCCCACACAAAGCGCCACCACTGCATAAGGTCATGGGCCTCCAACCCCCAAGGGGGGGTTAGCAAACGTGTGGAGGTCAGCAAACACGCCACTGCCCTCCTCCCATGTGGGAAATCCTGAGCTTTCCTCTGCTAACCTGACCTATCCAGGATGCTCTGCTGGCCGCTCAGCAAGGGCAGGTCTCTTACTTGCACTCTGAGAAAGGCTTGGTTTCCCACCCGCCCCTGGAGCACACTTTCCCTGGCAAGACAGTCTGCTTCTCGCAGGGCAGGAACGATGCTATGCACTTCACCAGCCCCAGAGGACAGGTCCACGGTGCTCTAAGCAGCATCCACACACACACAGGACAGCTGTGCAGCTTCTTTCAAGGCCCTGTCTCTAATTTTCACATTAATTAGCATGTATCATGTATGAATCTCTGTGTTTTATATGATATGGGGTTTGCCCAGCTTCTTCTTCTTTTTTTTTTTTTAAAGATTTTATTTATTCATGAGAGACAGAGAAAGAGAGACAGAGAGAGGGTGGGGGCAGGCAGAGACACAGGCAGAGGGAGAAGCAGGCTCCATGCAGAGAGCCTGATGCATGCTCCATGCAGAGACACGATCCCAGGACTCCAGGATCATGCACTCAACCGCTGGGCCACCCAGGGATCCCTCACCCAGCTTCTTAAATCTGTTATGTTTATGCCCTACACCAAATCTGAGGAACTATCATTATTTCTTCAGATGTTTTTCCAGCTCGTCTTTCTGTGGCCTCTGGGGCTCCCATCAATGTATATTTATCTCCGGGGCCGGATCCCAGTAGCTCTGCTCCCATTTGTCAGCCATCAGCCTGTTTTCTGTCCTTCTGACTGGTGCCGTCTGTCTGTCCATCCACCTCTGCCCCATTGCTGAGGCTGCTCTAGGAACTTTGCATTTTGGTCAATGGATTTTCGAGGTCTACAGACATTTCTGTTGGGCTTTTGTCTGTTTTCAACAAATTTCTCCTTCTGTGTTGAGGTTTACCATTTCTTCGCTTGTTTAAAGAAGATTCTTGTCTGTTGCAGCATTTTTATGACTGCTGCTCTATGATCCTTGTCAGATAATTCTACCACCGACGTCATTGCTCTGCTGCTGTCTGCTGATTGTCTCCTCTTGTTCAAGCTGATAGCCTGGCTCTGGGTACGACTTGAGACTTTCTACCATATCCTGCAACCGAGTGAATCTGCTCTAGGCAGTAGCCCCTGTGTAGCGGCAGTGCCAGGTCCAGGAGGCAGGTGCAAGTCCCACCACCTGTGGGCCCCGTTCACGCCATGCGGGCAGGGGGGTAGCCTGCACACAGTGGGCTGTAAGCTGGGCTCCCCATGGGGTCCCACAGACACCAGGGCCAGGAAAACAAGGGCCACTTCGCTGCTCCAGGTTGGAGCACAGGCTTCCTGGCAAGCCTGTGGAGCCTGGGGCAGTGGGAGAAGGTAAGCAGGCCGCTGCCATCTAGCCTCAGCTCTTAGATGCCAAGGAGGTGGGGAAATCTGGGTGCTGGTGGCTTCTGCTCAGCGGGGCAAAGAAGGCCGGCTTCCCTTGCCCTACTGACACCCCTGGCACTGCTGCTCTAGGGACTGGAGGGGAAGGTGGGTTACTGCTGGCCCAGCTGACATGGCCTGTGGGGCCTGAGTGCTCCTGCTGGTCATCAGGGGGCAGGTGTTGTCAGGAGAGTTTCATCTGGAGCGTCCTGGGTATGTCTGCAGCTGGCAGCCTAGGCAGCTCCTTAGCCAGGGACTCAGGGGGTTCATCACCACGTCGCTCAAGTCCCAGAGTCTCACGTGGGCCACCTCTTCTCCCATTCCAGGTCTTCCCTGCTTGTGTGCCACGACAGGTTTTGAGTTATACAGTGAGGACATAGGTGGAAGGGGCTGACTGACCAGAATGGGACTTGGAGATCCTTGGAAAAGCCATCATCTCTGTGACCTCCTTGGTGTCCTCCATCACCTTTTTCTCTCCCCATCTTAGAGGAATATCAGAGGTTTATTTTCTTCATAGAGAAAACAGCAGTTCTCCAGGCCGAGGAATACCAAAGTGCAAAGTCACCGCGGTGACCAGGGGACCATGGGAAGGTTTCCATAGTGATGCTGAGCTTGCCATCCTGTTCCCTCAGTTCCCAGGCAATGGCAGCACTTCCACTTCACAGACAGGATCTTCCCCAAAGACACACCACTTGTGAGGTCTTGGGAGGTGGCCCAGCAGAGCCCTCCAGGCCACCACACTCCTGAGGACAGCATCTAGCATGAAAGACCAAGGTCTGGTTTATACCCGCCACGCTGTCCATGAAGGGCGGACAGGTGCAAGCATGGTTTACTCATAAAGCTACAACGAGTCCTACATATAGAAAGATATTCAAAGGACAACCACCATACAACAAGAAATTTTAAGAAACATCACAGCAGAAATACAATAAGACTAATAAATCTAAGAAAATTTATAGAAAATAGAAAAAAAGATGAAAAATATGATCAAAATGTTTTTAAAACAGAGCACTAATTCAGAAAGTTTAATACCCAAGTGATACTAGTCTCAAAGAGGTACTAGAGAAATGGAAGTGAGGAATGGAATGGGCCGCTGAGCGCCCCATGTAGCTCATGAACACAGGGCCACGGCAGAGTGGGTCTCTGGGTGCCAGGAGAAGACTCAGGCCTTAAGAGAGACAGACACAGGCACATGCCTCATCCACAGCCCACCGCACAAGTCAGCGCAGGGTGGAGAGAAGCAGATGACACCGCGGGCTGGCACATGGCCTCCGGGCGAGGCCACCATCTTCAGACCGTGGAGCAGGGGGTTGACGGAGGGGCCCACATGTGGTCGTCAGGACATCGCTCACAGAGGTGCCCATGGCTCAGTGCTGACCACAGGCTTCCCTATCTAACCTCCCAACAGAGCTGCCCCATCGGCAGGGAGCATGAGGCCACAGAGATGCCTGCAGGCTCCCTGCTTGACTCTGACAAACCCGGTGCTGGAGGACAAGCTCATGGCCCGTGAGCACCAGGGCTGGAGGGCTGCCTCCTCCTGGCCACACCACCTCCCCAGCAGGACCACTCACTGAGGCCCACAGCCCCAGGTCTGAAAGGAGTTGGCATCAGCAGGTCTGAAATGCAGGGAAGCTGGTTTTGCCTTCAAGGCCTGAGTTGTGGGTGGGGACTGGGCTGCCAGGGCCTCTCCAGCGCTGCCCTCATCTCTGAGATCAGCCACTGGCCCTGGGAGCTCAGGGGGCAGGCTCTATGTCTTTCTGATCGTGGACTTGCAGGTGCACAGAACACAGGATATTCTACAAGGACTATCTATATAAGATTTTTTTTAAAAAACTGAGTAAGAGCCTAGTACTTTGCCTTCTGAAAATGGTGTGAGTGGAACCACAGGGCACAGGGCCTGTCATCCTCTGAGGGGGGCTGAGGTCTCGGGTGGCAGAGAGGGTCTAGGGCTAAGCCAGGAGTGGTGGGAGGGCCCAGCAGGTGCAGCAGAGTTGGGCGTGAATCCACAAATGACTCAGATCTGCTAGAGCTGCCATGTGACACCAGAAAGGAACCAGGATTTATTTCAGCTGAAAGGGCCTCGCAGCCTCCACTTAAATCTCTTGAGGAGAGTCCCCTCATTTGCTCGTTAAAGAGCAATGTTCCGTGTGTGTGTTTGTGTGACATGTGCAGTTAACACATCACCAGCCCCTCATGTCCTCGACCACACACCGAATGCACATGCACTTCACATGTAACACACCCATCTGCCTGTGCCCATCCCCGTCCCCTAGGGCCAGCAGCCCATGAGCAACCCATTCGGCCTCCTCTGCATCTAGGCAACAAGAGATTACAAAGATAGTGGGGAGGGGCACTAGGGCTCCCCCCACTCTCTTATGCGAGGAGTTGGAGCAAAGGGGCCAGGGCATCCTCCTGGGGTGGGGGGTTGCTGCCTGTCGGCATCCCCACCCCCAGCTGAAGGGCCACTTTGAATGGCTCCTTGCAGCTTCCCAGAAAAGCAAAGTATGGCATGTGACACAGGGAAAACTGAGGCATGGCACCACTTTGGAACATTTACTATAAAGGGGATGCCAAGAGGAGCAGAGGCACCAGGTGCATGGGGTGAATGGCGGGGTGCTCCATGGGATCTGCCCACAACCCAGTGCTGAGGGGCTGGCAGGGGCTCACAGACCTTGTTTCCCAGCTACTGGTCCAGGGAAAGGGCAGGGGTCAGGGGCTCCCTGTGGCTGTGCTTGGTGGACCCCAGAGCCTGCCCAGCAGGTGCCCTCACCACAAGGCCAAGGGGGAAGTGCACGAAGTCCTGTGCTGTCAAATGTGGCTCCAGCTCCCCGTCCAGCGGCCAGAAACTCAGAGGGCAATGTGCACGTGTCCTGGCAAGCAGTCCACACAATTGCCGACCCAATTTCTATTAATTGGCCACAAAGGCTTGTCTCCCACAGTTGCTTTCACCAAACAAGACGGTGGGGACAGGCAGCTTTGATCTTGATGTACAGCATATCATTGATAAAGCCTTTTATTTAGATTTTAAAAATAAATAAAAATGAATCTACCAGAGGTGTGCCAGACTACACAAATGAGAGCACAGCCGGCCCTGCTCTGTTGACAGCAGACAAGGTCCTGGAAGTCCCACTCGTATCTCTAGGGGGTCCTGCTAACCACTACACCTGGAGGCTCAAGTCCATAAGAGAAGGGTCCCAACTACCTGCCATATGGCCAGAGAGGCGCTAAGGCAGAGCCTGGAGGCCGCCTCTCATCTGCATTCCCACACTTGGCACGAGACTCCCAGGGCAGCACTCAAGGCCCCTCAGGATCATATCCAGCATGCCGCCCCTGGAAGCCACCTATCTGTGTCCCGGGAGCCCCTGTGCCACTCCTCCTCACCTACTTACCATCAGGACCCAAATAAACCCCACCTGCTCTCCAGGGCCCTGAGCCCACCCTCAGATTCCAACTGCACTCATCGCTGGGCTGGGGCTGCTCCTAGAGGTCAGGTGTTGGAGAGTGTTTTCCGCATCTCTTCACGGGGACGTTACCATAGCAGATCCTCAGCTGACTCTTGGCTGGGAGACAGCTGTCCCCTTGCCAGCTTGTCCCCTCTTCCAGACCCCAACTCAGGACAGCCCAGGAAGCTTTTACACGACAGATATGATTGCTTCTGTGCCCTGAAATCTTTGCCAGCTCCTGGGAATAAGGCCACATCCTTACCAGGCCCTCATCTGGCCTGGCCTGGTCCCCATGCCCTGCTGGTCTCTGTCCAGTATGGAGTCCTTCCTTCCACACCACGTCCTCACATACTGCCGCCTCCCTACTCCCCTGGGGTCCCCGCCCCTGCCTGGCCCACCCACAGAGCTCATCACACCGCAGACCCCATGGACACCTGTTCTCATAGCACCTCTGCCATGCTTCCTGCAGCCCGATGCTGCAGGCCGGATTTTATGTAACATCCTCCCAATCCCTGTTAAACTGTAAAATTCAGGAAGAGAGAAGATGTACCCTTGCTCACCACTGCTTGGTCCTCATGCTCAGCCTAAAGGACGCCCATCCCACATGCTCCTTTCTGAACAAGTCAGAGAATAACAAATTGGCGACTTTGGAATTGGGGAGCAGGAGGCATCTCTAGTGACAGCTATCTATGAGGCTGAGGTCCTGACATGAGAGAAGTGCTGAAAACAATGGAAGAAACCTGGAATCCAGAGGACGCCATCACTGGCACCCACACACTTCCCATGGAGACATCCATGGCCCACATGCAGTCTCGCATCCAGTTCTTACAACCTGCAAAGGAGGGCTGTCTGCCCAGTCAGAGGAGGACACTGGCCCAAGGAGGGGCACAGGGCCTGGCCAGCTCACACCCCAGCCCCAGGCAACGTCACCAAGCAGCAGGGTCCTTGCCCACATCTCCCCGACCACCAAAAGCACCTGAGGATGGGAACCCGTGCACCCTGGGCCTGTCCCGTGGAGGCACTCAGAGCACCCCAGAACCAAGGCTGCTTGGCCTGCACTCGCTTTGCACCCAGAACTTCTGGGGAGATGGCATCTACTTGCCCATCAGCCACTTTCCAGTAACAGACTGAAACAGCAGGGCCAGCTCAGTGACCCAAGGGGAGCTCTGCCTCAGTCTCCCTGAAAACCTCCTCCTTTAGAACTTGCTACCTCTCCCAGACCAGGGAGTGAAGAGGAGCCCAGCTGAGCTACTCCTCACCAGGCATGGTGCTGTGTCAGGATGGGGTCAGGAGGCATCAGGAAAACCTCTGGGGGAAACAGGAGGTGCTCTGAGCTGGTTCGATACATAGGCTGAGGGTGGCCCAGCAGGCACATGGGAAGCACCCTGTGAGCAGCTCCCTTCTGAGATAGGGCTGTCTGTGCCTAGCTCCAGACAAGCCCTTGCTCACAGGCCCTGTTGCCATGGCACAGACAGCAGGACCCTGCCTGGCCCTCAGCTCTGGGGGAAGAGCCAAGTCTGTGCAGAGGATTCTGTGATTCAGAAAGGCAGGCCCAGAGGCCAGAGGTGCTGACATACCTGAGCGAGCTCACCTCCTCCCTGGACAGTGGGAAGCTCTGCTCGGCAGTGCTGGATTGAGACTGTAGCATCTTCACCTCCATCTCCAGCTAGAAGAGAGCATAGGCAGGTCAGCAGGAGATGCTGCTGCAGCCCCTTATCCCAACAGGCCCTAAGTACCCAAGATCCTGCAACTGACTTCTGTGGGGAGAGGGTGGTGCTGGGGGCAGAGCCGTCATCTCCTGGGCTACCCCGTGTCCTGAGGACCCAGGCAGCTGCACCTCACAGCCTGCCAGCTACGCAGAAGCAACCTCTCTCTCTGTGTCCACCTCCAGGACAACAAGACATTCTGGAGCATGCTAACGGGAAACATCAAAATCTGGGGAAAGGAGGTTACAGCAACTGGAAAGAACACAGTCTGAGTTTACCAAAGCTTTGATCTGTTTTAATAGTCATGGTATTTTATTTATTTGCTGCTTCAAATTCCCTTGCAGAATGACAGACGATGGACAGATTGCCTGGAAGGGAATAGGGACTTCATGGTAACTGGGGGGGTGCTGGTTGGGGCCAGAGAAGGAGCAGGGAGGGGGGTTCCTGCCTATTGGTCCAGGTGCAGGCACAGGGCAGTGCAAGGGCCTTCACGAGAGCGAGCCTGCATACAGCCCCCAGAACTTCCACTCCCAGAGTCCAGGGCTATTCCGGACGGCACCGTCTGCCAGATGTGGTTCTGTCCTTTTGATCTGACTGTGGTCAGTCTGGTAGCTGTACGCCCGGTTCTTGGATCAGAACACTCAGTAACCAATTACACAACAAGAGAGGAGAGCAGGGGCGTGGTGGACTGGGGACACAGACCCCAGAATTGACTCCCAGTCGCACTCAGACTGCCCGACACGCACCGAGGCTGGTCTACTGTGGCACAGACATGGGTTTTGAGGCTCCTTTATGGGACTCTTGCGCTCGGCTGTTTTTCTGGCCATCTCAGCCCATGGGGTGCTCTGAATGCCCCCGATCTCTCAGCATTCAGCTTGTCTGTGAATGAATGGGAGACTGGGAGAGGGGGCAGGTGGGCCTTCATCTCTCAAAGGGCTTTCACGGAAGGCGCAGTCCTGTGGGTGGCGGGCACAGCATCAGGACCATGGACCTGCAGTTTTTGCCACTCTGAGAGCTCGCCGCATTGTGTTTATCACACAAGAGCTGTCCTTAGGGCAGACATCCTCTATGGCCTCTGATAAGTCGTTACTTGTTAGAAATGACCTCAGTCAGCTACAGGAACCAGCACAGGTGTGAGCTGACAGGTGTGTCAAGCTCCAGAGCCCCAGAGAAGTCCCTGAATGGAACAACGACTGTGACAGTCTGGTGAGCGCTTAGGGGGAGCTGGCAGGGTGGGAGCGCAAGGCAGACACAAGTCTCTCCCACCACACAGCTCCTACACGGCCACTCCCCACAGTGGCCCGTCCTGATGCCCCAAAGGGAGGCCACTCGGGCTTCCCACCCGACTCCACAAAGGCTCAAGGGACAGGTGATTTCAGGCACGCCCACCCACAGGCACAGGCTAGGAATGACAGGGCCAGTCCAGGTCTGCAGACCCACCTCACCACCCTCCAGGCCCCTTAACTGGGGTGGCTGAGAGCTCCCAGGACATGGATGATGCCGCTGTCCTGAACTGGAAACAAACAGTGTCTCCGGGAAGGGTGTCAGCCATCAGCATGGTCCAGGGGTGAGGGAGTAGTGTCTCCATGTCTCCTGAGGCAGCTTATTTAGGAATTCTTGGGCCCGAGGCATCCAGCCTATGAGGCCCGAGGCGTCCAGCCTGTGAGGCCTCAATACTAATCATCGAGGTCCCAAGTGGGCCCCTTGTGCAAGTGGGCTCCCCCATCCTGCTGGTCATGGAGAGCAAGCACGAGCTGGAGTGGCCTTGGCAATGTCTCCAGAGGAAGAGAGAGAGTTAGTCTCCACACACTCAGCTGCTCCACACATGCCCGCCAGTGCCCACTGGCATGAGGTCCCCTGCACAGAACAGGCATTACACGATCACATAGTGGCACCATGACGTGATGACATGGACCAAGGCCTGCCCACGCTCACCGTGAAGCGGCATCCACTGTGTCTGGGGCCTCTCCTGCCCCTCCCACACGCACACCTCCCTGAACTGGCCAGGCTCACCGCTCCTTTCGTATGCCACCCAGACATGCACGTAGGAGGTGGGTCCTATGCCCTCTTCACGGCCATGGCCAAACAGGCCAGTGGACACACTGGCCTCACTAGAACAGGATGACTCTCCTGGAAGGACACAGAACCAGCTGAGTCCTGTCTGGGAAGATCCCCCTCAGTCTTTTCTCGGTGGGAGGGCTGAGCAGAAGAGGTGCTGAGCAGAGGAGGGAGACACACCTCACGGCTGCAAGTGTCCATGCAGCAGACAAAGCTGGTCTGCAGAGCTGCAAGGCAGGACACTTCCCAGGGATGCCACAGTCCTGGCCCCTCGTTGTGGGAGCTGTGAACCTTATGCAGCCTTAGGACCTGAGGTTCTGGTGTGGCACACAACACGTATACCCCCCAGAAACCTGCACAAAGCACCCTAGTCATCTAGGCACTACCCACAGCCCACTGGAGCCGTTAGGCTGTGGGGTTCCAGAATCAGCTTGTGCTCCCACCAGCAAATATGAATAGGTTCTTCCGTTTATTTCTCTGTTAGAAAAACGGTGACAGCCTGCACACAGTTTTGTACTCTCATTTTCTCCCTTCATCTATTTTGGAGAGATTTCCCAACCAGCACAAGAAGAGCCTCCCTGGTTCACATGTGTGGCTCCGTGAACTCCACCCCATCAATGTCCCACCTCTTGCTGACCCATCGCTCATGGGCGAAGGTTTCTGCAGCTTCCCATCTGATCCCATGAGGTCAATGCTGGGGCAAGGCGGCTCTGGGGTGTGCTGGTCCCCCCACGTGTAAGCAGCTCCCCAGAGCGAGTATCCTCCTGTGACCGACCTCCCTTCCCCAGATGGACCCGGATGTCCCTGTATGAGTATCCTGAAGCATGATGGCCCTCACAGATGTATGATTCCACATTGTCACTCACCACATTCTACCCCTGCTTCTGACTTCCTTTTCCATCCACTGTTCCATCCACAACGTCAGGGTGCTTTCTCTCTCCCACCCCATCACTCCCCTCAAACACCCCAACAAAATTGCTTTAGAGAACACTGGGACTGTATCAATGCCCACTCTGGGGAGTCAGTGTGTGAGGACACAGCTGCCTGTCCTATTCACGGGGGTGCTGTCAGCCTCACACACACACCCCAACAGGCAGCAGGCCTGGGGCTTCTTCCTGTCTGTGCCCGCTGTTGTACATGGGAGGCATTTTCTTGTATTGTCTAACTTGTGTCTCCACGTGCAGGCCTGAAAATCCCTGGGCATTCATTTTGTTCCCCACCCTTGCCCGCTGTTCCAGCTGCTGCAGCAGCTCTCAGCAGGCGGTCTCGGTTCATGATCATGTCAGCCGGAGAGATTGGTGGCCTCCCTCCTTCCCAGCCTGGGGGCTGCACCTCCACACCAGGAACCCAGGACGTCCTGAACCTGTTTTGTGGCTCCTGGGAGCTGAAGCTCTAACTTACAGCATGTCAGTTTGGGGCTGAAATAAATATACTTTATTATGTTGAGAAATTATCCATGTGTTCATATTTCATAAAGACTGAACACGGATTTCTGTAAAATGCCTTTTCAGCAAATATGGAGCACATACCCAAAAATCAAGCCAGCAGTCCAATGTGGGGGAAACCGTGGGGCGCGTCCCAGGTGCTTGGGGTGGCATCCGCAGCCTGAATCCCGTGCATGCACGACACCCACACCGCACAGTTGTCACTCACCTCCCAAAAGTCTCCCCCTCAGAGCCTCCAGTCAGCATGTGTGGGGCACACACCTGATGCTCTCACAGAATCTCCCTCAAAACTGCCTCAATCTGATACAATTTCTTTTCTTTGGGGAAGGACAGGAGCAGCCATTTTGCAACAAATGTATAACTGGTCTCTTTAACATTTCTATCACTTCCAGAGTCAATAGGTTTCACATTCCTAGAAAGTATTCATTTTATTCAGATTTGTTTTTTTCTCTTAAGATTTTATTTATTCATGAGAGACACAGAGAGACTGAGGCAGAGGAAGAAGCAGGCTTCCCATGGGGAGCCTGATGTGAGACTCGATCCCAGGACCCTGGGATCATGCCTTGAGCCAAAGGCAGACACTTAACCACTGAGCCACCCAGGAGTCCCTACTCAGATTTGTATTTAAGTCGATCTGTGATATAACTTACATCTATTCTTTTTAGATTTACTTCCAAGTTTTCTTCCTTTGCCATTGAGGTATAGCTCACACATGATCCAGTGCAGAAGCCCTGGGCTGGCTCCGGACCATGCACATCCACACCTGTGGGGCACCACGAGTAGGACCTGAGGGCTGAGCACCAGGGGGGCTCCCACATTCCTCCCTGCCGGAAACTCTGATGATTCTCAGTTCTTGTGTGGAGGAGGGCACATCTACTTATTTTTCACTGGGACTGTGAGTGATTCATACATTTTACTGGCTTTATTTTGGGGCACAGGCACTTGGATTTATTTATTATTTCCACTATTTTTCACTTTTTTATTAACTTCTGCTTTGATCTTTGCAGATTCCTAGTTTTTGCTTTACTAGGGCTTATTTTGTTTTCCTTTCCTGAGTTCTTGAGTGGGGTCTAATCTATCTCTATTCACAGTTTCCTGCTCAATAATATAAATATTTAATCTGTAAATTTTCTTCTCAACTCTGTTCTGCCTCCCAAAGGCTCTGAGACATGTTTTCTAGATTCCGTGCATTTCCAGATGCCCTTTCCTCTTCGACCCAAGAAATGCTAAAGATGGAGGTTAGGGTTTTCTTTTTCTGTTTTGTTTCGTTCATAACCTGGAATTCATCACATTGTGATCAGGTGTGCATGTCTCCATCAGTTCTACCTGTTTGAGCTTATGAAGATTTTCTGTATTGTCAACATATGGTGAATTCTGGTAAACATCTCCTATGAGCACTTTACAAAAAGAGTATCCTTTAGTTTTGGGGTTGAGGGTTTCATGTAAAACAGACTGTATTTCTTCCATCACTGATTCTTGGCCCACTTGAAATATCACGGGTCACGAAGTAAAACAAATTCTCCTCATGGTGGCATCCTTGATGATTCCCCCAAATCTCTCCCCATTTCTGCTCTTTCTGAACATTGATGATATATGTGTGCCCTGTTCATCTTGTTTACTCTTTTGTGTGAAATTCTCTTGATCTTTATAAGAGTCTGTATCTTTTTGTTGTAGTGGTTACTTTCGTAACTCTTTACTTGATACAATATCTGCACTTTTCTGCTTTCGACAGTTCCTGTTCACCTCCTACAACGGATGTATGACGAGTCGGACATATCTCACCTCTTGCTGTCCACTGCCCACAGTTAAATGTGTGCTTGCTACACAATGTTAACTTACGTTGTTTTAACCTTCAGCTACCGTGGCTGAACACTGCTGCTGCCATGTCTGCTCCTGTCTTCTCCCTTCCTGAGAACTTCCACAGAACAGGTCAACTCCACGTTTGCAGAATCCATGGCACCCACCTGGTCCTGCTTCCTGAGCTCCATGCTGGTTGCTCAGCTCCAGCCACTGCTCCCTGTAGACATGCACCTCAGCCCTCAGGGCCACCAGCTCCAGCTCAGCCTCTGTTCCGGCTCCACGGATATCCCCAGATTTGCAGCAAAACTCTCTTAATTTTCATCTGCTCAAGGTCAGGTTGTTAATTTTTTCTGTGAAAATTTTTTGTTATCTGCTTTTCTCCAAAACTTCTGGGTTTTACAAAATTGTGTGATGTTGCCTTTATAACTCATCAGTGAAGGTGACTTTCATTCAATGTAGCTTTGTGCAAAAGTCCAGACTGCAGAAAGGATGAGCTGCCTTCTCTTCTTCCCAATCTGACCAGGTGGCTCTGAGTCCTGTGTACCTACCCAACCTCTCTCTGCATGAAGGGAAGCCACAAGCTCCCTGTACATCCAAGAGCCACTCAGACCTGTCTGAACTGACTGGCCTCTGCCTCCCTGCCTGTGGCCACCACGCCTACCCCACTGCAGGGCAAACAGGGGTGCCCCTTGAACCCCAGCAGAGTCAGTCACAGAGCACTGTTCTTTCTCAGTAGCTTCACTTCTGGGCACCATCTTGCGCGCCTCCAGTACTGCCACTGCTGAGGGCCAGCTCCCTCCGGTGTAAGGGGCCAGGGATTCAGCTGTAGTTCTGTTGGGCCCAAATTTAGGTTTGCCTTGTTTGGCTTTTATTCTTTTTGGTACGTTTGGACAATTTCCAGGAAAGAAGGAAAAAATGCTGACTTATTCCACAGTGTTCAAAGCAAAACAGGCCCTTTTAACTTGTAAGCTTGACTCATAACTAACAGGCTTTCTACTTGACCCCCTCCTATACTGCTAGTGCCTGGTAGGTACCCTGACCCTCCAACAACTATAGCCCACTCATGCCAAGGCCCTCGGGGTGCCTGCACTCCCCAGCTCCCCAAACTGGGGTGGTAGCCAGCACACAGGACACAAGATGCCTGTCTGCAGGTCAGATCCCTAGCCACCGTTCAGATCCATCTCTAAGGCCACCTTCTTCACCAAACCAGAAATGCCAGCCCCCGTGCACTGTTTGTGTGACTTTGTTTCCCACTGGCCCAGGTAGATACACTCCATTCACCTCTTAAGCCCAGGCAGGGCACAAAAAGGGTGGTCCAGGCCCGCAGGCAAGGGCACCAGAGCAAATGGATGACCCACACAAGCCCATACCTGGCGCTTCCCTTGCACCAGGCTATGTGCCAGGCAGCCTTGGCACATATAAGTGTATAAGCCAGTGTATAAGCCAGGCCTCTGCCAGGACTTCTCTGGGCAGGTGAGTAGAGCCAGGGTAAATATGCAAGGAAACACGCCATCCAGGAAGGAAAAAGACCTGGAGATTGTTCACCTACCAGACACCTCATTTCAGAAACTACTTCAACAGGTCAATATTTAAAAGGAGGGAAACCAGTCAGGCTTTGATAGGGCCCACTGGAGGAGGGGCTTCGGGGAACAGCTGGGCATGGGGTTCAGGGCTGTCTGCAGCCATGGCCTATTTTCCAGGGCCCCTCACCACACTGCCAAGGAGCCTCTGTGCTCATTCACACACACGCTGAACTCAATTTCCGCATCTGTAAAGTGAGGTCTGAGCAGGAAGGGAGAAAACTGAGAGGCAAATGCTCATTGTAGGGCCTGACACACACCAGAGTGGAAGCACCCTCCCTGCAGAGCCCCTCAGTCACCCCCTCTGGAGGGTGCACAGGCTGGCCCATGGCCCCTCCCTCCTCCACCCTCAGGCCTGGGCCCTGCTTGCCCCAGGGCGGGGGAGGGGGGTGTGCACAAGAGCTCAGGTTGCCTTTTAAGCCAGGCAAAGCCACACTGCTATGACCTGGCACTGGAAGAAGTGAAAATTGGAAATGCATTAATATTGCAGTCTGCAACTACCTATTTCATACTTGACTGAGAAAAATCTGTATTTGGAGGTGGTTTTAAAAAAAAGAACATGGGACTAATTGGATTGCATCTTCTGAGAGACTTGCTAAATGACAAAACCACGAGGGCCATTCTGTGAGCCATTCTAAAACCACTTCCAGCCCACAAGTAGGGCTCGGAAGGGAGGCACCCTCACAGGGGCCGTGTGTAGTTGTAGCACGTGGCCCAAGGCAGAGCTCGCAACTAGGACCAAGATCACGGGCCACATATACCCCGGACGAGATCCTGGGCCTGCCACCGCCCCTGGGAACCACTCCGCAAAGCTCCCTGCTTCATCTCTACACGTATCTCCCAGAGAGAGGCTGTTCTGCCTTTCCAGCCTCTGAAGTTAATACACAAATTTATATTCCTTTCTTGGGCTTGATCTCCAAATTAACAGGCATAATTACCAGCAATGCCTGCTCTAAACGAATCTAACGCCTAGGGAGCCCGGCTGCTGGCAGACTGTGGTCACACACTGGACAGTGGGCATCCCTGGGGATGCCCTGACCCCTGAAGCCAGACATGACGGCCCTGTCCATGGCTCCCTCTGAGGCTGCTGCTTTTTGTTCTGTAGGCTAGCAAGCCAAGGCCAAAGAGGTAAATGTTCCTCCAAAGCCATGTGCCAGCTGACACTCTGCTGCCATTTTTAGGCCTGAACATGGAGCCAAACACACATGGGGCCCGGGAAGCAGACCTGCCAAGTGTCAGAAGCCAATGGCTTCGGACCTGGTGGAAGGTCCGGCCATCCCCATAACATGAAATGCCCAAGCCTCTGACTTTTCCACTTTGAAAGAGAAGTGGTAGCATCTGCATCACAGGCTGCATGACCAAGTCAGGGACTACAGAGCCCACCCACACACCAGATGCTGGGGACACTCCCAGCCTTCCGAGAAAGGGCTGCCAAGTGGGAAGATGGCTTCACTCTACCATCTTGCCTGTGTTTCACGATCTTCACTTCATACAGCGTACAGGCATTGCTAATTCAAATAGTCAGAAAACACTAAAAATATCCATTTACTGGCTTAGAGCCCAGGCTAGCATCCACCCAAGAGCAGGCCACCAGTCGAGCCTTTGCTTTTGATAGCCAACCATGGCTAGTTGCCCACATGGCGGCTCATGTCCTGACTGCAGGTCTTTACCAATCCCTCTGGCTTTCTGCCCCAGGAACCGTACGTTCCAGAGAAGCGGCATCCACTGAGCCCAGCACTGGCCTCCAGGCCCCCATGAGTGCCAGGAGCACTAAATGGCGTTCGCCAAATTGCTGAATAAACGTAGGTATCACCACTGCCCTGCTCTGGGGTTTTGGCTCCGTTCATGCGGGGTAGGCCCTAACCCCAAACCGCAGAGAGGGGCCTGCTCCAGGGGCCGCCAGCAGAGTCCTGCACTCTGGCAGCCACATGCAGACAGCAGAGAATGGTGGGAGACAAGCCACTGCCGTGTCAGGGTGCCTTTGCAAGGGCCAACAGAGCTCGAGGTCTAATTCTAGAAACCTGGAAACCAGGCCCTCACGTCAGCATGGATCAAGCACAGGAACTGGGGTAACACCTCTGGGAGAACAGAAGGCTGGAAGGTATGAGGCAGGCCCAACGGTCATCCCAGCTTGCCATCTTAGGTGAGTCCAGAACATAGCCCAGCTCAGGCTGAGAAGGCAGAGTCAGGAGTGTGGGGAGGCCTTGGTGGCCAGAACTTATGGTGAAGGGGGTATGCAGGGCCTACCACAAGTGCACAGCAGAACCTGACTGGCATATGCAGGACAGGAAAGACCCCCAGACCAAACAGTGAAGAATGAGAAGAGCCAGGAGGGAAAAGCACCAGCTCTGTCAAGCTGGACTCCAAAGCCCCAGCTCTTGGGGCACCAGGCAGAGCACCCAGGCAGGCTAAGGCCCAGAGCTGGGGATAATTAGCCCTGGGTCCGCCCAGAATGTCATAAAATGCCACCCGACCAGATTAGATTATGTCTAAGGAGTTTCACCAGATCCCTGAACGAACCTCAGGGATCTTCACAGGAATACACACATCTGCGTCCCCCCAACACAGATGTGCACAGAATGACTGAAAACAGTCAATATCACTAAATTCCATACTTCACATATTAAGCATAGACATGAGGAGAAACGGAAGACCAATATAAACTTTGTAGCAACATAAACAGCAACACCTGAAATAAAAAGATACAGGTCGTCCTGCTGGAAGATGAGGTCAGGGAGCTTGGAGACACAGCCACAGGAATGATTCACAATGAAAAAAGAATTTTCAGAAATGAGAAGAGCACACATGGGTGGGGGACAAGTCGCAGTACCCCAACTGTGGGTGAGCGGACACTCACCAGAGGAGGAGGACAGCAAGTCCCCAGAGCTAAGAAACACAGAATCCCCATAGAAGAGTGCAACAAGGTACATCATCATAAAAGAGCCCTCTCTAGAAAGCATCATCAGAGAACACAGACAAGATACAGAGAAGCTTGATGGAGATGACAGGCTTTTGATGGACACAGAGTAAGTCAGAAGTCAGAAGACAATCCCCTTCAAGTCCTCAAAGAAAAAAGCATGGCCTTGAGAGTGAAGGTGAGTAAAACCATCACACGTTTAGCTAGCCTGGTGAAAGGAAAGAAAGAAGGGTCCACATGCTGATGCAAAGGGAGAGCAGAGTCACTGTGGCTGACCTTAAGAAGTCAGAAGGACGGCAAGAGGATCCTGGAACATCTGTCCACCTACAGGCCACCTAGACGATTCAGACAAACTCAAGAAGAAATGTAAGAGCTAAGCAGACCTGTGACAAGTCAGGAGGCTCCGTCAGCAAGAAGATCTCCCACCAAAGGAATGTTCAGGATCAGAGGGCTTCACCAGTGAACACTCATCAGTCATGTAAAAGAACTAACAGAGAATTCCCAAATTCTTCCAAGAAGTTAAAGAGGAGGGAACGTTTCTTAGCTTATTCGACAAGACCAGCATCACCCTGAAACCACAGCCAGAGAGAGCATCACGTGAAAAGAAAACTAAGACCAAGAACCCTTAACAGGCACACAAAACCTCAACAAGGTAGTAGCTGGCCACACTGGAGGCATCTGAAAGGGTCATACGCCAGGAATTCAAGAGTGGCTTGACATAAAAAAATCAATTAATGCAAAGCACCACAGTAACAGAATGAGGGGGAAAAAACCACACGATCATCTCAACTGAGTCAGAAAAAGCACTTGGCAAAAGTCCAACACCCATTCATGATAAAAATGTTCAACAAACCAGGAGTCAAAGGGAATCTCTCCGACCTGATAGAGGGCATTCTCTGACACCCACGGAGAACATCATGCTCTGCGGTAAGGGACTGAGAGCTTCCCCCTCAGATCAAGAAGGAAACACAGATGTCTACTTTCTCCCCTGCCACTGGACATGGAACGGAGTTCCAGTAGCAGCAGTCATGCAAGAGCAAGAAACAAAAGCCATCATATTGGAAAGGAAGAAATAAAGCATCTCTGCTCACAGATGACATGATCTCATAAATGGAAAAATCTACAGAATTCACAAAAGTATTGGAGTTCAAAAGAATTTGGCAAAGTGGCAGGAAACAAGATCAACACACAAACACTGGTGGCATGTCTGCATATTAGCAGTAACAATCAACAAACAATCCAATTCCATTCTCAAGAGCATCAGAGACAGTAAGAAACTCATGAGTAAGCATAACCAAGGAGGAAATACATACACATTGACAACTATAAACATTGCTAAAACAGATGAAAGTAAACCTCAATAAATGGAGATATTCCGTGTTCATAGGCTGAATGGAAGACTTACCACTGTTAAGATGGCAATCTTCCTCATAGTGATCTGCAGATTCAATGCAATTCCTGTTAAAATCCTCAGTCTTTTTTGCAGAAGTGGGAAAGCTGATCCTAAAATTCATATGAAATTACAAAAGACCCCAATAGCAAGATAATTCTGAAAAAGAAGAAAGTTGGAGGACTCGCATTTACTATTTTCAAAACTTACACAAAGTGACAGTAACCAAAACAGTGTGGTGCTGACAAAGGATAGATGAACAGATCAAGGGACCCAAACTGAAATCCAGAAATAAATCCAAGCATCTATGGTCAAGTGATCATCAATAAATGTGCTGGGACCACTAGATGTCCACGGGCAGAAGTAGTAAGGGAGATCCCTACCTCACATCATCTTCAAAAATCAACTCCAAATTATTAAAACCTAAGTGTCAGAGCTAAAACTATAAAACTCTTAGAAGGAAACACAGGAGTAAATCTTTATGACCTCAGAGGTAGCAAGTTTCAGATACTGATAGGACACCAAGAATACCAATGACAAAATGGATAAAAGCCAAAACCTTGTGCACACCAAAGGACATCCTCGAGAGACTGAGAAGACACTCAGCAAATTAGCTATCTGATGAAGATCCAGTATCTATAATTTATGAAGAACCCCTACAGAAGTCCTATAACTCAACAATAAAGAGACAGAAAACCCAATTTAAAAATGGGTGAAGGATCCAGAAGGACATTTTTCCAAAGAAACCATGTAAGTGGCCAGCAAGCACATGAGGAAACACTCCATCCACATCACCAGCACTTAGGGAAATGCTTACCAAAACTACAACATGTACCTTATACCCACCAGGAAAATAACATGCGCTCCTGTCCCCTCTCATTCTGACGTTGGTAATCTGTGTTTTCTTTCCCTTTCTTCTGAGGAGTCTGGCTGGAGAGTCCGCAGAGTGCAACCTCGTGTACAGAACTCACCCCTGAGTGAAACCCAGAGAGTGGGAGACAGATGAACACTTGCAGGGGGAGCTTTCTAGGGGTCTATGCCTTGAACAGAAGCAGATGAGAGCAGGGGCAGGAGACGAGGCTCCTTGGCGGAGCTGCCCAAGCGTCAGGCATAGACTGGCAGCAGGGTCAGTGTGGACCAGTCTCTGACCTGCCTGTCTCCTCTGGTGACAAACAAGTCCCTCCTTCCTTGCAAGGAGGCCTGGCCTGCCAAACTCACTCACAGCTCCAAAGCATAATGAAACTTTAATGCTAATGGTTCTGGAGGCTGGCTCACTACCACAGCATAACCTTTAAATAGAGATTGTGTATTTCAGTTTAATTTGGGAGGATACACAGTTCGATCCCAAGGGCCTTACCCAATTCCATGAATCCATAACCAGCAGGAGGAGCAGAGGAATGTGCCTCAACCTCAAAACAATCCTAATGAACTCAGTGCTGCTGAGCGCCAGAGGGAGGATGCTCAAGCCTCTAGTCTGTTTGATCACATGCTCTGGGGATGCACGAGGGTCTGCCTGGGCCAAGGACCACAGGTGGTACTGATGGAGTCAGGGTGCACTGCATCCTAGGATTCAGGCTGCTGCCTTCTCCCCAGAGCCCAATCAGGGCAGGCAACTCAAGTGTCCTAGAGGAGACAACGCTGAGGTCAGAATGGGAATCCTGGTTAAAGGCTGCCTTTCTGGGTCAGCTCTGGACCCATCATGCATCCAAGAAGGTCCCTGTAGTGGCTGTTGCTTCCTGGGGAGGATGAGAGGGGCTGAAACACACTATCCTCATCACGTTTCACTTCTGGAGGGGCACACCCAACGCAACAGGCCAGACAGGCCACAGGGAGCCAGTGGTGGCTCTCCCAAGCATCTCCTAGTGAATATAGCTGGGACATGCCTGCCAGCACCTCAGAGAAAGAAGCCCAGCTACAGAGCTTGTGCAAGCAGAATTTTTACTCTACAGAGACATTCCCTACGTTGTTGGTAAGAAAGAGGACTCTAGTGACTCCCCAGCCTGCCCACCCAGTGAACAGGCTGAGACAGTGCTCCAGAGACGCTGGCAGGGCAGCCCAGCAGTAGGTGACAGGTACATGGTGAACAGAAGACAGAAAGGCCCAAGACACAGACTTGGAGAAATCCAGTATTTAAGCTGAAAAAACAAACAAACAAACAAACAAATAAACAAACCAGAAACAAAGCCCAAAGCTGCCCAGATCTGGAGGCAGTCTGGGCAGCTCACATTTATTCTGGGTATCAACAGGAACACTCAGCATCCCAGTCATGGTTTCTGCTGCCTCAGACCCAGCTCCACAGAGTGGGAAGCTCATCCCCAGGAACTCATGGAAGGAGACATGTCTGTGCCCTGGTGTGACCCGCTTCCAGCGGGGTCCAAAGGGTTGGCTGAGGCAGTGAGGCTCCCTCCTCCAGAACAACAGTTGTTGACATGGGGTGATATTGCCAGAAATTCCAAAAATATCTCACAAGAACTGAAAAAGCCTCTCCAGACAAGTGGATGTAGCAGAAACGTGTCCACAGTTCTAAGGGCTCTGGACCCTCTATGTTTTTACAGATGACATCAAGGAGGCTACAGAGAGGAAAAACCCTCACTACAGAACACCTGAGGTCAGCTCTGTCAAGTGGAGCTTATCCATGGGTCCCAGGACACCCACGTGTCTACACTTCCCAGTTAGGAAGGCACAAGACAAGTCCGACTCCAGAGGAATAGCACAGTCAGGGCCACTGTGCAAGCTTTCCCATAGGCTATGCCCGGGGGCCCTTCCATGGCAAAGGAAGCAGCAGTGAGACCCTGGCTGGCAGAGAGCCCAGGACAGTGAGCCCCCGCAAAAGACCGTGGGAGCCAAGGCCAGGACCATGTGTCACCCAGCTCCCCCTGAACATACTTACAAGGTGTGGCCAACATGTGCGAGAGAAATTGCAGCAGTTGGCGAAGATGTGGCAGATTTAATAATACAGTAGGGAGCAAACTCACTTAATGCGGACACAATAAGAACTGGTAGTTGAGAAGGAGCCAAGCTAGAGAGGGTCAGTGCAGAGGTGCGAGACATTTGAACAATACAAAAACACCGGGCAGCCCGGGTGGCTCAGTGGTTTAGTGAAGCCGGCAGCCCAGGGTGTGATCCTGAGACCCGGGATAGAGTCCCACATCAGGCTCTCTGCATGGAGCCTGCTTCTCCCTCTGCCTCTCTCTCTCTCTGTGTCTCTCATGAATAAATAAATTTTTTTTAAAAATACAAAAACAGCATACTTAGAACCAAGGTGAGCCCGAAAAGGTCTGTTGTGGAGGATTCCTCCCCAACTGGAAGGAGACCCATGGTTTTTAAAGATAATTTAGCCAATTTCTATCTGTGGCTATAACAGATTCTCACCGGGCCTTGGCTTTGTGGGCTGGGGTGTGCAGGGGGCTCTTTTTCCTCATCTGGAGTGCCTGCCTTCTCTCAGCCCCCTTACCCCAAGAGGCACCCCAGCAGGCTTGTGGTGAATGTGGTGATGCCAGCTAGGGCAAAGAGCAATGTGCAAGTAATGGAAATGATCAAACACCCAGGCACAGACCTAACAGGAAGCGTGCAAGACTTACTGGAACAGAGGACCAAACTCCAGTGAAGTCTGTGAAGACTGAGAGGCCAGAGACATACCAGATGTCACGAACAGGAAGCTAGGGCTGCAGAGAGCCTACAAGCACAGGGCAACAGGATTCTTCCATGAGAGTTGACAAGCTAACTCCAAGCTTTGCCCAGGACAGAAAACACGGGGATATCTAAGAAAACACTGAGAAGGTCAGGCCTTGTCAGATACGCAACATGCTAAGGCTCTGGGGCTCTGCTTCAGACAGGAACAAAGTGAAGTGTTCCTCCCACATCAGGGGAGTTCTTCTTTTGTGTGAGGATCCAATTAGGAGCAAGAAATTACACCATTAGACGTTCATTTCCTAGGCTAAGAATCATCTTCTCAGAATAGAGTCTCTAAGATGCAGATGGATCCTTGTAAGGTAATAAATCACTAATCTCTTGTTAGGTCTTTGCAAACCCAGCAAAACCAACAAGACCAGCCCCCACACTGGGAGAGAGGACCAGAGACGCAAGCTGCTTCCCTATGTCCACATCTGGTCACTCAGCAAGTACTTTAAACCAGGGCCCGGGGCCCAGTCCCATGGGACTGTGCTATCTGCACAGGACCACTGGCATGAGCAGGCCCCACAGTACCCATCAGCCTGCCACCTGCCCAACTCACCACACCTCTCCCTTCATCTGGGCCATGGCGACAGCACCGGCACCCAGAGTCTGCAATGAGGACTTGGTGACATGGTCTGGGTACAGCACATGGGAGCACTCAGCACTCAGTAGCTGTGGCACTATCTGAAGCAAGTTCATAGTAAGGACAAGGGCTATGGTGATGACCACATGCCCACAAGTGAATGTGGAGCGGGAAGGCAACATGTCATTACGAAGGGACAGCAAGTGGGAAGGAGAGGCAGAGGACGTTTAGCTTGATTCTGAGGGAGAACTCAGCCCCGTGAGATGGAAACACATTCCTAGGGGCAGAAACAGCACGGAGGCAACACGCAAGGGTGAAGGAAGCCGTGTACAGAGAATGGCAGGGCCTTGTGAACACATGCATGAGGAAAGGCATGGCGAGGCGGAACGGCTGCCTGGAAGTGGCTCAGGAGACACTCGTTGAATCCGGCCGATTTACCATGGGGGTGCCAGGCACTAAAACTGTCCAGCTCAAGGTGCATGACCCCTTCCCCCCTTAGGAGCTACATCCTAAGATGTGGGACCATCTCTGCAAGGGCCCCACCTGGACACCCTAAGGAGGAGGGGACCCAGGGCTGAACTCAGGGCATGGACAAGCCTGTGCAGTATGCACCATCCCAGGGCAGCCGGCAAGAGATAGCAGCTAGAAGCCAGCTCCACATCCCTCAGTCACCCCGACCTCTCCAGCCCTGAGGCACCTGCTGGGGACTCTGCTCTCAGGGAAGCCCTGTGCACCCCAGGGCAGCTCAATGGTAACTTCTAAATACACCTCATTGGGATGCCTCAGTGGCTCAGCAGTTAAGAGTCGGCTTCAGCTCAGGTTGTGACCCCGGGGTCCTGGGATCGAGTCCTGAATCAAGCTCCCTGCAGGGAGCCTGCTTCTCCCATTGCCTATGTCTCTGCCTCTCTCTGTGTCTCTCATGAATAGATAAAATCTTTAAAAATAAATAAATAAACAGCATCCCAGGCACCCATCCTCAGAAGCCAGCACTCAACAGTGGATAGGACGGCTGAGAACAGTGTGCGGTGACCAGGACTGTGGGGCCATGGCGTTGGGACACAGGTGGGAGTCCTAACAGAGCCACCCCGGGGGCATGCACAGCTCTGGGCATCAGACACCCCTCAGTGCACTGTCCCCATCTGTGAAGTAGAGACAGTGACAATGCTGCCTGCGCTAACATGGGTTAGTGCAGTCTGGAACACAAAAGATACTTCCATAGTCAGGAATCCTGAAGGCCCAGGTAGAGGTGTGAGCTGGCAGCAAAGCCACTGGAACTGGAAGCCACTAGAAGCCGTGCCTCTGCATCCTGATGAGTAAAAGGCAGGGGGCGGGGTGGGTGACAACGGCCACCTTGCAGGGCTCTGAGAGCTGACGTTTGCAGAACTCTTGGAATAGTGCCCAGCTCGCTGTCAGGTGGGTGAGTGTGCATTAATAAACTACTATCACCACCAGTATTTGGGGCACTCAAGAATGAGCCTAGTCTGCAGATGCCCACCCAGAATCAATCCCACTCCCCAATCACACTCTTCAAGTGCTCACTCCGTGCCAGGCACTAGCCACCTGAAGATGACCAGGATGTCGCTTTGATGTGGAGGAGCCAGCACTGCTCCTAAGCCAGCAGACTGCTCTCCTGCAGCAAAGGTCTGTCTCTCCCACTGGCTACCCTGAGGACATAGGATGGCCAGGCATATGGCCAGCAGTGGGCACAAAAGTGCAGAAGCAGCGACCCCCAGGAAATGCTGGGAGCGAGTGGATGCGGCAGAGGGGCCGGCCTGGGGAAGGTAAGCAGGACCAGGTCCTGGGACACCCACAGACTGCACAGATCATCCAGATCAGCCTTAGAGCTGAGCCAGCCAAGTGCGGCAGGTGAAGCCCAGGTAAGGCTGGGGACACAGCCGCCCACAGGGCCACGTTTGCCCACCTCTCCTGCACTTCAGCGGCAGCTCCTGGGGCTCAGTCTCTGAGGTACCCTGGCCCCAGCCTGCCACCTGCAGCCCCGAACATCTCACTGAATCATGCGGGGTTCCAGAGTCAGACACTGCTCTTGGGGAGTAAACAGGCTGGCCAAAATCTGAGGCTGCCGCCAGCCTTGGAGACCCAACTCCCCTGGCCATTGCAGTGACATTCCCCATAAGCCTTCCTGACTCCCCAACCACAGATGAAGTTCCTCCATCAAAGCAGGGGGTCTTCCATCCTGGGCTTGGTCCTGTGGCAGGATGGATGCAGGACGTGAAATGAGTCACTATCAGTCACAGAACCAGGAGGTTCTTGTAATAATTTTCCGGAAGGCAGCTGGCAATGCTGGCAGACTGCGATAAGGCCAGGTTCTTGGGCAGGAGGCACGTACAGATGCTGGCTGCCAGCACTGAACAATGAGAGCTCACACAACTCCTCCTGACAATTTCCTGACCCTCGATGCTGGTTTCACAATGACAGAGGCATCAGCAAGCTGCATGCAGGTGTGCGTGGCCCCTCGTAGAGCTTAAAGTCGGCTCTCACTGGCATCTCTTGTCATCTGCGTGTCAGCCCCTCGGAGCTGCAGCTAGTGAGGTTGACACTCGAGGATGAAAGCCCCAGGTTGGGAGAGGCCACATGTAGGCTGAAGGCTGCAGGTTTGAGGATGCTTCTCTCCCTAGGACAGTGGGCCTGCCCTGCTGGGTGCTGCCACCCCACAGATACCCTGTAGAGCGCCTGTCATGGCCAGCGTGGGGCAGCTCGCACATGGACAGAGCTTCTCCCTTTCTGAATGACCGGCCACAGGCCCAGAGGCTGGCAGCGCAAGCCCACAGGAGCTGTTAGCAGACAGTCTCAAGGCGGACAACTGCTTCATCAGCCAGAGTCGGGAGGGGTGTCATTCCCCTTAAATCGGAAAATAAATCTTCACTTCTTGCTCCCTGGAGTACATAAAATATTAGAGGGATTTTTATAGTTATAATAAAAAAACTCATTTCTCCAGCCACTGCTGGCCGTATCTAATTAGGGTGAGGGATGTTAATGATACAACTATGGCCCAGGACATTTTTCCTTGTGATATTAATTGCATTTAAAGGGAAAAGCCTGAATTGTGCCATGCTTCCTAATTAGCATGAGTTTGCTAATTAATAACAGAAAGGCAAACCATCTTTGTCTTATCATCTGCAATTAGCTACAGATATTTAAATTCTCTTTTTTCTCCCCTTTCCTAAAGAGTGAATCAATTTAGGGCTCAGAAACAACAGGCTGGGCAAGGTGGCACAGGAATCAGGCCGTCCCCAACCTACCTGGACAGAGGATGGGGAGGCGCCCTCCTGCAACCAGAGGTGCCCCCTGCTGCACCTTTTGCCATGACTGCCCTTAAACAGGGTGAGGGTCACAGAGCCAGACCCAGGGTGGCTTCGGTTCCCATGTCAGAGAGAGCTCTTGCCACCATCCCCACCTTCAACCTCTTACTCCCACGTCAACGAGGGCTTACAGCAGGGACTGGGACGCCCTCCTAACCCTCATCTCCTCAGGCTGAAGAAGGTAATGCCCGCAGAGGATGGAAGAAGAGAGGCTCGTGAGCCTCTGAGTGAGCACCTGCTTCACTCCGCCTCGAGCCATGTGTTCTCCCACTAAGCGGGAAGGAGAGAGAGGAGAAACAAATGGGAACAAGCTCAACATGTGACAATCAGAAGGCAGAGATTAAACCTGTGTGAGGTGACAGCTACAGCCTGGATCCAAGGAAGCAAGGCAACCACAATGTCCCGCTTGTGTGCACCAGAGAGCCTGCAACTCTGCGCATAGCTGGGAAGAGCCAGGTCCTCACTCGCCTGCCAGGCTCTGCACGGCTGGTGCCATGGGGACATTTCAGCCAAAGCTCCCCAAGGAGCATCTTCCCCAAAGGCCTCACAGTGCCTGAGGTATGGCCCCTGCACAGAGGTGGGGGCGCCAGGTCTGCACTGGCTGACATCAGCACCACCTGGGGAGAAGAGGGCCCTCCCACTTACCAGAGTTCTAGTTTAATTAGTCTAGAGGTGGAACCAGTATTCAGGATATTAAGGCTCAAGGGAGCTTTACACAATGGAAAGAAAGTACGGGCTGAAAACAAGGCGAGAAAGCCACTCTCCAGCCCCATGTCCCTTGGGCATCCCCACAATGAGATGCAGCAGCCCCAGTGGCCCCATGGCAGAAGCCTGGGAAAGGCAGGACCCGGGCCGAGATGCCAGCTCTGATAGGTGGTTGTCTCAGCCTCCATGCCGAGGGCTGGGCCTGTGCTCAGCACAACTGCATCCTCCTTCTCCCCACCCGTGTGTGCACGGCAGGACACACAGCCCTCAGCCACATGTCTGTTCAGGTCAAAGATGAGGGAGCGATGCATGTGGACCCGCACATCAGGGTCTTCCCCAGGGTTCTTCATATGGATATGTCTGACTTCAAGGAGCATCCCAACCCCACACCCAAGGTCTAGAAACCAGGCAGGCTGAGCTGCACCCCAGGCATGTCGCACCCCACACCACCCCCCCGCAGTCCCATTAGTCACGCACATACACATGAGCTGGGCCACACTATTGACAAAGCTCCCCACTCCAGGCTCACTGGAGGCAGTTGTCCCCCACTCCCATCAGGCCCCACCTGGGTCCCAAGCTCTGTTCCCCGCCAGATAAGGGTGAAGGATCTACACAGAAGCACAGCGGTTCCCTTCAGATTAGTCCACAATGAACGCATGCTGCAGAGAACTCACTCAGGAACAAGATGTGCCCACAGGGCCCCCCGCAGCAGAAACATTGGCGGGCTGCTGTACATTTTGAAGATCCTGTGTGTGACAACAGGACTGTGCTGTGGGGCCTCTTCCCCAGGTCCTAGGTGCCCCTCCTGGGTTGCATGTCCAGGTGCTGGAGAGCCTGACAGGTCTTGATCCACAAGGTCTACCTTCTTGGTTACGTTCACTGGCTCCGGAAGATGTATACATACCCAGGAGCTTCGAGGGTCTTGATGTGGGAACTCACACCCCCAGGCCTGGGCACCCAACAGCCAGCGGCAGCTCAGACCCCTACGTTTTTCTCTTGCCTTGCCCTCCCCAATCCTCCCATCCCACCTGCAACTCCCCCACCCACTGCCCAGGCCATCCCGCCATCCTTAACCTCTGGACTCATGCTCTACCTAACCCATGTCTATCTTTGGCTCGTCCTACCAATGCCCACCACATAACACTGCAACCCTCCCTCACCTCTGTGGGTCAGGGGCTCTGAGCACAGCTGGCCTCAGGCTCCCAGGTATTGGCACCTGGGCTTCATCCCATCCGAGCCTCAGGCCCCTGCCTCACGAGTGGGCCGGTTTGGGATCTCCTCAGTACTGGCCTCCACTACGGTCACAGCAGCAGTAAGACATAATAAGACAGCCTGAGGCTGAAAGGATGGCTGCAGGATGATGAAACAAATCCAGGGACATGGCACGCCAACCTGTGGGCCACTCCTATTTTGCAGGTGAAGGCCAGATGATCTGCTCAAAGCTGGGGGCAGACAAACAATGACAGTGCACAAGGAACCCTGAGCTGTGATGTCAGCCTCTGAGCCCACCCCCAACCCCAAGTGGCTGGCATGTGGCCTGGGGCAGAGCAGCTCCACAACACACGCAAACCCTGTGGCCCTCCTATGACCCTGACGGTTAGGTCCACACAGAGACTAAACCACACTGTCTATCCCCCAGATGGTGGTAAGGAAGCCTCTCGACGCTGGGTGCCCAGGCCAGGGTCAGCAGTGCCTGCCTATGCCTGCACCTATCCCCGTGGGCAGCGCACCTGGGGTGGGGGGTGGGGGGGTAAGCAGAGGCAATCCAAGAGGGCGGCACATGGAGAGGAAACCTATCAAAGGGCAGCAGAGGGGGATCCCTGGGTGGCTCAGCGGTTTGGCGCCTGCCTTTGCCTCAGGGCATGATCCTGGAGACCCGGGATCCAGTCCCACATCGGGCTCCCTGCATGGAGCCTGCTTCTCCCTCTGCCTGTGTCTCTGCCTCTCTCTCTGTGTCTGTCATGAATAAATAAATAAAATCCTTTAAAAAAAAAAAAAAGGCAGCAGAGCACATCTGGTGCTCAGTAGGGAAACGTGGGCTGCAGAGTCAGGTGGGTGTCTCAGTCTGCACACCGTGAGGTGGGGCCACCACAGGCCAAGAGCCCAGGGATGACCTCATGAGGACATGGCCAGGGTGGTTCAGTAGGGACTGCCGGGCCGAAGGCTCTTTGCTGCTCACATCTGCTCTATGCTGGGCAGGTCATGACGTGGGGCAAAATGCACTGGGGCACCCACATCAGAGTAATCCAGGGGCAGTCCCCAACTCCCAAGCCCCATTCCCTTCTCATCCCCTCTGTGTTTCTGATGAAGGGAAGCGCTGGGAATGTTACAGACCTGCAGGCTTGTGCCTACATGACAAGGACATGATTCCCTCCCTGCCCAGGGTCCAGGCACCTACCCCCTGGGTTCCCTGTGGCCATGAGACCACCACCAAGTCACTCACCATGTCCGCTCTCTGCTTCTGGCCCCCCAGCTCCTCCAGGGCCTGTGACAGCTGAGCCTTTGAGATAAGAGAGAGAGCAGGGTCAGTGGGCCTCCTGCTGTCCCTCTCCATGCCCTCCCTGCCTGCTGAGCCCAGGGGCCTCAGGGACTGAGAGGCAGCCCTGCATACCCACTGTTAGGAGCAGGTGATGGGAAGAGCACTGGCAAACACAGTGCCAAATCCACTTCTGAATCTGTTCGGCCACCTCATTGGCCCCCCAGTGAGTGCCAGCATCCATCTCTGCGCAGAAGCACCAGAGGCAATGTTGCCCAGGTGGTAGCCACAGGGTCTGTGCCACCACAAGAGATGGCCCGACCTTGAGCGGAACCAAACCAGCTCATAGACTGGAAACCCTGTCTTTCCTGGAGCAATAGGCGATGGACATGCAGCTGTCATGCACCACCTCCACTTGCAGTGCACCCTGTGGGGTCCCCGCACCTGGCATTTAGGGGTGTGTGGGGAGGAGGCTAGAAGGTGGCCACCTATGAGACCAGTGGTGCTGGATCCTCAGGCTGCAGGAGGCCAGCACCTTGTCTTGACAATGTCTGCGTGCATCCATCAACCCTCCCAGTGTACCTGCTTCCTACATGCCAACCCTGCCAATGAGGCCAGGGCTCCTGCTAAAAGCTCATCAATACTTTGCAAGCTCACCTGAGCAGTACTGCCAGGAGCAGAACTGAAAATAGGGTGAGCACAGGAAGGACAGGACAATGCAATGCACTAAAATCCCAGCTACAAAACCAAGCCAAGATCCCAAAACCAAACACCACCCCTTAGGACCCAGGGCTAAACTTCATTCATGTCCAGTCCTGTGAGCCAGTGAGGTGGCTCCTTACTGCCCACCTGCCTCAGCCTCACCTCAGGCACAGAGGGATGGGCACAGCCATCAGGTGGGCTGGAAGAGGGCTGGAGGGGGGCAGGTGCGCACATAGGGGCAGGGAGAGGTGGCATGGATGCAGGCAGGAAGCTGACGGGGGCTGTGAGTGGGCACATGGGAGGCTGGCGAGCACACCGACTTCCCAGGCACTGCAGAGACCACCTCTCATGGACAGAACATGATGTTCAGAGGAAGGCAGAGAGGAAGCAAAAGGAACATCCACGCCTCGGTGGTCTATTTGTAAACTCATGGCCCCCCGAGAGAGACCATTCACACACTCCATGGACAAAATGAGATCCACTGTGCGGAGCCAGGAAGCAGCCCAGACAGGAGCTCTTCTAGGCTGGTAGTTTGCAGGTGGCTAGTCAGGGAGAGGGGAGCCGATACATGCCACCCACCAGGAGGAAGGACCCGGGCAGGGTGGACCCTTGCCCCTCATGCCCCATGTGGGTCAGCAATGGGGCTCATGCTGGGGACAAAGTCCTGCCCTCTCCCAGGGCACCTCGCCCACCTAATTGGTGCTGGCAGTCGACAGAGAACACCTATGGAGTAGTAACGAGAAACAACGTGAAAGAAAAGTTGGCACAAGACAGAAGCCTCACAGAGGATGAAGCACCTATTCCAAGAAGCACACGGAGAGGCTGTCAACTCTGCTAGAAACCCACTGTGTACCATTCTGCACCCATTCAGCTGGCAGAAACAAAGAACTGGCATTCCTAGGGGTCAAGAAGGGTGGTGGGGATAAAGACTAGTAAACCACTATGGAAAATGATTGGGGTTTTGCCTCAAGTCTAACACTCATCACCTCCCACTCAGTGATCCCGCCTCACGAATGTGCTGACAGGAAACCACAAAATATGTGCTTAGCAGCGGCTCTGCACAAAACCACTCCTAGCTGTACTATGGTGGGAAGCGTCTGAAAGTGCCCAGAGTGTGTCTGTATGCAATGGCACCAGCAGTCTCCACAACACAGCCCTGGGGCACAGACCCCCTGCGAAGTTGGCCAGGAATGGAGGTAAGTGCAGGGCTGAGTCTACCCGTGGGCACGCCAGGTGTGGGCCATGCCTCTGCACGTAGACTCGGCAAGCTAGCCACAGAAACCAAACCATGACCCCTGGGGCAGTCTGGGTGGCAGAGAGGACCCCGCGGCCAGGGGCTCAGGCCAGGACACTGCAGATTGGGCATAGACGCTTCACCACGGTATCCACAAGGACACAGGTGAGCAGAGGTGCAGAGACTGTGATGAACAGGTAGAGGCTAATCCCAGAGGCTCGGTGCCCCACTCAACATCCCAGTCACTGTGTGAGCGAGATGCATGTAGTGTGCCTCTCAAATCTTTGCACAGTGCGGGGCTCGGAAATGACACAACAGTGACGGATACCTGTTAGGGCTACGTAGACCCTGGGAACCAGAGTAACTGGCAAAAACCTAACTTGGAGGAAAGTCAACACTGTTGGGAACCAAGCGTTCGTTTGCATCTCCCTGAGGGAGTCCTGCCTTAGGGCAGCCGTCAGGAGAACACATCCCGAGTAGTGAGGCTGTGGGGCTCGGCCACCCTCCCTCTAGTCAGGCCCAGGAGCCCACGCTGTGTGAGGGGACCCCTCATACTCAGTGAGACAGATGCTGACCAACTAACGTGTCCCACAGAGGTGATGGGCCAGTGATGGGCACCCTCACCCTAAGCTGCTGAACCAGGAAGAAGGGAGGCTTCCAGAGACACATGGGCTGTCTCCATCCAGAGGACGGGGTTACAGAGAAGTGTGCCCACAGGTAGGGAGGGATTGCTGGGTCAGACAGCATGTGCATCACACTCCGAAAGAAGGGGACCTGGAGGGGATCCCTAGGTGGCTCAGCGGTTTAGCACCTGTCTTTGGCCCAGGGCGTGATCCTGGAGTCCTGGGATCGAGTCCCACATCGGGCTCCCTGCAAGGAGCCTGCTTCTCCCTTTGCCTGTGTCTCTCTCTCTCTCTCTTTCTCCTCTGTGTCTCTCATGAATAAATAAATAAAATCTAAAAAAAGGGGGGGGGGGGCGGACCTGAACACATGTCCCCTACACCCTGGAGGACTATTTTGGGGTTGGGGTGAGAGGGACAGGGAGAGGGTCCATTCTGCTAAATGAAAAAAGAAGTTTCTAAGAATAGGAAGCTCAACATCACCAAACACCATCCCACAACCTGTCACATGTCCCCCATGGGAAGCCCTGTGTGTCCAGGATCTCAAGGAGCCTCATGACCAGGGGATGGGACAGGTATAGGCAGGCAGCACAGAGCCTCTTGCTGGGTAAGCCGACTCTCCTCAAAGCTAGGCCCATGGGTGGCAAGGGGTGTGCGCCCTCTGGCTCACATGCACAGGAGGGCTGGCACCACTGAGGGAGCTGAGGACAGGGCAGCAGAGACACACCCTCCAACCCCGTATAGGACTGGAGACTGATCACACTCATCCAGACTCCACCAGCCTTGAATGGCTGCATCTACACAGTCTGAAACACAGAGGTCAAAGGGGACCAGGGGAGGAGACATGAGGAGCAAGCAGGGACCGTGGCCCTCATGCTGACAAGGGAGGGGAGGCTCCCATCACACAGCAGCTAGACTGCCCGCACGGACAACGGGCAGGTGCACAAACAGGAGTAGGAGAGCAGGGCAGAGGGCAGCTCCCCATCATGTGGAGAGCATAGCTAGCACTCCGGGTCACACCCAGCCATACCAGGACTGAACGGGCACCAGCAGTGGTCCCGGAGGTTCTCCCAGTCGAGCAGGAAACAGATGATATCCCTGGAGGGGCACTGGTCAGAAAGACAATGTCCAGGGCCCCCAAGTGCTTCCCCCAGTGCTGGGCACCTCGTCAACTGCCCCAACCCCCAGAGCATCCAGCTGGCGTCCAGGCTGAGTCAAGGCAGCCCACACAGACAAAGAGGCCCATGTGGCATGCCGGCCTCATCAGCCCAACCCCAAAGGTGGCCCAGACACCACGTCCCCCTGTACCTCCCAGCCCACACCTGACACTAGACAGCTAAAGCCCCACCAGCTCTAACAAGCTTGTCTGTCTAGAATACTGGGAAGCAGACATGATGCCTGCCAAATCCTGATGGAGATGCAGATCCTGCAGAGCCCTGGCCTTTCTGCAGAGGTCAGGCACTTGCCACCCAATGGGTCAGAGTCCATCCACTGGGCCTTAACTCGTCACTCCTTCCTGTGGTACTGTCCCTCCAAGTGTCACCCCACCCACACAGGCATGTCCAGGGCAGCTGGGGAACAGCTGGGAGCAGGGAGCAGCACCCAGCCAAAGCGGTAGGTGGGCATGGGTCTGCCTTCGCAGTGTCCTGTGTCTGCACATGAAGTCACTTATCTGTAAGAGCAGCTGCTGGCTGGGCTGCTGTCTGTCCGGTACACCCCACCTTGCCCTGCAGTGCTTTACTCCTGCCTTTCTCTTCAGATTTCTGCTATGGCCAGGCTGCCGCCTGAGCAACAGAGTGCCATCAGCCACCCACACTCTTCCTCGGCCACAGGTGATCTGGCACAGGTTGCATCATCTGCAGCATCAGATCCACTCACAGGATGCAGCTCAGGACTCCGCCAGAGATTCTGAGGCCTCAAGGAAAGCCAGGCTAACACCCAGGAGAAGAGGAGGACCTTGCACCTGAGCCCTCGGACAGGCACATAGGTCTGGGCACCGGGTGGAAGTGGTCACCTCCCAGGGTTTGGGATGGGGTCCGAGCAGGCCCCAAAGACTGCAACTTCAGGCTCCCAGGAAGGGCGGTTTCCTCTTGCAGCCAGCATTCATGCCAGGTAGAGGCCTACAGGAACCCACGTGTGTCCAGGACCAGGACTGCGATGTCACTCCTGTAACCCTGTGGGACGTCCCCCCTGGTGTGCCGCACGCAAGTCTCCCCACCGGAAAAGGAGGAAAGGATGTATGTGACCCATGTGCTGGTGCTCGTCCTGCACATCAGGGGGTCTGGAGGTAATGGGGGATTGCTCAGGCTCTAGGCTTATGAGGGGCTCAGGAGGAAGCCGGGGGGTCCAGGGAATGACAGGCTGGCTGGAAATTCTCCAACCCCTGGGCCAGTCACAGCAACCAGGATGGAGCATCTCCTGAGGGGAAGAGACACCTACGACAGCCTCAGGAGGCCTCGGCCCCAGCTGACCTCGGGGTAGCAAGTCAGTGGAGGTGGCTGGGAGCGCAGATGCATGGAGGCAGCACAGGAAGAGGAGAACCGGCCCCTCCTCAGGGCATGGGACACAGGGCCCAGGCGCCCCAGAGAAGGCAGCACACCCAGGGCCTGTATCAGGAAGACGAAGCATGCAGAGAAGTTGGGGAGACCACAGAGCCACGTCAGGCCCGGCAACTCACACAGCACTTCCTGGTCGAAGGACATGTCCTCCAGACAGGCCCCCAGGTGACCACTGCACTCAGACACATGTCCCAGGCCTACGCGCCACTTGTGACAGGTGGAGGCTGCACTCAGATCTCATGTGGCTATTTTTATCTAGAGGTGAGAAGCTGCTCCTGAAGATGTAGCACCCTGCCAGCACAGGAGCCCAGGCACCACAGACAGGCAGTCCCTGCAGGCCAGGACAGGCTGCCAAAAAGCTATCTGGCTGGGCCGAGGAGGATGCAAGGGCACCAAGCATAGTCCCCACATGCCTTATAGAGAGGAGTGGAGAGGTAAGAGCCCAGGGAGGCCAGGGCACGCCCAAAGTCACAGGACACATGGAGAGAACAAGACTGAAACCTCGGGCCTCCTGCCTTTCTGTTCTACTTCATTCATCACTTTGTGACCAAGCAGAAGGAAAAAGGAGACACTATCCAGTTATCAGGGGCCCTACCAGGTGGCAGCACCCAGACCCACTCATGGTGTTTGTCTGGCAGAGGTTCCGAGGGGCAGAACAAAGCTCTCCCAGCGTGGATGACAGCCACCAGACAAATCTGCTGATGTACAAGCTGGCGGGCTGCTCAGGGGTCAGGTGGAGGCCCAGAGCCTGGGTTCTGACAGGTGACCCTGGCTGCAGTGTAGCCTGTCAGATGGAGGCATCTGTACAATGAAGGCCACTGCTATGACCCAAGCAGTCCAGGCCTCTCCCACACCCAGAACATGCCCAGCCCCGTGAGATGCTCAGTGGTGGAGCCCCAGACCCAGGGTATGGCTGGGTCCCTCCATGCCAGGAGCTCACACTGGGGCAGGGATCTCAGAGTGCGGGTAGGGACCCAAGCTGCCATGCTGATACCTGGGAACTCGCCACAGGTACCACATTCCAGTCCCAAAGTCACTGCATCCCTGCACCCAGATAGGAAATAAAGGACTGGCCTGGGATGTCAGCAAGGTGGTGGGATAGGAGTCTCTGCTGTAACCCTGCAGAGCGTGGGTTGAGACAACTATACACGGGTGAGGATGGAAAAGATAACAGAACCTAAGAGTTGCTGTGAAAAGATAAACAAAATTGATAAGCCTTTTGCTGAACTCAGTAAAAAAATACATCTGACATAAAATCAGAAACGAAAGAGAAGACATTGCAACAGCACAGAAACACGAAGGTGCATAAGAAACTACTAGTGACCGAAATCAATGAACCGAATCACCTGAAAGAAATGGACAAAGTCCCAGAAACACGTGAACTCTTGAGAATAAACCCTGAAAAAACAGGAGATCTAAACAGACAAGTAACAAGTAAGGAGGCTGAACTGGTAATAAAAATCTCCCAACAAAGAAAGGCCCAGGACCAGTCAGCTTCATCAGTAAATTCTACCAAACATTTAAAGAATTACTACCAATTCTTCTCAAACTCCTCCAAGAAAATCAGAGAGGAAGATTACTTCCAAACTCATCTTACGAGGCCAACATTAGCCTGATGCCAAAGCCAGACAAGGACGCTACAAGAAAGGCCAATATCCCACTAAACACGACACCGAAATCTTCAACAAAGTACTAAAAAACCACATTCCACAGCACATTCGGAGGGTCATACATTTAGGCACCCAGGTGGCTCTATCAGTTGAACGTCCAACTCTTGATTTTGGCTCAGGTCATGATCTCAGAGTCATGAGATCGAACCCCACATCAGTCTCCATGCTTAGCACAGACTCTACTTGGGATTGTCTCTCTCTCTCCCCTTCTGCCTTTCTCATCCACATATGCATGCTTACTATCTCGATAAATAAATCTTTAAATAAAAAAAAATTTTTTAAAGAGGGTCACATACCACTACCAAGTGGATTTAGCCCTGGGATGCAAAGATGGTTTGACATGCGCAAATCAAGCAACGGGATGCTCCACGTTAACGGAATGTAGGATAAAAATCATATGATCATCTTGATAGCACACAAACAGTGCTTAATAAAACTCAACATGCTTTCAGGATAAAAATTAACTGGTACTAAAGGAACGTCTTCAGGATAATGAATGTCCTGCCACACAGGACAAGCCCACAGCTCACATCATGCTCCACCGTGAGAAGCTGGGAGCCTTTTCCCTGCCCTCTCTCTATTCCTACTCAACATGGTACTGGAAGTCCTGGCCAGAACAGCCAGACAAGAAAAAGAAATAAGAGGCATCCAAATCTGTAGGGAACAAGTAAAACTGTCCCTGCAGATGACATGATCCTACATACAGGAAATACGACTGCACCAGAAAACTGTTAGAACTAACCAATGAATTCAGTTTTAGGATACGGAATTGACATGCAAAAGTCGGGCAGCCCTGGTGGTGCAGAGGTTTAGTGCCGCCTGCAGGCCGGGTTGTGATCCTGGAGACCCGGGATCGAGTCCCACATCAGGCTCCCTGCATGGGGCCTGCTTCTCCCTCTGCCTGTGTCTCTGCCTCTCTCTCTCTCTCTCTCTCTCTCTCTCTCTCTGTGTGTCTCTCATGAATAAATAAAAAATAAAATCTTAAAAAAAAACTTAAAAAAAATGACATGCAAAAGTCACTAACAATGAACAATCAAAAAAGAGAATAATTCTAATTTAAAAAAAAAGTTAGAAATAAATCCAAGCAAGGAGGTGAAAGACCTGTAGATGGAAAATGTAAGACACTGCTGTAAGAAACATGAAAAGACACACAAAAAAAGACATTCCGTGCTCATGGATTGGAAGATATAATACTGTTAAAATGTCTGTATTACCCAAAGCAAACTACAGATTCAATGCAGCCCCTACCAAAATTCCAAAGGCATTTTTCACAGAAACAAAAAATTAATCCTAAAAAGTGTACAGAACCACAAAAGACTCAGAGAAGCTAAAGAAATCTTGAGTAAGGAGAACAAAGCTGCAGGCATCACACTTCCTGACTTCAAACTATCACAAAGCTGTAGTAATCAAACAGCATAATACTGGCAGGACAACAGACACACAGACCAAGGGGACAGAATATGGAGCCCAGAAGTAAACCCACACACGTGTCCAACAAATACTTGACAAAGGTGCCAAGGATTCACACTGGGGAAACGATAGACTCTTCAAGAACAGTGTTGAAACACCCACATGGAAAACAATAGTTGCAGATCCTAATTTTACACCACATACACAAAATCAACTCAAAATAAAGACCTGAAACCATAAAAGTCCTAGAAGAAAAAAGAAAAGCTCGCTGATGTTCATCTTAGTGATGATTTTTTTTTTTTTGACACCAAAAGTACAGGCAACAAAAGTGAAAATAAACCAGTGGGCCTGCATCCAACTAAAAAGCTTGTGCCCAACACAAGAAACCATCCACACAAGGGGTAAGGAGAGAGAATATGGAATGGGAGAAAATATTTGCACTCTATCTATCATCTATCTAGTAAAGGTTTAATATCCAATACATGAAAGGAGCTAGGGCAGCCCCAGTGGCGCAGCGGTTTAGTGCCGCCTGCAGCCTAGGGCGTGATCCTGGAGACGTGGGATCGAGTCCCACGTCGGGCTCCTGCATGGAGCCTGTTTCTCAGTCTGCCTGTGTCTCTGCCTCTCTCTCTCTCTCTCTCTCTCTCTGAATAAATAAATAAATATTAAAAAAAAAAAAGAAAGGAGCTCATGCAACTCAATAGCAAAAAAAAAAAAAAAAAAAAAAAAACCACTCAATTAAAAGTGGGCAAAAGATCTACTTAGAAATTTTCCCCAAGAAAACAGATGGCCAACAGGCACATAAGGAGGTGCTTGTGGCATTGCTCATCAGGGCCACAGGGAGATCTCACTTCATATTTGTTAGGGTGGGTATTCTCAACTAGACAACGGACCGTGAGAGCGCTGGTGAAGGATGTGCCGGGCACCACTAGTGGGAATGCAAACTGGCACAGCCACCACGGGAAACAGCATGGAGCTTCCTCAAAAAATTAAAAATAGAAGTATGATCCATATAATCCAGTACTCCCACTTCTGGGAATATGTCAAAAGGAAATAAAATCACTCCTTCAAAGAAGTGCCTGCAGCCCCGGGTTCGTCACAGGACTATTCACAACAGCCAAGATGGGGAAGCAACCAAAACGCCTGCCAGTGGACGATGGACAGAGGAAACGTGCTCTGAGTACACAATGGAAGATTATTGAGCTTTAAAAAAGAATTAGCCTCTGTCATTTGTGACAAGACAAATGAACCTGGAGGACATTATGCTAAGTGAAAAATACTTAAGACAGACAGACATGGAAAGAAAATTATTACGAAACTGCACTTACATGCAGGATCTGAAATTGCTGAACTCACAGAAACAGAGAGCAGAAACATGGTTGCCAGAGGCCGGGGTAGGACGGACAGGTAGGTGTACGCATGCTACACAAGAATGCACCCCTGGTCGTACAGTGAATGAGACCTGGAGACTCATACACAGCACGATGACAGGATCATAGCTAATTAGACTGTATCCTCAGTACAGCAGGGGTGCTGGCTCTGCAAGCCTAGTGACTGCCTTTCTCAGAGTGACAATGAGGCCCAAGCCCAGAGGCCATTGCTCCACTGAGGTGTCTACACAGAGCCTGCCACCAGCTTTGAGCCCCAACCTCCTGTCTCTGTCCTGAGCACGGGAGCCTGAGCCTCCACCAATATCCGTCTCCCGTGGGTCTGCCCGCCTGCAGGCTCCAAAAGTGCTCCCTGCAGAGACTTCCCTGAGCCCAGCTCATCTCACTTACCCCTTCTTGTCCCCCTGTCTGTTACACACTGCCCATCTTTTAACACTGTCCCAAGGTTTTTCACTGTCTTATGTGTGCTTGTCCACAGGATAGTCACCCAGAGTTCTTTGTGAAAGGAAAGTGAGAAGTACTTTCCTAAGAAAAGAGGATCTCAGACCTGCTGAACTACCCAGGGCTCCCCCAGAGGCCAAATTATGCCCCTCCTGAGCAGGAGGGTGGGAACACTGTCATCGGGCCCTCACAGAAGTAACACAAGGACGGGGAGATGGAAGCAATGGGACAGCCATTCTCCTGACACTGGAAATTGGAAATCTGCTGCCGCAATCTGAAATTGGGATTTTCCACATACCTTCATGAAGCCAGCAGCACCATAATCTGTTTTAATTAAATAAATTAGAAAAACAAATCAGGCTGATATGTGGAATCAAGGTGGCACGAGCTGCATATTTATAGCTCTGTTGACAGAGGAAGGTTCATGACATATGCTACCAACTTATGCAGATGCTTTATTAAGTGGAATAAATAAAATCCATGCAAAACAGCACAAACTTCACCAGAGACGGGCTACTGGGATTCTCCCAATCTCAACACTTCCAGTTTGTTTCCCTGAAACGTGTCTGCCAGACTCAAAACGTGCTCCACATCAGAACTACCTGATTAAGCTAAAGGAGTGAAATGCAGTGGCTCAGAAGGAGCAGGGGAGGTTGTCAAACTCCCAGAATCCCTGTCCCTCCCCGTTAGTGAACAGTTAGGTGCACTGGAGCAGCTCTCTCCCTGCTCCCGTCCATCCACCAACCTGGCCCAGGGGCCCCACACTGTCATGGTGGCTTCACACTAGCAGCAGCATGCTGGGAGTCCCAGGAAGAGTGGCGCTAGATGACAGTAGGACACCTATAGCCAGCACCCAAATCCAGGCCCCCCACCTGTTCTGTCAGTAGTTTTACTGGCACACGGCAATGCCCACCATTCACAAGTGGCCCAAAGCTGCTTTCCAGTGGCCATAATCACAGAGCTGAGCATGTGGCCGCACAGCCCACAGAGTGTATAGTGTGGCCCTTTGTGGGCTGGGCCAATCTGCTGACCCAAGTGAGAAGACACAGAAGCTCAGGGTGTGGGATGGGGCAGAGAAGGAGGTCATGGCAGAGAGAGGCAAGAGGGAGGGAAAAGACAAGGTAGGCCTGAAGGCAGAACACAAAACAAGGAAGGCAACACAAGGAAGCAGAAGTAGGGGGAGGGGGAGAGGCAGAAAGACATGCACACCCCACACCCATTAGACCTACCCTGAGTTCCATCACGGTAATGTTCTCTCCTTCTGTCCCCCCGGACTCTGCCTTTCTAGACAGGCAATCCATCAGGCGGGTTGGGGAGCTGGGGAGAGTTAATCCGCCTCCATAATCAGACCCTGAGGGCTGTGGGGGTGTTCTCCCTGCATGCACCTCGTGGCTCTCCACAGCTCCTTAAGGCACTTGAACAAAATAGGAGACTTTGGGGGCTCACCAGCAAGCACTCAGCACACAGCTGCTCTTCCAGGGCCTGCATGCATCCCCAGAGCAGTGCATGCCTCATCACAGTGACAGATGTCTTGTCCGGGAGGCACTAAGGAACCTTCACAACCAGGTTCTACGAAGTGATAGAACTTTTTCCTGTGCATCAATGTGTGGTGCTCAGCTAATAAACTTCTGACAGGCCCCTCGGAGCAATGTTTAAAGCTCTCGAGTTCCTAATACACAAAACATTACTGTTTAATAAGAACAGGAAAACCCACCCCGTGCCCTGGGGAGCAGCACCCCGTGGCCAGCATGTAGCCTCTGTGACCTGAGGGTGGAGTTCAAGCTGGGGTGCCTGCACCTGCTCCCTGGACCAATGAGCTGCCCCTGCCCAAGCCTGACGGGCCAGCTCCACTCACTGAGCCACAGGTCTCTCCCAGAGCTGCCTGCCTGCCCATTGAGTATCAGGAGGCAGGCAGGTAGAGCTGAGGCCACAACCCAGGGCCTTGGCAGGGAGGGGCTCGGGCCTTCTGTCTGGAATGCAACCCCACAGCTGAGAGAAAGGGTAAAATGGGCTTCAGAGACCCCAGCTTCACAGATGCCCTTATGTAAAAAGTCTGGATCCCTGGAGGCCCATCCCCTAGAAAGGGCAGGCTGCAGATGGGGGGTGGGTATGGCTGGGCCCCCCGGGCTGCCGCAGAGCCCAGTGCTCTGTGAGTCTGTATGAACACAGTGAACCCACTGCACCCTCAGATGCCTGCCTGCCCTACTGCGGGGCTCTTGGCTCTGCCAGGAGCATGCTGGGGCCAAATGCAAGTTAGGCCCATGTCTGGGGTTTGGTGCTCCACCTAAAAGGAGCTCTACCACTACCTCCTGGACATGCATGCGGCTCCCAGATCTAGGAGACCCCCAACTCACAGCCTGTGGCCCCCACGTGGGCCCAGCAGGGTGAAACCTTATCCTTCTCTCCCAGCTCCACTAGCTCCTGAGGAACCTGTACACCAAAAACCCTATTTGAAAGAAAAAAAACAGGGACGCCTGGGTGGCTCAATGGTTAAGCAACTGCCTTCAGCTCAGGGTGTGATCCTTGGGTCCTGGGATGGAGTCCCACATTGGGTTCCCTGCATAGTGTCTGCTTCTCCCTCTGCCTGTGTCTCTCTGCCTCTCTCTCTGTGTGTTTCTCATGAATAAATAGATCTTAAAAAAAAAAAAAAAAAGGAAAAAGGAAAAAAAAAAACAAAAACCAAGAAACTCATTTGTTGACTCAGGGAAGAGTTGGGGGAGGACCATGTCTCCAGCCTGAGCCTGGTCCCCCACCCAGCGTGAACAGAGCACATGGGAATGCCTACAGAGGCTGGGGGCATGCCCACCCTCAGGGTGGCGGGGGGGGCAGGAAGGGGACATAACAGGACACTCACCTGTCAAGAGACTCAGGCCCATCACAGGAGGGGACAGTGGAGGGGCAGAGCTGTTCAGCTCCAGCTGCCACAGCGCCCACTCCCCCTACTGCTGGCATCACTGGGTGGGCTGGATCCTGGTGCTGCTGCTCTGGGCACAGCTACCCTCACATCCACTTCACCTGGGAGCTCGCCTCAACTCTTTCCTGAACCTGAGACCCACCCCTGACCCCCTCTGAATCCCTTCCTTTCATTGCTATAGACTCAGTTCCTAAAGCTGGGGCCACCTTCTCCCTGGCTCAGACCTTCTCTTGGATGGCAAGTAGCTCCAGGGGCACCCACCAGCAGTGACCTCACGTCAGGGACACCAGGTGGCCCCAGTGCCACAGGAGAGGCTGCGTGGTACTGAGAAAGAGAGAAAGTCTTGACAGAAAGTCGGCCCTTCGCTTTAGGGGCTACACACTCTCCAACATGCCTACAGAGCCACCCTAGAGCCCACATGAGAATGGCCACTTGTGGGGCAGCTAATGACTTCATGGGGCCCACAAAGGGAGACTGGTTTCCACACTGTTGACGGGGCCACTGGCTATAATGCATGGGAACCAGGTGAGTATTTCATACATCTCCACTTTTTATACCCTTCTACATCATACTGCCATCAAAATACCTATTACCCTCCATGGACCACAGAAAATGCTACTTGCTATGTTTGTGCCTCTTGGTGCACTTCTGTGACATCACTGAGTGATCAGAAGAAACCCCTTAGGATTATCCCCGTTCTGGCTGCTGAAGGACCAGACTAGACTATAAGACATGGGATAGCATGACCAATGTGGCCTCTGTGAGGATGAAGGATGTCCCTGAAGGTGGACCAGGCAGGGCTCCCCATATATTTCCTCACACCACACCCGCATCCTGATCCCGTGGCCAGCCCTGAGGGCAGAGGTGCCTAAGCTCCAGTAGCAGCTAGCACAGAACTGAGCTCGCCAGGCACCAGTCCTCTGGCAGAAGGAGCTCTGTGGATCTTGCACGTGGCAGGCATCGCCATGCCACCTCACCCAGGGCCCCTCATCCTCACCGCATCCTGCATGGCCCCAACGACATGTGCTAGAGAGCTAGCATTCAGCCTTCCGGGAAGGACACCCTTCCCCCAGCACAGGTTCCAAGAAAGGGCTGGAGGGAGGCCAGAGGGGGGTCTCAGTTACCAGAGGAGAAGGAACAGAGGCCAAGGAGACCCCCCCCCATCCCCACCCAAGGCCTGTACACAGAGCAGGACCCATGGCTTCATCTGCTGCCACCTGGTGGGGGCCAGAGGTTCACAGCTCTTGATGGGGTGGACCCAGGCCTCTGAGCAGGAAGGGACAGGGTCCAGATCTGACCTCCACAGTGCACTGACCTACATGCTGCCTCCACTTGTTGCAGGTTGGGGGGAATGGGCTGCTGATCACTAACACCTGAGGTCAGTAAGCTTCTCTTCACCTGCTCCCTGATGTTCCAGAAAGGCTAGGGGACAGTGACCAGTAGGCCTGACCTAGGAATGCCTGGATGCCAGTCTCCCTATGCTTGGTCCTTCCTGCAGATAGCAGCATGGGCTCAGGTGGGTTCTTGTAAAGCTAAGAGAGCCTGTTGTGTAGGACAGGGTGTGAAGGGCATGTGGGGATGAACTGGACTGCCAGGATGGCTTTCCTGGAGGACCAGGGCCTCTGCTCCAGCAGGCAGGATGGCAAGCAGGGCCAGCACCCAGGGCTCTAAAGCTGTGTCTCAGGATTAGCGCCCAGCCTAAGATGGGATTCCAGGGAGCAGGAGCTCTGGGCTGGACCGGGTGTGGGGGGGTGGTGTCTCCATCCCAATCTGGGTCAGTCTGACCTGGGAGGAGGGCAGACAAGCAGCAAGAGACTGACCTGTTCCTGGAAGGGCCGATCTGTGCCCCCATGCAGGAGGAAAGAGGACAGTGACCAGGACAAAAAGGAAAAGACAGTTGTGTTGGTGAAGCTAGCTGAGCCTGTCTATCTTCCACCTGTGAGCACTCGCCCAGGACTCCAGAGGGGTGAACACGAAGGCTGGGGTGATTCCCCACTACATTGCTGACCACAGAAAGGGAAACAAGGGAGTTGGGAACTTTCTCTCCTGAGCAAGCAGGCAGGACTCCGGGAGGTGAAGACAGGAAGAGAATGGGAGCCACTGGCAAAGAGGTGAAACAAAGCCAGTGCCCATCTGTCTGCTGGAAGCCTCTGCATTTCGTGTTGCCTAAAACCCTTCACGAGGAGGGTTGAGCCTGTGCTGGGAGCCTCAGGGCTAAGGGCCAAATGTGCAGGACCAGGAGGCAAGACAGGGTAGCCATGCTGGTCAACAACAGCCCCTCATTACCCCGACATAAAAAAACCCCACACTGATGGCACTGGAGGTGCTAAACTATCAGCCTTGCAATTAACTGATTAGGGCACACAGGGCGTGCACAGACAGGAGGGATCTCCCAATGTAAAAAATGCTGGGGATCACTGAAGGTGTCAGGGAGTCCTCCCTGCAAAACTCTCTTCATTAATGTTTCATGTGGAGTCAAATGTGTTGTAATAAAATGGCTATTAATGCACTTATATTTATGATGACTCACTAGTACAGCTGGGGCTGACATTCCCCATGCAGCTGAATGTCTGCATTTTAACAACAGTACCACCAGCAGCCCCTCTGTGGGCCCTCCTCTCCCGGGGCAATGGGTCAGAGCTCAGAGCCAACACACAGAAGACAGGTGGATGGATGGCCCTCGCCCGCCTGCACACTCACCTCTATCTCTGAGCTGTGGGCGTGTACTTTCTGCACCATGTCCTCAGCCTCACGCATGCGACGAGTCAGCTGGGGTGAGTACTCGGCCGAGGTCAGCTCACTGTCATAGGAACCCAGGATGGCACGCATTCCGTCCCGTTCCTGTGGGCACAGAGGGCAGGTCATCAGGACAGAGTGGCCTCACATGGCCCCTCAAAGAGCTCAGTATCATTTGGACTCACAATGGCTTGACAGAGCCCAGCTAGGCCACAACAGGGCCCCCATAGCAGCTCTGAACCAGTAGCCTGAGCACAACCAGGATCCAGCATGGTCCTACGACTGCCTGGGTGGCCTTGAGCCACAGGGTTTGTGGAGACCTACAGTGGCCAGAGATCCCTCCCTGTGCCTGCTGACTCCCCCAGCTATGCAGGAGCTCTCTGCCCCATGCCAGGCAATGGGTTTGAATATCCTACCTCCTATGACTTCTGACCTGGCCTCTGAGCCAGGAACATTCTGGGTGATGTTCCACGCAGCAGGAGAGAGGAGAGATCCATCCTCCTCTCAGAGGCGTCCAGATCAGAGTGAGAAGTCAAGCAAGACCCGTCCAGACTCTGAACCACCCCAAACCCCCTACTAAACAGTTCTGGCCTGGGCGAGCTCCCTGTCTGTCTCCCCACAGAGCTCATGGGATGCCTGGGCCCACACCCCCAGAGCACAGAGACACTTGCCCTGCTCAGCACCCTTTCTCCATTTCTTGGGCAATGTGGGTGCTGTGCAAAGATGCACCCAGGTTTTGTGGAAGACGTCAGGACTAAACCACAGAGAAGCTACTGCTCAGTAGTGCTCTGCTAGAAATGCCTATTAAGGCTGAGCATGAGCCAGAGTCAGGGGCCCTGGGAGAGGTGGACAGCTTCTCCTGCCCAGAACTGGAAGATCCCATCCTCAGAGTTTGTGGAGGGAGACAACCCTCTGGAGGCCAGCCAGGAAAGGCTGCAGAGACCCGAGGTGTCCCTGGGTCCAGCAGACTCTGGAGGGGCTGTACAAAGGGTAGCCATGCCAGGAAAGGAGCTGCTGTCTCTCCGGTGGGTCGCTCACCACCCTTCCTCACTCCCTGACTGTGGGCCTGGATTCTTCCCCAGCCTAAACAGATCCCCAGCCTGAGCTGGGAGCTGGCACCTACCCTCCTGCCATCGCCTGGGAAGCCTACACAGAGACAATCAAGTAATCGTGCAGGAAGCCCAGGCACTCTAAGCACATTCTTCATACCCTCATGCTTGAAAACATCTTGGGGTGTTTGTGGGATGTCAGCTCAGTCTGAGATCTGCTGAGATCTGGTGGGGCCTGAGAGTCTTTTTCACAAATGTGAGTCCAGAGAGATTGGTGCTGGTGTGTTGGACACAGAGCTCCATGCCTCTGCTTAGGGCAGCACAGGCCCAAAAGAAAGGGCAGGTTTTACAAGGGCCAGGTTGATCTCAACTCTGCCCCAGGCTAGCTGGGCATCCGAGGCCAGAGCATTCATCCCCATCCTCAATTCCCAGATTAGTGGGGTAATCTGCTAGTCTCAAAGGATGGATGTGAAGATCAATGCCGTCACGGATGCTGCATACACGCACTGCCCAATAAGCAAGGCCCAACGATCTTACCCATGTCAGCAAACAGATCTCCACAGGTTCACAGGTGCATCCTGCACCAGCCCTGACACGGCCTCACTACCTCTCGGCCCCTGACTCTCCAGAGCAGGGGCGTCCAGACACGCCATAGGGACGGCCCATAGCGCACAGGCTCAAAGGCACATTTATGGACCCGAAATGGCCTCCAGCTTAGTGTTCTCTCGGTGGGAGAGGCCCTCCTTCTCAGGTGAGACAGGAGGAAGGTGCAGGGCTCATGGGCCTCAGACCCGGTCATCACTCTGGTGTGGACTCCACAATTAGAGGCTGACAAGAAATTCAATAAGTGAGAAATTAAAGTTACAAATCCACCTGAAACTGGTCACACATCCGTGGGAAATCTGTTTCCACAGGAAGGTTTATCGAGTGTCCTTATTTTATTGGAATCCTCTATCTTCATATTGACTTTTACGGTTCGAGCTGGTTACCAGAGTTGTGGCTACCAGAGTGCCGGCGCCCCGGAGGGCTGGGGGCATCTTCCTTGCATAAACAAGCTGCAATTGTCCCCTTCAACTGACCCATAAATCCCCACAACGCTGCCTTTCAGTGCAAGGCCCCTCCATCACATCTCCCAGCGCGCCGAGGCAGGTGAAGAGAAGTACACAAACTAGCAAGTTTGTTGTTCTACCTGTTAAAGAAATTGTTTTGTCATTACCAGTAAAAGACCAAGAAATGTGCCGGTTTGATTTGATAATGAGTTTTTAATGACCAATTCTGCTTGTGGTAAAGTTTGCTTCATTTCCACTTGAGCAAATGTCGGCAATTAATCCCTGAACAAACAGGCACTTGGTCTGTGCAGAAGCCTCTGAGTCGCACCCAAAGCACAAACAAGAGGCTGCTTCCCACCAAGCGCCTCTCCTTGGGCCTGGAGCAGTCCTGTGTGAAAGCCAGCACAACTGCTCATCACAGAACTCGGGGCAGCTCCACACGGATGCAGGCAGGATCACCCACACAGAGGTGAAGCAGGCACTGCAGGCATAGTGGCAGTGGAGGCCCCGACCCCTGAGGTGTCGCCACCCAGGGGAGCCACCAATCCCACCAATCGACAGCAGTGCCTGAGACTCTGCTCTGTTCTCATCAGCCCCAGTCGTCTGAGAATGAGCACGCTGGCCCCAGCCACCTCACATCTGGGGGTCACACTCACTGGCCCGCCTGCCCCCAGGCCTCAAAGAGCCGGACTGCTGGGAGACTGTGCCCCTCCACCCTGTAGATGGAGCCTCTCAGTGAGGACTGACAGGCCAGTGCCTGACTCCAGGACAGACAGCTCATGACCCTGCCCACCTCTTTGACCAGTGCTGAGCTGTCCAGGTAGGTATGTACCAGGGATAGGAGGGGTCCTCTGGAATACGCCCCCCAGAGGGCCCAGAACCTGAGGAGGGCAGAGATGAGGGGTTCTGGACAAATCAATGCTTCCTTCTGTGGGAACGATGGGATGGAGCACCTGAGCAGTGCTCAGTGGTGGTGGGGAGCCAATCCTGACACTGGGAAAGAATGACCATCAAGTCCAGGCCACGGTCTTCTGGGAAGGAAGTGGAAGCACAGAGGTGCTGAACTGCTCATCAAAGCTGCACAGAGAGGATGGGCACTGGCCCGATTCAGGGAGCTGGCAGGTGCTGGGAGCCCCGGCAAGAGCACCCTGGCAGGACGGAGTCAGAGGGAGACAAAGGGTGGAACACAAAGTCTGAGCAAGGACCCTCCCCATCTAATCCATCAGCAGATGCTGTCAGGTCATCCACAGGAAGCATGTCCTTGCCCTACCTCCCCACATGGTGCATGACCTGGGACCCACGGGGATCAATGCAAGAAGCCCTGCCCTCGACGATGGCAAAGGCCACCTGCCTCCCACCTGTCCCCCACCTGTCCCTCAAGATTTCTCAGCCATACTGACCCCTGGGTCACACAGGACATGTCCAGTCCAGGCTGTCGGCTACACGGCTACCCAGCACAGCTCTCACCACACTCTGCTCACTGCTGGCATCTCTCTTTCCTTCTGCTCGAGCCCCAGGAGGGAGGAGCCTTACGCCCTGCCTGTCCCTCATGCCAGCACTGCTCCAGGTTTGCAGGGTCCATGATGGCAGGAATGTTTTCATATGTCAGCCTATGAGCTCCCAAAAGACTGTGGCTTACAGCAGGGAAGGGAGACTTCTGCACACGTGGTCTGAGGTCAGCCTGTCTGCAGGCAAAGGAAAAGGCTCCCATGAGTCTGGGCCAATGAACAGAGCCATGGGCAGGAGAACAAAGGCCTAGAACCACGGGGAAGGTGAGAGAACCCAAGACAAGCGACAGATTCAGCCAGAGACATGGAAAGGGGAGGGCTTCTGAGAGCATGTGTATGTGCGTGCATGTGTATGAGTTGCATACACACATGCAATAAATCTTCACCAGATCAAGCCCTTAATACGCCCTTGTACTCGAAGGTGACAGGCTGAGAGCAGGAACATCTCTAGAGGCTTCTGATCCTAACAGGCCCTAATGCCCCCAGCAGAAGGCTCCCTGCTGCTGGGAGGGGTCTCTCAGGGAGCTTCGGGCAACATAGCCAGGGGCCTCCAGCTACTGGACAATGACAAGCACTGGGGAGGTTCACCTCTGGGGTCACACAAACCTGGGATCAAATCCTAACTTCACCACTAGCCAGCTGTGAAACCCTGGGCAAGTGACTTAATCTCTCTCAACTCACCCTTTTTGTGCAAAAACAGAGGCATGACAACCCACAGGGGGTCTAAAAGATGAGCCAAGATCATTAAGGAACATAACGCAGAAGGGCTGGGGTAATGATCACATCTAGTCACGAGGGACATGGAAGGAGGGGGCCAGGGCCAGCCCACAGCACCAACGAGCTCTGCCTGTCCTGGGCTCGCTGGCCCAATGGAAGGGGGCAGTGCCCTGGGCTGTTCTGTTTCTCTTCTTTCTGACACCAGACTGTCTCCATTACAACTCACCAGTGCAGAGCTGGAAAAGATGCTCACAGAGGTGTGGCCTGGCTTATCCACTCCTCAACCCTGTGCTGGGCAGGCCCAGAGCTGAGGAAGGTGGCTCAGAGAGCCTGGAGGGGTAGGGTTCCCAGCCAGCAGCCCACAGTCCCCATGTTCCCACCATGAGAGAAGGGGCCAGGCCAAGGGACCCAGGATGAAATGGCCCATGTGGGCGAGGTTCCCTCTCCATTGGGTGTGGATCCCAGCACCCCCTCTTAGCGGCTGGAAGATGAACCCAGGTGAGCACTGAGCCCCTCATGGTGGACCAGGGAGCAGTTCTGAGCTCATGAGCAAGTCCTCCTCCTACCTGCCAATAGCTGCCCAGGCACCAGGGGTCTGGGGGTCTCCCACAGGAAGGGGGCCAACCCGAGGGGCTGTGGGCACAGAGGTCTCTGTGGTGACATCAGCCCCACCTAAAAACAGCAGGAGTTGGGGAGATGACCACCTCTAAGGGTACAGAGACCAAAGAAAAGGAACAGCCTGACCACCTGACATGCTCTGGAAAGCCAAGAGCATTTGACAAAAATGAAATTTACTCTCTTGTGCTTATATTTATTGGTGTGGAAGCAATTTTAGAATGGTGCAGGAAAGCAGGAGAGAGAGAAGCCTCGGCCCCTGTGCGGGCAGCCTGGAACAGAACAACCAGTGCTGGGCCAGCCTGGACACAGGCTCTGCCCCAGCACCTAGTGGGCTGCATCTCAGCTGCCACCCACGCCCCATGGCCCAAAGTGGCCCCCACCAGAAGCACTCTTCTCCACAGGGCCAGGCTGACAGGTCTGGCTGTGAAAAGGATGTCTACCCTCCTCTCTGCCCTCCAGGCTCCTCCCTTACCCTCCTCTGCCCCCCAGGCTCCTCCCATAGCCTCCCCTGTGAGTTTACCAATTCGGCCACCATCTCAAGGACAGCTCTGCCAGGTTCCACTTCCCCTCATTCATCCTGGGCCAGTCCCGGGGACTCAAGACTCAGGCCCCCAGACACACCGCCCCCCTGCAGCCCATCATGCCCAGGAACACTAGCATCCAGCCCCCAAGAGCTGGGTCAGGCTGTGGCCTTCTGTAATCTCCCTGATGGGTATTCTGAGCATCAGATATCAGGAAAAAGAGGCTGCAGAAAGGAGGGAGGACACGGGTAAAGGTGCATGCTAAGTCCAAAAACCTGGTGAGCCCCAAGCAACAGGCACAGTTCGTAGCACCTGGACTGGCACACAAGGGCTCTCTATTCTGTTTCCTCCCCTCCAGCCTGAACCCTTTCTGCTCTGATGCTGGGAGGCACACCCTACCGACCAACCGTAAGCCCCCACATCACAGACAAAGCACTCAACAGGAGACCTGAACAGAGTGCAAACCCTGGGGGACCAGTATTCCCTGGGGCACCTCTCTTTGGGCCTTCTCTGTTGTGTGCTGGGGGTTGTCAGCAAACCAGCCAGCAGCTGCAGGCATGACAAAGCCTGGCTCACAGGGTTCCAGACTCTGCCTCCTCAGGTGCTGCCAAGCCCCGGCAGGGACAGAGGCCAAAGGTGACATGCCACTTTCCCACCTGACAAGACCACCCTGACTAGTGCCTGGATGAGCCATGCACTCCCCAGTTCCCAAAGAACAGGGGCGCCCTACTCTGTGGGCTCTGCCACACAAAAGTGCATGGCACATGATCCAAACACATGCCGTCCCTCACACGTGCGCTCTTATATCAACAGACTCTAAACCTCCTGGGCTCCTCCTGAGTCCACAGAGAGTGGCCAGCCCTGGAGCCAGAGCCAGAGCCTCCCTGGGGTGGAATGGAATCAGCCCTTCATGCAGGGGAGAAGGAAAAACATGGTCCCTGAACAGAGTGGAAGATCAGAGCAGAGAACCAGGACTAAAAAGATCGGTATCCACAGCAGACAATCTTTAGAACGAAACAGACCATACACGCTCACACATCAGCAATGACTTCAGGCTGACGATGACACAACAGCCCAAACCGCAGGTGCATGGGGCGGGAGCATGGGGCATGGGGCAGGAGCATGGGGAGGGAGCAAGCAGAGACCCTGGTTGCAAAAGAAGAACCTCACTCCAGGCATCAAGTAAGTTCCAAAGAGAAAGTTCTAAGGATCATAAGGTCATAGTAAATAAATAAATAAATAAAAATCCCCAGAATACAAATAAAAACAGACCTGCAAACACAATAATTAGGAGAATTAAACCAACAGTACTCAGGTAATATAATAAAAAGCAAAAGAGGTATGCATGGTATGTTTAAAACAATAAAGAAAAGGACTTAAATTATCAGTGAGAAACAATACATCAAAGAAACCAGCAAATTTAAAACAAAAAACAAGACTAAATGAAGCTTAACAAGGTAAAAGAACAATCTAAAAATTTAAATCAGTAAAAATGGCCTTCAGGTGTGGCTGAAGGCAAACTCCATACTCCATGCTTGGGAAGAGAAATGTTAAGAAGAAACTGGAAAGGAGAACAAAGGACAAAGAGAAAATAGGAGCCAGCAGGACAGCTGAGGGCAGAACAGGGACAATGAGGGTTTCTATCAGAATGAGAGAGAAAGAACAGAAAGCACAGGAAGGCAACGATCAAGGACACAGTAGCTAAGAAACTTCCAGAAGTGATTAAAATCACCCACCCTCAGGTGCCAAACGCCACAGACCTCCCAGAGCATGTGGAGGGTGGGTGGGAGGCCCCCCCTCCCCCACAGGCTGGCAGAGGAAGGGCGGCAACAGTGAGTGGGGGGTGGGGGTGGGAGGTGGAGAAGCGCTCACCAGTAATGACTCCCTGAGAGGAGGGCACACAGGACATATTCCAGGACAAAGGTAGGGGATCCCAGAAGCAAGACTGAGAAACAAGAAAGGAAAACCAGCTATGAACTCACACCGTGTCCTAACCTAGGCAACATGACTGTGAGAAATCACAAGACACCTAACTCACGGGGCGGGACAAGGTGGACAAATGCAGCTCCTGGCCCACCAACAAGGAATACATGGTGACAGACACTAGATACTTAAATAGCTATGAGACACTAAAGGCTGTGGAGTGGGTGAGGAAGGAGATGCACGCGCACACCACACACCCACACATACCTGTGCACACATACCCTCTGGAAGCTCAACCAAACCCCTGGCTACTGCCAGGTGGGTGAGCAGGACAGGTAGAGTGTGCTTCTCACTGTGCACCTGTTCATAACTTCTCAACTTTGGGATGGGGAGGTACCACCCACCAAAGTATTAGTCTACTAAAAAAAAATACAATTTAAAAATAATAGAAATTCAGAAAAAAAGAAGTAATATAAAATATAATAAAGGCTTTTAAGGAAGGCCTGGGGCCTTAAATTGTTCCAGAAGGGATAAAGATATCATTAAGCACCTACTACATTAAATATGCACAGGAACCTCTAAAAGAGGAGAAATAGAAAAAAATATAAAAGAGAGGAAAATGATGCAAGAAAAAAGAAAATGGCAGGAAGTCTGTAATTTTTGTGGCTATATTAGAAACCCTGAAAAATAAAAAGTAATGAGCCACCCAATCAATGCAAAAATAAGAAAAATAAAGCAACCCAAGCACAGTGTGTAAGGATGAAAACAACAGAGGAGTGAAAGAGCCAGAGGAAATAAAGACAGAGCAATGTGGTAAGAGAAATGTTCTAAACTGAAATGCAGAGAAATTAGGAGAAAAGCAGAGTATCTCAGAATGAAGGGCAGCTATGAAAGGGATTGGAGCTGTACCATGACCCCAGGGGCAGAGCAAACTTTGCTATCAGGGGAGATTTTTCCAAACCCCAGATCCAGGGAGCTCAGAGAACCTCATGCAAGATCAATACCAAAGAATCTATACCCTGGCATCTCCTGTTCAAATATCTGGAAACCAAACAGAGAAATCCCACAGAAGCATGGGAGAGGCAAGGGGAAACAAAATGTCTAAGTACTGAGAGGACAACTGCCAGCCTGGAACTCTGTGTTCAGTGAAACCACCCTTCACAAGTGAAGGGGAAATAGAGACATCCTCAGACAAAAACAGCACGTGGGATCTCTGGGAGGAGACCTGCCCACCAGATATATTACAAGACCTTCTCCAGAGAGAAGCAATTGGTAGCAGTCAGAAGTTGGATCTACATAAAGAAAGCATGAGCTTCAGAGAAGGGCCCAGCGCAATCTCTCTTCCTCAGTGTGCACTAATGGAACTGATAATGCTCGCAGGAACGGGGCAGCCATGCCTCAGGAAGGAAGTGCAACAACTGGTAGTGCTGACCTGTGAAAGTGGACTCAGACTAGTGCACAACTGCAAACTCTAGGGTGATCGTGATGATGCATTACTTAAGAAGTATTAATTCATGAGTTAACAGAAAAAAGAAAGAAGTGGAGTCCTATAAAATGCTCAGTTAAAACCAAATAAAGCAGATCAATAGGGAAGAGTAAAAAAGAGCCAAAGTACAAGTGCCCACACAAAAAAATGCTAACAAACATTCACAGCTGCCAAACAGACTAGATCGGTATCATTGTGAATGATCTAAACATGCCAAGTGAAAGATACTGTCAACATGGATTTAAAAAAATCCAATTATATGTCTTTTTATAGACAATACCAAAACACTTTACAAACACCACACTGCTTTACAAATACCAACACACACAGACTACAAGTTAAGAGGTAGAGAAAGATACATTGTGCTATCCTCAATCAAAAGACAGCGAGGCCAATGGGGTAGCTTTATTAATCTTAGGCAAAGCAGACCTCAGGAAAAGAAACACCTATCAGAGATTAGAGAGGTATGACATGATGATAAAGGGGTCAATATTCCCAAAAAGACATACCAATCCTAAACACGTATGCACTTCACAAGCGAGGGTCAAAATACAGGAGGCAGAAGTGATAAAGCTGCAAGAAGAAACAGACCTATCTCCTAGTATAGCTGGAGACTTCCACACCCTCTATCAGTAATTGACAGATCCAGCAGGCAGAAAATCAGTAAGGATATAGTTGCACCAAATAGCACCATCAATCAACTGGATCTAATTGACATTGATAAAATACTTCATCCGCCAACAGCAGGACACACATTCTTCTCCAGCTCTCATGGAACATTCACCAAATCAGACCACATTCTGAGTCATAAAACACACCTGAACATACTTAAAAGGACACCTATCATATCGAGTAAGCTTTCAGAGCACTCTGGAATTAAAATGGAAGTCAATAACAGAAAGATAGCTGGAAAATCTCAAACTATTTAGAGATTAAACAACACTTCTAAATAACACGGGGGTCACAGAAGTCTTAAGAGAAATAAAAGAGTATTTTTAACTAAATGAAATGAAACATAACTCAACACAATGTGCAGCAAGACCTGGAAGGAACATGTAGCAATGAATGAATATTTTAGGAAAGAAATCTAAAATCAATCATCTAAGCTCCCATCTTAGAAAACTAAAGAAAGAAGAGCAATGTAAGCCTAAAGCAAACAAAAGAAAAAAAGTAATAAAAATTAGAACAGAAGCCAATGAAATTGGAAACAGGAAATCACCTGAGAAAAAAACAACAAAACCGAAAGCTGGTTCAAAAAAGGATCAAGGACATTGATGAACATCTAGCAAGCTGACCAAGACTAAACAATGAAGACACAAATCGCTAATATCATATGTGAGAGAAGGGTCATCACTACCAATCCCTGGGACAAGGAAAAATTGTGAAATATTATGAACAGATCCATACCCAGAAATATGATAACTTATATGAAATGGACCAATTCCTCAAAAGGCACAAACTATCACAATTTGCAAGAAGAGAAAGAGAAAATCTGTTGCCTTATATCTATTGCAGGAAGTTGAATTAAACGTAACCTTCCTAAAAATAAGGTACCAGACTCAGATGCTTTCATCACTGGGGAATTACACCAAATATTTAAGCAAAAACTCATACCAATTCCCTGAAATCTCTTGCAGAAAACAGAAGCAGTTATATATACATGTTTGCACATGATACTGTAATGGTACACACATAACATGTATTTGTCAAAACCCACAGACCCACACAGGAGAAGACCTTAAAGCGTGGACGTTAATTAGTGATAATGTGCCTATACCAGTGTACTTATCATGGCAGACATGCTCATTGACAATGTAGGATGTTAGTGTTAGGTGAAACTGTGGGCTGAGGAGAAATAAAACAGGGGCTCTGCTCTGTACCATCTTCTCCATTTTTCTGTAAACCTGAAACTGTTCCAAAAGCAAAATATAATCATTAAAATATAATTCTAGAAATAGTAGAATATTTCTATCCCTTCTCAAAACAAAAAACAAAAAAACACGCTAAGAGCTAGAGAGGAGACAGTAGACAAGGGACTGGCCCCAGGAAGGAGGCGGCTTGCTCCTGAGCTCACTCAGTGCAAGTCAAAAGACAGCACGAGTACAGCCTCAATGGACACAGGAGCAAGGCAACCGAGGATTCCATACTCAGCAAAAATATTCTTCAAAAGTAAAAGTGTAAGGAATACATTTTCACACTGGGAAAAACTGGATTAATTCCTTAGCATCAGATCCACACCAAAGGGCATTCTTCAAGCAGAGGAAAAATGATCCCAGGTGGATGCTTAAAGATGCAGGTAGTAATGAAGAAGAATAAAAAGGGTGACAATTAAGTATAAATATAAATGAACATACAAAAACAACAGTAACAAACTGAACAGCCACATACAAAACAACAGCACATGACCACTTTTTTTTTTTTTGACCACTTTCTTATAGCATAAACAAAACTACACTCAAAATGGATGAAAGATCTAAATGCAAGACCTGAAACCACTAAAATCCTGGAAGAGAACACAGGTAGTAACTTCTTTGACATCAGCCATAGCAACTTCTTACTAGAAAAGTCTCCTCAGGGAAGGGAAACAAAAGCAAAAATAAACTACTGGGACTGCATAAAAATAAAAAGCTTCAGCACAGCCAAGGAAACAGTCAATAAACTAAAAGGCAACTTATGGAACGGGAGAAGAAATTTTCAAATCTCAAATCAGCTAAAGAGTTAATATCCAAAATATAAAGAACTTAATCAAACTCAACATCCAAAAAACAAATAATCCAGTTGAAAAGGGGGCAGAAGACACAAACAGACATTTTTCCAAAGACAACCAGATGGCCAATATACAAATGGAAAGATGCTTCAACATCACTCATCATCAGGGAAATGCAAATCAAAACCATGATGAGATACCACCTCACACCTGTCAGATGGCTAAAATGAACAACTCAGGAAACAAAAGGTGTTGGTGAGGATGTGAAGAAAGGGGAAACCTCTTATACTATTGGTGGGAATGCAAACTGGTGCAGGCACTCTGGAAACAGTATGGAGGGTCCTCAAACAGTTAAAAATAGAACTACCCTATGATCTAGAAATTGCACTAGATATTTACCAAAAAAAACCCCAAAAACACTAATTAGAAAAGATGCAGGCACCTCTATGTTTATTGCAGCATTATGTACAATAGCCAAACTACGGAAGCAGCCCAAGTGTCCAGTTATTGATAAATGGATAAAGAAGATGTGGTACACACAAACACACACACACACACACACACACAATGGAATATTACTCAGCCATGGGAAGAATGAAATCTTGCCAGTGCAATGACATGCATGGAGCTAGAGAGTATAATGCTAGGTGAAATAAGTCAGAGAAAGACAAATATATGATTTCACTCACATGTGGAATCTAAAAAATGAAGAAGCAAAGGAAAAAAAGCAGACTCTTAACTACAGAGAACAAGCACAGTGATGGTCACCAGAGGCAGGGGAGTGGGGGCTGGGGAAATAGGTGATGGGGGTTAAGGAGTGCACTTGTGATGAGCACCAGGGGTTGTCTGGAAGTAATAAATCACTCTGAAACTAATATAACACTACTATAACTACACTGGAATTAAAATTCTTTTAAAAAGTAACAATGATACCTTTTCAGCTACAAAAGTGTGTGTGTATAAAGTACTCAACAATAACAGTCTATAAATGGAGCAAAAGGTCAACACAGACTGTGTTTTAAAGTCCCTTGAGGGACACCGGGGTGGCTCAGTGGTTGAGTGTCAGACGCCTTTGGCTCAGGTCAGGTCATGATCCTAGCATCCTGGGATGGAGTCTTGCATAGGGTTCCCCACAGTGAGCCTGCTTTTCCCTCTGCTTGTGTCTCTGCCTCTTTCTTTGTGTCTCTCATGAATAAATAAATAAAACCTTTTAAAAATTTAAAAATTAAAAATTAAAAAATAATAAAGTCCCTTGAATCATCTAAAGAGAGAAATATTTATTTTTATGAGACTTTGATAAAGAGTCTATGCTATAATCACCCTAACAGATACTAAAAAAAAAAAAAATGCACTAATGCATACATAACTACAAGATAATGAGGGGGAAATGGTTTAGTCTACAACAAAGTACTAAAGACAAGTAAAAAAGAACACAAGCAAAAGGCAAGCAGTGCAATGATTAATCGAAAAGCAAATTTATCGGTGCACCTGAGTGGCTTGGTCAGTTGACTGACTCTTGATTTTGGCTCAGGTCATGATCTCAGGGTTGGGAGATCGATCCCTGTGTCAGGCTCTGCATTCAGCAGGGCACTTACTTGGGATTCTCTCTCTTTCCCTGTGCCCCTCCCTACTTCCCACTCCCCCACATGCCCTTTCTCTCTAAAATAAATAAATCTTTTAAAAAATTTATCATTAATTACAACTAAATTCAATATTTCAACTAAAAAAGACTTTCGGATGGAATAAAAATACAAAATCTCTCTCTAACCTGTGTAGGAGGGCCATCACAATAAAATAATGAAGAAGATTTCAAAATAAAACTTGAGAAACTAAAAGGCACAAAGGCTATATAAAAAGGAAGCTGAAACATCTGTATTAAGATCACACAAAGGAGATTCAAGGATCAAAAGAAACTATGAAACCTATTTCATAATAATAAAGGGCTAAATGGACCAGAAAGATAATTATTTTCAGTCTATATGGGCCTAATAAAGATATGCTACCATAACTGACAAAATTAAAAGGAGAAATAGGCAAACTAACAGCAAAGCTGGGAAATTCCAACACTGGTCTCTCACGATTGGAGAAAATGGGAGAAACATCACTGAGGACATGGAAAACCTGAACAGTATGATTAACAACTGATATATAGATATTTATAAGATACCACATCCAACAATACAGAACATAGGTGATTTTGAAGTGTTCGCGGGGCACTTACAAACACCAACTCCCTATGGGGCCATACAGCACATCCCCGATTATGGACTTTGAACACAACAAAACTAAGCTATAAATAAATAATTCAGTGATCACAAAATGTTGGAAATTAAAGTTATTTCTAAATAACCTGGTGGTCAAAATAAAAATCACAACTGACATTGATAAATATTTTGAATTGAATGGTAAGAAAAATAGAATGTATCAGAACTACAGTATCCATCTATGTTTATAGCCTGACAGGCATAGAAGGAAAAAAAGCAATCATCAAATAGCTCAAAATTTAGAACAAATAAAAAGGAAAAGGAAAAAGGTATAAAAATAAAAATTAATGAAACAATACATATGGTACAGAATCAAGAATGCTAGAAGTCGGTTCATTCAAGTGACTAATAAGATCGATAAACTCTTCATGAGACAGCTCAAGAGACAGAACACACACATAACCAAACAACCAGATTGAAAAAGAAGACACAATTGCAAATCATGAAGATAAATGATCATCCATAAAGAAAATCAGAATGACTTTGAAGCTATTAAAAGAAATCAAAGCCTCAATCTAAAATCTTCCCAGCATGAAAACCCTGCAGGCCCAGATATCTTCAATGGTGAAATCTACCCAACCCTTAAGGAAGAAATACCCCAATCTCATACAAGCTATTACAGAAAAGAAAAAAAAGAATCCCTGACTCATTTTATAAAACCAATATCAAAACCTGATAAGGACATTAGAAGAAATGAAAATTAGTTGTCAAAATCTCTTATAAACACAGAGGCAAAAATCCTTATCCAACTTATTAACAAACCAAACTAGGCATTACTTGGGAAGGAAAACCATACATAGGTCTGCTTATTCCTGAAATCAAAGTTTGGTTTAACATTTGAAAATCAATTAATTTGATTTTCCACATTAACAGAGTAAAGAAAAACCATATGATTATCTTAGTATATGCAGAAAAAGCATTTGACTAATATTCAACATCTATTCGTGGTGAAGACAATAAACAAAACCCTCTTAGAAAATGAGGACTGGAAGACTTCATCATGGTCTGCAACAGGGAAGTGTGAACATTTTCCTTTTGACACACCAGCTACCAAAGCACTTCTGTTCAGAACAGTGCTCCCCTGCTAGGCTAGCATGACCCTGGTGAGCACAGGGTTCCTGGGCCAGCCCATGCAGGCATGTGTGTGGCCAAGCTTCCACAACAGGCAGAGGAATGCTCATAAAAGCAGCAGAAACTTAAGTTTGTGCTTGGTGAGATGCTTCCAAACATACCAGTGTTGTCATGGTCAGCCAGCTGGAAGAGCTGGCCCCATGGTACCATGACCTGTTGTCACTGTCTGAACACAGAGGAGCAGTCAGGCCCTGGGCTCCACTCCTAGCAGTTCTGTGGGGGCCTTAAGGCCTCCCATGTCCATGGTCACGGCAGCGCCATCCTGGGGCTGACCAACAGGCAAACACCTGACCACACCCCATTCCTGCCTGTGTCCTATGGCCTCCTCTGCTGCCTTCATTCCTCACAGCCTCCTGAGCAGCTGATCTTACTGATAGCAAGGCTGTGCTGACCAGGCACTCCTTCCTCTAGGTTGGCAGATGCAGACTCGGTGGGGGTGGGGGTGCAGGGTCCTGCCCTGGGCATCATCAGGTATCCCTTCAACAGCAGCAGGAGGCCAGGGGCCAGCCCCCAGCACAGAGAACAGCCCTCCCCAGCCCATTATTGGCCAGTGCCTGTGGGCAGGCAGGGAAAAGAAACCTGCTGCTCGTGTCCTCACCAGCCAGCTGTGTTCTTGAAATTTCAACCTCCCGATAAAAAGCTCTACAACACCTCTTGTGGGAAGGAGCAGGAATCAATTGAGATTTCCCAAAGCAATTTTACTGAGATTTCACACTCTATATTACAAATTCCATTTCATTTCTGGTAGGTGTAGGATGCATCCTCAGCATCCGCCCTGAATCGGCAGTAAGCTCTCTGATAGCAGTGCAGCACACTCGTACGGGCAATCCACACAGCGAGCCATGTGTCCACAACACACATGTGGGGACCACACAGGGAGAGCAAGAGCTGCTGGGGCCTGGCTGTGGGTCAAGCACCATTTACTGGATAGGAGACAGATGAGCAAGAGCCGAGTGACAGAGGGGGCCAGGCTGCCGACTGGGGTCCTGGCCAACTTGCCATAGTCAGAGGAGCCCATTCCCTCTCTAAGCCTGTTCCCCCAACTTCAAAGCAGAAGCTGAATCAGATGGGTCCAGCTTTCTTCACTGAATGGTAATGACACAGGCAGCCGAGCTCAGGTATACTTACCATGTGCGAGGGGCCCAGCAAGGCAAACTCCACACCACAGTTCACTGGGCCTTTCCTTCACTTTGGGGTACCCAGCGCCCGGGACAGTGCCCAGAACCTAACAGACGTTCAGTAAACAACCACTAAGTGGAGCACAAATGAACTAAACATTCAATTGATCCATCTTCAGAACAACCACGGGAGGCAGGTGCACACTGTCTCAGAGGAGGAAAACAGGCTTACTGAGTTCCGTAAGTTGCTCAGGGTCCTCAGATGCTTGTTATTGAGCAGAGATCTGAACCCGGGTCTGCAGGAAGCAGGAGCCAGAGGCTCGGTCATTGTGCTGACAGTGGTGTGGACACCAGCATGGAGACACACATTATTAACCAAGGCTCCAGGCCAGCTCCTAGCCCAAGTTCCTGTGATTGCAGAGCACAACAATATCATGGGCAACAGTGACCCCAAAGTCTTCACTACTCACTAAAGCACCCAAACCCCAAGTCTCCAAGACACAGGATAGGACCCAAGAGTCCCTCCTCAAATTAACAGGTCAGGCACTGGATGGGCTACGTCCTTCTACCCAGGCCCTCGCCAGGGAGCTAATCAGAGAGCTCTGCCAGACCCTCCTTCCAAGCACTGCTCTGCTCACTGAACAAAAATCCAGATGACAAGGGCTCCAAGCACGATAACCAACCAACTGGAAAGCGTCCCCACCAAGGCCAAGGAAAGCCTTGGTGCTTCGCGTCCTCAATTGAAAGTTCATGTCCAGTGGTATGGGTGCCCAACTGGGGTCAGGCCAGCTCCACAGGAAGCCCTGCTCTCCCACACCTCAGCCCAGGAGGGAGCTGGAAAATGAACGTCAAAAAAAGCAAAAAGGGGATGCGGTTGAGCACCTGCCTTCAGCTCAGGGCATGATCCTTGAGTCCCAGGATTGAGTCCCACGTCGGGCTCCCTGCATGGAGCCTGCTTCTCCCCCTGCCTGTGTCTCTGCCTCTCTCTCTCTCTATGTCTCCCATGAATAAATAAGTAAAATCTTTAATAATAAAAAAAAAAAAGCAAAAAGGATACAGAAGGAGAAAAGGGGGAGGGGGAGGGGGAGATAGGCAGGGCTAGGGCGTCTGCGGGGGACCTCCCAGGTAGGAGCCCATGGCGCCAGACAGGAGAAGGAGCAGCACAGATAGTGAGGCATGTAAAGGTACCTCTCCAGAAGGACAGAGAATGGGCATCGGCTCAGAGGGCTTTCCAAGTCTGACCTGCTACCCTGTATCACCATTTGCATGTGTGGGTGCGCTCCCACACCTGAGCCCTCGGGGATCACAGGTCCACTGCTGTCTCAGCTCAGCCCTGTGGCCTCACATACATTAGGGTCTTAGCATATGCTTGCTGACACCCCCGCAGGGCCCAGGAACCAGGGAGCTCACACCTAGATCTACCACTTTCACTCACTCATTCAATATTTATCACCTGCTACCAACCACTGGGACCCCGGGACAGAATAGACACGAAGGCATGCCACCACATCTACATGAGACTCCACATGGCACCAGCGCAGGAGTAAGCAAGTGACTGTGTCAGAGCCTCAGCTCTGTCAACCACGAAAGATAAGATTTCTTCTCACAGGGTAATGTTTAGGACTAAATTAGATTATTTAGGTAAAACCCATACTATCAATTTTTAAATTTCAGCTCTTGTTGATTATTACTACTACCCTACTTTCTTGGAATGTCCTCCCCTATTAAACAGCAGAACACAAACCTGGTTATTCCCACTGGATGGGGGCCCGCTTCGGGTGGGGGGGGGGCCTCAACATACTCTGTGGCCCACCCTTCGGCCATCATCATGACTTCCTATTGAGGTCAGGACTCTTCCAGCCTCCCTGACCACTCAGCTTCATAGGGGAGGTGAGACATTCTTTGTCTCTCACTGCTGAATTTTCAACACCTAATACTTAGCAAGGAAAAGATGTTACAAATAAATCTGCTGAACTACTAGCAGTACTTAGCAGAACGGTTCTATGGGCTCCTGGTCCCCAGCACATAACCCTCTGGCTGGGCCCCCTGCCTCAGTGTCCCTGCAGCAGCTCTATGAGTGCTGCTCATAGGCTGGGAGAACCAGGAAGCCACTCCCCCCAGCCTGGAGTCTTCAGGCCCCTCCTAGCCTCTGGGGGAAGTAGGGAACGGCATCTTCTCTGGCTATGTCCCTTCTGGCTGTGCCACAGTTCCAGGCTCCCTTCCAGTGTCCCCAGGGGACCCTGCCAGCACTCGGGATGCAGGGAGCAGGCACCCTGGCACCTGACTTTCTAAGTCACACATGTTGGCTTCTTGCCTTCGGCCTCAAGCAGAGCCGGGACAAGGGGCTCCAAGTCCACACTGAGAACCCCCTGTTCCGCACTCACTGCCAGTCGTAGGCCCACCCTTCCAGTGGCCAAACAAGCACAAAGCAGTGCTGGTTCCTGAGGGATGGCTGTGCCGAGGTCCCTGTGCACGACTGTCCTTGGCACCTGCCTCTCCCCCTACAAGTCCACTGAACAGTGAACACGGCAGCAGGGCTAGAGGATCTGGACAAAGTCGCTCCCATCCCAAATTGGTGGAGACTTGAAGAACAGATGTGTCACAGAACAGAGAAGCCCTGCAAGGGGGAGGAAAGTGGACTCCCACTTCCCTCAGTGAGGAAAGCAGGGGCGCCCTGTGGGACTGCAGACACAGGCACAGGGGAGTCACCATGCTGGTGTCAGAAGGAGAAGGGAGGCAGAGGCTGTCTGCCTTGTATGTAAAACAGGCTCAGGCACCGCTGTAGCCCCCAGACCTCCCTGCCTGCTCTCCTCTTGCTGGAGAAAGCAGTGGGACAGGTAGGAGGGTTCCCTGTATGGCCACATCACAGGCAACCTCCCAGGTGCTTGCAGGATCGTGCAGGGCTCCATAACCTCCATAACCTATGTCCTGCAGCATTCAGCTCAGGCTCCTCCAGCAGCAGAGGCCACACAGTTCAAACAGCTATCAATGGTCAACGGCACTGACATTTAAAGGGGCAAGCTGACTCTCTTCAGAGGGCAACTACTGTGCAAATCTGACTTCAAAAACCCTTAATTTGCTTAACCTTGCCTGCTTCTCAGCTGCCCTTCCTTTGCAGAGGGACTGGACTCAGCTCTCCCACTTCCTGGCAAGCTACTGAATCCCCAGAAACCTCCTCCCTCCTCTGGAAAACAGTGTAGTCTGAGATAGGAGTAAACTGAATGCTGAGTCTTGGGCAAGTGCCACATCAATCCATTAAGATCCATTTCTCATCCAAAGTGGTATGAACTGGAATGCTGAGGATACCCAGGGCAAACAGGGCACACCTGCTGGAGGGTACATGTACTGAGGCAGCCTCACTGATCGAGTGTCAGCACAGTGCTCCTACCCTGTAACCAGGAATTCCAGGCTCTGACACGCATCTTAAGAAAGGTGGCAGAGATAGGGATGGCCAAGAGCTGCATCCAAGAATGCTCTGCCCACTCACAAAACTAATGAAAAGTTTTTTTAAGATCTAAATTTCCAATAAAGAGTTTAATTCTGATACAAACATATAAAGGAGCATTATACAGCTACTGAGAGTTTTATTTTCAAAAACTGCTTAATGACCCAAGCATTTATCACAATAAATGTTAAGTGACAAACACAGGACATAAACAGATCGTGTCTGTCCTGTTCATGTACATTCTTATAATACCTGGAATAGCTACAGGAACACAGTTGATCCCACAGCACCTGGCACTATGGTCCTCAGCCAGTGATGGATGGATGGATGGATGGATGGATGGATGGATGGACGGATGGATGGATGGACGAATGGATGGATAGACAGATGCATGGATAGATACATGAATAGATGAGTAGATAGATGGATGGGTGGGTAGATGGATGGATGAACAGATGGACAGATGGATGGATGAATGGATAGATGGGTGGGTGGGTGATTAGATAGATGGGTGGGTGCGTGGGTGGATAGATGGATGGATGGATGGCCAGAAGGATGGACGGATGGATGGACGAACGGGTGGATGGATGATGGATGGGTTGGTAAACAAACATATGGATGGAAGGATGGATGGATAAGGGGAAAAGGAGGAATGAAGGAAGAAATGAAGGAAACATACAATTTCACTGCCACTCTGGGTAAAGGAATTAAAGTCTTTTAAAATGACTTCTTTATACTTTTTAGCAGTCCCCAGATGCTCCACAATGTATAATATTATAATCAAGGAAAGAAAGAGGTGCTCTAGGTTTTAAAGGGGTTGGGGGTTCCAAGACACTTCCACACACATCAGCCTAAAGCCCAGGAAGCTAAGATGGCACTTCTTTGATGGCACTTCACTCTCAACAATGACTATGGCGATTCCACAGGAGTCAGAGCCCTGGGAGGGGAAAGGCCACAGGAAAGCAACAACCCATGCCAGCATCCAAGAGTGGAAATGCCCAGAGGCAAAGTAGGAGAGAAGGAAACACAGTCTCTTGTAGGAGCTGGAGGGGAGGTCAGCTGGGTCCAACCAACTCCAAACCAATGGCTGTGCTGCCATGTTTCACCATCCACCTGTGGAGGACACTGGCATTCTCTCTACTTTGGGCTATTACACATAAAGCTGTAGGAGCAGTCCTGTACATAAGTTTTATTTCTTCAGGATAAATGCCCAGGGTACAATTGCTGGGCTATCTGGTCACCGCAGTTCAGCTTTTAACAAATGGAAACATTATAAGCCAGAGTGCTGTACCAGTTTACATTCCCACCAGGACGGGTAAGAGATGCAGTTTCTCTGCATCCTTGCTAGCACTTGGTGTTATCACCATTTTTTATTTTAACCATTCTGAGGTATGCAGTGTTCTCTCACTGTGGTTTTACTTGCATTTCCCTGCTGGCTAATGATGGTAAGCATCTTTTCCTGCATTCATCTGCCATCTGTAACGTGCCGGTTTTCTAATTAGATTTTCTCTGCTGTTGAGTGTTCGGGGTTCTTTATACATTCCGGCTAACAGTCTTTGTCAGACACGCAGTGTGCAAACGTGCTCTCTCTCTCTGTACCTATCTTTGCAGTTCAGACAAGGGTATCTCACAGGGCACAGTACTCAGTTGTTACAAAGTCCAATTTATCATTTTTCCTTTTACAGATCATGTTTTTGGTATCAAGTGTAAGAATTCTTTGCCTAGGCCCTGAAGATTCTCTCTCTTTTTTTTTAAATGAAACTTTTGTACTTTTATGTTCTGCATTTAATTTTGTGGTTATATTTTGTATAAAGTGTGAGGTTTTCTTTTTTGCTTATGGGCCCCTGAATGCTCCAGTGTGACCTGCTGAAAGGCCATCTTTCTTTCACCAAACTGCTTCTGCGTCTTCCTCAAATATCAGATGACGCAAAGCAAACTGAAGAAAGGAAATAATAAAGATGAGAGCAGAAATAAACAAAAAAGACAGAAAACAATAAGGAAATCAGCTGAGCTAAAAGTTGGCTCTTTGAAAAGATCAATATAATCAATAAACCTTTAGCTAGGCTGAGCCAGGAAAAAACAGAAAAGATTCAGACAACTGAAGCCAGAAACAACAGAGGCAGTGCCACTGACCTTATGGAAATAAAAGGAATTATAAAGGAATCCTATCAACAACTAGATGCCAAAACTCAAACCACCTCGTGAAATGGACAAACTACCAAAACTGACTCAAGAAGAAATAAAAAACCTGAACAGACCTGTCATACATAAAGAGATGAACCAGCTACCAGAACCTCCCTGTTATCCCTAGGACAACCATCAGCCCTGCCTCTGCTCTCATGGGATGCCTAAGACATGAATGTGAGCACAAGCTCCTGCTCAGATCCCACTGGTCCCTCTGTCCCACCACTGAGCTCAGCCGTTATGTATTCATTTATGTTACTGCACTTCCAGCTACGGTCTAACACGTCTGGCCTCATTGGTGCTTGGGCCCCCATAGGAAGTGGACTTTCCTCGGGGCCTCTGGCACTTCTGGGCTGTTGACTTCTCCAGCTCCAACTGTGGGATAAGTGGAAAAAGCAAACCTCAGGAAACTCACCACATGTTTCCTGGGTCCTGCAGTCCCTAGTTACCACCTTTCTGTGTCTTTCATGTTTGTTGTACACATAATGTAATGTCCAGGGTTGTTGTACTCAGCCAAAGGAGAAGAAAATACGCCTACCCCACCCTCCTAGAAATAGAAGTATTAGCTGCTCTTTAAAAGCGTTCAGCAAGCCTAAGTGCTGGGCACTGCAGCTGAGGCTGCCCTCAGAAGCTCGCCATAGTAACCTGACAGGTGTCTAGCCCTGTTCCAGGTTCGTAGGTGACATTCCAAACATGTAAATTAAACCAGATGAGGAAGGGCTTTGAATGCACCTAATTCAGTGACAGGGCACTAAACTCTCTCTGCCCGAGGAAGCTAGAACTCTATTAAGATGGTATTACTTCCAAATTGGCCAAGGGGGAGGAGACAGTGGGAGAAGAAAGTCACTCTGGTGCCTGCTCTCCCCTGACCAACCTGCCAGCAGAGCTCTCATGTCCAGTCAGTTCTGTTCCAGTGAGGCAAAAGTGAGTCTGCCTCTCTACACTGACAAAGGTCAGGGAGAATGATCCCCTGTAAACACTGCCACCTTGCCATTACGAAGAAAGAGAAACACACACACACACAAACACACACACTCCCAACACCTAAGATCCATCCATAAGTGCAAACCCAAGGCCTCAGGACCACTGCAGTCCAAGCACACCCCATGATGGCATCAACATTCCTCATTTACCCAAACACAGGTCCCACCACACACACTACGCTGTAAGAGCCAGAGGACACAGCAACCAGCTTAGCCCAGGGGTTAACCCCTGGGCGGAAAGCCTTCCCAACAAGGTAGCCAACCTACCAGCAAGGATAGCCCTGCAATTGGAAAGTTTACTCCCCACTTTCTACATCCTCTTTCTTTATAAAATTGCTTATGCAAAGAGATTACCATGCATAATGCATTCAATTATGCGGCGTAAGATGCGGCTTTAATGGAGAAAATTCAAGTCAGCCTCATAGACACTTCAGGAAATATTAAAAAAAAAAAAAAAAAAAAAGACCATGCCACTGACTTTCAAATGTGTTTGAATCCGCACACCTCTCACTACCCACAGGGACACAATATAAATATATAAACGAGTGCTCATCTCATTTCCCACTGTTTTCCTGCACGATGAGGTGCCTGGAGCTGACACCTTCCTCATTCAGGGTGGCGGGCCTGCATTAGCATGTAAATAGCTGGCAGATACAAGGAAATGAAAGCAAGGAAGAGCTCTTTAATTAACTTTAATCCTCTGAAAAGCCAAGCAGCAACCTGCTCTGACAGGAGGCCCTGGCTGGCCTGGGGAGCCCTGCCAGGCCAGCACTGGGTGTCTAGAAGGACTAGCCTGTGTAAGTGACACTTGGCTCTGTGGCCCACAAAATGCCATACCACAACCGTCCCCTGGAATTCGGGTTGCTCCACGGAGCATAGCTGCAAAGACGCAGGGTTCTGGGCACTGAGCTCTGCTCCCACCACAGCTCATGGGCACAGTCTGCAGGGAGGTCCCAAGGTAAGGAATTAAGCCCTGTGCCAGGCCTCTTGCCAGGCCCCAGGGAGCTCCAGGGCCAGGACATCTGGCCTCACCCACACAGAAACAGTGCCGAGTCCACAACTGTGGAAGCATAGAGTCAACAGGCCTTGGAGGACCTGCCACTGGACAGCTCCACACACCTCATTCTCTAGGCAACAGGGAGGGGACGGTAGTTTTGGGACTGTGAATTGTAAGGCCCATTGAGAGCATGGCTAGCCCAACCACAGCACAATTGGGGAGCTGGATTTAAACATGCAGACTCACACTGAGGGGTGGGGGAGGTAATGCCACCATGATAGGACTTCAGGTTTGGCCACAGGGCACCAGAGAAAAGCCATATGCCTTGAAATGGTTCCTTAAAATGCAAGCACCAGGTCCCAAAAGAGACTGGTATACAAGCTGGATTTAACTCACAAGGATTTATAAATACAGTTGAGCAACCTGGAGATGAGGGCCAACATGGGCAATCTGTCCCTGCCCCAGCCACCACCAGCCTTACTATCTTGCAGCCTACGTGGTGCCCACTTTTCCCGCTCAGCTTCACCAGGCTCCATCAGGAAGAAAGGGTGGTGTATGCATGAAAGCCACCTGCTTGAGTGACAAGCACACCAGGGCGGGAGGCTGACAAGCATCTCCCCCGCATGTCAAAGGCACACAAGTTACTCCCATGTCCCCAGGACAGATGAGGAGGGAAGGGAAGAGAAGGAGCAGCACCATGATAGGTCCATGTCCCAAACCCCTGGATCCCACAGAGGAAGCAGAAGCTCAGGTGGGAGGTTAGCCACACAAAACCTGAGCCTAGACCTCTGAGCCTACCCTGTGGCACTGTGACCTCCATGGGAGGGCCACCAGGAGCTAGTGATGACAGGAAAGGTCACCAACCCCCTGACCTAAGCACCTTGCAGTCTGTACTGCTCTCCACACCTGGAACTTGGTCCCCTTATGGGGGGCCTGGCATCTATGCCAGAGGCCAACGCATTGGGGTGGCAGGAACCATTGGAAGAGCTTGGCGCTCCACCTGCAGTGCAGCGAGCCAGCTCTCCCAGTTACTCTCCCTGGTTACTTCATGCGAAAGGGAAAAGTCCCTTCAAAAGACAGATTCACAGCCCCTCCAGCCACCAAGCCCTCCCCTTATATATGCTTCTCATTACTGCCCAGCATTTCGCATTTATACGGTGCCATTCCTCCCAGGGGCTTACAGGTGCCTAAATGAGGCTGGCTTATACAGAAATAAATCACACTTCGGTAACTAGCAATATTTCTTTAAGCAGAGGTTAATAAAAATCACTGGGAAAGGCTAACCAATAGATCTAATTTATTCAGAGACTTTTATAAAGCTGGGGATAAAGCCCTTTGTTAAAGCTTAATGGAGAGCCCCAAGGAAGCCCCAGAAAGGAGGATGTCCCTGACTGGGATTTGCAGGCCCCAGAACAAGGGAAAAGGCTAAGTGAATCCCTCAACGGAAGGGGAGGGGAGAACAAAGTGGGAGCCAAGGTGTTGCCTCAAGGGCTCAGTCCTTGGCCAGAAAATAGGAGACTGAACTCTGGGAAATGAACTAGAGGTGGTAAAAGGGAGGAGGGCGGGGGTGGGGGTGACTGGTTGGCGGGCACTGAGGGGGGCACTTGACGGGATGAGCACTGGGTGTTATTCTAAATTGAACACCAATAAATAAATTTATTAAAAAAAAAAAAATAGAAGACTGCTCCAGGGAGTTGCATACAGCTCCCTGGGCCAGTCCATGCTGACAAGCACTCTGGGGGGCACATGATGCACACAATAGGAATAAAGTCCACAATACTTCTCCTGGGGGACCCAAAGGAGGCCAAAACACTCCCTAGGAGAGCACTCCCTAAAGCATGCAGCCCACCCAGCTCACACTGGGTAGGTGGTCCTGCATGGCAGAGGGAAGCTGCAGGGCCAGCTGGCAGTGGGCAGGCTCAGTGCTAGACCTGTTAACCTCTGGCAGGCAGCTCCCACCTGGCTACTGCACAACTCTCAGCCAGAGAACCACATATCTGAATACCCCCAGGGAACGTGGATGTGGGTGGTCCACCGGTGGGCATGGTTGTGTTGCAATTTCCCCTCACCCACCTGCCAACGCCTTCAGAGTGGGGTCCACTCCCGTTTGAGGACGGCCCTCTGCAATGACATGTATTCACCAGCTGATCAGAACCAGAAGATTCCTGGGCCAGAAAGCTGGTGTTCTACTGCGCAGAGAGCTGGATGGCCTCTCCCAGCCCCGATCTGGATTCTGCAAGCCCAGGACCAGCGGGCTTGCCAGGAAGCCCCGAGAATGATCCTAGTCTCTTTCCTCAGGGCACCTGGCACACCTTCTACCCTCTGCTAGGGCCCCGCTCCTTGGCTGGATGCTTGAGGGGGACAAGGAAAGAAACATTTAAACACAGTAAAATGTACTCAAAACTTCTAGTCTAGAGAAAATAAGAACTTTAGAAGGGGCAAATTCAGGAACTGTCCAAGTGCTCTCACATTTTTCCAGAAAGCAGGCCTTGTACCTATATAAGCTGCGTGAACACCTTCCAGGGCTAACGTACCCTTATAAGGACTGTCGCACAGCAGACAGAACACCAACTCCTGCTTATACACTGGCCTCACACTAGACTCGGGCTTCCTCTGAAGCGTACTTACAGCACTGGGTCAGGCAAGGGGCAGACCACTGGCCCTCAGCCCAGGAGCCAACACTGAACCCCAGACCAAAGAAGAGTGAGAGGCTTATGGAGCCCACCGTGGCTCCCTCTCCAAGTCCATATTGGCCTAGTTTCACCTGAATTCCCTGGGGATGAAGCTATTACTGGGCACATCCCCTGATCACTCGTGTGAACATTACCCTCACACACACCCATCCTGCACATAGAGAGGACACACAGAGACTCAGTAAAGGACTGGACAGCCAGTGAGAAGGTCCGCAATCCACTGCACACCCCTCCAGGGCACCCACCAAGCTTCTCCTTACTGAGCACCACCCTCCTGGGCAGATGGCCAGCAGCCTGCACTCCCACTCCCCAAGCCCTAGGCATGCAGGCAAACCTGACTGCCACTGCCTCCCTGTTCTCCAGACACCATGCAAAGGAAATGATCTATGGTGAAAGCAAGCAAGCAGACTTGTGTAAAGGGACCGAGAGACACTTCTGTCCTGGCCCACAGCCACAGCATGACACCCAATCACCACATAGAGATGCTACAAACCCAGAGATGTGGCATACCACAGGCCTGATGCCAGGGTGGTGCTAGGCGTGCTGTGGTCTGGAAAAACTCCCTCCCTCCCTCCTTGGAGGTTATGAGGGGCAGTGTAGATCTTTACAGGCAAAGTTAACCAAAAGATTATTGACTCTGAACCACTCTCCCTGCATTTGACTGTTTTCCATTTGATGATGGATGATATTTAATACCTTCCAGTCTGAGTACACTCTGGGTCTGTAAATACAGATCCCACTTTATTGCTCCTTAATAACTATTACGAAGGCTAAAGCCTGTCCTCATCTTCAGGGCCTGATGTTCCATGCAGATCTCCTGGGAAAGGTAGCCAACTACATCCAACAACTGGCTTTCTAGAATGAAAACACACACACACGCACATGCATCCGTACGCACCCATGCACACACAGTGTACACAGGCAGAAATGCACACTCACATAGGCACTACATGGATGCTCACATACATACAAAAGTCACACAGCCATATGCATGTGCACAGTAACATGCATGCTTGTATGCACACATGTATGTATGCATACTCACACACACACTCTCTGATGCCCCACTCCCTGACATGAGGAGGCAGAGACAGACGGGAAGGAGGTCAGGTCAGAGTCAGGCACACCTGAGCCAGACACAGGCAGAGCTGCCTCCTACCTTTTCCCCTGGGTGCACTCAACTTCCCCAGCCATAGAACCCTTACCCATAAAATGGGATTCTGCAAATCCTAGCTCACAGAATCTTAAAAACAACCATATTTGGGGATCCCTGGGTGGCTCAGTGGTTTAGCACCTGCCTTGGGCCCAGGGTGTGATCCTGGAGTCCCTGAATCGAGTCCCACATTGGGCTCCCTGCATGGAGCCTGCTTCTCCCTCTGCCTGTGTCTCTGCCTCTCTCTCTCTCTCTCTCTCTCTCTCTCTTTCATGAATAAATAAATAAAATATTTAAAACAAAACAAAAAACAACCATGTTCATGAAAATAAGTTAGTTTGATGGATGTTAGCAGTCACTACCATTCATAAATGCTGACTTGTTCAGGTGCCCTACCAGGAGTCTGACATCTGTTCATTACAACACAGGTCCTATGCACAAGTGTACATAAGCCCAGGGCCCAGCACAGATGAGCCGCCACCAGCAGCGCTACCATATTGCACATTTGGAAGCAGCAGTCTCAGTTCTGAAACCATTGATAAACCATGAGTGGCTGACCTGAGGGATGCTGAATGACAGCAACACCGCCCCAGGCGGAGAACCACTACACCAGGCACTACACCCTGGGCACAGCCATGCCTGCTACCACACCTCCGCCCACCCAGCCTCTGCTCTGCTCCAGGGGAGGAGTTGTGTGCATTACAGCATTTGTGTGTTTCTCAACCACTGAGCACGAGTATCACTGTGCCACCATTTGTGGGATTCCTTTATCGCTAACGTGTCACCTAGGAAGGTTTCAAGTGATTCTGCGTAGCAGGGAGATTTTTAGGAACACACGTGTTACATCAGAACAGAAGTGACTATAATTGTGTGCTGAACTATGTACTACACTTATGAGAGTCCTGGCTCACGATCACAAACACTTGCTCAGTGCTTGGATAGGTCCTGCCTGGTGCTAGGGTAGGGTACATATACATCCCCATCCAGGAGAGGAAGTGAGGGTTCAGAGGCAGGGTATCCTAAGGCAGAAGCACCAGCCACAAAGTGACAGTTTAGTTCCATCTTGGGTTTTCAGACCCTCCATCCCAGGCTCTTCCCCTAGAATGAAGAAATCAAAACAGAACGGCCAGCCCCCAGCCCAGGTGTTGACTCACTTCCTGACACAGCCAGGGATGCGACCTCTGGGCACCCACCCACCCCAGGCAGCCAATGGCCAAGGTCGCACACAGACCCAGAGGGGCTCAGAGAGAGGAGGAAGAGAAAGGAGTGGCCCAGCTGGCCATCAGGGCTTCCTCCTTCAGGAGGAGGACGGTGACTCCACACCCTCAGTGAGGAAGTCTCAGTGCAGCGTCAGGGACACAGGCAAATGCCTCTCCTTCGGGACAAATGGCTGCTGCAAGTCCCACCCGCCCCACTGAACACCCAGAAGGCTGCTACAGTTTTTGATTTTGCTACAGCTTGTGGTAAATTCATTCAGTAAGCTAGGAACTACCCCCACGGTATCAAGGAATGCTGAGTACCTGGCTTCCTTGGGGCTCCTGGAGGCAGCCTGCAGTGGGAAGGGGGCCACTGGAGCTGAGGGTGGGCAAGGCCCAGCTCCCAGAGAGCACGGGGTCCCTCTCACAAAGTGAGGGCATGGGGAGCCCCCAGACAGAAGGCGTGGGTCCTACCCCACACTAGGACACTGGGTCCCCACCCTGGAGTGAGGGACTGAGGACTTCCTCTCAGATGGAAGAACACTAGGTCCCTCCCCTAAAGGGTGTGGGCCACCCCCCCAGATGGAGGGCACATGGTCCCTCCCACACACAGAGAGTATAAGGACCCCCAGATGAAGGGTGTGGGGACCCTTCCTGAGATGGAAGGCACATGGTCCCTCACACTGAGTATGAGGACCCCCAGAAGGAGGCACAGAGACTCCTCCCCAGAGTGAGGGCATGGGGTCCCTCCTGTACCTGAGGGCACAAGCACCTTCCAGGACTCCCTCTCTGGGCAGTGACAGGGAGGACAAGTCAGGGGGAAAAGGCCAGGAACAGGGAGCTGCCTAGGGGCAAAGGCCAGGAACAGGGAGCTGCCTAGGAGCAGCCAGATGGGGGGGACCCAGCCTCAGTAGGCCTAGTGCCAAGCAGCCTCAGGCCAAGCATAGCAGGGTTCCGGGTGCAGCCAGCAGAGGTCAAGGGCATCTGGGTGCCCCTGAACCCCCTCACAGGAGTGGCCTGAGGGCAGGTCCAGCAGCAGCAGGACCTGAGAGGCACCTGGCAAGGAGCCATGCTCTAAGCCATCACCAATGTCTACCTGCAGTTTCGTCTCCACCCAGGGGACAGGTTGTTCGGAGATGGAGATCTCTTCAAAACCGAGTTAAAAGGAGAGCAGGTCTTCACATGAGAGGGGATTCTAAAGTATGAGCAAGGACACAGAAGTCCTCCCACATCGGCCAGTAGCACTCCCAGCCCCTCTTGCCACCAGGGCTCGGTGGGCAGACCCAGGCCCCCCGCACCCCCCATACCCCACTCAGCCTTGGTCTCCCAGCACCAGTTAGGCCTGAGCTTAGAGACAGCAGCCCATGTCCCAGTGAGGACGCTCAGGTTTCTCCACCAGGAGCCATGCTGGGCTGCAGGTGTCTCAGGCTCTAGAGGCCTGGGGTAGCAGGAAGCCTCGGCCTAGCTGCTGGTGAGGAGAGGGAGGCACTCACCCCAGGACCTCAGGAAGCAAGAGAGAAAATACTTTAATGCCGTTACTTTAGAAACTCAATATTCACACAAAAATGCCACACAAGCAAAATATACAATGTACAAATGAAGACAGCACTGGCCCCCTGATCCCTGTCCCATGGGATTGCTCAGAGCCTGAACAAGTGGACAGGCATGTCAATGTGGCCAGCTAGAGTGCACAGGGCTCAAAAGCATTGCGGAAGAAACCCTCCAGTGGGAGGGTCCAGAAGAACCTGGGAGCTGAGGTTTCATCTGCTACATAAAGGCATCTAAGAAATCAAGCCAAGGCTGGTGAACACAGCATCCCTGCCCCGCCAGCACCGGGCACTTGCCTGAGTAGGCGGCCAGACTCAGAGGAGGAAGCATCAAAATGAGGATACAAAGAGATGGACAGCATGCAGGGGACATCTGAGAGGAAGCTGTCTGTGTCCCCTTAGAGAACAGTGCAAGCGATGGCAGCAACCAGGCGGCCACCAGGCCTGTCTGATGGCCAAGGCCTGGCTCCTCCACCATGGTTGGGTACCCTTCAGGCAGGATGACCCCATGTTCACCTCCATGCAGGGAGCCTGCAACCCAGGGTGTACACAAGACAATCCAGAGAGATACTACACATACTATTTTTATCAATTTTATTTTTAAAAACTTTCTAAGTAATTATACACAGATTCAATTACTTAACACTTCATCATTAACCATAGATCACATACATGCTTTTCAAGTGGATATGCACAGGTAGGCCTGCACATAGCAAACCTCTTGCACATGTGCAGTCAATAAGTCAAGAAAACAGTGAAGCAGAGCCCTAGGTGGCCCCAGGAGGGCCCCAAGATGATTGCGCTGGAGGGAGGCAATGGACAGGACAGAGAGCAGCCTGCAGGTGTGCTCCAGAGAACAGGTGGGGGAACCAGGCTGAAACCAAGGCACCCAGCTCTGCTGTACCACACAGGCCACTCCCAGGACTGGGAGGAAGAAGGTACATGTCCAAGCCCTGCACTCCTGGGGCAAAGCCCTGTCCCTGCCCTGGGCATCAACTCCCTTTAACAATCATCCCCCCTCTGCCACTGGGAGCTGCCATCCTTTTAACCTTCACTGTTGGGGGGAAAAGACATCATTTTCCAAGTTGCTAGTTTTAAGTCACAGCATCCAACACAGACATGTATGTATCCAAGATCTTGCTGCAAGCACTTTTGATGGCCCCAAACACCCATCTGGTGGCAGGCAGGAAGGGGTAGCATCAGGAATGCCTGTCTCAGGAGCCCGATGGCAGAGGCAGAGAGCGCTTGTACACATAGGGCACAGCACAAGTGCCCAAATGGAGGCGGGAGGGGGCCACTCGTAGGCAAAGGCAGTGAGTAGAGACAGGAGACAGGGAGCAGAGGTGGGATGCTTCCTCTCACCTATCACGGGCTCTGAGCAAGTCACCCTCTCTGGAGCAATGAACATTTAACAGATATTTCCTGAGTGCCTACTATACATGAAGAGCCTCCTACAGCTAAATGCTGATGAACCAAACAGAAAAGGCCCATCTCTCTCAGGAGAGACAAAGAGGACAAGTGAGCCAAGCAGCTGGGGAGGCTAAGAGCCAGAGAACCAGGGAGAAGCACCAGCAAAGGCCCCGAGGCCTGCAGAAGTGGAAAGTCCAGGAAGCACAAAGGATGAGAGGCAAGATGTCCACCTGCCCCATCCCACAAAGCACATTCCAGGTGGGGCACAAGGAGGATGTACCAGGAGGAGAAGGTGCAGGGCCCAGGCAGCTAGGGAGCCAGTGATCAGGGACCAATGGTCCTGTGCAACGGGCATAAATTAGATCCTAAAAGACCGACTCGTGCCCTCCCAAGGGGCAGGAGTTACCAGCGATGTCCTTTTTAGACTGTTCAGATTTAATCTGTTATCATGAAATGGTGCCACAGGCAATCAGCCCTAGCCAAAGGAAAGCAAAGGGCTTCTGATCAAACATATGTCATGGAGACTGACACGAAGGAACTAGCTACATGGGCCTGGTGGCCAGGCTGCCCTGGGACTGTGAGCACCTCCCACCCTGCCTCCCCAAACTCATAGTTCTTGGTGAAGGCACTACCAGGCCACACAGCCCACACCCACCCAGGCTCACCCCTAAGGCAGAGGGTTCTGAAGCCCAGGATACCAGCACGGGCTGGGACTTCAGGGTTGCAGTCTCTCCTAAGGATGTGTGGAAGGTGGGGAGGAAGGTAGGTGAGCTTCTCTGAATCCAAATCCTAGGGCTGAGAGGGGAAGGTCCCTTGGGGGTTGGAGCCCCTATAGCAGGGCCTTGAGGCCTTGGGTGCCAGGCTGGCGCTGTTCCCACAAGTGAGAAGAAGGCTCAGCTGTCCTCTCCTCTCGACCCCTCCAGTCAATCCTTTCCAGCCCACCCGCAGCAGTGGCTGGGGGAAGTTACATGTGCCACCCCTCCACATCCTCCCAAACTCTATCTTAATAAACATCTTCAAATTGGAGAGGAAACAGGCATTTTGTTTTAATTTCATTACATTTCCTAAAGTTGCTTTTCTCTCTAGGATGGTTTCTTCTGCCTCAACCTGGTTCCAGCTGCCCCCTTGGTAGGTGACTCAGTGACAGTGATGACAAGACGGGCCTTCTAACAACTGTACAAATGGCGTGCTCCCATAATAAAACAGGTGCACTATTTTACCTCGATGGATGTAAGAGAAATATCAGCCTAAAAAGGTAACCTGAAAGGACAATATATTAACACCTCAAAATTAAATTTTAAAGCAAAGAGGATCTCACCTCTCTGTGGGAAGAGGAAGGCTGCCATGCTAAGCAAAACAAATGTTAAAATAGAAACCACGGGCTGGGTGACATGCACTGCCCAACTCCAGGTTTTTTTTTTTTTTTTTTTTTTTTTTTTTTTGAGGATCAGGCAAAAGTTAAAGGAGGAGAGGAGAGGAGAGGGGAGGGGAGGGGAGGGGAGGGGGAGGGGAGGGGAGGGGAGGGGGAGGGGAGGGGAGGGGAGGGGAGGGGAGGGGAGGAGAGGGGGGAGGGGAGGGGAGGAGAGGAGAGGGGGGAGGGGAGGGGAGGAGAGGGGGGAGGGGAGGGGAGGGGAGGGGAGGGGAGGAAGGTCGAAATCTGAACCTGAATTTAAAGGGTGTGAATCACCGCCCAGGCCCTCTCCATGGCAGTGGGGGGCTGAGACCCCCGACTCACAAAAGAGCCACCAATTCCATTCTGCAGACTGCTGCTGAGTTCTGAGATCAATGGGGCAGCAGAGCCAACCTCCTGCCATTCCCCAGTTAGTGGGTGTGAGGCTCCATGACAAAGGCAGGGAGGAAGTACAGCACGGATCCTGCCCCTCAAGAGCTACCAGCCTCAGCAAGACAGCAGGTGCAGGTGTGGGGATAGCAGGACAGGGACCCAATGGGCAAACAGATAAACAAACAAACTCAGTAGGAGGGTGCGCCTCTGGGAGGTGGAGGGGATGCAGGGGGGACAGCACTACACTCACTAGAGGAGAGCAGCGTGTGACAAGGACCAGGACCGGATGTGTACAGTGGGGGGGCCTGAGACATCTGCAGAGACCTAATCAGCAATGCCAAGGACCAGCCATCTGTCTGGGCACTGTGCATAAAAACAGGTGTCACCACGGTGCACAATGTCTCTGCACAATGTCTCTGCGGCACAACCCCGGGCCTGGTCAACCAGGTCCCATTACACTAGCTCTGAAATGGACTGGACTTGCTGCTATTCAACAATGTCCACTGACCCACAGCCCAGGGACCATTTGGGAGCTGAACAGACAGGCAGGATCTTAGGTCCTTCCCAGGGCCACTTGCTCAAACTCTGTATTTTTCACAAGATCCAACCTGATCTGGAGGCACACAGAGGAACTCCACCCTAAAGGACCGAATTGTGCCCTCCCAAGGGGCAGTGCAGAGTCACTGGGATGACTTAACCTCTCTGGTCCACAGTGCCCTCATCTCTAACACGGAGGAGGTGGGAGTGATGAGGGGCATACCCAGCACACTGCCTGGCTACACTATGTGTCTAATGTCACCCCCCGTGTTGTCAGCACTCCTCTCAGCCCACCCAGGAGCCAACCACAGCCCTGTAAAATCCACCTACACCAAAGATCCAGAGCTCCCGCAGACCTAGTGAGAGCTCCTGAAGTCTTGCCTGGGGAGGACAGGCTGGGCATCAGGACAGAGAGAAGGGGGACAGCAGAGAAGGCCAGGGTACAGCCCCACCTGGTCACCATCCAGCTCCTCAGCCTCCTCATCTCGTCACAGAGACAGGGGCTTGGCAAGGCCCCCAAAACCATGTACCAGGTCAGTAGACCCAGGACATCAGTAAGGGCACATGTGTGGATGGGAAACCCTAACGATGCAGGTCCCAGAGTAGGACAGCATGGACATGCTGTGGCTTAGTGACCCTTACTACTCAGAAATGACCATGACTCCAACAGCAGCTTCGGTCCAATGATAACAGCTGGAACTGCGTCCTCCCCACCATCACCGACAGAAGGCTGAAAACAGATGGTACCTAACAGCACCAACCAGCTGCACAAACCAGGTGCGTCCCTGCCTATCTCTAAGGCCCCCCGGACCGTTTCAGACTTACACACATGTCAAGAGAAAATGTGCTCTGCATCCCCACACGGAGCACAGATCACTGTGCAGAATGAAGCTTGTGTGGGGGCTGGCTTCGGGTGGAGGGTGAGGACAGGTGCAGAGTGAGCACACCCAAGAGCACTCACTCTGAGACAGACACAAGCCAGGCACTTCCATGGCATGCTGGTTCTCAGGAGACAGAGCAGGGGCTGGGCGCTCTCAGCCTTACCTTCTATGCTACCAAAGCCCAGGAATTTTCAGCATTAAAAAGGAAGGTGTACAAGAGAACCTTTTAATAAGATTAGGAAACTTGTGGGCTCTGAAGGACAAAGGATGAAGATGAAGACATGGATCAAAAGCAGCTGCCATTAAAGTTCTTTTGGGAGAGAAACAGACATAATCTGCTTTTCACTGAGGTAAGAGGCCATGCTGTCCAGCTGTCAGCAATCCACCTGAGCTCAGGCATGGGACAGCTGCTATTGCAAAGGGACCCTGCAGTGACAGCCAGTGGAGTACAATCAGAGTCTGCTTTCTGCCCTGGGCTCCTCCCCATCCAGGGCTCCTCTCCACCCAAGGCTCCTCCCCTCACACTATGCTCCTCCCCCACACTGTACTCCTCTCTACCCAGGGCTCCTCCCCTCACACTATACTCCTCCCCCCACTGCACTCCTCCCCACCATGTTCCTCTCCCTACTATTTTCCCCCCATTGTGCTCCTCCTTCATACTGTGCTCCCCTCCACTGCACTCCTCCCTGCCTAGGACTTCTCCCCCCACTGCTCTCTCTCACATACACTGTGCTCCTCCCACACTGAGATCCCCCCGCCACCCCCCACACTGAGCTCCTTCCCACCCAGGGATCCTCCCACACTGAGCTTCCCCCCCTCCCCCCCACACACACGGAGCTCCTCCCTGCCCAGGGCTCCTCCCTCAACTGTGCTCCTCCCCCACTGTGCTTCTCCCTGCTCAGGGGTGTCCTCCTCTCAGGACCCTAGTCCCCTTTGGTGTCACCTCAGTTAACCCACACAGTTGCCCATGAAAAGCAGCCAAGTGCCCTGGGCTTATACGCATCCAATTACAAGCTCAGAGGTAAAATGGCCCAAGACCTGTTCAAGGAGGGGGGCCAGGAGGCAGAGGTCACCAGCAAGGAGCCAGACCCACCCACACAGCTCCAGTCTCAAGGTCATTCCCTCCTGCACCTTCAGGAACACGGCAACACTCCCACCTCATAGGACTTTGACACAGCTTTCTGGAGGAAGCACTGGTGTTAAAAGCATTTAAAGCAAAACATACTCTTTGTGATCCAGATATTGAAGTTGAAATTATGCATCAACACAAAAACCTGCACACAAGTATGTACAGCCACTTCCTTCAAAACTGCCAAGACCTGGAAGCATCAAGATGCCCCTCGTTAAGGGAGCATGCAGGTAAACTGTTATGTCCAGTGCTAAAGAGAAATGAGCCATCAAGCCATGACAGACATGGCGGAACCCTGAAAACATACTGCTGCTAAAAGAAGCTAGTCCAGAAAGGCTGCACACCTTATGACCCCAACTGTAGGACATTCTGGAAAAGGCACAACTACGGAGATGGGGAAAGGTCAGTGGCTACCCGGGCTTCAGGAGGATAGAAGAAGGGTGGGCATGTAGGGCACAGTGGTTTTAGGGCAGGGACAGCATTCTGTGAGGTGACACCACAGGGGTGCATACATGACATCTTACATTTGTAAAATCACAGAATGCACAACACTGAGAGCCAGCCCTAACATGAGCCACAGACTTTAGTTAGAAATAATGGAACAGCAATGGTTCTTGGATCGTACCAAATGTACCTAACTGATGCAGGGTGTGAACAGCATAAGAGCCTGTTTTGAGGCAGGAGAAGAAGCACAAGGCAAGTCTATACTTTCCCCTTAATTTTTTTTATAAACATAAAACAGCTTTAAAAAAAACAGCTTTAAAAAAAGTCTATTAATTCATTTTTATTAACATAAATTTATTTATTTATTTATTTTTATTAACATAAAAATGTTAATATGTCATATACTGTATCATTTTATTTACATAATATCATTGAAATATCAAAATTAGCAGAGATGGAAAACAGAATATAGGAGATAGTGGAGTGGCTGTGCTTGCTTTTGTGGCACCATGCAGAAGGTCTCTGTGGCAGTGGTGGTTCCCTGAATCTACACATGTGCTAATGTGACACAGAACCCACCTCCCCACCCCCAAACATACACAGACACACAATCACATATGCGTCAAATGCCTGATACTGCACTATAAGCATGGGAGAGGTTTCCAGGGCAGAAGCTGGGGGAAAGACACACAGAACCTGGTCCCACTGGCTTCACAACTTCCTACAGATCTATAGTTATTCAACAAATGAAAACAAAAACCCAAACCCACTGACCAGGCTCCAGCACAGGAGGTTCACCCAGGGCTCCTTCCCTAGTGGCCTCCAGAGCTCAGCAAAGTCACCACAGCAGTGGTCCCAGGCTCTCACTAATCTGCTCTGGCCCCTAGAGGGAGATACCCTTGGGTTTGGAGCACGGACCCGGTAGTTGTTCGGCCCCAGAAGTGCCCAGCACAGAGCCCAGCATGCAGGACTCACTCCGCCAGGATCTATGGGACAAGACAGCAAAGGAACAGGTGAGTAGGTATGGGTTCTTTCCATTCCTTCCCAGCATTCCATCTGCCTGCACTGTGACTCTGAGCATGGGACACTTTGCTTGAAGGTCAGCTTTTACAAATCCACAGAGACTATGAGAAAATACTTGGAACAGAACAGTAATAAAAATAACCCACATCAAAATTGATGGGGTAGGCATTTTTTATAAAAATTCTTAGAAAACAATAAATAGGGGTGCCCAGGTGGCTCAGTTGCTGGAATATGCAGCCCTTGATCTCTGGGTCATGAGTTAAAGCCCCATATTAGGCACAGAGATCACTTAAAAATTTTAAAAAACACACACAAATAAGGGATTGCATTAATTCAATAAACAGTACCTACAAGAAACAAACAGCACATGTCATCCTCAGTGGCAAATTACCGAAGCTTCCTGACCTGCGTGAGAGAAGGACACTGCCAGCATCACTTCCGAGTGACAAGTCGACTGATGGTCCCGGAAAGAAGACAGGAAAGAAAAAAAGGAAAGGTATGAGGGCCAGAAAGGAAGAGGTCAGCTGTGTTATTCACAGAGGCCGGGCTCCCGTCTGCTGGAGCTGCTTTCCAAGAAGTGAGTTTAGCAAGACTACCGTGTGCAGGGGCAGCAGCCAAAACCTGACTGCATTTCCACACACCAGTAACATACATGGGATACAAGTCCTCAGAGATGCCGTTAAAGCTGCACTGAAAACAGAAAATACTTGGGAAAATGTCTAATAACATGCATCTAACATGGGATGTTCTCCTTCAGAAGATAATGTGTGATGTCACATCTTCCCAAACTGATTTACAAATTCATTGTAATCCTTATCATGTTCCAGCAGTTTTTCATGTAAATGGACAGATCCTGAAATGTAGGAGGATACGCAAAAGACCAAAATTAGCCAAAGAATCTTAACAAATTTGAAGGTTCACAGATACTGACACATAAAGCTGTAATAATGAAGACAAGGTGGTAGGGTGAACAGAGACAAGAAGAGGCAATGGAAGAGAAGAGAGAACTCAGAGCTGGCCTGTCCATGAACAGCCTGCGATAGGTAGCAAAGGCCTTGTGACAGTCCACGGGAAAGGGCTGGTCTCTCAAAAAATGTTGCTGGGTCTACTGCATAGTCAAAGGAAAGAGGAAAAAATAATCTAAGAATTTTAAGTGAGGGGTAACTGATACACAGTGTAGGTGTAGGCATACAACCCAACAACCAGGTGTTTGTATATGTGGCAAGATGATCACCAGTGTAAATCCAATTAACATTTGGGGGAATATGATCCTGACACCTACTTCCTGTCACACCCAAACATCAATCTATAGAAGATGAGACAATAAAGCAGTTAGAAGAGAATAGCTATTTCCATGACTTTGGTAGCAAAGATCACATCCATCGAGTTCACCAAGGCTCAGAAGGCACTAACCTAACATAACAGAATCAGGAAGCTGGTCTGCACTAACATTAAAAGTTGCTACTTGTCAATGGACACAATTAAGAGAAAGGCAGCATGGTGTAGACGAGAGACGTGGTCGTACAGGTCTCCAATAAGAAATTCATGATCAGAATATGAAGAGAACTCCAGGAGAGAAGGAGAAACAGCCCCTAAATGCAGGGCCAACCTCGCTGAGCACCAGTGGGCCCAAATAATAGTGTGGCACCCTTAGAGCCCACCAGAGAAGGACTGAAGCCAGAGACACAGGTTCTGGTGCAGACCCAGGGGCATCCATGGGGGCTGGTGTCTGCCAAACAGTTGCAGCCCCACTGACACTGAGCGTGATGGACATCCTCTTGTCAGCCAGCACTCCACACCCTGCCATGCCCAACACAGAGGAAGCCACCACCCACTCGCCCCCAGGAGTACTTCAAGCCCCATATTGGGCACAGCCACCTGCATGCCCCCCAGCCAGGACTCCCACCACCCCCACCACCAGGACCTACACCCCACCAGGACCACCACCCATCCACCCCTAGGACCTGTACCCCACCAGGGCCACCACTCACCTAGCCCCCCCCATGAGGACCACCACCCTACTCAGGGATCTTTCAAGGGTGAGACATCATCACTACCAAACCATGCACTCTGATCCCCAAGGTAGTAAGTAAGACACCAGTGATCTGCGTCCTCCTCTCCAAAACACCTCCACTATAGAATACAGAATAGGGGAACAGTTAAGATATAGAAAAAAGAGTTAAGGGAAGCTTCTACTTCCATTTGTTTTTTTTTTAATTTCTTACTAAAAAGTTAGCTTTTACTGCTGAGGTTCTATAAATAACAAAATTCTATAACCATATTGTGGAATATTAGGGGCACCCTGGAAATAGCTCATTTCAAATAGGAAAATGGTTTGTGTTCACCCAGTTCTGGAAGCCAATTTTCAATTGCTTAAAATAGTCATGGTATTTTACCAAGGTGATTACACTCTCAGCTATCAGTAACAATTAAACCCTTAGACTGGAGCCGCTTAATAAGGTCTCAAAATAAAACCACACACTCCAAGCGCTGTATGCTGAAATGTCAAGCACACAAATAGGACCCTTGATGGGACACAGGTGCCCAGAGCCCCACCAGCAGGCCTGTAGCAGGCCTGGCACAGAGCCGCGGCCGGCGGCAGGAGCACTGCACACACAGCTCTGCTCCAGGTAGGTAGTGGCCAGGGGGGTTTCTCCTCTGCAAGGACAGGGAAAGACCAGCAAACACCTGCTAGCCGGAGAACCGCCACCTTGGAGGCACCCTGAGGAGGAAGCACACCTGGCTGGTGTCTGACATGCTGCAGAGCTCACAGGGTTATTATTCCAAAGTGGACACATAGTGGCCACGTACCTGGCACTGAGTACCAAGCGGCAGACTAGCCACACCCCCATGCCAACAGCTGATGAACGGCTTCATAACCACGCTGGTGGGAGAGACAGGTCCCTGTGAGCCGGACCTAGGGCTGCGCGGGAGATTGCTATCGACCCATCAGGAACGTGCCTTTGAGCAACAGTCAGTCTAAGGCATCAGTCAGCACCAGGCAATCAATACCCACTCTTTCCCGGACTCAGCAAGGCCCATGAGTGCAGCGGGTTGGGGTGCAGACGGAATTAGGCCAGGAAGGGCCATCGGCTTCCAACCTGCTGAGCCAGGGAGAATGGAAATTTCCTGCCTTGGGATGGAGCAGTAACCTTGCAGGACAGCAAATACCCGAGAAGAAAGCCAGGCCAAAACCTCACGAAGGAAGGGTGCAGTCTGAGCATGGCCTCCATGGGTGGGGGTTATACCCACAGCTCCTGCCAGGAGGTGCGGGCTTTGACAGGGATCTGCAACCGGGACTCTAACCTGGAGGAAGGTACATATTAGAACCCCAGGGTCTCAGCAAACAGAGGGCTCGCAGCCATCAGCAGCACTCCTACTAAAATGGAGAAGAGAGAAGAGCAGCGTGGCTTCTGTGCTAGGTGACAGGAAGGCTCTTCTCATACCTGCTGATAGCCAATGGGCAGGTCTTTCCAGAGGGACCAACTGGTCCTGTGCACAGCAACAGCTTCTCTGAGCACTGCACCTGTCCCCTGACCTCCCAACACACAGAATAAGCGCACCTGCTCAACTCACATGAAGTCTGTGAATGGGAGCACTCTGAGTAAGGGGTGCTGACTGCTCTTGGACTCACAGTTCCTGTGGCACACAGAGGCTAGAGGGGGGCCAGACTACCCCTTCTGGGTAGCACATGTCCCCCGCCCCCACACCCTCGTCCACCCTATCCCAGCATGCAGGACCACTCCCTACATTGTGATGCCTGCCTATAGGTGTCTGAGTTTCCAGGTCTTGGTGTCAATAGCACCCTCTCCTTGACAGCGCATATGGTAGGCCATGATGGAACATGGTCACCCGGTAAGACAAGGAGATTTCTGCAGACACAAAGACAGGGACCCTAAAGCCGGAGAATTAGGCTGCCTGGGTTGACCAAGTCACAAGAGCTTGGAGAAGCAGCGAACTTCACCAGTGCAGGCAGAAAAGGAAGCCACAGAGATATGCAGTTTGGCAAGGCCTCAACCCTCCACCCCCTCCCAGGGCCGGCGGGACCACAGGAAAAACCTGTGAAAGAATGTGAGCAGGTGCTTAGCAAGGACAGCTGGCACAAATAGGATCCCTGTTCTACAACCACAGAACTGAACTCCACAACAGGCCCAATGACCCTGGGCACAGACTCTCCCTGACAGCCTTAGGACCACTGCACCACAAGGGCGGAGCTGACACCTTGATGCATTCTGCTAGGGCCTGGGGATCAGGAAGCAGCTGGGCCTGCCCAGAACTCTGAGATGACACACTCATGCCATGTCCACTGCCACGGCTGTGGTGCCATGACCGAAGCAACAAAAAAACGGCAAACACAGACTTCACATAAGGAAGAGCTGTGCTGGCCTGGGTCCCAAGCCCTATGCCTGGAGACCCAGCTCAGAGCCTCAGCCCCAGACATACCATCCGACCACCACCCCCGGTCCAGCAAGGAGCAGCCTGTCCCCAGCTCTCAGGGGTCACTGATGCAGGGTTCCACAATCACACTCCTGGGCATCCACTCAGAGGAATGAAAATTCACAGCCATCCAAAATCCTGGGCACCATCGTTAGCAAGGGTATTTGTAACAGCAAAACCTGTAAACGCCCTCCGAGTTGTGCAGTCCTGCTCATTCGCAAAGAGGAACTACCTACTGACATTCGCACAATCCAGGCAAATTGAGGCAATCCACTGAGTGGAAAAGCCAGTCTCAAAAGGCCACACACTGTACAATTCCATCTTTACCATGCTCTTGAAAGGACAAAATTTTATTAACAGAGAAGAGATGGGTGGCTGCCACGTCAAGGCCGTGGTGTGGCAGGTGAGGTGGGCATGACTGAGCATGTGTGAGGCCGTGTGGCACCCTGCAGGCGGTAGTGGGGACACAAATTATGTGTGAAAACAAGACAGAAATACACACGCATGTGCCAGTATCAGATCGCGGTACCATAATTACATAAAATACAAGCACTGGGGAAACGGTGAAGGATATAAGGAACCCTTCTGTGCTATCCTTGCAACTTTCTATGATCTATAATTATTTCAAAACAAAAAGCTAAAAATATAAAAAGTCATCACCCGGGGCTAACAGCATGGAACAACTGGGTGAGGGGTATCGGAGTGTCAGGGATGCCGGGAGTTGGAGTTGGGGGTGCTGGGATGACCCACACGGTGTGGGTTGGAAGGGGACCCGTCCATATGAACACGTCTGGTTTATGGGAGCTTGGGAAAAGACACAGGGAAATGTTTATGGATGTGCTTGTACAGAGAAGCCAGGACACACACACACACATTTCCTGGCTGTGAGCTGACAGGGCCACAAAGACCTAGCACACCCACACCATTCTGCAGAGAAGCGAGCAGAGTCCTGGAGCAGCAGCTGGCACAGGGCTGGGCAGGAGATGCTCAGGATGAGCCCAAGGACCTGCAGCAGCAGCAGATGATGAGGAAGGATGAAGGGCTCAGCCCTCACACTGAGCTCAACTGAAAGAACTCCCATTGGCCAAAGCAATAAAATAAAATCAAGTAGCTGGATTAAAACCAAATTCTAAAGTCAATATCTACAAGTCCATTTGCTATAAATAAATGGCTGAATTAAAGAATAAATAGGGAGGAGAGCTGAATCTCATGCAGAAAAATTCGGAACAGGAAATGCTCTGCCCTCATGGAGGGGTATAACCCCCACACTCAAGGTGTAGCTGTGCACGGTGACTTTCTCCCAAGTCCACCATGTGGATGGATAGATCTGGCAGACATAGCTAAGCCGCACAAGCGAGATCCGTATCCACACAGGTAAGTCATGTTGACGGCCAGAGCCTTTCCCTCCAGGGTCTCCTCTGAGCCCGTCCCCCAGGTGACCAGGAGGAAAGCCTCACAGCACGCCCACTGCTAGAGGGCACCGAGCTCGGGCCACCAGTGGCCCATCATTCACTAAGACCTTCAGGAGGGTCAAGTGAGCCACACACACCCCTGCCACCAGCAAAGCCTTCCACCAGTGTGACCGCCAACCTGTCCAACCAGCTTCATCCCACACTCCCTCCACAGACCTCCTGAAGCCTCCCTTCCCTGAGAGGGCCACATACCCACTGTCCACATGCCACAACCGCCGAACCCACCAGCCCCCACTTCCAAGCAGACTTGCAGCTCTGACACAAGCTCACACGGGGTGGAGAGGCCGGGTGGAGGCAACTGGTTGGGGATGGGGAGCTGCATCCCCACAGCATGGGGTGACCCAGAGCCTCCCATGACAAGGGGACACATCTGTGGCTGCTATTTTTTCTTTTATAACTTATCTTACAACTAGAAGTTTGTCCCTTTTGACTAGCATCACTCATTTCTCCTAGCCATAGCCCCTGCCTCTAGTAACCACCAACTTGTTTCCGGTATCCATGAAGTTCAGTGTTTTAAGATTCTGCATGTGAAACCATAGTGTATTTATGCTTCTCTGACATTTCACTTATTAGGACAATGCCCTCCAGGTCCAACCACATTGTCACAAATGGCAGGATTTCCTTTTTTCATGGCTGAACGATATTCCATTGTGCCCCTATGCCATCTCTTCTTGGCACACTTACCCACTGGCAGGCACCCAGGCTGTCGTGAAGGATGCCACATGACGGTGGGGATACACACACCTGTTCCACACAGATTCCACTTCCTTCAAGTCAATGCTCAAAGTGGGCTTGCTGGATGGTGCGGTGGTCCCAGGCTTTGATTCTTCAAGGACCTCTGTCCCATTTACTCCTTTCGTGGCTTTCCCAGGCCTCGCCAGCACCATCCACATGGGAGCCAGTTGGGCTGGCACACAATACCCCTGCTTCTTCCGAGGACAGCAAAATGGGGATCCAGAGGGACTGAGCACCTTCTCTGAGGTCACCGAGGAAGGTCCCCCCACTTGTCACCCCGGGAAAGGCCATGATGTCAGGGACTGCAGCCTGGCCTCGCCTGTACTGACAGAATATCAGGTCCAAATATCCCCCGGCCACATGCAGCCCCTTGTCCAAGCCAAGGACATGCCCTCTGGGCAGCTGTGCTGTCCACCTCTTGCTCGCTCTGTCCCCACGCGTCTGGACCGACACGAGTAGCACCTTCGTGCCCATTCCCCCAAATCCTGCAAGGCGACATTCAGACTGAGCCCTCAGGCCTCAGCTCAGCTATGGCTTCCGCTCCAACAAGAATTCCGTCACACGGGACATCTAGGTCAGCTGGGCAGCCAGCTCCTCATTTCGGTTCAGCTCATGACCTCAAGGCTGTGAGATCAAACCCTGCATCAGGTTCTGTGTTCAGCAGGGAGCAGTCAGCTTGAGATTCCTCCCTCTCCCTCTCCCTCTGCCCCTCCTTCTGTATATCCTTTCTCTAAAATAAAATATAAATCTTAAAAAAAAAATTCCAGCACAAATGGCATGTGTGTGTGTCGCTGCTATCTGTCCCACTAGACTGTAAGCACTAAAGGGCTGCCATGACCCCACATCTGTGCAGAGAGGACCTGCTGGCACGCTGTGCATGCTGGGGAAGGAAGGGAGGAAGAAGTGGGAGCACAGGAAAGCAGCTCCATACCCTAGGCTGTAACCAACCACAAGCACCCAGGCAAAAGGACCATGTCCTCCTCTCTCTCAGAAGGCAGCCCAGGTTCCAAAAGTGGCTCATAAGGGCATTCTGCACAACTCCCCCACAAGTGCCACCTGCAGAGCCAGGACGTCAGGGGCAGCCTGGGGCCGGTGTGCGGAGGTCAGCTGAGCCTGACCTGGGAAGCCCCTGAACGCAGGGTGATGTGATGCCAAGGCTCTTCAGGGATAACATGGCATGGTAAGAAATGTGCTGCAGAAGCCATAAAATGGCAGACTTTTAGTAGTTGAAATATGACTTGTCCTCTCAAGGCTCTATAAGCAGGAGGTCCGAGAAGCAAAGAGCATGAGGCACAACTCCTGGAATCCCCCAGGTGGACTGCCATTCCCTGGGGTAGCCCACTCGGCCCACACAGTGTCGGGTTCAGGGCAGACAGGAAGTTTCTTTGCCCAGCAAGCTGGACACCTGACATCCGTGCCTGGAGAACGTCTAGGGACGGATTCAGGCTCTCTCCTTCCTGTCTTCTGAAACTTCAGCACTCAAGCTCCCACAGACAACCTCAAATCGTGCTCCAGCAGACTGTTGAGCCAGACAGCGGAAGCTCTTCAGGACAAGGACAATTAGAGAGATCCCAGCCCCACATATGAGGCTGAGAACAAGAACATTCTGCCCAGTGCATCTGGATCTGGAAGACAGTTTTCATTCCAGACCACAGGCCACGGACCCACTGCCATTTACCCTGGGCTCATGGGTCGCTGAAGGAAGGGAAGACTGCCCCTGCCCACAGCCTAGAGCAGGGTGGACCCTGCCTGCGAGCCAGAGCCCCATGGGTCGGCATAGCCCCAGCCCTACCCCTCACCAGGAGCACTGGGTCTCTGGACAGCCATCCAGAAAGGGGCCCACACCTGGGCCCTCGGAGTCTCAAAGAGACCACCCAGGGTTTAAGGAAGTCTTTGCTGTTAGAACCCTGCTAACATGACAGGATAAAAGCACAGCCTGAGAAAGTCGCCACAACTACCTACTTTAGGTGCAGGGAAGCTGATGGTCCTCTGAGGGGGATGTGCAGCAGCTCCACACAAGCCTGACTGATCAAGAAGGACATAAACCACTGTGGTTAAAAGTGCCCTTAGTTTGGTTGTGATCTCAAGAGCCATGGGTGCCTGGGAACCAGACACTATGTCTGGACATGGAAGGGATGGGCTGGCAGCTGCTGGCCAGGATGGCAGGCCTCTTGAGCAGGGCCAGCCTGGGCACCCCCACCATGCCCTGTACCTTTGTCAGCAACAGAACTCGCTTCTGGAGTCTCCGTGCCAGGGCCTCCTGCGTCTCCCGCTTCTTCCTCTCCTCCAACAGCTGGCTGCTGACCTGGCGGACCTCCTCCTGGAGCTGCTGCCGGACTTTCTCCAGCCCACGGGCACTGCACAAGAAAGGCAAAAGGGCAGAGCAGTGAGGCCCGGCCTGCAGAACACGACCCCAGCCACGGGTCCCCCAAGACCAGGACATGCTCGTCACGCAGGTCCCAAAATAGAGCCACACGTGCAACCGGCACGCTGCCATTTCCTCGCTGGTGAATAGCTACTTAGAGCTTTTCAGGAGTTTCTGGATTTCAAAGAGACACCCAGGGTGATCCCAGAACACGGCAGGCAGCGGGGGGAGGGAGGAGCTCAACCCCACACACAATGGGAAAAATTGTCAGCAACACAGAGCTTTGGGAGAAAGCACTTCTGAATGAGCTAAATTACCAGCAAGCATTTCCATCCGGATCACAGCAGCCAGATGTGCAGTTGGTGTTGGGGAGCCCCCACCATCCCAAGTTAGGGTCCACTCCCCCCAGAGCTGCCCTGCCGGCTGCCAGCCAGGGGCTCTGACACTGGGGCAGGGGCATCCTGTGGTGGCTCCTCACAACCGGCCAGACCCCCAGCAGGCCAACCGTCCCTGCAGGTCCTGCTTGGGCCAGTGGCCTCCGAGTCATCCCTTCAGGGACCTGCTCTCCTGCCCACCTGCATGCTAACATGCAACTCCCAGGTATAGCCTCTCTTTCCCACAAAATGCCCCCAGTCCCTCAGTCCTGCCCAGGGGCTGCTCTCTGCTTCTAACATGTTTCTGAGCAGCCAACGGCAGCCAGTGCCTGACACCAGCAGGAAAAATCCCTGACTCCCAAGACTATGCAGTCTCAGGATTCTGCACCCAGGGTGACTGATGAAGGGGATGAGGCTCTGGGGAGCCCCCCCCAGGAAGGGGGTTCTGTGGAGAGGGGCTGTGAGGAGAGGCATCCTGGGAGAGGCCCCTGAGCGAGGAGCTATATCCCCTCAGGGCACAGAAGGCACCTTTTTCCAAGGGAAATTCTTAAAATCTGCAAAAACCCCCAGAAGCAGAGCACCAATAGGACTGCACTGTCAGAAAAAAAAAAAAGAAAAAAAAAAAGGACTGCACTGTCAGGTGACATGTGCAGCGCTCAAAGAGGCGGTACAGGTGAGACAGGACTGAGTTGGGGCTCGGCCGGAGGGCCAGGGAGGGGACCTGTAGGCTCAGCCACACCTGGCCTCCAATCATGTCCTCTTAGCTTTGCGCAACTTGAAGAAAACCTTCATCAGTGAGGATGGCAGACAGTGCTCTCTCTGGAGGTGGCCTCCACCATGCTAATTTCCTCTCCCAGATGTGAGCACAGGGTTTTGTTATTAGGTTTAATTTGGAAATGAAAGTGGATCACACACGGAGAAAGCGAGGACACGCTGGGTAAAGAGCCCTGTCTGGGTGCCCGAGGTTGGCCAAGCACAGGGACCATTGCTCGCTCGCACTTCATTTTGGCCATCCTGGAGTCTTACACTGAGGTGTGACCCACTGTACCTGCCACCTCCAGGTGTTCCATGACCAAACACATAAAAACAGGCATAAATGTTCACTTGAAACAGAGGCTATTAAGAGGCTATTTTGGGGCACCTGGGTGGCTCAGTGGTTGAGCATCTGCCTTTGGCTCAGGTTGTGATCCTGGAGTCCTGGGATCCAGTCCCACATCGGGCTCCCTGTATGGAGCCTGCTTCTCCCTCTGCCTGTGTCTCTGCCTCTCTCTGTGTCTCTCATGAATAAATAAATAAAATCTTAAAAAAAAAAAAAAGATGCTATTTTGAGTTCTAACTCAATCTAAAACTCTGCATAGGTCAACCTAACAATCAAGCACTGTGGCATCGACCCCAGAATCACTGAACTCAGGTGGGCAGCTCATGAAGGCTTGGAATCAGTGCTCCCGCGCTGGCTGGTGCACACAAAGGCACAACCACAGCCAACCGTCCAACCAAGCTGCTCAGAAGCTCCCCAGAGTACAGGTTCGGTGGGGACAGCCCTGGGGGAATCTGCCAAGCCCCAAACCCTGCCAGGTGGGAGCACAATGCCCTCATAGCCACGTGGGGGTCAGACTGGAGACCACACCCCGAGAGCTGCTGGCAGCCAGGAGGGAAGCCGGGGCACAGGACACCCACATCTTAATCTGGGGCTGCCAGCTCACTGGGCAGACCCTTAAAGAACCAGTGGGCCTCTGCCCCCCAGTGCCTGGCCATAGCCCACAGCCTTGCCCTGAGATGTCACAGAAACAAGTGTATCAACTGAGAGGCAGCACCACCATGTGTCTGATGGAACCTGCAGAAAGGTGACTGGGCCTAGGCCCAGGTAGGTGAAGCCCTCGTGCATAGTTAGAAAGAATGCCTACCCCTCCTGGTGGTAAAATGCTTTCCATGAAACTTGGATAGGAAGGAAGAAAGCCAGAGGACACATGACCCTGCAAGGTTGGCACTAGGCAGGCAGCCCTGGCCTGAGTGTGTTCTCTGCCCTGCCCATAGCCGCAGGATAAGCACCATCCTCAAAGTTGTCGGCCTGTGTCCCCAAGGCCTGCCCCGAGGCCTGACACTCGGTCTGCACTCAACTGCTCAAGAGACAGAACTATAGGTAAAATCCACCTTCAGGACACCTCAGGGGAGCCACCAGATGCTCTGTAGAGGCTTGCCCAGCCCAGCACCATCAGCACCAAGAGGCACTCAGCAGCCTGCCCGGTGGTGACCAGCCCTACATGAACACAGAGATGAGAAGCGCAGGTGTGACCTCGTGGGGCTGCACGCCGATGGGGCTCAGAAACCGCACAGCTTCCATGAACCAAGAGTAGGAGACAAAAAGGGTCACTGTTTCTGTCAAGCCATAACAGAGACACAAAGAGAGAGAGCCCTGACATCATGGAGCAGCCACCACAGAAAGCAGGGCTGCAGGCACTGAAGGAAAGGGGGGGGACACCATTGAACCTAGTAAGTCAGATGTCTGCGGGGGCCCCACAGGGCAAAGCCGAGTGTGGGGAAGGGGATCCATGCACACAACTCAGTCACTGTGACCAGCACAGGACAGTCGATAAGTAAACATACCAGGTATGCCCAGCACATGAAGAGACATCCAGGAGGTGGCACGCAAGGCAGGACTCAGGGGTCGAGGGCATGGCTCCATTACACAGGAAAGAAGCAGGGGAGAGGGACCCCAGTGTGGACAAGGAGGGAGCTTGAGGCAAAGGGCATTAGAGCAGATGAGGAAATGGGAGACGGGGTGTGCAGACCACCCTCCCCATGGAGACACTCCTTCAGCTGCAAAGGCATATAGAGCACAGGCTGCAGGCAAGGAGTTGGAAAGGGCTTCACTTCTGTATATAAACTCCCTGGAGACAGAGTAACAGCACACAGCACACACAGCCCCATGGCGGGGATCCTGGCCTCACAGAACACAGGATGAGAAACAGCAAGGCCCTCAGGACAAGGATGAGAAACAGCAAGGCCCTCAGAGACAAGAAGCCCAGCCTCCCACAGGAGCAGTTTTCTGACGTTTCCACAAATCCAGGCCAAACTCTGAAAGAGCTGTTCAAACCACTAGCCCTCGGGCGGCCCTGCCTCCTCCCCCACATGCCGAGGGGCGGAAAGGGACCCCACGTATGTGCCGAGCCCAGGGCCCTGACCCATGACACTAGTGCCCAGATGGCCAACTCTTCCCATCGGGATATTCTCTCTGGTGAAACTCAGCCTTTCTTGGGAAGCAAAGAAGAGAACACTCATAAAACATTAAACCGCTAGTTCCAAGAGTAAGCTGAACTCTTGGGGTCACTGGCATTTCTGCAAGCCTTTGGGAGTTCAAAACAAAGTGCTTAGTGCTTGAAGGAGAAGTCGGCATGCCTATCGACCAATGCCTTTTTGAGCTGGCATCTGTTCAGACAAGGTCTGAGCTTCTGAGAACCATTTTTGTACTATGGCCCCTTCACGTCATCCTCATCAGAAAAGTCCCCACCTGAGAACACCTACCTTCAAGGAACAGAGGACACAGCTCGCTCTGAAGCAGCAGGAGACATTTTAATGACCTTCTTGGAGACATGGAGGATGCAGGCTCTGGCCCTGATCCCGCATGACCTCTGCAGCCCCCACCCCCGGCTATCTGTGTTCTAGTTCCGCCCACCACTGCAGGCAGCCCAGGTGCCCAGGGAAGAGCATCAGCCACCTTCCCCTGTGCTGAAGAAGGCCCATGGACTGGCCACCATCCCTGGGAAGGACCTGGACAGGGTGGTGCTGTCCATCCAGGAAGGAGTCATCCCTAGTACAGCTCCACGCCTGCTGTGGTACCAGGGCTTCATGCCAAGTCTTGCCCGGCTTGTAAATACGAAGGGTGCAAACGCTGACAGCCATTGCCAGACTTGAACTCAAAACAACTCTGAGCCAAGTAAATCTTCAACCAGGACTCAGACAAGAAGGTGCTCGCACATAAGCACAGTTCATGCTGACCACTGCTGACCACTTCCCGAGAGCACTAACTGCATGGCACAAGCTAACCCATGGGGTCTCCAACAGGAGAAAGGGTAAATATGACATGTGCATTCATGCTGGTTTCTAGCAAATACACTTTCGTGCGAAACCAAGAAAACATTAACAAGGTTTTATTCACACTTTTGAAAAATCCCTAAAGCATCTCCTTAGGATCCTAGGAAATGCAGATTAAACCATAATGCATCTGGTCCTTAAGTTTTCCTCAACTGACAGGTAAATTATGGCCCCAAATGGCTCACTCCCTCACACGAGGTCCTCTGCGCCCCATAGGGCCACTGCCCAGGCTAAGCCACCATCAAGAGCAGGTGACCCTGTTTTCTGTCCAGGGTATTTGGGCTCCCAGGGTGAGTCAGGATGGATGGACAAGCACAGGTCCAGCCCCAGACAGCACAGGGCCTATCCCAACCACAAAAAGGCAGCCAAAATGTTGGCCCCATTGAGGCTCAGCAGGGAATGTTGAGAGGCTGAACATTCTAGAAATCTGTCCAGCAGAAGGAAGGGGCAGGTCACAGAAAGGACAGGAGAAAGCTAAGGTCCAAGAGTGGACAGCAGGTCAGAACAAGCTGGTTCAACACATGTTACTGGCAGACACAGGACACACACCTAGTTGGGGTATCAGGCCAGGCTCGCAGCTCATACTGTTTCACCATTAGCTGGATGGCTCAGGGTGCCAGGATGACACCCAGCCAGAGGGAACCCAAGGAACAGGGCAGGTGCACAGAGTCCTGTAGGGGCCAAACTCCAGCCAACTGAGAGCATAGCGAGGGGGCAAAGGCCAAGGGGAACCCCCTGACCTGGGTGAGGAGTGACAAGGGCCCAGGCACAGGGAAGAGGGCAGGGCAGCTAGTCTCCAGGACCAAGGGGGCCATGTAGGCTCTGGGTGATCTCAGAGCCATCCCAAGCTCAGGGCTGCTTGCTGACAGTCAACCTCCAGCCAGAGGGGTGCATGCAACATGGATTCCCTTATGGACTTTGGGTTTTCTTCTAGAAAGTGTAGCAGGGAGGATACAGTGGATAAGCACATGTTCCACAGAGCACAGAGAAACCACAGGTCACATGCTAAGCAAGCTGACAGGGGCACAAGGGCCACACAACTCAGCTCCTTCCCAACCATACCAGCCCCCTTGCCTCTGCCCCCTGGGTGGCGGTGCACAGTGGGCGCACGCTAGGCACACAACCTGGAACACTCTCCCACCTCCCAGCCTCTGTGATACCCATCAGACCACCTTCCCTCCTGCCATCTTACTTCAGATCTTTATTATTTGTGCTCATGGCACAATTTCTATGTTCACATCTGTTTATCTGCTTCAAGCCTCTGTCTCTGTGTTCCATGAGGCACGGGTGGTATTTACTCACCACCCACACCTGAGTGCACGCAAGAGGTCTTCAAATGCTTGCCTTACACTTTTGGAGGATGGCCAGCCTCCATCCCCAGTCTGGTCCCTGGAGTTCACAGACAGCTCGGGGCTCCTGGACCAGCCTCTGATTAGAGGACAGAGAAAGAGGGGGATCGGTCCAGTGAGGGGTGGCTTGGGCAAGGATGCAGTAAAGACTCCCAGGAGTGGAAGGCAGAGGGACACACATGGGTTTTGGGAGACTTGACCAACAGGAGGGGAAGGTGGGAGTCTTGGAAGGACCCCGCTCACCAGCAGACACGCTCAAGGCCAGGTTGAGGAGAGTGTGCCCTGCCCAGCTCTTGGAGGAATCTACCAGTGACACACACTGCACACATTCTGAAATGGAATGCCTTCATGAGTGACCCTGGCAGAAATGTCCAACAGGACACCACGCCAAACACTGCACATACATTCTGCAGCCACAAGAAACATGCACCCAGCCATGTTTATGGGGACGTGGCAGGGAGCCACATGATAGCTCAGGAAGGCGGGGATGAGTCCACAGGTGGTACATGGATACTGACTGCAGAAACACTCTCCCAAAAGCAACCCTGTGCCAGGGGCAGGCGTCTACTCCCAATTCCCTGCCAAGTGAGATTCTTGCCACCACAGTGCCTGGAAGCCATTACAGTGCACACAGCCCACAGCCCAGGGCACTCAACAAGAGTGGGACACTAGCAGTGGCTTCCAGAGAGCCCTAGATTCCTCCGGCTAGAGATTTCCAATAACCCTGGTGTGAGCCCACTCAGCATCTGACTGGTTGGATGCTTCCAGGAAGCCTGACCTTCCATTTCTTCCCTGGCAGAAAGGAAGCCACTGATCTCTGTCCTGCTTTGCCTAACGGGCAACAGGGAACCTAATGAGACACATATCAAAGTGCAAAGCAAGTGTGAATCCCTCTGCCATGCCCCTGCCTACACGGGGGGCGGGGGAGGGGTGCACAAGCAGATCTCCCACCTGCATTCAGATGGGGTGGAGAAGCCATGAAGTGGCCTTCTCCAGTGCCTGGAAAGGCCTTGACAGACCCCCAGCTGAGATTTGCACCATGATTTACTTTCTGAAGCTGCACGTGGACCAGAAGGTGAAAACAGAAGAGGTCAGCAGCCAGGATCTCCACAGAAGTCAGAACTCAGAAATCGGTCTCCTGAGCAGACAGGCTGCCCAGCAGGTGACAAACCTTCTGAGCAAAGGACACCCCTGCACACCTAGTCCTGCTGACCCACAGGAAGAGAAGGAGGGCCCTGCCAGAGTCGCACGGCTGGAGTGTGTGCACAGGGGCACCCTCCCACCACAAGGTCAGTTCTGAGCAGCACAGGGAGGGCACGTGTTGGGGCCAGCAGTGCAACCACAGGCTCGTCAGTCTGGCTATGTGCTAGCTGTGGCACGACGTGTACCACATGCAGGGGAAGGAAGGGACAGGAGGGCAGAGGTGGGCTGTGCCTCCTCTGTGGGTCCTGCTCAGACTCCCCAGAGGGCCTGCCTTGGCAAGGGAGCAGTGACCCTCACCCCAGCGCCCTCGACATCAGGGCCAAACAGCACGCAGCTATCTTTGTGCATGCCATCTGATTCCCATCCTAAATGCCTCCAAATGTCATTACATATCTCTCTGAAAAATAAAGAAACGAACCTAAACAACAGAAACAAAATCAGAGAAAAGGAACGTTGAAGAATTTGCTCAGAGGCAGGGCAGGCAGAACAGGCCAGGCGGCGGCCATGGGCCCTGGCGCCAACCCGCAGGTCAGATAGGTCCATGCTACACACCCTCCTGAATGACCTTGAGATGTGAGAAGGAGAACTGGCCTTGCGGTTTCAATTCAATCCCACCATGATGAATAATCTGATTTAGCTGATCAGTGCCCAGCCTTCAAACCCACAAGTGGGGCTGGCCCCAAATCACAGCCATGCGGAGTCCACGTGAGGCGAGCTCTGTGTCCCCCAGTGCTGGCGTGCCAGGCATGTGGCAGAATGAGCTCACCACCCACCCCAGGCCCCTGAGACCCGACACACGAGGACACAGCAGAGGGCATTCAGGGCCTCAAGTCCTACGGGGCAGCTGCCACACACCCTGGAGCTCCAGACTGCAGGTGTTGGCAGGTTCAAGGGAAACAACAGCCGTCACATAATTAAAGCAACCCTACTGTCCAGCAACACAGGGCTTTATCCCAAGTGCCATGGACATGTCCAGCTTTGACCTCTCAGGACCAGGGAAAGGCTTCCACGTGTATCACGTCACTCCAGCCCCCAGCATCCCTGAGGATGAGCATCTGTGCACAGCCCCTGGTCATAACACACAGTCACACCACAAGCAGGCAATAGAGCCAGGTGGGGAGTCTACCAAAGGTGCCATGTTCCTGCTCTTACACCCATGCTCAGGTTTTTGCCTGCTTTTAGAAAGGCAAAAACCATTGACTACCTGGCCCCACGCAGACACTGGTTGCCAGTCACTGCCCTCTACCACAAGTCCCAGGTTTCAGGTTTGGAAAGGCACGAGGAGGTGAGACAGATGACCACCCCCCACCAAGGTGCTCTCCACCAGCATGCTGATGGTCATGGGCACATGAGGCTCGCCTGAGGTCACGTGAGTGCTGCGTTCCTTTCCAAAGAGATGACCTCTGAAGACACCATCCCCTCATCACTGGCACCCACTCGCTCACTTCCACACTTTCCTGTAAGACGCCCCCGCAGATTCTCTCATCTGCAAAGGACCTGATCAGCTCCAGTCTGAAGCCACAGCCACCACACCCCACATGATGGCGACTGCTAGAGATCACTCCAGGGTCAGCTCTGAAGTCAGGGTGCATGGGCAAGAGGGCTCTGTGGAGGAGTGGGCTTGGGTGTTCCCCCCACCTTCTCAGTGACCCTGTCTGCCCACCACTGAAGCTGGGGGGTCAGGGTCGGGCTGTGTAGCCACCCTATAAGGGGCTCCTCAGTCTACAAGTGAGGGCAGGAGGCCAACAGAGGCCCAGCTGAGGCGGTAGGGAGAATCTCCCCCACATCTCTCTCTGGCGTCAACCAATGGCCCGTTAGCAGCTCCGTGGCCGAGGCACCCAATGTGCCGACCGTCGATGGACAGCTGCGTGTCCACGAGCAAAGCTGCAGCCTCACACGGCACAGCCTGCAACCAGCACTTGTGCTCCAGCGGCGTCCTTCCAGCTGTCCGGCAGTGCCTGATTAATAGACCCCATCCTGCCTGTTTACTCTCCCATTGATTTTGCCGTCCTCAACCCAAAGCACCAGTCAATACCCAGTTAGGTGTGGCCCCTTTGTGGGGATGCTGATGTTGACCACCTCCTAGAGAGCTGCAGTCCCCCCTCCCCCAGGTAGGAGCCCTCGTCAGGGATGTAGGAGATGGGGGCCATGTGGGGGCATGCCTGAGGAGGAACGCTCCCTCCACGGGGACGACATTCACGTGGCCGTGGCAGACAAGCTCTCTAAGAGCTGGCACCCCACTAATAAACATCTCTAAAGCATTTCCCATGACGAACAACAGAAATGAAAGGAGAAAATGAGATTTTAAAAAATCATTAGTTTCTCTTTTACGATTTTTCTTAGTGAAGCTGAGATGGGAGAAGCATCTGCTCACCCATCACCGTGTCAACACAGCAGCTCACTTATTAACCCCACTTCCTGCTCAGCCCAGGCTCAGGGGCCTGGAAAGCTGACACTTGAGAAATGCCAGCTCCAAGCAGTTTATTTCCTCTTGAACTTTAACAACTGACTAAGACAGAAATGACCTTTAGATGGAAGGGCTAGTGCTTGTTGGGACCGCGGGAGCATGGCTGTGCTCCACCGCAGGGAGGGTGCTGGGCAGGCTTGATGTTGGGAGGCCGCCACCTGACCACACCCTTGCAGGTGACCAGGTGTCAGGGCACAAGGGCTCTCAGCTTTCCAGTGAGGCAGTAGAAGCTGGCTTGAGGGCTCTAGACACACCCAGATGACTGCCTGAATCATATTCCCTGGGGCCCAGAGGCACCCAAGACACAGCCAGCCTCAGACACGGCCTGAAGCACATGTCAGCAGAGGACTGTGGGCCGAGGGCGCAAAGACTCCCTGACACACTGCAGACACTGCCTCTCTCATCTTCCACGTGAGCTCTGCAGATCACTTCTCAACCTGTTCATGGAAGGGTGGCTTCAAAGAGCAGTGCCGGCAGGTGGGGGTAATGGGGAGGTGACGGACATTCACCAGTATTCCCCAGATCTGACAAGACAATTCAGAGAAGTTTGGAAGTATCTAAATAGATAGTGTATAAAAATAAAATTCTGGTGTAATTACAAATACTGTTCTAATTTTCTGAAATCCCTGGAGGAGAAAAGGGCCAACCATAAAGATAGTCATAGCAGCTCATGGCAGTGTCAGGCATGCCACGTGGCCCCACTGCCAGCCTCAGGAGAGAAGCCAGTGACCTGCAGGTAGTAGAAGTGGCTGCAGGGTGAGCACACACAACACCCACAGGGAAGGGGCAACATAGGGAGCACATTAGAGAGGTGAACACCAAACACAGCCAGCCTCTGGGCCATGGTGAGGGACACCGACAACTGGGGACGCCACTGCTCACCCCTGCCATTCAGCAGACACTCCACCTCACATCCCTGAATCTCCCGGGGGGATTCTGCAGCCACGGTCCAGGGAGCACCGTCAGGGCAGGAAAGAAGGAAGGAGGCAGCAGACATGACAGAGGCAAAGGCATGATCTCAACAAGGGGACCTCTGCTGGGGCCCATCTTTATTCCCACTGGAGACAGGGATGCAGCCCCAAGCCTGCACGAGGCACAACTGCCGGTTCAGAGGCAGGCATGGACTCACTGTTCATGCAACCAACAAATCAATGCAAACAGTGTCAGGCCCCAACCTGAGAGCAGACATAGGGTGACAGCCTTATTTAAGGAGCTCAGAGAGAGAGTGAGGCATGCCAGGTCCAAGGAGAGACATCTTACCAGGAGAGGCCAAGAGGACAAAGGACATAAAATCCCATAAAATGCTCCAAGGCCCAGCCTTGCTTTGCCCACAGCCACTAAGATTCCAGCAAACACCTACATACAGAGACCAATGACCAGACAATTCCCACACCATTTCCCGTGGCCCCAAGCTCATCATAGCCATGACCCCATGCATCAGACACAAAGAATTGGTGACCGGAAGACTATGTCCTTTGAAAGGACCCCTTCGTGGCCAATCACACTATCAGGAAACCCCAGGGAGCAATGATGAGTGGGTGCACCCACTGCAGCGCCATGTTCTGACAGAGGGGGACGCACCCCTAGGAGCCTGAGCCACGCTCTGTCCCCAACTTCACAGCACCAAGTTCAGACTGCTCCAAGGTCCCAGAGCATGCTCATCTACTCCAGCACCCCGCCCACGCCAGGAGTGCCCTCCACACGCCTCCTCATTGTCCCCAAACCACTAGGGGCCAAGGACCCGCCATTCACTATGCAGCCCCCTGCCAGCCCCACTTACACAGGGAGAGGGCATCTGCTCAATGAGCCTCTTGGTCATTAACATTATGAAACCATTTGTTGAATAAGTTGTTCTTTGAGTAAAATCTACACAAAATAAAACTCATCATTTTAAACCACATTAAAGTGAACAATTTCGTGGTTTTTAGTATATTCACAATACTATCCAAACATAATATAAATTCAAGAAGACTTTCTTCACCCCAAAAAGAAACCCCACACCCACTGGCAGCCCCTCCCCAGATCCCAGCACCCATGTCCCACTCTGTGTCTGTGGATTCACCTAGTGTGGACAGTCCATCTTTCTGGAATCGTGCACCACAGGACCCTCTCTGACTGGCACCTCTCACCGAGTACCATGGTTTCGAGGTCTACCTTTACTATACCAGGTGTGTCCACATGGCACTCCGTTTAAAGATAAACAATGCTCCACTGGATGGACAGCCACCCCTGGTTCATCTGTGTATCACCCAGTAGACGTGTGTGTTCTGTCCAACGCTGGCTCCTCTGAGTGGCACGGTGCTGAGCACTCAAGTGCAGGTTCTGTGTGAACATACGTTTTCAATCCCCTCAGGAACATCCCTACAAGCAGACATGCCAGGCCAGATGGCAACTCTATGTTGACCTTCTCAGGACCTGTCAGACCATTTCCCACAGTGGCCACACACCTCGTATCCTGCCCATGGCCTTAACCCACAGTGGTTACTTCCTGTTTTCTTACATTAATGTTATAGCAGCATTACACATCATGACACACGATTACAGAGGTTTACTGCTACAAAGGCCACGCCATCCTCCCCCAGCTCCTGGTCATCCCAACATGTGTGAGGTGGGTCTCACGGTAATTTCAACGCTCTTCACGTGATTGTTGAGCATTTGTAGAAAAGTAGACTTAAGTCCTTTGCCCTTTGTGTTTGCGGTAAAACATATACAACATACAGTTTAACCATTTCTAAGTGGACACCAGGGGCATTGAGCACATCCACAGTTATTCAGCCACCACTACCCATTTCCAGAACAGTCCATCTTCCCACACTGAGACTCTGTCCCCATTAAACACCAACCCCAGCCCCTGGACCCACCCTCTACTTCCTGTCTCTCTGAGTTTGACTCCAGGGACCTTGTACGCATGCACTCCTACAGTATTTGTCTGATGTCTGGCTCCTTTCACTGAGCATCATGTCCTCAAGGTTCATCCATACTGGAGCAGGTACCAGAATCCCCTTCCTTCTAAAGGCTGAGTGATAACCACATCGTTTGGATACATCCCTGTTTTATTATTTATTTAATTAATTCACCTGCTGATAGGCCCGTGGGCTGCTTCTCACTGTGGACTACTGTGAACACAGCTACTACAGGATGGGCATGCAAGCATCTGCTCCAGCCACCCCATCCTTCCACAGCGCCTGCACCATGTTACACGGAACAGTTGTGATTTCTCTACTTCCTCGCCAACCCTTGCAGCAGCTTTCTGGTTTTTTGATGGCTGCCATCCTAACCCCATTGCATATGGGCCATCTGTGTCCTCTGTGGAGGGATGTCTGTTCAGGCCCCTTGTCCATTTTTAAATTCAGTTGTTAGTCTTTTTGACGTTGAGCTGTGAGAATTCTTTATGCATTCCGGATGCTAGATCCTCATCAAATACATGATTTGCAAGTCTCTTCTCCCATTCTGTGGGCTGACTTTTCACTTCCTTAACAGCGTCCTTTGACGCATTTAAGTGTTTGATTTCAATAAAGCTCTGTGTGCTTCTGGAAACATATTTGAGAAGACACTCCCCAGTCCAAGGTCACAAAGACTTATTAGGACACCAATGTTTCTTCCACGAGTTGGCAGCATTAGCTCCTGTGTTCAGGTCTATGACCCACCTGAGTCACCTTGGAGGATGTGCTAAGGCAAGCACCCAATGCGTGCTTCTGAAATTGCAGACCAGAAGATGAGGTAGGAAGCGATTCCTCCCCTTCCATGTATTGGAATAGTTTGAGAAAGATCAGTGTGAGCGACTTCTTTAAACATAAGGTAGAATTCACCAGTGAGGCCATCTGGTCCTGGGACTTTCTTTGCTGGAAATATTCTGGCTGCTGATGACTAACCACGTAAGGTCTATTTGTAGTTCCCACGACTTCGATCCGTTCTGGCGCTCCATGTGTCTCGCCGAGACGGTCGAGCATGTTAATGCACGATACTCCATGATGCTCTCATAGCCCTTTCTCCCTCCATGGGGCCTGTAACAATGTCCCCACTCCCACTCCTGCTTCACTGACCCTTCTGTCATATTTGCTCAGTCACTCTACATAATGGTTTGTCCATTTTATCCATCTTCTCAAATAAAAAACTTTTTATCTATTGTTTTCTTCTGTCCTCTCTTTCATTTATCTCTAGTTTTTATTATTTCTCTCCTTCTCCTTGCTGTGGATTTACTTTACTCTTCTTCTTCCAGTTTGCTAAGGTAGAAGGCTATTGATCTGAGATCTTTCTTCTTTTTAACCCAGGCCTTTAGAGCTGTAAGTTGCCTGTGAGCGCCACGTATGCTCCCTCCGCCAGTTTTGTGTACTCTGTGTACATCACTCACACCACACAGTCGTTTCTAATTCCCTGTGTTTCTCCTTCAACTCACTGATATTAGGGAGCATATGGTATGATGTCCGCCTGTCTGTGGATTTTCCAAATTTCCCTCTGCCGCTGACTTCTAATATTCATCTCGTTGTGGTAGGAAAATATACTTGGTGTGACTTTCAACTTTTTAAATGAGGCGAGGCTCATGTGGTGGCAGAAACTGTGGTCTACCCTGCATAATGCCCACAGACACGGGACAGGAATGTGGATTCTGCTGTCAGAGGGTGGGCCACAGATGCCTCCATGCCTCAACCTCCTCACCCACAAATGGGGATAAAAATCCCTACCTCACGAACTTCTAACACAAACTCAAGGAGAGTAGGTGTACCAGGTGAATGTGAATACCAGCTGTGGGCATAGAAGAAGCAAGCAACATTCAGGAAAAGCTTACAGACGCCAGTGACAAGTCCTTCCTTGTGGACACACTGGCCCATCGCTGATAAACACTCACCACGCTGCTGCCTGGTTTACCAGGTCTAACACAGAGCCTCAGCGGCAGGTAGGGAACACAGACCTGAGAGCACAGGCACAGGCAGGGGCTCAGGTACTCGCGGATACAGCCCAGAGGCCACGGGGGCAGGGCTGCCAGTGCTTCTGGGAGGACACTGCAGGTGCCACACGGTGGCTCTCCCAGGCGGCCCGCGAACACTGACCAGGAGCCATGTACTGAAGGGCATGGGCTTGTCCCAGTGAGTCACCCTGTCTCCAAAGAGCCCCCTTCCTGCGTGCACAGCACCAGTGCCTTTCAGGGTAAGATCCCGCTCAGCAATCCCATAGGCACGCGGCACCCAGCAAGAGGAGGAAGCAGGTTGGTGACAAAGAAAAGTGCTTCCCTTCACATAATTTCTTCACAGGAAATGGATTTCAAAGTGGCCATCTGTCTACCAGATTAGCATCCCAAAGCTACACAACTACACAAGCAAGGAGCCGGCTCTGGCTGAGCCCAGACTTCATCACTGTAGTAGAAAAAGTCCCATTTAAATGATAATAGTGCGAGGTGCTTATGAAGCATTTTATGGGAAGAAGATCCCAACTGCACCTCAATGCTTCCCAGCTACCAGGTGGGCCCTGGCAACTGGACACACCTCCCCTCTCTCTGCAGGTCCTCCCCCTGTACCTGGCAGGCTGAGTCACTGAGAAGAGGACAAGTGGGGGCACCCTAATCAGGGGACCACTTGCTCAGGCAAAGCCCCAGTTCCACTTCGGGCATGCCTATCTGAGGGAGCTCTCACCTGCCCACAGCCTCTCTTCCACAGCCTCCCTCTCCCTCGGCCACCGTCTCAGCCACCCACTCCTTCAAGTGCCCCTTCCTTTCCCTACTGGTCTCCCCCTGGCACCACCCACTGCCTCTGCAGAGGGCAACACCATGCACAGCACCCACCACCTAGGAGGTGGTCAACAAAACATTCTAAACAAATGAAAGGCAGACTTGGAGGCCAGGCACCCCAGGGCTGGGGGGGACAGGCAGGGGGTGTGCAGCAGGGTAGTGCCACATGCCTGCCCGCCATCTGCCAGCACAGGAGCCAACCCAGCTACAGAGGAGCCGCTAGACTCAGACTCCCAGACATGTGCACAGTGAGCAGGCCCCTTAGCACTGCAGTGAGGACGGAGTCTGGAAAGGAAGGGCACCCCCTAGAACACAGGCCAGAGGCACTGGCTGGCATCAACAATTCAGGGCTTGGGGTGAGCGATCCTCAGCCACGTGTATGTGCCCAGGCGATCCAGCACCTCTGTTGTGGCCAACATGCTGTTCATGCACCACCCCCCTATCCATCAGGAACATCCCCAGGAGAAGGGAGTCACCCTGTAGGGATGCCCGCAGCAGCTTTTCCTTCCTGCCACATCAGCATCAGCAGCTTGTGCTTCTGCGTGCTCAGCTGTAGCCGAGGGTGTAGTGGGCCAAGCAGCCCCAGAGACACAGAGGGAGAGGATAAGGACCCCACCCTGGGTTTCTCCTCAGCAGGCAGGGGTGAGGAAGGGTGGGGCCCTGCAAGCAGACCAAGGGGCAGGAGCCAGGTACGAGAGTGTGAGAGCACCTTGCACATGAGGATGAAGTCATGCAGCTAGAGGGGCGCACTTGCGGACCCACAGCCATGGTGCAGGGGTTATTCCCTTCCAAAGCCGCTACAGTGAGGACGGTGATCACAGTGGTGATGAAGGCAGGGGCTACCATGGGTGCCAGCCCTGTGCTCCGCACTGAGTATCCTCAGGCTCCGCTGGCCTCATGACAGTCCCAACAGGGAGGTGCTAATAGCCTTCCCATCAAGAAGTAAAGAAAACAGGGTGTGGGAAGGCTAAGACTCAGACTCAGGATGGAGCCCAGTCAAGACCAGACACCAGGTCTGTGTGACTGATGTCACACTCTCGAGCACAGTCTGGACCAGGCAGTGGGGTTCCTGGGGCACAGATCTGAGGACTGTCACCATGTTGCACCAAACGGGAAATGTCAGACAACATCACAGAAGACCCCAACACAAGCAACAAAAAAGACTTAAAAAACAGTGTAAAATCCACTCGAAGATAATTTTCAATACTAGAGAATCCAGAAGATGACAAAGCAATGGGGACATCCTGGGACAGTATTCAAGAGTCAACATCACTGAGACACCAGCTCCCCTAAATTAGCCCATGTGGTTAAGGCAAAGCCAATGAGAACTCCCCTTATTTGAAACAAGGTACCCAAACTTGGAGTTCATGTGGAGAAAAAAACAAGTGGGCCATGAGGGACTCTGCGGAAGAGAGAGGTGAAGAGGCCCTGGCTCCCAGCCAGGCAGCATCCTCACATGCGAAATACAAAAACGGGACTGAAACTCCTAAATCCAAGGAGCCCAGTGTCAGGAAAAGACTAGCAGTCTGCAAAATCTTGTTAAGACGACTGGGAAGTCTCTGGAACACACAGGGAGAGATCACTGCTCCAATCACACGATGACTCAGTGGTCAGGGGTTTGAGACACAAGACAGAGCCATGAAAGACCAAACCGCAGGAGAAGGTTAGGAACTCAGGAAAGACAACATACTCTCCATGCTCATCCAGAAACAAAAACAAAATAGAAGCATCGAAAGAAAAGGCTCATGTACTCAACTAGATCACAATTAAAAATTAATGTCTGTAGGAAAATTTCATGAGCAAATAGAGGGAAATGTCAAACTGGGAAACCATATTTCCAGACAAAGGGCTAATTTTCTCAAGCTATTAAAAGCTCCTCTAAAGATTAATTTTTAAGAAGACAGAAGAACAGATAAAGGTTGTGAGCAAATAAGGAGAAAAACACATAAGTCACATCTATGCTGAGAGCACTTCACGGAGGAAGACACCCAATGGGTCAGCTTGGAAGGTGCAGGGCATGCGTGTGGGGTGATGAGGAAGACGTGCATGAGCAGCATGAGCAGCCACCCGACAGCCTCCACAGCGCCTACGAGACCTGTCACGGCTGCGAGGTGCTGCGAGGGGTGCACGAAGCAAGCCGGTGACTTCTCCTGAGCGGAGCACATGCTGGCACATGCCACATTCTGTGAAGACGTGCTCAAGCAGACTGGCACCGAAATACTGCCCACATCCCAAGTGGAAGAGGGACCAACCAGTCGAGGTGGACCCCGCCAGAATGTGTCTGGGCAGCAAGGAGGACCTTCCAGGAGGGCAGGCAATGGGAGGTAGGGTGCACCAGGAACCCATAGCCTGGGATGGCCCTTCCCTGCAGCCCAACTTGATACATGCACAGCTTGAGTTCCATGGGAGTCAGATGCCTGCTCTGGAGGGTGCAGCCCATGGCCTGCTTCCTTGAGACCCCACCAGGGGTTAGGCAAGTAAACTAACAAGGCCTGCCCCAGGACACCTGATGGGGAGAAAAGGAGGCTCCCCAAACATACCAAACCCAAAGGGCAGGAGGAAGAGGACAAAGCCGGCCCTCAGGAAAGGACCGGAAGCCATACTGACACAGCTTC